>NC_133325.1:253477625-254172625 GCF_042186555.1 Aquarana catesbeiana | reverse complement strand
AGCATTTATCATTCTAAAGCTCTATAACCAAATACTAGCAAAGGGGAGAAGTCATATTATTTATATACTATACCATTGTCTCTTCAAAGAAAACCTTAGCAAACTTATATGCATCTCCCCAAGGTAATACTTAAAATCTGGCCTATTAGTGGGTCCTGAGGACAGGAGTTGAGAACCACTGATGTAAGGTAACCCACCTGCCCCCCCCATGTAAATCACAGCAATGGGGGATGGGGGGGCACCCAACGTGCATCATAGCACATGCACATCATGCGTCAGAACACATCTCTGTGCAATGTCACCAGGTAACTATCCTTGCGATTTTCCTCTCTTGCCATTATCGCACGCCTTTTTGTTTTTCCTCACCCCTCCCCTTTTTGGGAAACTGCATGATCTTCATGCAATTTTTCACCTTTTGTGGTATGTTTTCCTTCACTTTGTATCCACTACACTTTTCACATTTCCAGGCAACAATGGGTGTTGGTTTCATATCCATGATTATGTATAGGACGAACCCAGGGAGTTTTGGGTGTTACTTATACCCCCACTGGGAGTCCTGTTCACACTCTGGCTTTTCTCCTCACACATGCACTTCATGTCTCAGAGCATGTCTCTATGCAATATCACCAGGTAACTATCCCTGTGATTTCATCTCTTTTACCAAGACTGCACATCTTTTCTTCACCCTTTCCCTTTTGGAGTATTGCATGCTTTTCATGTGATTTTTTCACTTTTTATTTTTTCTCTTTATGTGACATACTATTCCCTTCACATATACTATGCTTTTCACTTACATAGTTACATAGTAGGTGAGGTTGAAAAAAGACACACGTCCATCAAGTCCAACCAATGTGTGTGATTATATGTCAGTATTACATTGTATATCCCTGTATGTTGCGGTCGTTCAGGTGCTTATCTAATAGTTTCTGGAAGGTAGCGATGCTCCCCACTGAGACCACCGCCTGTGGAAGGGAATTCCACATCCTTGCCACTCTTATGCCCCGTACACAGGGTCAGACTTTGTTCGGACATTCCGACAACAAAATCCTAGGATTTTTTCCGATGGATGTTGGCTCAAACTTGTCTTGCATACACACGGTCACACAAAGTTGTTGGAAAATCCGATCATTCTAAACGCGATGATGTAAAACACGTACATCGGGACTATAAACGGGGCAGTGGCCAATAGCTTTCATCCCTTTATTTATTCTGAGCATGCGTGGCACTTTGTCCGTCGGATTTGTGTACACACGATCGAAATTTCCGACAATGGATTTTGTTGTCGGAAAATTTTATATCCTGCTCTCAAACTTTGTGGGTCGGAAAATCCGATGGAAAATGTGTGATGGAGCCTACACACGGTCGGAATTTCCGACAACAAGGTCCTATCACACATTTTCCATAGGAAAATCCGACCGTGTGTACGGGGCATTACACTAAAGAACCCTCTACGTAGTTTAAGGTTAATCATCTTTTCTTCTAATTTTAATGAGTGGCCATGAGTCTTGTTAAACTCCCTTCTGTGAAAAAGTTTTATCCCTATTGTGGGGTCACCAGTATGGTATTTGTATATTGAGATCATATCCCCTCTCAAACGTCTCTTCTCCAGAGAGAATAAGTTCAGTGCTTGCAACTAATATCCTTCAGACACTTTATTAGCTTTGTTGCCCTTCTTTGTACTCGCTCCATTTCCATTACATCCTTCCTGACGACTGGTGCCCAGAACTGGACAGCATACTCTAGGTGTGGCCGGACAAGAGTCTTGTAGAGCAGGAGAATTATCGTTTTATCTCCGGAGTTGATCCCCTTTTTAATGCATGCCAATATTCTGTTTGCTTTGTTAGCAGCAGCTTGGCATTGCATGCCATTGCTGAGCCTATCATCTACTAGGGCCCCCGGGTCCTTTTCCATCCTAGATTCCCCCGGAGGTTCTCCCCCCAGTGTATAGATTGCATTCATATTTTTGCCACCCAAATGCATTATATTACATTTTTCTACATTGAACCTCATTTGTCATGTAGTTGCCCACCCCATTAATTTGTTCAGATCTTTTTGCAAGGTTTCAACATCCTGCGGAGAAGTTATTGCCTTGCTTAGCTTATTATCATCCGCAAATACAGAGATTGAACTGTTTACCCCATCCTCTAGGACGTTTATGAACAAATAAAATAAGATTGGTCCCAGCACAGAACCCTGGGGGACCTCACTACCCGCTCCTGACCATTCCGAGTACTCCCTATTTATCACCACCCTCTGAACTCACCCTTGTAGCCAGTTTTCAATCCATGTACTCACTCCATGGTCCATGCCAACGGACCTTATTTTGTACAGTAAACGTTTATGGGGAACTGTGTCAAATGCTTTTGCAAAATCCAGATACACCACATCTACGGGTCTTCCTTTATCTAGATGGCAACTCGCCTCCTCATAGAAGGTTAATAGACTGGTTTGGCAAGAACGATTCTTCATGAATCAATGCTGATTACTGCTAATGATACCGTTCTCATTACTAAAATCTTGTATATAGTCCCTTATCATCCCCTCCAAGAGTTTACATACTATTGATGTTAGGCTAACTGGTCTGTAATTCCGAGGGATGTATTTTGGGCCCTTTTTAAATATTGGTGCTACATTGGCTTTTCTCCAATCAGCTGGTACCATTCCAGTCAATAGACTGTCAGTAGAAATTAGGAACAATGGTCTGGCAATTACTTGACTGAGTTCCCTAAGTACCCTCGGGTGCAAGCCATCTGGTCACAGTGATTTATTAATGTTAAGTTTCTCAAGTCTAATTTTAATTCTATCCTCTGTTAACCATGGAGGTGCTTCCTGTGATGTGTCATGAGGATAAACACTGCAATTTTGGTTACTGAAGCCCCCCGATTCCCTTGTGAAGACTGAGGAGAAGAATAAATTCAATACCTTCACCATTTCCCCATCCTTTGTAACCAGATGTCCTTCCTCATTCTTTATGGGGGCAATATGGTCTGTCCTCCCTTTTTTACTGTTTACATTCTTAAAGAATTTCTTGGGATTTCTTTTTGCTCTCCTCCGCTATGTGTCTTTCATGTTCTATCTCAGCCCTCCTTATTTCACCCTTACATTTCTTGTTGCATTCTTTATAAAGTCTGAATGCTGATGATGATCCCTCAACCTCATATTTTTTTTTATTTCAATATTGTTTATTTTTTTTTTTTGAAGAGGAGCTCACAAAATATATCACAATCAATGATATAACTGGAGAGTACAGTAGTACAATAGAATTATGTAACAAAGTCGTTTAACAGTGTTAAGGCATAGAAAATATCAGGAAAGATTAATAAGAGAACATTGACTGGGTACATCTCTTAAAAGGGGGAAGAGAGGTATAGCAGGAGACATTAAGGAAAATGGTAAGGCTAGGAGGGTGACGTCCTAGGGAAACCAGAAGGAGTGTCATGTCACCGTTACATGTGCACCATACATAATGGATGTTGAAGCCATACTGACCACTGTGTGCAGAAGAGTTGACTGTTGCCGTTTTTCATGGAGAACATGAGTTCAAATTGGCTCTGAATGTTGAGATTTATTAAGAAAGAGGAGAATTCTGGAGGGTCCTGTTGTTTCCAGCATGAAGCTATTGATTTCTTAGCGGCCGTCAGACAATGGAGCACTAAGGGGAGATGGAGCTTAGGCCAACGGTCACAGTTCAGTAATAGGAGAGCCATGGCTGAGTTCGGAGGGCAGTAATTGCCAGTCATGGAAGAGATAAATTGTAATACCTTCCTCCAGAAGGGAAGAATCGTGGGGCAATGCCACCAGATGTGAATTAGGGATCCTGATTCTTCACAATTCCTCCAACATCATAGGGAGGTACTTTTGGAGAATTTGGAAAGCTGAATTGGAGTGCAGTACCAGCGATGTGTTAGCTTTAGGTGTGATTCCCAATGTGTTGTGCAATGGGAGAATTTTAGTAGATTGTTAGTTGCTGCATTCCATTGCAATTGATTAAAAGTGCAGGCGAGGTCGTTTTCCCACTTCTTCATGGACAGAGTTTTTTCCTGTGCTGGGGAGAGTAAAAAGAGTCGGTAGTAGTATGAGATGCCTTTCTTCATAGTTGCTGGAGATGCACAGAAAGCAAGAGCTTCTTGTGGAACCCTTACCTCCATTTTAAGGATGTGTCCTATAATGTTCCGGATACGAAGATATTTGTAAAAGTCGCTGTGTGGTAAACAGAAGCGTTTCTGCAGATCCTCAAAGGTTAGGAGGTTGGTTTTGTCAAGTAGATGTCTAATAGTAACAGCTCCTGCCTCTGACCAGCTGTCAAGTGTTAGGTCTTCAGTGAAGTATTCCAAGGTATTAAAGGTGTAGAGTGTAAGTCCATAGGGATTTTATTGTGTATACGTCTTTGAGAATAGTGCCATGAGGCCATAGTGGCTTGTATCAAGAAGTAGTGGAGAGGTACGGGAGGGAGACCTAGAAGGAGTGCAAATATGAGGCCTTTGAGTTGGTGGCCCATTATGAGTTGTTCCATAGAGGCCCATTGTTTTTCTTCCGAGGGTGACCACCATACAGCAGCTTGGTCCATAATCATGGCATGATAGTATAGCTTCGAATTGGGGACTCCCATGCCGGTGGTGCATTTAGGTCTGTACAAAACGTTGTTGCTGAAGCGAGCTCTTTTTTTTTCCATATGAAGTTGTTAATGGAGGCTTACAAGTTCTGCAAGTATGAGTTAGTTAGAGGGATCGGTAGAGTACAGAAGTAGTATAAAATCGTTGGAAGTATGGACATTTTGGTGACTGCTGCTCTGCCCGCCCACGAAATATGTAGTTTGGAAAGTTCCTGTGTTTGATTCCTTATATTCCTCAGTAACTAATCATAGTTTGTATGGACCATTAAAGAACTTGGTGAGGTCAATTGTATGCCCAGGTATTTAATACCTGACTTGGGAGCCCAGGAGAATCCGGAGAGTGCTGATATATATAATTGTATTTTTTTGGGTATTAAGATAGGGAGCATCTGTGATTTAGCAACATTGACCTTGTAGAGAGATAATGACCTGAATTTTTGAATTATATCAGAGGCTACTGGTAAGGAGGATTCAGGGTTTGAGAGGGATATGATCACGTCATGGGCATATAGTCCGATTTTGTGATCCACATGGCTGATTTTGATACCTGTGATATTGGGATGGTTCCTGATAGTTTGTACAAGGGGTTCCATAACCAAGGCGAATATTATGGGCGATAATGGGCAACCTTGCCTGGTGCCATTTGTGATGTTAAATGAGCGTGAGAGGGTGTTAGAGGTGTATACTTTTGCGCAAGGATTAGAATAAAGAGCCCTTATAGCTGAATCCAGAAATCCAATGAAGCCAAAGACATGAAGTACTTCTTTCAGGTAGGTCCAGTGAACCCGATCGAACGCCTTCTCCGCATCCAAAGAGAGAGGGAGAGAAGGCGTGCGACGCAACTCGGCCCACTGAAGGACGTTGAGGATGCGTCTGGTGCCGTCAGAGGCTTGACGACCTTTCACAAATCCTACTTGATCAAGGTGAATTAATTTGGGTATGACGTTTTCTAATCTAGAGGCGATGACTTTAGCGTAGATCTTAATATCAGTATTGAGGAGGGAGATAGGACGGTAATTAGCTGGTTGGTATGGGGGTTTTCCTGGTTTGGGCAGTGTTACTATTAATGCTTCAAGTGCTTCCTTGGGAAAGCCTGCTGAGGTCGCTGCTGCATTATAGACTGCTTGGACTGGGGAATTAGGAATTTGCTAAATTTTTTGTAATATTCATTACCGAACCCGTCTGGACCTGGGGATTTGTGCAAAGGAAGTGTGGTAATTGCTTTTTGGATTTCCTGACTGGAGAACTGAGAGGATAGTGTGGTAAGATCTGAGGATATCTGCGGTAGTGAGAGGGAACGTAGAAACTCTCTAATTTGAGCCTGATCAGGAGGTGGGATCACTTGGGTGGATTCTAAGTTATAAAGTTCAGTGTAGTATTCGGCGAAGCGATTAGCTATATGCATTGGATTGGTTAGCCTTTGGTTTTGTTTATCTAATAGGTGGTCTATTTTGCTCTTATTTGTTTTATGTTTTATTTGCCTTGCCAGTAGAGGGCCTATTTTATTGCCAGCTACATAGTAGTTCAGTTTGAGTCTTTTAAAGAAAAGGTCATACTGTGACACAAAACACTGGGAGAGTTTGTGTCATGTCTCTTGAAGTTTATTTACTAAGTCGATGGAGGATTTTATTTTATTTTGGGTCTCAAGGTCTGTTATGGTCTGGATAAGGTCATTAATCCTTTGTGTTCTCTTATGCTTCTCCTGGGCGCCCAGTTTGAGGAACACCCCACGCATGTAGGCTTTGTGAGCCACCCATAAGGAGTGTGCGTTCGTCACTGAGTTAGTATTTTGTGTAAAAAAAACATTTAAGTCAATACGACCTGTTCCTCATAGCCAGGGTTATTTAGGAGGTTAGTATTTAGTCTCCATAGTTTTGTTGGTTGCGTATGTTGGTGAAGAGTTAAGGTTAGGGAGATTGGCGCATGATTGGACCATAGGATAGTGCCAATCTGTGCTTCAGTGGCTTGGAAAAGGGTGACCCTATCCACGAGGAACATGTCAATCCTGGAATATACATGGAAAGCAGTAGAGAAGAAAGTGAAGTCTTTCTCAGAGCGGTGTATACTTCTCCATACATCATATAAACCTTCGTCTTGTGTGAGAGAAGATAGGTTCTGTGAGTGTTTCCAGCGTGAGCTTGTGGAGTCCAGTGAGGTGTCTGAAACAGCATTGAAGTCTCCGCAGATTATAAGTTGGCCTACTTGGATCGAGTGAACAGTAACGGACGTAAAAAAGATTTTTGGTTTGTGTTTGGCGAGTATACCGACACTAGGGTGAATGGTTGGTGATTGAGCTCTGCTCCTAGGATTACATATCTACCATTGAGGTCACATTCTATGAATTTCTGTGAGAAGGTGATAGTGTCCCTGATAGCTATCAGCACACCTTTGGTTTTCTTATCCGAATTGGCGAAGAAGCAGTGTGGGAATTTATGGTGGGAGACTTGTGGTGTATTGGGTTGAGTTAAGTGCGTCTCCTGCGCACATAGTATGTCACATTTCTGGGAGAGAGCTTCTCTCCAGAGCAGGGATCATTTGTAGGGGCTGTTCAGGCTCTTCACATTTAGGGAAACAATTTTAAGTGACATCACCTAAATGGTGGGGCACTAAAGTAGGAGGTATGATGTGAGGAGCTGGGAGCGTCCCACTCTCGCGTTATGTGTTGCAATGGAGAAGTGCACACAGTTAGAGAGATGTACCACAGCTGAAACAGATATATACTAATGTTAACATGGCTATAGGAGCTTAGAAAGTAGTTCTATGTAATACAAATAGTGTATTAAGTCCTCTAAATAGTACGCAACAGATTATGAAATACAAACAAGCAATAAAGAGGGATATCAAGCCCTGTGGTCAATAACCAAACTGATAACAACTGATGCGTAGGGGTGTGAGGTAAAGAGTTCCAAACCAAGGGGCGGTGAATTGCTGAGTCTAAGCATTGTCATGCCCTTGATAGTTATAGTGTGTGGCCCATATGTGGTGCAACTGTGTTAGCCTAGTCCAGAAGGGGTGGACGGGGTTTGAGCTTGTGAACGAGGGATATTGGAGCATTCCCCATCCTTAGCAGGTGGAGTAGAGATGCCCCATTGTCGGGGCAGTTTCCGTGCATCTGTTGGTGAATATAGGATATATTTTTGCCCCTGATGTGTGATTTGTAAGGTGGCAGTGAAGAACCAGTTGTACAAATCTTTTTCTCTCTAAGATCTGCTGTAATGGGTGTGAACTGTCTGCGACGGGCTAGAGTGGTAGCCGAGAGGTCGGCGTAGATGTTGATGTGGGCGAATGGATCAGGGAGCTTGCCTGCTTTACGGGCTGCAGCCATGACTCTGTCTTTAATATGGAAAAAATGAATTCTGGCCAATACATCCCTTGGGACCGAATCCGGAAGGGAATTGGGTTGAGCTATACTATGAGCTCTGCCAATGACCAGATCAGTGGGAAGAAGTCTGTGAGCTTTCTGGGCTGTCCTGATCCAGGATTGCGGCGAGCGGAAGTTCCCCGTGACATCCTGGATGTTGGCGGCAGTCACCGGTTGTGTTTTCTGGGCTTGTGGCACTATATAGTAGCTGGCTGGAGCTTCTCCCCGTCGGAGCTCTCGGTTTAAGCGGCCATTAACTCGAGCGGCCAAACCACACCCCCCCTCAACCTTATATTTTTGAAGGCCTTCTCCTTTGCTTTTATATGCATAATTTTACATTGGAGTTAAGCCATCCAGGACTTTGGATCGCTCTTTTAAATGTATTACCCAATGGAATGCATTGGCTAATGCCTTTATTTAATATGCTCTTAAAGCAAACCCATCTCTCCTCCATGTTCTTTGTTCCTAAGATTTTATCCCAATTTATGCCTTCTAGCAAGGCTTATAGTTTAGGAAAGTTGGCTCTTTTGAAATTCAGTGTCTTTGTATTCCCCTTATGTGTCCTATTTGTGTGATTTATACTGAAGCCAATTGACCTGTGATCGCTGTTATCTAAATTGCCCCATATTTCCACATCCGTGATCAGGTCTGTATTGTTGGTAATCAGTAGATCCAGTAACGCTTTATTTCTAGTTGGTGCATCTACCATTTGACCCATAAAATTGTTCTGCTAGACATTTAGGAACTGGCAAGCCTTAGATGAATGCGCAGTTCCCTCCTCCCAGTCTATGTATGGATAGTTAAAATCCCCCATTATGGTAACACTTCCCATCCTTGCTGCTAATTCAAATTGTGATAGAAGATATGTCTCCCCCTCCTCCCTCAGGTTATTGGGCCTATAGCATACTCCCAGTAGTATTTTCCCCTTAGCTTCATCCCTTTGGAGCTCCACCCATAAGGATTCCACCTCCTCCCTAGCTCCCTTAGTGATATCATCTCTCACATTCACTTGTACATTATTCTTGATATATAGGCATACCCCTCCCCCTTTTTTACCCTCTCTATCCTTGCGATAAAGGGTATACCCTTGAATGTTTGTCAGTCAATCATGAGAGCTGTTGAACCAGGTCTCTGAAATTCCCACAAAATCAAAATCCTCCTCGTACAACAGTATCTCTAGTTTACCCATTTTGTCCGCCAGGCTCCTCGCATTGGTGAACATGCCACGTAGTTTAGACCGGTTGCATATCATCCTCTTGTTGTTCGGTGTTCCGAGATTGCAACTAGGACTTGCTACTATACTTACCTTGGGTTTATGTGCTTTGGTCAACCTACCACTAATGCCCCCCAATACTACCCTCTGGAATATGTTCTGTGCTGACTATCTCTACCTCTGGACCCTCCCCTCCATTGCCTAGTTTAAAAACCCCTCTAATTTGTGGCCATCTTCATTCCCAGCTGATCTGGGAATGAAGACCATCTTCATTTAGGTGCAGTCCATCCATTCTATAGTACTGGTTATCGACTGAGAAGTTGGCCCAGTCCTCCAGAAACCCAAACCCCTCCTTACTACACCAGCTCTTCAGCCACTTGTTAAATTTCCTAATCTCCCTCTGCCTTTCTGGTGTGGCTCGATGTATGGGTAGTATTCCTGAGAATACTACCTTAGAGGTCCTTTTAATCAATTTAGCTCCTAAGTCCGTAAAATCCTTCTTCAGGACACTCCATCTGCCTCTGACTTTGTCATTGGTGCCAACACGCACCCTGACAGCTGGTTCTTCCCCAGCCCCTCCCAGTAATCTGTCCACCATATCTGTGATGTGCAGGACCTGAGTGCCTGGTAGACAACATATTGTTTGGCGCTTCAGGTCTTTGTTACAGATTGGCCTCTCTGTCCTTCTAAGAATTGAGTCCCCTACCGCCAGAATCTGTCTTTCCTTTCCCTTCACTTCCCCTCCACTGGAGGAGTTCTTCCCCCGGCAGCTAGGAGAGTCCCTTAGCTCCAGCAGTGCTGGTCCCTGACTGGTTTTACCAATGTCCAATGGAGCATACTTATTGGGATGATCCAGCTCTGGACCGGCCTCCCTGGCACTTCCTCCTCTACCCTTTGTGACTGTCACCCATCTACTCTTTGCTAGTGCCTGCACCTCTTTGTCTCCACCCGCCTCTGTGCTGGCCCCAGCCAGCACCTGCCATGTATGTTCCTGGCTCTCTTTAGTATGGAGAGACTTCTCAGTGCTGACATTTGCTTCCCTAGATTCGGAACCTGGGCTTCCAGGAAACAAAGATCTTACATTTTGCACAGCAGTTTTCACCCTCGATCGAATGATCAAGGAATGCATACATGCCGCAAGATGTACAATGAGTCGCCTGTCCACATCCGCCGGGTATCATACCTATTAACTTTAATGAGGATTGAGGATTATACCTTGTCCATATTACCTAACAACTAGCTTCCTGACACTAATACTCAACAAGACAATACACAGGTACTCAACAAGACAATACACAGGTACTCCACAAGAAAATACACAGGTACTCAACAAGAAAATACACAGGTACTCAACAAGACAATACACTTTTTAAGGCAATAATGGGTGTTGGTTTATAGTTAATGAATACTGTATCATTTACTCTACAGATATATTTGGCATTTTTTCACCCTTGCCTATTACGTTTGGAGTGTGCCCCTGGGGTGTGTCGGTGTGCTTGTTTGTTCCTTGGGTTCATTCCCTCAGCTCCCGGGACAGACTTGCCCCGCAGATCCTGACTTGCAACACTGCTTATCTAAAACAATTTATACGCAAGTATTCCAGAGAGATGCACATCTTGTTTCCCCTTGCCCTACCTTGTTTTTTACTATCTGAGCAAAATATTAGACCCTATTTGATACCCTTTTTCATTTTTTTCAGATATGCTATGCATTTTCTCCTAATGAGTGGCGACTTGCCACTAAACGCGTCAAGGCTATCAATGTCATCATGTTTCCAACACATAGCTTGACCTCAACTGTGGTTCAGTTGTATCTTATAACCCATTTGTATCCATTACTCTATAAGCATTTGGCTTTTTATACTAAACACTTCCATGGGATACTATGCGATTTCAGATGCATGCATCTGTGCATATCTTATTTGTATGCCATCGCTTTGTACATAGATAAAAATACTCATATTCAACCATGTATCATATGTTTGTGAGGTATGCTTTGTTTATATGCCAATTAAACAATTTTACAATTTCTTCTACCAGGTTTCTTGTGCCTCACTCAAAGTCCCACAAACCCCTTTCTTTTTTCTGAATCGGGAATGGAGATGCATGTTACCATGCACCTCATTTAAAGTCCCAAACCCCTTCTGCTTTCTGAACACCATCAGGTCCTCCAATTGCCATAAGGGACACCACCGGCTCCCACAGCATCCCAGCACCAGGCAGCATGACACATCACCATAAAAAAACCCCGCAACTCTGCAAGCTGGCTGAATTCTTCCAGCCAGTGAGAACCGGCCTGTGGATGTCCCAGCCACATGGAGCCGAGGCCGGAGTAAAGGACAGCAGAAATCCTGCCACCACCACTCGACAGGTAGGCAGTCCAGACAGTGAGGGATCCTCTGGCTCTTCTTCCCCATTTACCAGGAGCTCTGCCAAAACAAGGCCCTGCCAAGATCCCCTGCAGAACCAAGGACAGGAGCCTAAAATGGAGCTATGTCCTATACAGGCCTCCACCCAAGATTCCTCTAATCTTGTTATGGATCCTATAAAAGCATTCCCTACAATGGGTCAACCCATATTGCATATGTTATGGCAATTTCTACCTACCTCACTTATACGCTTAATGATACATAAAATATGTGATTAAAACCTTTTGTCTATATAAGAATCAACCAAAGTGGTTGCAGCTATTACGGATAGAATTAAAATGAATGATAACTGTGCGAAAAGAATAATAATCAAATTTATTTATACAGAAAAGAAACGTTAGAATAATCAGATATTACCAAATATAACGTAGATGATACAAATACAGTGTTGCCAGTTGACAAAGATAACTAATACAAAAAGAATATACTGTTACAATGGACATACAAATGCTATCCATGTATTAAGGCAAATCCTAGGACAGAAAAAGTTAGAGAGAAAAAAAGAGAAATAAGATAATACAGATAGGTTACACAGACAGACCTTATGTGACCATGCTTTGTCGAGACTAAGAGAGGCTAAGAGAAAAAGGCCAGTGATCTGTGTTCCAATTAGGGATGAGCTTTATGCTCGGATCGAACATGAGTTTGACTGGAACATTGGCTGTTTGCCTGTTCGTTAAAAACCGAACATTATGGGGCGTTTGCGCCAAATTTGAGAGCCTCGCAACGCCCCATAATGCACTGCGGGAGCATAGTGCATTGCTGTATGATGATTGGCCAAAGCATGCACAATGACCTGCATGCTTTTGCCAATCCAAGCGCCCTCAGCTTCAGCGGACCCGCGTAGTGTGTTGTTGGCGTGGACGGAAAGAGAGTGTCATTTAGATCGAGCAGGCAGGCAGGTTATTCCGTTATCTGCAGTGTATTTTATATATATATATATATATATATATATATATATATATATATATATATATATACCGTATTTATCGGCGCATAACATGCACTTTTTTCCCCTTAAAATCAGGGGAAAACCGTGGGTGCGTGTTATACGCCGATCCCCCACCGATCTCCGCTGATTGTGAGAGGAGCGGAGTGATCGCGCTAAGATTGTGCCGAGATACACATAGCCAAATGTACTCGGCTCTTCTCAGCTCCGCTCACAGTCAAGCCCAGTCCCGCCATTGGACCTGTGTTATGTCCATCATAGGGTGGAACTGGGTGTGACTGTGAGCGTCAGCCGAGAAGAGCCGAGAACACTCGGCTATGTGTATCTCGGCTCCGCCCTGTCCCTGTTATCTCGACGGTGCTCGCTCTGCTCCACCGAGTCCCTCCGCAGCACCATATTTAAATCTGTGCAAGGCTGCACTGGGGCAAGGCTGCACTGATAAGGCTGCACTGGGGCAAGGCTGCGATGGACACTGGGAAGGTTGCACTAACAAGGCTGCACTGACATGGCTGCAAGGCTGCACTGGGGCAAAGCTGCACTGACAAGGCTGCACTGGCGCAAGGCTGCAATGGACACTGGGGAAGGCTGCACTAACAAGGCTGCACTAACAAGGCTGCAAGGCTGCACTGGGGCAAGGCTGCACTGACTAGGCTGCACTGAGAAGGCTTCAATGACACTGACAAGGCTGCATATGGACACTGATAAGGCTGCATTGATGGGCATTTAAATGTAAGTTTTTTTTCCCCTTAAACGTCCCTCCTAAAAGTTTTTTTCCTTAAAATTCCCTCCTAAACTTGGGGTGCGTGTTATACGCCAATAAATGCGATATATATATATATATATATATATATATATATATATATATATATATATATATATATATATATATATATATATCCACTGCATCCAGTTTAGCTATATCTGACTGCAGGCCATTCCCGGTATACTTTCTTTAATATACTTCATGCAGGCAGGTGATTCAGTTTGCTGAAGTGTATTTAATATATATATATAGAGACAGTCTCGTATATATATATATATATATATATATATATATATATACATATATATATATATATATATATATATATATATATATATATATATATATATATATATATATATATATATATATATATATATATATATATATACCCACTGCATCCAAGCCTATATCTGACTGCAGGCCATTCCTGGTGTATTTTTTCTAATATACTTCAGGCGGTGTACACAGGACACAGTATGTGCACCCATAGTGAAGTTACTACTACTTTTCTGGTGGTGTACACAATACAGTACACCCATAGTTGTTATTACACTTCTGTTGGTGTACACAATACCGTGCACCCCTAGTGCAGTTACTACTACTTTTCTGGTGGTGTACACAGTACACAATACAAACAGTGCACCCATAGTTGCTATTAGACTTCTGGTGGTGTACACAATACCGTGCACCCCTATTGCAGTTGCTACAACTTTTCTGGTGGTGTACACAGTACACAATACATACAGTGCACCCATAGTTGCTATTAGACTTCTGGTGGTGTACACAATACCGTGCACCCCTAGTGCAGTTGCTACTAATCTTCTGGTTGTGTACACAGTACACAATGCATACAGTACACCCATAGTTGCTATTAGATTTCTGGTGGTTTACACAATACCGCGCACCCCTAGTGCAGTTGCTACTACTTTTCTAGTGGGGTACACAGTACACAATACATACAGTGCACCCATAGTTGCTATTAGACATCTGGTGATGTACACAATACCGTGCACCCCTAGTGCAGTTGCTACTACTTTTCTGGTGGTGTACACAATACATACAGTGCACCCATAGTTGTTATTACACTTCTGTTGGTGTACACAGTACTGTGCACCCATAGTGCAGTTGCTACTACTTTTATGGTGGTGTACACAATACATACAGTGCGCTCATAGTTGTTATTACACTTCTATTGGTGTACACAGTACCGTGCACCCATAGTGCAGTTGCTACTACTTTTCTGGTGGTGTACACAGTACACAATACAGTGTAGTGTGATTTGCAAAACAAAATCCCCATCATGTCCGGAAGGCCACCAAGTAGAGGCAGACACTCACAGGCCACTAAAAGAGGGCAAGCAGGCTCTGTGTCTACAATCAACAATGCTGGTCATGGACATGGTGCATCTTCTGCAGGTGGCTATGGGGCACGCTTGTCCTTTTTTTCTCCTGCTGGGACAGGGGCAGAAAAATTGGGCCTTTGGTGGTGGTGGTGCCACAACACTGTAACCCCTCACAGATACTCTTGTGGGGTGCAGGAACGGGCCCTGCTGTGAAATATTAGATCAAAAATTGTAATTACATGCCCTTGTTAAACAGGGACAGAAAAATTGGGCCTTAGGCACTGGTGATGGTGCCCTAAACCAAAGATATTGTTGGAAGCTAGCATCAACAAGATTGAGGAGGAATAGCATAGTCACTCAGAATAGGCAGTCTTCAAGGTATCCCACATCCATAGAAAAATCAATCAGTTACATCAGCATTACAACTGCTTGATAGCTGCTGCTGATCCAAGACTGATTGAATTTTATGAATGTGAGCCTATCAACAGAGTCTGTGGACAGGCGCACGCTATGATACGTTACAAACCCTCCAGCAGCACTGAATGTGCATTCAGAAAGAACGCTGGGTGCAGGACAGGCCAGTAGCTCAATTGCATATTGAGCTAGTTCTGGCCAGTGGTCCATCCTCAAGACCCAGTAACCCAGTGGATGCTCTGTTGGAAAGGTCTCCAAGTCTGCTCTTGCCCCTAGATATTCTTGCACCATGTAATGCAGATGCTGGCAATGGTTGCTTGAACCAATCAGACCTTGGCGCTGAGGACTGAAAGATTGTCTAAAGGCATAGGTCAGCCGGCCACCTTCACTGCTCTTCCTCTGGCTGAACAAAGCCTCAGCAACACGTTGTCCAACACCAGGAAATTGTAACCTCACAGGGTCTGGAAATGCATTGCACAAACCTTTCTTTAAGGCCTCTTGAAGATGTTTCATCCTCTGCTCCCTTTGCGAAGGCAGGATGAGTTCTGCAACTGTACCCTTGTAACGTGGATCAAGACGGCTTACCAGCCAGTAATGATCCCTCTCTTTGATACCACGAATCCTAGGGTCCTTACGCTGCATGGCCTCCCTTATTCTGCAAAGCCTGCAAAAGTTTGCAGAAGCATTCTATTTTGAGCCCTCTGGGTCACTAAGGATCAGATGATCCGTAACAACCTCCTCCCACCCACGCACAACTGCTTGGGTTTCTGGGGACTAAAAACCATCCCTTGAAGACTGCTGCTGAGTGTTATCCTCCACGTCCATGCTGACACAATCCTCCTCCTCCTCTTCTTCCTGTGTGTTTGGAGGGCCTGCAGGAATAATATCTGGATAAAGGGGGCCTTGAGAGGTAAGGAAGTCCTCCTCTTCCTCCCACTGTTCTGCCTCAAGTGCCCTGTCCATTATTCCATGAAGCGTGTGCTCCAACAGGAAGACAAGAGGGACAGTATCAGTGATGCAAGCATTGTCGCTGCTCACCATTAGGGATGAGCTTCGAGTTCGAGTCGAACTCATGTTCGGCTCGAACATTGGCTGTTCACAAGTTTGCCGAACAGCGAACAATTTGAGGTGTTCGCGGCAAATTCGAATGCCGCGGAACACCCTTTAAAAGTCTATGGGAGAAATCAAAAGTGCTCATTTTAAAGGCTTATATGCAAGTTATTGTCATAAAAAGTGTTTGGGGACCTGGGCCTGCCCCAGGGGACATGGATCAATGCAAAAAAAAGTTTTAAAAACGGCCGTTTTTTCAGGAGCAGTGATTTTAATAATGCTTAAAGTCAAACAATAAAAGTGTAATATCCCTTTAAATTTCGTAGCTGGGGGTGTCTATAGTATGCCTGTAAAGGGCCGCATGTTTCCCATGTTTAGAACAGTCTGACAGCAAAATTACATTTCAAAGGAAAAGAACACCGGAGGAAGAACCAGAAGAGCCAGAAAAACCAGAAGAAGATGAAGGAAGATAGAAGAAAGAAGAAGCATTTAAATAAAGGAATTGTCAAAAACTGTCTCTTGTCATTTTTAACATTTTTGACAGTTTTTTAGTGAAATAGTAGGGGTACAACCCTTACCATTTCACACAGGGGGGCCGGGATCTGGGGGTCCCCTTGTTAAAGGGGGCTTCCAGATTGCGATAAGCCCCCGCCCGCAGACCCCCACAACCACCGGCTAGGGTTGTGGGGATGAGGTCCTTGTCCTCCTCAACATGGGGACAAGGTGTTTTGGGGAGCTACCCCAAAGCACCCTCCCAATGTTGAGGGCATGTGACCTGGTACGGTTCAGGAGGGGGGGCGCTCTCTCATCCCCCCTCTTTTCCTGCGGCCTGCCAGGTTGCGTGCTCGGATAAGGGTCTGGTATGGATTTTTGGGGGGGACCCCATGCCGTTTTTTTTTTTATTTTGGCACAGGGTTCCCCTTAAAATCCATACCAGACCTGAAGGGTCTGGTATGGAATTTAGGGGACCCCCACGTCATTTTTTTTTTAAATTTTGGCTGGGGTTCCCCTTAATATCCATACCAGACCTGAAGGGCCTGGTATGGAATTTAGGGGGACCCCCACATCATTTTTTTTTTCATTTTGGCCGGGGTTCCCCTTAATATCCATACCAGACCTGAAGGGCCTGGTATGGAATTTAGGGGGACCCCCACGTCATATTTTTTTTTAATTTTGGTTCGGGGTTCCCCTGTGGGGAATTCCCATGCCGTTTTTATCAATGAACTTTTATGTGTCAGACCGGCAATGCAATAGCCGCGAGTAGTTTTAAATTACTTTTTTCCTTTGAAATGTCATTTTGCTTTCAGACTGTTCTAAACACGGGAAACATACGCCCCTTTACAGGCATACTATAGACACCCCCCAGGTATGAAATTTAAAGGGATATTACACTTTTATTGTTTGACTTTAAGCATTATTAAAATCACTGCTCCTGAAAAAACGGCCATTTTTAAAACTTTTTTTGCATTGATCCATGTCCCCTGGGGCAGGACCCAGGTCCCCAGACACTTTTTATGACAATAACTTGCATATAAGCCTTTAAAATTAGCACTTTTGATTATTCATGTTCGTGTCCCATACACTTTAACAGTGAACTTTTTTCCTGTTCGCATGTTCTGGTGTGAACTGAACAGGGAGGTGTTCAGCTCATCCCTACTCACTATCCATCATGACCGCCTCAAATGGTGACAGGACAGTGCATGTATTCTTGATCAGTAGCCACTGGCGTGGCGAAAAGAAGCCAAGCTCCCCTGACCCTGTCCTGGTGCCATACTCACACAGGCACTCATTCATGGCCCTCTGCTGCATGTGCAGCTGCTGCAGCATTGCCAATGTTGAGTTCCACCTGGTGGACATGTCACAAATGAGGCAGTTGGTGGGCAGGTTGCATTTCCTTTGAATGTCAGCCAGCCGAGCACTGGCATTGTATGACCGGTGGAAATGACCACAGACTTTTCTGACCTGCCTCAGGAGATCTTGTAAACCTGGATACCTGCTCACGAACTGCTTAACCACCAATCAGAAAACAGAATCTCTGCCCCAGTGTGGCTCCTGTCCCCTAAGCAGTCCAACTCATGCACTGCATGGCATCTTTTTGCCTGAGTGCTTGTGTAGCCCCTTGAATGCTTATAGTGCACCGCTGGTTCAGAGAACAAATCTGCAGAAGAGGCCATAGAGGAAGATGAAGAGGAGGGGGTCGAGGAGAGAGCTGTGGCAGAATCACCGCTAGCATTTTGGAGGCGTGGTGGCGGAACAAGCTCCAACAATACTGAAACCTGTCCTGCATCCTTCCCAGCTGCCAGCAGAGTTACCCAGTGCACCGTGAAGGAACGGTAACATTCCTGCCCATGCCTGCTAGACCATGATTCAGCAGTAATATACACCTTAGTGCTGACCGCCCTGTCCAACAAGACAAAAACATTGCCTTCCACATGCCGGTAGAGAGCTGGAATTGCCTTCCGTGAAAAGAAAAGGCGTTTTGGAACCTGCAACTGAGGTACAGCGCATTCCACAAATTCACAAAAGGGGCAGAGTCTACCAGCTGAAAAGTCAGTAGTTGCAGTGCTAGCAATTTGGCCAAGATAGCATTCAGACGCTGAGCATGTGGATGGCTGGGACCAAATTTTCTTTTTACGGTTTAGCTACTGGGGTAGGGAAATTTGCCTGCTAAAATCAGATGGTGATGTACTGCTAGCAGATTGGCTGCAAGTATTTGAGACACCTATTGCTATACCCTCATTCCTCTCAGTGCAGGTTTTCGAGAGGACTGGAGGTATAGCAGGTTTGAAGATCCCAGATGAGGAGCAAAGAGAAGTCCGCCTTTTTATTTAATGTGGGTCTTTCAAGTGCTGTTGCCAACGGACTTGTTGCCTTATGAGTTTATGTGATATCTCCATTAATGGCTGTAAAATATTGTAATTATGAATATATTTAATTTAGCTTGTATCTATGTAGGGCGGAACATATTATCTTCACACAAATCAATGGTAGACCAGACAAGTCGGTGCCTAGGCTTGTGTATACAAACAATGGGATCCAAACCTCATTGTTTTACACATACTCACTTCAAAGGATCCCATGCTGGGATATGCCATGAAGGGAGGCCAACCCGTAATCAATACTTAACTTCCCGGGAAAATTCAAGCTAATCTCCTGCTCAGAATAGTCACAAGGATTTGCATTAAAGGGGGCTGACTTATGCAAAGTATAGGGATTGAATATGTAGCCAGTCCTTAACCAGGAATAGGGATGATCACCAATCAGAGCCACGCTATATCAACCAATGAGGCATCAGCATGTAATGATATAAACAGACTAGATGGGAGGGAAGCACACACTTTTATGGGAAAGCAACCATCAGAATGGAACCTTGGTGCAAAGGGTAATTATGGGAAAGGTCTGCATTTTACTTGTAACTAAATATGTTTGTAGATTAATGTTTTAAGGAATATACTCTGTATACCTTTGTGTAATTCTCTTATTTTAACCTAATATTTTCTTCCTTGATGTAGACTATAGATAGATGGTTGTATATTAGATAAACTTTCAACTACTCACCAATAAATGTTGCTATTGTGTTAAAGCTTTCACTCATGGTCAATGAACTCTCATTTAACCCAAATCATATCTGAGAGATATTAAATCTCAAATATAGTATACGAGAAACAGACTGCATGGGGGGGTCGTCATATGTCTGTTCAAGCATGTAGTGCCCAAGCAGCTGCTGTTCTGGCCATGCTTGATTCGCTTCAGACATGGGTTGCAAACAGCAACGGTGCGATCTGCTGCACACATGTCCAAAAAGGCCCACACCAAGGAACTTTTCAAAATCAGCGGGAGTCAGCAGCGCCCTGCACCTGCAGAGCTCTGCGGTGTGATGCAGTAAGGTGGCTGCCCTTAAGCTGCCCCCTAGAGGACATTCTGCCTCATTGGAGTTGTGCCTCCTCCTCTATTCTATCAGGCACCCAAGTAGAGTCAGTGACCTTATCATCCCCTCCCTCATCATCACTGGAGCAAACTTGGCACTATGCTGCAGCTGGGGGAACATGACTGCCAGTTTCTTGTCCTTCTTGGGCACCCCCTCTCTCTAGGCTCACATTACTCCCTTCTTCAACCTGGGAACCAACATCGGAGCCTTCAAATTGCTGTGCATCCTCCAGCAGCATGTACCCAACACTGTGGTCAAATAGTTTGGGGGACTTCTCCATGCATGATGGTGTGGCTACAGAAGGAGTGACTGTGGACAAGGAGCCAGTGGAATAGGCTGATTCACAGCTGCATAGGAAGGAAAATTACTCTGAGCCAGGATGACAGAGGATGAGGAGGATGAGGACGGCTTTGTTATCCACTCCACCAACTCTTCTGCATGTTCTGGCTCAATAACACGGCCACCTGCAGAGGATGCACCATGTCCACAACCAGCACTGTTGACTAGGGATGAGCCCGATGTTCGAGTCGAACTTACATCGCGTGTTTGCTTGTTCGCCGAATAGCGAACAATTTGGGGTGTTCACTGCAAATTCGAAAGCCGCGGAACACCCTTTAAAGGTCTACGTGAGAAATCAAAAGTGCTAATTTTAAAGGCTTATATGCATGGTATTGTCATAAAAAGTGTTTGGGGACCCGGGTTCTGCCCCAGGGGACATGTATCAATGCAAAAAAAAGTTTTAAAAATGTCCGTTTTTTGGGAGCAGTGATTTTAATAATGCTTAAAGTGAAACAATAAAAGTGAAATATTCCTTTAAATTTTGTCCCTGGGGGGTGCCTATAGTATGCCTGTAAAGTGGCACATTTTTCCCGTGTATAGAAAAGTCCCTGCACAAAATGACATTTCTAAAGGAAAAAAGTAATTTAAAAGTACTTGCAGCTATAATTAATTGTCGGTCCCAGCAATACAGATAAAAGAAGTCATTGAAAAAAACGGCATGGGATCCCCCCAGTCCATTACCAGGTCCTTAGGGCCTGGTATGAATATTAACCACTTGCCACCCGCCATATAAGCAGAATGACGGCGGCAAAGTGGTTTCAAATTCCTGACTGGACATCATATGACGTCCGCAGGATATTGAGCGGCTGAACGCCCCCGGGGGCTCGCATCGCGGCAATCGTTGTTGCGGGGTGTCAGTCTCACACTCCGCAACACCGATCCAGGTAAAGAGTCTCTGACGGAGACTCTTTACCACGTGATCAGCCGTGTCCAATCAGGGCTGATCACGATTTAATTAGGAAGAGCCAGTGATCAGCTTTTCCTCACTCGCGTCTGACAGAGTAGAGTAGAGGAGAGCCGATCGGCTGCTCTCCTGACAGGGGGGTCTGTGCTGATTGTTTATCAGCACAGCCCCCCCCTCGGATCCCACCCAGGACCACCAGGGAAGCCGCCCAGGACCACCAGGGAAGCCATCCACACTGGACCACCAAGTATGCCCCCTAGACCCCCAGGGAAATACTAATCTGTGCCCAGGCAACTGCCAATTAATGCCCAGGTGGCTGCCAATCAGTGCCCACTCACAATGCCTACTACTGCCAGTCCCACCAGGGATGTCTATCAGTGCCACATATCACTGCCATGTATCAGTGCCCATCAGTGCCACGTATCAGTGCCCATCAGTGCCCAGCAGTGCCATGTATCAGTGCCCAACAGTGCCCAGTAGTGCCGCCTATCAGTGCCCATCAGTGCCACCCATAAGAACCCATCTTTGCAGCCTTTCAGTGCCCATCAGTGTCACTATCAGTGCCCATCAGTGCCCACCAGTGCCACCCATGAGAGCCCATCAGTGCCGCCTATCAATGCCCATCAGTTCTTCATATCAGTGCCACCCATCAGTGCCACCTACCAGTGCCCATCAGTGCAACATATCAGTGCCCATCGTCAGTGCACGTCAGTGCCCGCTCATTAGTGCCACCTCATCGGTGCTGACTTATCAGTGCCTGTCAGTGCCGCCTTATCAGTGCCCATCAGTGAAAGAGAAAACGTACTTATTTACAAAAATTTTTAACAGAAACAAAAGCAAAACTTTTATTTTTTTCAAAATTTTCAGTCTTTTTTTATTTGTTTAGCAAAAAATAAAAACCACAGAGGTGATCAAATAACACCAAAAGAAAGCTCTATTTGTGGGAACAAAATTATAAAAATTTAGTTTGGGTACAGTGTTGGATGACCGCGCAATTGTCATTCAAACTGTGACAGCGCTGAAAGCTGAAAATTGGTCTGGGTAGGAAGGTTTATAAGTGCCCTGTATTGAAGTGGTTAAGGGGAACCCCAAACCAATTTTTTTTTTAAATTGCGTGGGGGTCCCCCCAAATTCCATACCAGGCCCTTCAGGTCTGGTATGGATATTAAGGGGAACCCCGCGCCAAAATAAAAAAAAAATGGCATTAGGGTCCCCCTCAAAATCCAAAAAACAAACAAACAATATATAACTGTCCTGAAAAAATATTATAACGTGCCTTGAAAAATAATACATTGCAGCTGTTGAAGCAGCAACTTAGCAAAACAAAAATTAATAAAGAGGAACAAAAAAAAAATAGATAACTCCTCACCCATATTAGTGATCAACAGGTGAACAAGGTCACTGTCATTAAAAATGTACAGGTCGGGTGCAAAAAAATATTAAAAAGGAGAGAATAAAACAATGGTTGCCAAAAAAACTTATAGAATTTAGTACTTTTATTACTCAAAAAATTTTTAAGAGGCTTTTCCCCAAAACAAAAAAAAATAAAAATATAGTTCTAGGGTCCTCTTTTAGCGCAGAGTCCCCTAGGTTGGTCTCTTAATATTTACCCACATCAGGACAGCAACAGGGTAGAGTTTGCTAAAGCTGTGGTCCTCGGACAGTACCTGAATAAACTTTTCCCATTAAGAAACCTTAGTTTGAGATATTTGGCTTAACCTCTTTTGATCTTAAGATATCACCCAAATCGTCCACTCCCCCCAAGACATCCTGATTTTCAGCTCCCTTGTTTCCTCCTCCCATGCTCGTCATCAGTTCTGCTCCAGAACCCCTGGAACTCCCCCAGTATGTCCAGCCAGGCCCTACCCTTTTCTTGCCTAGGTGATCCCTGAAAACTCATTTATTCAGAGAAGCCTACCTAAAACGTTACCTCAGCCAGCTCAATATCTGGTAATTCCCAGCAGCTATTACTTTTGTACCACCCCCTCCCCTTAGATCATAAACCCCTTTCTATTACTACCCTGCCCAAACTGTTGGCACTTATTTAAATCCTGTTGTCCAAACTACCCAACTTTTAACTCCTCCCCGAATCTGAATGAGAGTTCCAGTAGGTGTAAGGGGGTGTCACGTTTGCTAAAAGAACTTTATTCAGGGGTAACCTGGGTACAACCTGGTGTTCCTGCTATAGCCATGCCAAGGGCAAGAGGAGATATACAATAGACTCCCAGAAGTAGTGTGCCTTGCTGAGTACAATTTAACTTGATGCTGAAAACAGTGCATCATTAGACATGTGATACCAGCACCAGTAAACTGGTCTCAAGTATTTTTTACTTTGTTTAGGACCAGTTGGGACACTATCCCGGCATCCATTAGACATGAACCCTACCTTGATATGTAGCACAAGAACTCCCAATGTGTTCCTGATTATCTCCAGCTCCATAGTGTTTAAGGTACTCAGTGCCCCATCTCCAGCTCCAAAGGCAGTCTCCATTAAGCCTCTCTTTATCCTAAGTATGGGAAATAGTCTGAATATCCGGATTGAAAACCACCTTTTAACAAACTGCCTGCACTGTTCAGACAGGACTAACATGAATGGTAGGGGCATGGTGTAGCACTGGGGTGCTGGGCTTACTAGCATGCAGGATAAAGACAACTAGTTAGGGTACACAAGGAGTCTAGGACAGGAAGGACACCTATGGGTATTAACTGAGGAGAATACAGCATGCCCACACAAATAATGAAGGTGAGGGTCCTTGGAACAGCCAAGAGCTGGCCACACCCCATACAACTGTAGCGCTGGTAGATTTACAATCTACCACAGACTAGGTAAATTTAGTAAATTGTGTGTTAGGAAGGTTAAAAGTTCGCCTCTGTTCCAGCTTGGCTGACGTTGTGTTTGCTTCCGTGCTGACCGGTGGTTGTCGCTGTTGCCATTAGTCGGTATTGGAAGGGCAATGTGTCAAAGTGTATAGATGCTCCTCTGTCTCGGAGACAAGCTCGGTGGAGGTGGTCCTCCGAGTTGCATTCTGGGAAGGGGGTATTTATAGGACAGACACCATGTTCTAAGGTCATTTTGCAGCCACCTGCTGGCCCTCCTGGCCGACAGGTATGTGTTAAGGAGCTACCTCATGGTCCTCTGATCGGGAGGCCCACAATGCTAAGGTGCAGGGGTGGGTCCAGAGACTTGTCTGGGGCCTACCACCGCGGCCGAGGAATGGTCCTGAGCTGCGGTCCTGTGTGATGAAGCTGGACAGCCGAGGAGATCCCAGGGGAGGACCGTCATGGAAGGATCATGCAGATCTCTTTCCTGCTACTTCCTAAAGTTTGACTGTTCAATAAAGCATTGAAAACGCACTCCAGTGTTGGTTCGTGTGTCGTCCAGCAGTAAACTCAACGGAACCCCTAGACCCGGTGCCAGTGAAACAGAGGGAAGCAAAGTGAAGGTAACAGACCCGATTAAACCAGCAGCTCCACTGTGAGTTAGTGCTACATGTTTAGGCTCGTTCAGAATAACTGTCACTCTAAAGCCAAGCACCCTCTTAATAACCCTAGAATGGATCCCCTCACTGCGGCACAGTGGTGTGAGGCAGAAGGCGTCTGCTCAGAAGCGAACATAGCCATGGAACTCTGGGGAGATGTCTGGGAGAAGGAACACATTAACCAAGTGGTGAAAACACTATCCCCAGGACAAAGAGCCAAGGTGGTCGCAGTAAGACCTGATCATGAGACATGCCGCACCTATTTCTTATTAGAATGGAGGAAGGGAGTTCTGGAAAATTTCAAGGGTGAAAGTGTTGAACTCGCTGACAAGACAAAATTTTACCTGACCCACCCAAAAGAGCAGGGGGAGGATCCTGCCACCTTCTCTCAGATGAGTCTAACTAGATTCAGGGGTCCATCGCAGTTAGCACCGGCTGAAATTGAGCCCGAACTCATCACAGCCCTTGGAAACTTGGTGTCCCAATGTCAGAAAGGGAGCCCAACCTATTCAGGGATTGGGTACCGAAAATGGGGCATCTTCTCAGGCCAACGGCCTGTACCCAAAGGAGAAGATACTTTTGAAGAGTGGCTGGAACAGACCATGCAGGTGCTGGATGAGTGGGACATCCCTGAAACACAGAAGAAGCAGCAGATTACTGAAAGCCTCAAGGGGCCTGCTTCTGAGGCCATTCGAAATTTAAAGCTCAGCAAACAGAACTGTGTAGCCCAAGACTACTTAGATATCCTGCAAGATGTGTTTGGACGTACTGAAAAGGTTTCCGACCTAATTTACCAATTAGAACACACCTATCAGGAAACTGGAGAGAAGTTATCAGAATATATGAGACAGCTGGACAAGGTCATTCACCAGATATTACTGAAGAAGGGAATAGACCCTTGTAAGGTGGATGAGATTCGAGCCAAACAAGTCCTGAGGGGTGCACAACCTTTGGACTCCATCACCCTCCAGTTAAGAACCCGCCAAGATGGAGGCATATTAAAGTACCCAGATCTAATTCGGATTGTAAGGGAGGAAGAAGCTATCCTAGAAAGGAAGAAGGAGAACACTCAAGAACCAAAGCACACTGTTGGAGTCCGAACAGTTAATGTGATAGAGGATGACCCCCAGATTGAGCTTCTTAAGACTCAAGTGGCTCAGTTGATGGAAATGATGGCTTTGCTGACCACGAGACCCCCAGATCCGCCCAATGAAGGAACAGAAAATTGAAGAGAGTATCAAATTCCACCTTCAGAAGCAGATCGGGACTTTGTTTCAACTGTGGAGGAGTTGGGCATTTCGGAAACGTGTGCCCAAGTCCAAGGGCAGCAGTACAACGCCAAAAGCCGGCGGAAAACTTCAAAGGGCCCCAGTGAAGGAGTCAGCTGGGCGCACTACAACTGTCGTCAACTCCAAAAAAAAACAAGTTCCCAAAGTTTTGAGAAAAAGGGGAAGAATGAAGTTGAGGAAGCCTCCATGGAAACGAGGAGTCAAGATGCGCTCTAGTAAGCAGGAGAAGCCGAACCCTCAGAGTGAATTTCCCCGCAACCTAGTGGGACCCTCTCCGATCATCCCAATCCAGGTAGAAGGAATCTACGCCAAGGCACTGTTGGATACCGGAGCCCAAGTGACCTTACTATACAAAGATTTCTACATGAAGCATCTCAAGCATCTGCCCCTGCAAAAGTTGGAGGAATTGGAGATATGGGGTTTAGGTACCCAGAACTTTCCTTATGAAGGGTATATCCCTATCAAACTCACCTTTGACCCAAGTGTGGCTGGAAAGGCAAAGACTTTCGACACCCTGGCAGTTGTGTGTCCCCGGCCCCCTGGGGCCCACAAAAGTTCCCTCATCATCGGAACAAACACTGATCTGGTCAGAAGACTCCTGATACCCCTTGTACAGAAGGAAAGTGCCCCGGACATGAAGGTACATCCCATGCTAACCCAAGTGTACAAGGACATGGTATATGAGCAGAAGGCCCCAGCAGAAGGAGTGGGAAAAGTTTGGCATTTAGACCGAGGTGAACAACTACTACAACCAGGTGAAGTGGTGTGCATGAGGACCTCTGTTAAGTTGAGTTGGAGACGACCTGGTCCTTTCATTGTCTTAGAAACGGACACCCAGGAAGAGAATGTGGGTCTGGAGATACTTCCAAGAGTGCTATCGACTAAGGCACTTAAGAGAAGCAAAGGGAGAGTCTCAGTCAGTGTCCGGAACACGACAGCCTTGCCTGTGAAGGTACCAGCAAGAATGCTGCTTGGGCAGGCGAATCAAGCAACCCCAGTTTCGCCAAGAGATGTAACAAGGAGCTTTAAAGAAGAGATTCCCATAGAGAATTTCTACCCAAAAAAAACCACTTCTCTTATGCCTGCTTGGATGGAGAGGGCCAAAGCCCAGCTCATGAGATGGAAGGAAGTTTTCTCAAAGAGCGAGTTTGACGTGGGGTATGCAAAAAGTGCAGAGCACAAGATCCGGCTGGAAGAAGACAAACCCTACCGGGAAAGGGTAAGGAGAATCCCATTGAGGGACCTTGAAGACCTCAGAGAACAGCTGGTTGAGCTAAAAAGGACTGGGATTATCAAAGAGTCCAGGAGTCCATAGGCCTCTCCTATAGTAGTGGTGAGGAAGAAAAATGGGTCACTCCGGCTGTGTATCGACTACAGGACTCTGAACCGACGGACCATCCCAGATCAATACACTACCCCCCGTATAGAAGATGCCCTACAGAGCTTGTCAGGGGTGAAGTAGTTCAGTGTATTAGATCTGAAAAGTGGCTATTATCAGATCCCCATGAGTCCTGAGGATAAGGAAAAGACTGCCTTCATCACCCCTGTGGGGTTCTATGAATTCAACCAGATGCCACAAGGTCTGCCTGGGGCCCCAGCAACTTTCCAGCGACTCATGGAGAAGACAGTAGGTGACATGAATTTGATCGAGGTCTTAGTATACTTAGACAATATCATTAGACGATATTGAAGAGCATGAAGAGCGACTGGAAAAGGAAAAGGTTCTAAAGAGGTTACATGAAGAGTGTTTGAAACTTTCAATGGAGAAGTGTCAATTCTACCAATCTTCAGTGAACTATCTGGGGCACATTGTGTATGAAGCAGGGATAGCAACTGATCCTGAGAAATTGGAAGCTGTTACCTCTTGGCCAAGGCCCACGAATGTAACTGAACTCAGGTTCTTCCTAGGATTCTGATCCTACTACCGGAGGTTTGTGGAGGGGTTCGCAAAAATAGCTCACCCACTCACAGTATTACTAAAGAATCAGGAAGAGGCCGATGTGGATTCGGAGAAAACCTGGGAGACAAAAAGAAGGGCCCCGGAAGAAAAAGGAATCTATTATGGATCAGTGGACTCAGGAATGTGAGGAGACATTCAGTCTATTGAAGAAGAGTCTTACAACTGCTCCAGTGTTAGCTTATGCGGATCCTACCAAGCCCTATGAACTGCACGTGGATGCCAGCCGAGATGGGCTGGGCGGAGTGCTCTATCAGGATCACAATGGACAATTAAGGCCTGTTGCTTATGTGAGCCGAAGCTTGTCTCCTGCTGAGAAGAACTACCCAACTCATAAACTTGAGTTTCTGGCCTTGAAGTGGGTTGTGGTAGACAAGCTGAGGGATTATCTTTATGGTGCCGAATTTGTAGTGAAAACAGATAACAACTTCCTCACATACTTATTCACCACCGCAAAATTGGACACCACAGATGGTTGGCTGCTCTCTCAACATTCTCCTTCAGCCTGCAATACAGACCGGGAGTGGGCAACAGAGACGCAGATGCGCTGTCAAGAAAACCCCACAGTCCCCTGAGCTCCCAAGAGGATTGGACTCAACTTGCCCCAGATGGGGTAAGAGCCCTTTGTGAAGGAGCTGTTAAGCAAGAGAAAGGTGGAGCCAGAGCTGAAGAGACTGGAGTGACTACGGCAGGAGTACCCAGGTATTACTGCAATGTCTCCCAGATTGCTGCAGAGGGTTTACCTAAATTATCAAGGAAAGATCTTAGGAGAGATCAACAAGAGGATCCACTCTGCAGCTTGGTATTGGAAGCTCTGGAGGGTAAACACCCTGATTTACTTTTGAAATGTGCACAAAAAGAAGCTCTACTGTTACACAATGAGTGGGATCGGTTGCAGTTGTTGCAAGGGGTGGTCTACCAAAGGGGCCCCGCTGAAGATCTGGAGGAGAAGTGGCAACTGTTGCTGCCAGAGAAGCACAGAGAGACAGTGTTAATTGCTCTACATGATTGTCATGGACATTTGGGGTCAGAAAGAACTCTGTCAGAAAACCGGGAAAACAGGAATAAGAGAAACTTCGACCTTAAATAAGGGTCCAAGATCTTCAACCAGGTGACCGAGTCTTACTAAGGAATTTGAGTACTCCTGGCAAACACAAGTTGGCAAATCGATGGAGATCACAGCCATACGTTGTGTGTAAACAGCTCCCAGGGCTTCCGGTATTTTAAATCAGGCCAGAAGGAAGTGATGGACCAACTAAAACTTGGCATCGGAATCACCTTTTGCCCCTTACTGATGCAGTCAGGATAATCCCCGAAGAGGAATTATCATCCACATCAGAAGATGCACAACGGCCTATAATTAGGTCCCAGTCTGGGACTTTAGCAACTGAAGACAATGAGGAAAGAGAGATGGACATTAGCTGGTTGTGGTCATCTAATATACCTGAAACTGAAGCGAGTGTTTCATTCCCCACAGCTGAGGAGAGTAGTGAGGCCCTCAGACCAGAAGCTCCAGAGTTTGTGCCATTGTCTGGAAGAGCTGAAGAGTATTTATCTCCCACTGAAGTAGAAGAAAGTGGTGTTCAGTCAGAAATAGGGGACACACCAAAAATCAAAGGGAAAAGAGGAACATTCGCCCACCCAAGAGACTAACATGCGATACATTGGGTGGGTGTTCTGAACCAACCAAGATTACCAGCAAAAGGAACATTGATGAGCCTAGTTCCTCCTCAGTCAGTCTGGATAATGAGAACCCTGTTTCACCCCTTGGCATACCTGTATCCGATACTAAAGTGACAGTTGTGGGTACACAGAGTAGCTTTCCAACACCTAAAAATTGGTGGGAGGCTCCCCTGTCGGTCCTGTGTTCTCGGTTAGAGGCTAAGATGTGTAGCAGAAACAAGGTCTTACATATCTTTGGGGACCAAAGATTCAGAGCAGGGGGAGTATGTAGCGCTGACAACTGTTGTTTCTAGCTCTATGTGTATTATTCAGTACAATAGTTGTGTTAGTGCCATCTTGTGGACAATTGATAAAGTGCAATAAGTTTACGTCCCAGGATTAAGTAACACAGAAGTGATTCATTGTTTACTTTGGAACTGTAGCTATGACCCACCCACAATGCTCCTGGACAAAGTCAGAACTAAATTGCATTGTGGGGGGATATAAAAGGGTAAGCAGCGGCCATTTTATGTCTCTTGTGCCTGGGACGCGTGGCCTGCCAGCAGTTCTCTGTGGGTGTGTGTGTCCCACAGGGTTGAGGCCTACTTGGTGAAGGAGCAGAGCAGCTATAGTATCCTGCCATCGCATCGTAGTGAGCTGGACAAGAGACGGTATTGTTTCGGAAGACCCGTGGGGTGGTAGCGGAGGACTCCCGGTTGTTTGTGGATGGAACAGTGTGACGGCGTGGTGGTGCCTCTTTACAGAACTGAGAACTGCTGAACTGGAGACGTCCACCTGCCCGTCCTGTGTGGTGAGATGGTTGTTACCCAAAAGTTTAATTGAGTATTACACACACATCTTTAGAACTGTACAGTGTTGCTGGGACTGGTTGTCCCACGGAACAAGGTAAGTCTGAGACTCTTACATCCAAATAGACTTCAGCATTCAAGAGCGGATGTTAGATGTTTTGTTTCTTCATATGAAGACACCTAGTCACTCATTTGGATTACAATTGTTTTAGTGTGTTATACTACACTACATAGCACACAGGAGGAACCCCCTATACGGATTACAATTATAAAAGCTATCGAAGACTGAAGACATCTGGACTGCCTTTTTCATTGCAGGGCCCTGCATTTTAGTATAGTGACTTTAAGGTCTAGATTAAGGGGAGCTCCCAGGTATAGATTCATACCAATATATATATTTCTGTAATTGTCATTGATTGTCATATCATTCCTTATACTATCGCACTACGTTGGTGTGATAGTATATTTATTGAAATAATTCTTTATATAAATATATTACTTATTCAAAGAAAGAAGTTATTTTTGGTCATTATTGAAGTTTGTGTGCAATGTTATCATTTCTCCTACAGGTGGAGTACCCAGGGAGAGGTAATCCTAATTGTAAGTGTATATTGTGGGTTAAAGTTAATGCTCATATTATTTCAACACTGCACTACAGTTGTGTCAAGGGGAGTGAACAATTTAAGAAGGGTGTAGAGCAAAGAGGACAGGCCCGCTTAAACCAGCAGCTCCACCGTGAGTATTGCTACACAACCTTCCCGCACAACTCTTCTCCAGACTCACCCAAAAAGAGGCCAGACCTATACACTCTCAACTTGTATACAATCAGGCACTACATATCTACTACACAACATCGTACTACATATCTGAAGGTGAATCTAAAGGAAATTGAACAACAAAAATTGTATAATGTGTGTCCGGCTCTAGGAACTGCTGCTACCAGACACAACTGGCCAACAGACAAAGAAAAATGCCTTGCAGCACTGAGGCACTGAACAGTAGGAGGTACAATTCGAACTGACTGGTTTGCCTTGAAACACACAGATATTAGTGACAGATACACCAAAGATACATTAGACAATTGGTAACAAATAGCCACATAAAAATAGACAAACAGTAAAATCTAGGAGCAAATAGAGATGCATGGTGACACTGGGCAGGAAGCAGGCTTGACATACTGTACACTTGGGGACACACAGATAGACTGCTAGGGACATTAACATGCATTAGCCTAAGGCAAGGAGCCATGCTTGAAAAGAAAGCACTGGCTGGGCATGTAACTAATTACAAAAACAGCAGGGGGGGGGGGGGGTAAGCAGTCTTAAGCACAAGTCTTTTGAAATAACAGCAATAGCAGATCCTTAACAGTTAAATCCATGAAACTACAAGGATCAACATGGCTGATCTTTGGGAATAGGAAACAGATATATAACAGATCTATGACTGGTCCAATTGAAACTCTGGATAATACCAAAATACCGTTACCAATAAACACAGTAACATTGACAGAGATTTCTAACCACTGCTGTCTTAATCAACTTCTCATTTAAAAAACTAAGTGAGACTGGGCATGACCAGTCATATTGTCACTGGTAACAGGGGATTGTGGACTTCAGCCATGAAACCCAATTATCGAATTCAATTTTTCCTCCTAGAAACAAAATAAACCAATGGTTATATACCTGTAACAAGACATTAGCATATGAAACGCAAATATACATTACATTACATTACATTCCATAAAAAAAAGTCTTTCTTATTTGTTTTAAACAATGCACTTTTTTAAAATACCAAAAATTGTTGAGCTCAACTTAATTAGTACCATGTGGATTTTGTATTATGGTATACCATTAATTTCCCCCCAAAAAATGTATTCACCATGGTGAGAGAAAAAAATTAGCAACTCATAAACCTTTTAGCATTACCATTTGTCTACAAATTATAATACCTCACCACAAAAAACCTCTCCAGAACCGCCTCTCTGGAAAACAAACACATTTTAGTAAATACACATTTCAATTCACTATTACAGATATTTCTCTTGGCTCAGGTAATTTGCATGTCAATACAGTTCGCTTTACATTCTCACCAACCTGGTCAGAAAGAAGGGGGGGGGGTTCTCAGCAGTTGAGGCAACAGACCTCAAAGTTAAATTAGACGACACAACACATATTCCACATTCCACACACACACTCACACAATTAGCTAGGTTAAAGACGAACTCTACACATCACACATATCAGCATGTTTACTATAATAACCTGTACTTCTTCTTAAACCCATAACATCTGTTTTGTAATTTTGAAATTCTTTCAAAGATCCATCCCATTTCATTAGCCCATTCTCAGCCTGTATGGATGCATTGGAATGGGACCCATGACCTAGGCGGTTCATACTTCCTACACCTAGGCCACGTGGAGAAGCGTGCAGAGTACACTTCAAAATCACATTTTGTGGTCCTATATGGATTATGTTTACTGACTTTTTCACTTGGACTGGATAGCAGAATCGAGCGATGTGACCAAATAACCCACATAAGTGACATTTTATCTTATCTGAAGTGGTACAGCATCTCTTAACAAACAGCTTTGTTTTAGACGACTGAGAATGTTCGATGGCTACAAGTAGGATGGCTACAACTGAATTAGTAGCTGGCTGTTTACAAGATATAGGGGCAATTTTTAAAGAGCTCTTACCTTCCAGGGATTTATTCTTGTTGGTACATACCTTGGGTGTGTAGGATGTCCCCTGAATTCAGACCTAACTAAATCCGTTGCTTTGTTATCCACTCTTAGAACTCCTGGCAGCTGACAGATAATGGTTTTACTTCACTTTCTGCATCCTTCAATCTTTTTACCAACTGATGAACCTCCTCCTATAATTTCTGTTTTTCTAGTACTAATTGCTAGTGGATAGCCTCACAATTTGACATAGAAGCTTCTAAAGTACTGATGTTACCTTTGGTTATTTCTAGTGCTTCTTTCCGGAATGTGTTTTGCACTGTCAAATGTTCATACTGTTTTGCTAACCACCTGGCCGCAAAGATTAGCAGCGTTTTTCCCATGTGCTTACTACAGTTTCTTCCAGTGAAATTTAATTTCACATCCTCTCCCATCAGAGGGACAGAAAGTGTCTCTTCTGCCTGGAGACTTTCCTCCCTTAATGCCAGCATGACCATTTCCTTTCTGTGTTTTTCTGCTTAACCTTCCTCTTCCTTTTCCTGTGCCTCACAATCCCCCTGTAATTCACATTTTACTGGGGTATCAGACTTGTTATGTCGTGGCTCTCCTTTTTGTCAGCCACTTAAAGGTGACAGTTCATGTCAGCCCCTGAGCACTTTGCTGACAAGGACTGGGAAACTGCATAAGGCCCAAGTCCTGACAATTGCTCCTTGTCTCACATCTTCTATGGGTGCAGTGTGTAATGTGCACACTGCACCCATAAAAGAAATAACATGGCTTAGGTCAAAGGTGGCTGACCTAGAAGACAGATAGAGGAGGAACAACATCATGATTGGGGGATACCCAAATCCATCTCTGCAGCAGAGATGGATTTGGGTATCCAAGTTTGTGCCATTGTGCCATTTCCAAGTTTGTGCCATCTTTATCTGCTATAGAACTGTCCATAGACAGGATCCATAGGCTACCAAAACCTTAATTTTTACCTCCTGAGGTGCCAAGAGATGTGTTACTGAGGGTACATTTTTACCAAAAAAAAAGAATTAATTACCTCAGCTTTGAAGCAAACGACAACACTGCCGAAGTGTTACTTCAGTATACAAATGTTCCATGACCTGTCGCAATATACCCTTCAATGTCGAAGGAACTTGGCTATGGTTATGAAAGCACTGAGGAGTCACAATATACCTCGCAAATGGAAATATCCTTCCTCTATGACCATTATGTACAATGGTTCTACAGTCCTGCTGACATCTCTAGAAGAAGGCTTTCAAGCTCTCCAGAAGTGGGGGATCTTACCCCCTCCCTTACCACCTGGTGTCTCTTCATCTCCTCCTGCTCCTGACACTCTCAGTAACAAATGGCAAGTTGTGTCCTGTAAAAGATCGGCCAAGAAGAAATCCAACAACGGAGGTACCGAAACCCGCAACCTCTCATCTAAACTACACTAAAGTCTGGCCATAGGAAACCAAGGTTATTCCTTATGGTCCCCTACAACATTTGAACAGATATGTCTGTTCACGGACCACTCAATGGTCCCTTTTTTATGCTCTACAAGCTTAGTTTCAGTTCCCTGTTTGTTCACCGTCATTTGCCTATGGGTCACTAGTACAGAAGACTGCTCCAAACCTTCTGTAACACTGTACATAACCTCCAACCCTAACCCCAAACACGATGCTGCCCATGAGCCTAAGGACCTCTATGCCTCTAGGAGTTACATACCATCTGTGCCTCTCTCTATCGCATAATGCCACTTAAATGCCTTTCTATTAATGCTAACAGACTCAATCATCCAGCAAAACAATTTTTGCTATGGAAGGAAGCATCTACATCCAAAGCAGACATAGTTTGTTTTCAAAAAACACACTTCCAAGCGCAACCCCCCACCTGATGTGACCACAAAGACTTCCCACACATCTTCACAGTGAATGCATCAGAGAAAAAAAGAAGGGTTTTAATAGCAATTAAGAACACTGTTGCCTTCAGCTAAAGAACTCTTTTGTAGATGATGAAGGTCACTTCATCATCCTCACCTGTGACATCAATTAAACACCCTTCAAATCGGTATCTATATATGTACCCAGCTCTCATCAACTCAGTTTTCTACGCAAACTGTTCAAACTTGTGTCTTTGGTTAAGTATGGTCATCTATTGATATGAGGAGATTTTAACAGTCGACTCTCAGACTTTACCTCATCAGCAAAGGGCTGACCTCTTTCTTTGCGTCTTTACACCATGCAGAACAGGTTCACGATGTCTGGTGGTGCCAGCACGCCGCCGAAAAGGACTATATGTACTATTCCTCCAGACACGGTTCTCACTCTCACATAGAACTCTTTGTTGCCAACCTGTGGCTACTCCAAAGAACCTCCTCCTCCTCCATAAAAGACGTTACCTGGTCTTACCACACAGCAATCCTACTGACACTGGGGGCACAGATATCTATGGCGCAGACATGGTACGGCAATGTGGCGTTGCAATGTCAGGAATCTGTAGGATCCCCAAAGTGCCCAGGCTATTTCTCAACACCTCCAGGAGTTCTTCCAAATCAATACTGAATCAGTATCAGACCCATGGGTCATCTGGAATGCCCACAAAGCCTTCATGAGGGGCATATGTGTACAAAAGAGCTCTAGAGGTAAAACACAATACAACACTAAAGTGACCAAACTTCTAATGGAGATTGACACCCTAGAAACTCAAGGTAAACAGCTCCCTACAACCTTAATCTCAGACCCACTGTTTAATCTGAGACAAAACTTACACTCCTTACTCTTTGAGCAACACGATAGGCACTCAAGAAAACTAAAACTTACCTCCTACACTCAAGCTAACAGAGCAGGGAAATACCTGGCCAACAAGATTAAGATAAAAAAAGTAAACTCTAGAATATCCCACCTGGTGCATCCTACTACCAAACACAAAATTACCCATCCGCAAGATATAGCAGACAAATTTGCAAATTATTATAGCGCCCTTTACAACTTAAAAGAAGATCCTGACACCCCCCAACTGTCAGATTCCGGCATACAAAATTTTCATGAAAAGTTAGCTCTTCCCACTCTCTCTGAAAACCAACTTCAACTACTCAGTGCTCTCATATCCCAAATAGAAGTGTCTAAAATTATAATGTCCCTTCCAAATGAGAAATCCCCCAGCCCAGACAGATTCCCTAATGACTATTACAAGATACACAATCAGTGTGAACCCTCACTTAACCAATGTCTTTAAAAAGGCTATCTCAGAATCCTCATTCCCCCGGAGATGTTGAATGCATAAGTGGTCACTCTCCCTAACAGGGGAAAGGTCCTGCTACTCCAGCCAATTTCCACCCTATATCTCTGCTAAACTCTGATGTGAAAATATTTGCTAAACTCATTGCTAAATGCCTGATAGGTATTCTCCCCTCTCTGATTAAAAGAGATCAGATAGGGTTTGTTACTGGACACCAAACATCAGACGTGACTAGGAAAATCCTCAATGTAATCCATTTTGCTGAGAAAACCCAAACACCTTCTCTGCGCACTAGATGCAGAGAAGGCATTCGACAGGGTATACTGGCTGTACATGTCTATGGTGTTATCAAAATTCGGCTTAAAAGATAATATAGCATCAGCCATACTTTCACTATATTCCTGCCCCTCAGCACAAGCATTCAGTTTGGGTAATCTGTCTAATACATTTTGTATCACCAATGGAACTCGACAGGGTTGCACCTTATCACTAGGGATGAGCTTGATGTTCAGGTCAAATATAAGTTCGACTCGAACATCGTGTGTTTGCCCGTTCACCGAAGAGCGGACACTATGGGGCGTACACAGCAGATCTGAGCACCATGGAACATCCCATAATGCACTGCGAGATTGCAGTGCATTGCTGTACGATGATTGGCCAAAGCATGCACCTGACCTGCATGCTTTGGCCAATCACAGTGCCCTCTGCTAGGAGAGCCATAATTGGTCAAAGGCAGGGTGCCTTTGGCCAATCATGGCTCAAGGGGACTAAGTCCACACCCCACACTACTGTATATAAGGCTGCTTACATGGCAGCTGTGTGTAGTGTTGTTGGTGTGGACAGAGAGATAGCTTGATTTAGATTAGGCAGGCAGGTTTTTCAGTTAGTGGCAGTGTATTTGATATACAAATATATAAATGCAGCCTTGTGTGTGTATATATATATATACACTCTGCATCCAGTGCAGCCTATATCTACAGTGCATTCTGTGATGTACTGTTTCTAATACACTTCAGGCGGTGTACACAGTACACAATACAGTGCAGCCGTATTACAGTTGTTAATACAGTGCAGGCGGTGTACATGGTATCTAATACAGTGTGTACAGTTTCTACTACACTTCTGGTGGTGTACACAGTATACAATACAGTGCAGCCCATAGTACAGTTGCTAATACAGTGCAGGCGGTGTACACAGTATCTAATACAGTGTGTACAGTTTCTACTACACTTCTGGTGGTGTAGACAGTATCTAATACAGTGTAGTGTGGTGTTGCAAAACAAAATCATGTCTGGGAGGCCACCAAGGAGAGGCAGATGCTCACAGGCCACTAAAAGAGGGCAAGCAGCCTCCGTGTCTACAGTCAACAGTGCTGGATGTGGACATGGTGCATCCTCTGCAGGTGGGGCATGCTTGTCCTTTTTTTCTGCTGCTGGTTGTGTTATTGAGCTAGAACATGCAGAAGAGTTGGTGGAGTGGATAACAAAGCCATCCTCATCCTCTGTCACCTAGGCTCAGAGTAGCTTGCCTTTCAACACAGCTACCAAAGTGGCCTATTCCACCGGTTCCTTGCCCACAGTCACTCTTTCTGTAGCCCCATGCATGGAGGAGTCCCCAGAATTATTCAACCACAGTGTTGGGTACATGCTGCTGGAGGATGCACACTGATTTGAAGGCTCTGATGTTATTTCCCAGTTTGAGGAAGGAAGTAACGTGAGCCTAGAGAGAGGGGGTGCCCAACAAGGAAAAGAAACTGGCAGTCATGTTCTCCCAGCTGCAGCATACTGCCAAGTTTGCTCCAGTGATGATAAGGGAGGGGATGGTGAGGTCACTGACTGTACTTGGGTGCCTTAGAGAAGAGAGGAGGAGGCACAACTCCAATGAGGCAGGATGTCCTCTAGGGGGCAGCTTAAGGGCAGCCACCCTATTGCATCACACCACAGAGCTCCGCAGGTGCAGGGCACTGCTGACTCCCCACTGACTTTTAAAAGTTCCTGGGTGTGGGCCTTTTACGACACATGTACTGCAGATCACACCATTGCTGTTTGCAACCTATGTCTGAAGCGGAAAAAGTGCAGCCAAAACAACATCCGCTTGGGCATCACATGCTTGACCAGGTATATGAAGACCTACCATGCAGTCAATTGACAACAGCACTTGAAAGACCCACAACAAAGAAAAAGGTGGACTTCTCCTTGCTCCTCATCTGGGATCTCCAAACCTACTATACCTCCAGTCCTCTCAAAAACCTGCACTAAGAGGAATGAAGGTATAGCAATAGGTGTCTCAAGTATTTGCAGCCAATCTGCTAGCAGTACAGCACCATCTGACTTTAGGTGGCAAATTTCACTACCCCAGTTGCTTAACCATAAAAAGAAATTAGGTCCCAGCCATCCACATGCTCAGCGTCTAAATGCTAGCTTGGCAAAATTTCTAGCACTGCAACTGCTGCATTTTAAGCTGGTAGAATCTGCCCCCTTTCGTGAATTTGTGGAATGTGCTGCACCTAATGTGCTTTACCTCAGTGGCAGGTTCTAAAACGCCATTTCTTTTCACGGAAGGCTATTCCGACTCTCTACAGCAGGGGTCTCAGACTGGCAGCCCTCCAGCTGTTGTGAAACTACAAGTCCCATCATGCTTCTGCCTGTGGGTGTCATGCTTGTAACTGTCAGCCTTGCAATGCCTTGTGGGACTTGTAGTTTTGCAACAGCTGGAGGGCCGCCAGTTTGAGACCCCTGCTCTACAGGCATGTAGAAGGCAATGTTTTGGCCTCGTTGGACAGGGCGGTCAGCAGTAAGGTGCATATTACCGCTGACTCATGGTCCAGCAGGCATGGGCAGGGATGTTATCTTTCCTTCACGGCACACTGGGTAACTCTGCTGGCAGCTGGGAAGGATGCAGGACAGGGTTCAGTGTTGTTGTAGCTTGCTTTGCCACCACGCCCCCAAAATGCTAGTGGTGATTCTGCTACAGCTCTCTCCTCCACCCCCTCCTCTTCTTCCTCCGTGGCCTCTTCTTCATATTTGTCCTCTGAACCAGCAGTGCTCCATAAGCATTCAAGGGGCTACGCAAGTAGTCAGGCGCAGTGCTTAAGTTGGTCTGCCTAGGGAACAGGAGCCACACTGGGGCATAGATTCTGTCAGCTCTGCAGGGGCAGGCTCAGAGGTGGTTGATGCCACTCCAGCTTCAGTCAGGAATACTTGTATGCGACAATGGCACCAACCTTCTCTCTGCCCTCGGACAGGGACACTTGACCCATGTTCCATGTTTGGCACATGTCCTGAATTTGGTGGTGCAGCGGTTCTGGAGCAGGTACCGAGGCTTACAGGATCTCCTGAGGTAGGCCAGAAAAGTCTGTGGTCATTTACGCCGGTCATACAATGCCAGTGCTTGGCTCGCTGACATTCAAAGGGAATGCAACCTGCCCACCACCTGCCTCAATCGTGACATGCCCACCAGGTGGAACTCAACGTTGGCAATGCTGCAGTGCCTGCACACACAGCAGAGGGCCATGAATGAGTACCTCTGTGAGTATGGCACCAGGACAGGGTCAGGGGGGCTTGGCTTCTTTTTGCCACGCCAGTGGCTACTGATCAAGGATGCATGCACTGTCCTGACACCATTTGAGGAAGCCACTAGGATGGTGAGCAGCAACAATGCATACATCAGTGACACTGTCCCCCTAGTCTTCCTGTTGGAGCACACGCTTCATTGAATCATGGACAGGGCACTTGAGGCAGAACAGAGGGAGGAAGAGGAGGACTTCCTTACCTCTCAAGGCCCCCTTTATCCAGATAGCATTCCTGCAGGCCCGCCAAAAACACAGGAAGAAGGGGATGAGGAGGAAGAGGAGGAGGATTGAGTCAGCATGGATTTAGAGGATAACACTCAGCAGCAGTCTTCAAGGGATAGTTTTCACTCCTCAGAAAGATAAGGAGTTGTACGTGGCTGGGAGGAGGTAATTACGGATCATGTGATCCTTAGTGACCCTGAGGACTCAGAATCGAATGCCTCTGCAAACTTATGCTGCATGGCCTCCCTGATTCTGCAAAGCCTGTGAAAGGACCCTAGGATTCGTGGTATTAAGGAGAGGGATCATTACTGGCTGGCAACCCTTCTTGATCCACGTTACAAGGGTAAGATTGCAGAGGGAGCAGAGGAGGAAACATCTTCAGAAGGTCTTGAAGAAAGGTTTGTGCATTTCCAGACCCTGGGAGATTACAATTTCCTGGTGCTGGACAACGTGTTGCTGAGGCTTCGTTCAGTCAGAGGAAGAGCGGTGGAGAAGGTGACCAGCTGACCGATGCCTTTAAACAATTTTTCAGTCCTCAGTGCCAAGGTCTGATCGGTTCAAGCAACCATCGCCAGCGTCTACGTTACATGGTGCAGGAATATCTAGGGGCAAGAGCAGACTTGGAGACCTTTCCAACAGAGCATCCACTGGGTTACTGGGTCTTGAAGATGGACCATTGGCCAGAACTTGCTCAATATGCAATTGAGCTACTGGCCTGTCCTGTATCCAGCATTCTTTCTGAACACACATTCAGTGCTCCTGGGGGGTTTGTGATGGATCAAAGAGTGCACCTCTCCACAGACTTCATTGATAGGCTCACATTCATAAAAATGAATCAGTCTTGGATCAGCAGTTTTCAAGCAACTGATGCTAATGTAACTGATTGAATTTGCTACGGATGTGACATCCCTTGAAGATTGTCTATGCTGACTATACTATTCCTCCTCAATCTTGATGATGCTAGTTTCCAACAATATTTTTGGTTTAAGGCACCACCACCACCACTACCCAAGGCCCAATTTTTCTGCCCCTGTTTAACAAGGTCATGTAATTACAATTTTTGATCTAATATTTCACAGCAGGGCCAGTTCCTGCACCCAACAAGAGTATCTGTGAGGGGTTACAGTGTTGTGGCATCACGACCATCACCACCCAAGGCTCAATTTTTCTGCAACTGTTTAACAGGGGCATGTAATTACAATTTTTGATCTAATATTTCAACACCACCACATCCTTACTAGACATCTGGGACACCCTACATAGAAACTTTCTTGGAGATATGACTCCCCACTGATGCCCCTCCTCAATCACCATTATTTTTTACCAGGCCCATTGGACCCAGGTTTTAAATCCTGTACCTCAGAAGAACCCCTATTGTTACATGATGTCCTCCATGCTAATGTAATTAAACCTCTTCCTGAGATCCTTTGCTCTAAACCAATCACATTTCTAGATAAGTGGAGATTTCACCAACTATAACTCTTCCTACGATCCTTCCTTCACCCGTTAAGATGCTTACAGGATCTAAATATCATAGAAGAAATATTTTACCCAAAAGATCCCCCAATACATGCTATTTCGCTATTTTACAAAACTCTTATTGACTTCCCTAATTCTCCATACCCGCACTTCCTGGCTAAATGAGAAATAGATTTAGACTCCACCATTACAAACACTCAGAAAGATAGAGTCCTAAAACTCGCCCATGTCTCCTCACCCGCTTCAAAAATAGCAGAAGTCAACTACAATTACTTACCAGATGGCACTATACCCCAGCCAAATTGCATCAAATGTTCCCGGACAGCTCCCCATTGTGCTGGAGGAGCTGTGGGAACAAAGCTACTCACGCCCATATTTGGTGGCGTTGCCCATTCATTCGCCCCTTCTGGACCAATGTTCTCAATCATATATCTCAGATTTCAGATGTCAACCTCCCAAATGATCCCTGTACCGTCCTCTTTCATGCTGCTAAAGAATCCATTGTTACCTATAAACGTTCACTCAATCCCCATCTGCTATACACTGCCAAGGCCCTAATCCCCATTTTTTGGGGTCAATCCACAATCCCGTCCATAAAAAATTGGTTACAGAAGGTCGCAGAGGTTCACCATTTGGAAGACATAACTCATAGCATCAGAGGTACTTCCCAAAGACACTCCTTAACATGGGCACCCTGGATAAAATTCACATCTTCATCCCTTTATAAGGACATCTTAACACAACCAGTATGAGTCTGAGACTATCTCTTCAGCCATAGGTTATGATCTTTTTAACTTAATTTTAGAGATATATCTTCTTTTGAATGTGGTTATTCTTTTTCAGGAATAACTATATAGCAATTGATATTGTTACTCTAAAGTATGACGGCACTCATGCCAACCCCCCCCCCCCCGTGTCCCTCTCCCTACCCTCTCTCTCATCCCTACCTCCCTATCCTCTTTCCTTTTCCTCACCCAACCTCTCTCTACCTCTCTTCTTGAAAGTATTTTCTAATTACCCGTGCAATATTAATATCTGGATTGAATTTTTTGTTCAAATGGATGTAAGCTTCAGTTTAGTCTTTGGATATATCTGTTTGTTCAATCCTTTTTGCAGTTACAAGGGCAATCTTTTGAATACTGATGTATGCTTGGACTATGTGTACATTGAATCCTTTGTATTTTGCTCATAAGATTGCTTAGCATATGTTATGTGTCTACTTTTTCTTTTACATTAATCTTTAATAAACAATTATTAAAAAAAAAATATTTCAACACAGGGCTCATTCCTGCACCCAACAAGAGTATCTGTGAGGGGTTACAGTGTTGTGGCACCACCACCACCACCACCCAAGGCCCAGTTTTTCTGTCCCTGTTTAACAGGGGCATGTAATACAATTTTAGATATAATATTTAAACGCCGGGCCCGTTCCTGTGCCCAAAAAGAGTATCTGTGAGGGGTTACAATGTCATGGCACCACCACCACCACCCAAGGCCCAATTTTTCTGCCCCTGTTTAACCACTTCAGTCCCAGAAGAATTGGCTGCTCAATGACCAGGCCATTTTTTGCGATACAGCTCTGCGACGCTTTAACTGACAATTGCGCGGCCGTGCGATGCTGTACCCAAACAAAATTGATGTCCTTTTGTTCCCCACAAATAGAGATTTCTTTTGGTGGTATTTGATCATCTCTGCGGTTTTTATTTTTTGCGCTATAAACAAAAAAAAGAGCGACAATTTTGAAAAAAACACAATATTTTGTACTTTTTGCTGTAATAAATATCGCAAAAATTGTATATTGATTGGTTTGCGCAAAAGTTATAGTGTCTACAAAATAGGGGATAGATTTATGGCATTTTTATTATTAATTTTTTTTTACTAGTGATGGCGGTGAGCTGTGATTTTTATCAAGACTGCAACATTATGGCGGACACATGGGACACTTTTGACACATTTTTGGGTCGATTTACAATTATCCAGCGATCAGTGCTGTAAAAATGCACTGATTACTGTATAAATGTCACTGGCAGGGAAGGGGTTTACACTAGGGGGCAATCAAGGGGTTAACTGTGTTCCCTATGTGTGTGTTCTAACTGTGGGGGATGGAACTGACTATAGGAGATGAGAGATCGTGGTTCCCAGCTCATAGGAACTCACGATCTCTCTCTCCTCTCCTCACAGAACTGTGGTGTGTGTGTTTACACAGACACGCCCCTGTTCTGCTTCTTGTGCCCGTGATCGCTTGTGGTCGGCTGTCATTGCGTCCATCGGTCACGAGCATCGCCCCCCTGTGCAGGGGGGGCGCGCGTCACCTGTCCTCCTTCTTAAAGGGACTGATGTATAGCTACGATGGTTCAGAGGATCGTTCCGATCTGCCACAGTATAATGACGGCAGCTGGTCAGCAACTGGTTAACAGGGGCATGTAATTACAATTTTTGATATAATATTTCCAAGCAGGGCCCGTTCCTGTGCCCACCAAGAGTAACTGTGAGGGCTTACAGTGTTCTGGTACCACCAACACCTAAGGCCCAATTTTCTGCAGAGTATATAGGGCAGGCCGTATAGTATATATACTGCTGTTCAGATGATATAGTGCCTGGGGGCCTGGGAGACCCCCATGCCATTTTTTTTATTTGGGTGTGGGGTTCCCCTTAACATCCATACCAGACCCAAAGGGCCTGGTAATGGATTGGGGAAAACCCATGCCATTTTTTTCAATGATTTTCATCTATATTGCCGGGACCCGACAATACATTACAGCCCCGAGTAGTCTTAAATGACATTTTTTCCTTTAGAAATGTCATTTTGCTGTGGTACTGTTCTAAACACGGGAAAAATGCGCTACTTTACAGGCATACTAAGGACACCCTCCAGGGATAATATTTAAAGGAATATTTCATTTTTATTTTTCACTTTAAGCATAAATAAAATCACTCCCGAAAAACATCAGTTTTGAAAACAATTTTTTGCATTGATACATGTCTCCTGGGGCAGGATCCAGGTCCCCAAACACTTTTTATGGCAATGACTTGCATATAAGCCTTTAAAATTAGCACTTTTGATTTTTCACGTTCGTGTCCCATAGACTTTTTTTTTTTTTAATTGTTTATTTATAAGTTTTTGCGAATATACAAAAAAAAATACATGTAAGACGTTAACATTTGAAGTAATGCAGGTATACACCATTTTTGAGAGTTACAAAGCACACATAAATTGTACAAATAAAGGAGTAGCGATGTGGTTAAGCTATAGACTTGAGTGAGGGAAATATAATCAATTCCATAAAGAAAAAAGCTAAAACATCCTCCTACCCTATCTGTGAAGGAGTTGCAGAGACAACATAAACCTATTATATAACTCCAAATAAAGAACTGTATAAAAAGATTAGTATTTAGCATATAATTGCACAGGCATATGTACTCATCTGAGGTTAACTAACTAGGTTCATTGCCTGCTGAGCCATATATAGAGTTATCCCATGTTGACCATGTTTTAGAAAATTTCTGCTCCGTGCCCTCTACCACAGCCGTCAAATGTTCCATTCTGCGTATATCTGCCACAGTAGTGAGTAGCTGTGGGAGAGTTGGGGGTGAGGTAGATAACCATAGCCTAGGGATAACCCGTTTGGCAGCCAATAAAATGTAAGACAACAATCTGAGCAGAGTCTTAGAGACACCAGGGAGAGGGAGACCTAACAAATAGTGCATGGGCGTTAGAGGAACGGGGCCACCAACCAGTGTTTCTAGCAAAATCTGAACTCTGAGCTAAAATTGGTGAACAGGGGGACATTCCCAAAAAATATGGTAGTGAGAACTTACAGCATTATTACATCTCCAACATTGTTTTGAGAATGATCGATTGCGGGCGTGCAAAATATCTGGGGTCCTATACCAGAGCATCAGGACTTTGTATGCAGTTTCCTTATGGGTCACACATCGAGAAATCCTGGAAGTGTGCTCCCATATGCTCCCCCAGTCCAACAAGGAGATGTCATGCTGCAAGATCTGAGACCATTTCCTCATGTAATGGTGGTTGTTAACCGTCACAGGAACAGCCAAATGCAATATTTTATAGATGGTAGAGATCATTTGGGGCTCATAAGGACCTTTAGCGCATAGGGTCTCAAAGTCTGTAGGCTTTTCCAGAGTCAAAGAAGGGGAACTGGTGGAGAAAAAGTGTCTAATCTGTAAGTATGAATGTAAGAGATTTTGGGGAATCTGATGCGATCTTTGCAGTTCAGGAAAAGTCAATAAATGACGTGTCGCTGGGTTATCAAAGTGACGTAGTTGGAAAATTCCTGCCTGGGTCCATGGTAGCATACGTTTATATGAAAGGCTATCTGGGATGTCTGGGTTGAATAGGATATTCAAGAGAGGTGGGCACAGAGAGGACAGGGAGTGACGCTCAGAACATCTTTTCCATATAGACAATGTGAAGAGCATAGGTGCCAAGCATAATTTCCGTAATTGGGGCATATGAAGGGTGGAAGAAGGCCAGAGCATATAGCAAGGGTGAACCGGGGCCGTGACTCTCATTTCTATCTCTGTTTGGGGCCTTCCGGGAGGTCCAGGAGGCAAGAACTCTCAAATGTGAGGCATAGTAGTATTTGATGAAGTCTGGGCCTCCTAATCCCCCCTACTTTTCCAGGCCAGGACCGCCGACCCTGCCAACCTGTGGGAGGCATTATTCCAAATAAAACGGAGGCTCCTCCTTTGAAGGGATTTCAGCTACGTCAATGGGACTGCCACCGGTAGTCCCATAGACTTTATCGGTGTTCGCATGTTCAAACAAATTTTTTGCCTGTTCGCATCGCATGTTCTGCTGCAAACCGAACTGGGGGTGTTCGGCTCACCCCTACTTATCACCCACAGTTTTCAACTTGATCATAGAGCCGCTAGCCGAATCTATACATTCCAATCCATCTATCACTGGTTTCTCATTACAAGGAGCTTCACATAAATTTAACCTATTCGCTGTCAATATAATCCTTTTACTGACTGACCCAGCGAAGTCCCTTCCCCTTGCAACAATTCAGTAATATCTCCTACTACAAGGTAAATACCTCAAAATCAGTGATTCTGGAGCTTGGGGTAAAGAATTTTCACCAAACTTGCTCTTCAGTCCCAGCTCCGGGAGGAGCAATGTGTTGATGTCACCACGTGTACGCAGGTCCCAGAAGCAATGGGCTGCTGTCGAAAGCCTGCCGGATTCCAAATGCTGTTTTTATATGACTTAATTGTAAGTGCAATTTTGTTAATTTAATTGATTAATATAAGGATTTACACTATGCAAGCCTCTATTATCTTTCCATGGGGACCTATTGAATACATTTGTGTATGAGGCTATCCATTGGCAAGGACACTGGGAGTATTGGTGCACAGCACAGAGACCCGAGGCGGGGAAATAAGCTACAAGCGCATCTGATCTCTCGTGACAGGAGATCATTTACAGCTGGTAAGCGGCAGTGCGTGCAGAGGTGCAGGCACTATCCTATTTTTCGTTTCACTCTTTCTGTGGCATTTTGTTCGTGTGCCAACATAGAGGAACACATTGAAGTACCACTTTTAACACATTTGACTTTTTCATTTGGTTCTTTATCTGTTAAAGTGGTTGTAAACCCTCCAATACAACTTTATCTCTTAGTAATCTACATAGCACAGGCAGTTAATCGCTGCCTGTGAAAGTGTATTTACTGTGTTAGTTTCCATAGAAATCGCCATGCAATCAAAATTGACCTCAGGCGCGATTGCGCAGCAGGTATTTTCATTAACAGCACACATAGTGTACCGTTTCTATCTCCCCTGCATGCTGGGACATTAGGATTGATGAGCTTCCTCTCAGAATGCCACAGAGGGAGTCTCGCGATGGTGCTCTGATTATCTCCTTCCTGCTTCTCCCCCTTGTGACTGTGTAAGACGTCACACGGAGGAGGGAACCAGAGCAGCACAGAGTGTGATTTGCTGTGATTAATGGCTTAGCTCGGTTGCCGTAGTAACGGCAATCGAGATAGAGGCTTGGCTTAGGCTTGGACAGGAAAACAAAGTAAGGGGGGAAATGACGCCCACAAAGGATTCATTAAGCAGTAGCAATGATGGTGCGGCCAATACCAGGAAGAAACAAAGTTTAAAAAAGGGAAAATAAGGTATTTTAAAACCTTGTTTTTGTCATATTTAAATGTATATGGCTTACTAATACATTGCAGGATCATTATATTAAAAAAAATGAAAAAACGTACAGGGTTTACTTCCTCTTTATGGACCAACTAGTGACTCTTTCACCAATTGCACTATTTTGTAATATCTAGGGGTATCCATTAACCTTTTTCAAAGGTTATTTATAAACTTATAAATTTGTATCGTGTACACACGATAGGATTTTCAGACAACAAAATCCATGTTTTTTTTCCGACGGATGTTGGCTCAAACTTGTTTGCATACACACGGTCAGACAAATCTTGTCGGAAATTCCGAACATCAAGAACGCGGTGATGTACAAAACATATGACGAGCTGAGAAAAATTAAGTGTGATGAAAATTACAATGGAAATGTCCGATGGAGCCTACACACGGTCGGAATTTCAGACAACAAGCTCCTATAGAACATTTTCCGTTGGGTGTATGGGGCATAAGGGTAAAGAATTTCACCAAACTTGCTCTTCAGACCCAACTCCCATTTCCATGGAGCACTGAGGGCATAAACAATTTAGAAATCACACTCATGGCCAACACAAGCCAATTAGTTTCCTCAAACATCACGCCATTGATCATAAAAATCATTAATGAGTTAAATTGCATCTCACAAATAGAACTCTCATAGGGAGGCAAGCTAGCAGAATTTAAGATGAGCATTCTACCCCAGCTTTTATATCTGTTTAGAGCCCTCCTGGTACCAATCCTGTTAAAGCACCTGGTAACCCTGTCAAGTATCAAACATAGACATCTGGGGGAGCAAGTATTTCGGAAATACTAGACTATTACTGGGCAGTACACCTGGACCAGATTAAACACTGGTTCCACAATGCAGAAACCCCTCTATGGGTAAAAGTTGAGTTGTCCCTTGCTCCTACCAGAAGTCTACGTTTATTACTCATAAGTGATATATGGAAACCTTGGGATCTAGCTCTACTTCCCCCCCATACACACAAGCATCCCTTAGGGCCTGGAGGCCTATCCAAACAATACCCTTCCCATGATATACTGCTTGCAGTAACACTCCCTGTGGATATATTAGAAACAGTGATCCCTATGTTGAACATGTATCCCCTTCTAATATGTGAAATATCAGAAGTACTGAACTTTTACAATCAGGGCAAGCTGAAGACCATAGCAACACTGGAAGAAGAATTTTGCTTACCTAGATCAGCATTATTTACTGCCATCCGTATACTACATTTCTTATCTAAAAACCCAATAATCAAGCTCTCCACACATCCCGAGGCGTGGGACTTTTACATATCGATAGAGCAAAAACCTAAGGGTATATTCCTATGTTACAACATTCTACAAAACAATAATACCTTCTGTAAAACTAGCCCAATACTTAACCACTTGCCGACCGGCGCACGCCGATGTACGTCCAAACTTTGGCGGCGGATATCGTTGTTATGGCAGCTGCTAGCTGCCATAACCCCATTATCCTTGTTTTCGTGTGGCGGTCGGCTTTCAGATAAAAGTGGTCTCTGCGGCGGATTCACCGCAAGATCACTTTTATCGGTGGCGGGAGAGGGCCCCCCTCCCACGGCAATCCGGTGCTCTCTGCCGCCTACTGGTGCCGTCGGTAGCAGCGGAGGCAATCGCATCCTTCTCCATGCTGTGCTTGGAGACGAGTGAGGCTAAGATGGTGCCCACTCGTCTCCATGACACTGCTGGGCGGAAGCGATGTCAAAACGTCACTTCCGCCCATACGTCTTAAAGGCACATTTTTTTCAATGTCATTTTTTTAAATGACTTTTTTTTTTTCTTGCATTTTAGTGTAAATATGAGATCTGAGGTCTTTTTGACCCCAGATCTCATATTTAAGAAGTCCTGTCATGCTTTTTTCTATTACATGTTTACATTCCTTGTAATAGGAATAAAAGTGACACATTTTTTTTTTAAACAGTGTAAAAATAAATAAAATAATGTAAAATGAATAATAAAAATAAAAAAAAAATTTTGAAAACCCCCTGTCCCGACGAGCTCACGCACAGAAGCGAACGCATACGTGAGTATCGCCCGCATATGAAAACGGTGGTCAAACCACACATGTGAGGTATCGCCACAATCGTTAGAATAATTCTAGCCCTAGACCCCCTAACACAAAACATGCAACCTGTAGAATTTTTTAAACGTCGCCTATGGAGATTTTTGAGGGTAAAAGTTTGACGCGATTCCACGAGCGGGCGCAATTTTGAAGTGTGACATTTTTGGTATCAATTTACTCGGCGTAACATTATCTTTCACAATATAAAAAAAAAATTGGGCTAAATTTACTGTTGTCTTATTTTATTATTCAAAAAAGTTAATTTTTTTCAAAAAAAGCGCGCTTGTAAGACCGCTGCGCAAATACTGTGTGAAAAAAAGTATTGCAATGACCACCATTGTATTCTCTAGGGTGTTATAAAAAAATATATAATGTTTGGGGGTTCTAAGTAATTTTCTAGCAAAAAAACCTGTTTTAAACATGTAAACACCTAAATTCCAAAACGAGGCTGGTCCTTAAGTGGTTAAATGGGAAAAAGACCTGGCATGCACGTTTACCCCAGATCAGTGGAGAAGTGCTTTCCAGTCTATATTCAAAGCCTCACACTGTACTACCACCCATTGGGAAATGACCATGAAAATTTCTAACAGATAGCACTATATGCCCTTTAGGCTGGCAAAATTCCCCTCCTCATATTCTCCCCTATGCTGGTGAAACTACGGTCAAGTGGGGAATCTTTTACATGTTCTATGGGAATGTCCTGCATTAACCAGCATCTGGAAACAAACATTTTAACTTTTATCCACCTGTACAGGGTTGCTCACCTCTCAATGTTTTTCAAAAGTTAGGGAATATTCGGCCTTGTGAGTGACTGTGCACTATTGAAATCACATTATGTTCTATACACCATAATCGAGCAATGTAGCTTCTGTACTACTTATGTATGTTTTTATGTTTTTATGTACATTACCCTGTAAATCTGTTAAAATAAATAAAAACATATTGGTTAAAAAAAAGTATATTTAAAATCATCTCAAGTAACCAAACAGGTGTGATCATACTTAGCTATTTTGTTGAATATTTTTGTAAGAACTATGTTTGGTTCATATTAGAGATATAAACTGTATGTTACAAATGGTGAAATTGTATTATTGTTTTATTCAATTTGCCATTCAACAGTACATATCTGTCCTGTTTGTCAAAGAGAATTTTTTGTAGGTTTTAAAGGACAGGTATATATACAGAATGCTCACTCCTGCCTATTTGGTTCCAGCAGACGATGCATAGGCTCTTGGGAAATATTTGTGAATGGATTGAAAGATCCTTTGTAGGCAAAATGCATCCTCTGTAGAAACAGTATATCAGCATAAATTGTCTTAAAGGCTAAACTTTGTTTGGCATTAGAGTTTAAATAATTGATGTTTGTGACGGGAGGGCCCATGGAACTCAGAATCCCTTGGAAAATAGGGAATGTCCTTGTTTCACCGCCCCATATACCTCTTATGTCTAAGTCACCCTGTGCTATCCTGGCACAGGGTAAGTGAGAAAATATATCTTGGACTACTTAAAATGGGACAGTAATATTTGTCCACAATATCTCCCAGGATGTGTGTAGCGACTATTATTGGTTTGTTTGATTCTGAACTCAACCTGTTAATTGAGTGAGCTGATCACATTAGCCTCCAGGACTGGCTAGGAGACGAACTGTTGATGACTAGGCTGAGGAGGGGGGGGATTGTTGTTTGTATTGATAATTGTAATTAGCTCCTGCTATTGTGTTTATACTACTGTGTGAAGCTCGGTGCCCACAAGTCTGTGTCCTACAGGTCATGTCTCTGAGTCATCTGGTCTGGGTAAATGTTTTAGTAAATTAGCTCATGTTAATTAGGTTAGCTTTGAGTTATCCTGCTGTATAAATTTGTGTGAGATCTCAAATAAAGAGTTAGTCCTTATGTACTCCAAGACTGATGTTGTCTATAGCCAGATCCATTGGACTCGTGTTCCAGAACTTAGGAAGCGGTATACTGACGGAAGCACTCAAGCGGAGTGCGGGACGTTCCGTGACATTGGTGGCAAGCAGCGGGAAGCTTCCGGCAGTCTGGGAAATCTAAACCTCCACCTGGATCCAAGATCAGGATAGCAGACTTCAGTCACCCCAGCGGAGATATGGACCTGGCATCAGAGTTCCCAGGGCTGCTGTGGATCATCCTTTCAACATACACCAGGACTGTGTCTGAGGATGAATACCTGGAGCTTAGACAGCAAATTCGGGTGGAGCTCTGGATTGGAGCCCTCCAGCTCGCTGGTATAAAACAGGGCAAGTGCTTTCCAACCCAAGAGCAACGGGCCAGTGGCCAATGGGCATTGCGGATGGCATTCCTGGGAGAGCGGCCCCAGGAGCAATGGGTGACTGAGTTGGACAGGCTGGTCCAACAGGAGATAGAGCTGGACAATCATTATCGGGCTCTGCAATGGCACGCAGAGGAGGGATATTTAGGGGAGTCAACAGAATGCTCTCCGGAGGGATATGACTTTGGAGGCCCTGGATTGCTGTGGGAGAGTCTTACAGATCATTTTATGTTTGGTGATGAAGGGGAGCCTGACCTTGAGGACCTGCGAGAATATAGAGAGGCTATGCTCGGTCTTGCAGGGGTCTCAGAGCCCAAACCTGATCTGGACCATTTGCTAAGGAAGGAACGGCATCTGGAAAGGGCATACAGGAAACTGCTAGAACACATTCAGCAGCATGACAGAGAGTCGGCAGTGGAAAATCTGAAGATTGCCGTCCCCAAACCTGAAGTGCTGACCACAGGACAGAGCTCTGCTAACCTCTGTCCAGCACTGATAACATCTTCTGGGTTCCATGGACAGGAGATGGTGAACCTCTATCCCCAGACATCAGTTATAGAGATAGGGGATTTAATAGACTTTTCTGCTGAGGAAGAACAACCTGATGAGCCTCCAGCAGAAGAGCTGGTATTAGGGCCAAACTTCACTGTGCTCTGCCCAGCACCAACAGCAGTATCTGTGGAGTTACAACAAACTTCTCCAGCTGAAGATCTGGTAACTGAACAGAGGGTCCAAGAACTCTGCCCCACACTTTTAGCAATTCCAGAGACTGGGGATTTAATAGATGTTTCTGTAGAGGAGGAACCACCTAGCAAACCCCCAGCAGAAGTGCTGGCAACCGGACAGAGGGTCCAAGACCTCTGCCCCACACCTGTGGAAGTTTCGGAGACCCAGGGGGAGAAGGTGGCAATCACTTCCCAGCAGCAGATACAGGGGGCGAAGGGGGAGGAGGTGTGTGTTGTCCCTCCCCAACAGTCGGCCAGGGTGGAGGAAATGGCCTTCCCTCCCCAGCAAAGATCAGTGCACCTGGGAGACAGTACCATAGACATGTCGTCCAAGCAACCAGATGCAGGAATGGCTCACCTCCCCAATGGCAGCTACACAGTTTGGGAGTGGAGGAAGCCAGCCTCCTGCCCCAACGGTTAGCTGGAGCGGAGGATGCGGAGTCCCCAGCAGAAGTGCTGGCAACAGGGCAGAGTGTTACCAAACTCTGCCCAGCACCGGCAACAACTACAGAGCTCCAGGGAGGTGGGGCAGTCGGCCTCCCTCCCCAACAGTTAGCCGGAGCAGATGGTGTGGGGTTTCCAGCAGAAGGGCTGGCAACAGGGCCGAGGACTGCTGGACTCTGCCCTCAACTAACAGAGGATGGATTTCCTGTGAAGGCGGATGGGACTTCAGTCTCCACCTGTATACCCCAGGGATGCTGGGCAGTTGGCCCAGATCCCCAACAGCATGACAGAGTGAGCCCAGTCACCCTCTCTTCTCCCCAGCGGCAGATATGTTCTCTGAGAGAGGAAGAGGTTGGTTAATGCTTTGTTTGGAACAATTTATTTGGGGTACTGTGTGGGTACAGGCATTAGAGGACTGGAACTACTTACTAACTTCGGAGTCAACCCGTCTGGGGTTTCTGACTTACTAAGATCATGAATGGCTTTATGTTGTTCCTTGGATACTGACACACTCTCTGCATGTTTATTTTGTTATAGAGTGGTAGAGGAAGACATGTCAGGTAGTCCAGAAGGTCCCTAAAGGCAGGGTGCAAAGGTATGTTGTCTTTGTGAGGGTTGTCTGAGGTCAAATATTTTTCCTTGTCAAAAGAAGTTTATTGAGTATACAATGTTATAAAGATACATAAAGTAAGTTTACAAGGATCTATAAAGTAAGCTCATTGTTTTACAGTAGGGTTTATATAGGTAAATATCATGAAATTTCAAATATTAAACATTGGGTTCACGTAAACCTATATTAAAGATATATATCATTTCCTTAGTTACTTTTGTAGGTATTTAAATGATTTATACCTACTATACATATTGTTTACAAGTAGAGTGTATATAAGTCAAATAAATTCTGATAATGAGCTTTAATCGTAAGGTAGAGAAAAGGAAAGAGAAAGAAGAAAAAGGGTTGAAAGGTAGAGGTATGGTCCACAAGGTTGTCCCGCTCGTCAGTTTATTATTCTTTTTAGTTCTCTTTGAAGCCTTAGAATGGGTGTCTCTGTAAGTCATTTAATCTGTTACCATGGCAACAGGACAGAGTCATTGAAGTTTGACAGGAACTGTTGTTTTATCCAAGGATGCCAAAGTTTTTCAAATTTTGGAATTTGATTTTGATTGATGGCAACCATCTTAGCATGGGACATTGTATTATTCATTCTGTGAATTGTTTCTGCTAGTACCAATGTAGGAGATTTCCATGCCTTGGCCACTGTTTGTTTTGCAGCCGTTATTAGTTGGATCATAAGTTTGAATTGAGAGAGTGTTAACCATTCCGGTTTTAGATTAAGTAAAGTTAAATATGGATCTGGTTGTATTATTTTTTTAAATATTTTAGATGCAATCACGAAGACTTCCTTCCAGAAGGTTTGGATTACTGGGCACGTCCACCATATGTGTAAATATGTGCCTATTTCTGGGCATCCTCGAAAACAAAGAGCTGAGGTATTAGGTGAATATTTTGCCACTCTAGCGGGTACAAGGTACCAGCGAGTTAGGACTTTATAATTTGTCTCCAGTGCTAAGATGTTGGGTGAAGATGACTTAGATGTGAGCCATATGTTAGACCAGTCCGTGTCTTCTAAAGTTCGTCCCAGGTCCTCCTCCCACCTCTGAACAAAGAGGGTCTATTAAGATTTGCTACTCCATATAATTGATTATAAAGTGATGAAATTGTACCTTTAGCAAATGGATCTTTTGTACAGATTGATTCAAAAATGGATAATTGGGATAATGGTGTATCCCCCTTTAGGAATGGTGTATAGAAATTTTTGATTTGGAGATATCTAAATATCTCAGAGTTTGGTAGATCATATTTTTCTCTAAGCGATGGGAATGAAAGGAATGATTTAGATGCTATGAAGTCATTTAGTGTCTGAATGCCTGATGTTGTCCAAGCTTTAAAAGAATTTGGGTAGATCCAAGCCGGATAAAAGGCCGGATTTCTGATAAAAGAAAGGAGAGGATTGTGTGGAGATTGTAACTGATATTTGGTTTTTAGTTTATCCCAGAGAGATAAGAAGTGTTTAGTTATGGGATTATGAATTTTAAAGCGGTCTTTAGGATCAAGCCATAATAAATTTGATAATAATAGAGGGTCATTTTCTGAAGAGGTCAAATATTTTTATGAGGTCTTCTTGAGATAGGGGTATTTATTTGTTCCAGTTGCTAGAGTCTTGTGTTTTAAAGGATACTTATGAATCCAGGTATATGTTAACATGAGCTGGATTTCTTAATGCTTCCTTTGTGGAGTAAGTTCAGTGACCTGCTCTTGGTGATCACTCTTTTTTAGAGAGTCATTTTCAGCCAAAATATAACTTCTTGCCCTAACTTAGGCAGTTGGGCCAAACCTGTAAGGCTTTAATTCTGAGCAGCTTTTTTTCTCTGAGTTCCTGTATTGCGTTAAAAGTCTTTCTTGGTTAGAATATTTTTATTGTCTACATCACAAGATGAATTAAAATGATTATTAGTAAGGGTTTTCCTACTGGTAAAGGATTCTTTAACATAGTGGGACATATTGTAGGAGTCAGCAGGGTAAAGGTTTTCATATTGCGCTATTTCTTATCAGAGAATTATATGCTATATGCTATATGATTTTTTTTTTTAAACTGACTACAGTACAATTATATAGCTAAAAAAAAAAACACTTTGCAAGACCTCTACTAAACTTTTAGGATTCTGCAGCAGCAGATTAACCACTTGACCTTCAGATGGTTTTACCCCTTTTATGACCAGAGCATTTTTGCTATTCAGCATTGCCCTACTTTAACTGGCAATTACTTGGTCTTGCAACACTGACGCAAATTCATTTTATATAATTTTTTAAAGTAAAGTTTAAAAATAAGTAACTATACTGTAATATACCTTCCTATATATTTACTAAATGCTATCAGCTTAAGGATTAATAATAGGTAATGTTTATTGAGAGAGTTTAGTTCTGCTTTAACCACTTCCCTCCCGCCATACAGCAAAATGATGGCCGGAAAATGGTTCTGATATCCTGACTGGGCGTCATATGACAACTAGCAGGATAAGCTGCGATCGTGCGTGCGGGGGGGGGGTGCAGTATGGCGATCAGTGGTGTGGTGTGTTAGTCTATGACATAGGCTCTTTACCACGTGATCAGCTGTGTCCAATCACAGCTAATCACAGTGTAAACAGGAAAAGCCATGTACTGACAGGCAGGAGTAGAGGAGAGCCGATCGACTGCTCTCCTGACAGGGGCGGTCTGCGCTGATAATCAGTGCGTTGATTATTAGTGCAGACCCATCATGGATGCCCACCCAGGACCACCAGGGATGCCCACTCATGGCCAACAGGGATGCTCACCCATGACCTCCAGGGATGCCTACCCATTACCACCAGGTAAGCCCTCCAGAGCCTACCAGGGGTGCCAATCAGTGCCCATTAGGGATGACACTCTGTACTAATCAGTGATGTCTGCCAGTGCCTCCTGACCAGTGCTACCTATCAGAGCCATCTATCAGTGCTGCTCATCAGTGCTCACCAGTGACGCCTATAAGTGCCCCCCAGTGCCACCTATGAGTGCCCATTAGTGCCACCTATGAGTGCCCATTAGTGCCATCTATGAGTGCCAATTGGTGCTGCCTATCAGTGCCCATCAGTGCCCCTATGAGTGCCCATCATTGCCCATCAGTGCTGCCTATGCCTGCCCATCAGTGCCACCTATCAGTGCCCATCAGTGCCATTTTTAGTGTCACCTATCAGTGCCCATCAGTGCGGCTTATCGGTGCTTATCAGTGCTGTACATAAGTGCCTCCTCATCAGTTCCACCTCATCAGTGCCACCTCATCAGTGCCAATAAGTACTGCCTCATCAGTGCCCGTAAGTGCAGCCTCATCAGTGCCCACCAATGAAGGAGAAATTGTGCAACAAAAAAAAAGAAAAACTTTTTTTTTTTTCAAAATTTTCAGGCTTTTTTTAATTGTAGCGCAAATTAAAAAAAAACAGAGGTGATCAAATACCACCAAAATAAAGCTCTACTTGTGGGGGAAAAAATGATAAAAAATTTTGTTTGGGGATAGCGTCGCATGACTGCACAATTGTCATTCAAAATGTGATAGCGCTGAAAGCTAAAAATTGGTCTGGGCAGGAAGGTGTATAAGTGCCCTATATTTAAGTGGTTAGGGATCAGAAAATAAGAAAGTTTGTAGGTTAGTACAGGTTGCATTAGGAAAAGAGTGGTAAACAGGAAAGGAGATGAGGGTGCGCTGGTGGAGGTGGATGGCTGATCTAGGGGGGATGATGGTGGATGGCACTTCAGGCAGCACTTTGATTGAGGAGAAGCAACTCTAAAGACATATAAAGGAAGAAAGGTGCCTCTAAGTGCAGTATTAAAAATTGTATTAAGTGCACAAGGGATTAAAAGCACTTACAAGATAGTTGAGTATTAAAAGCATGTCAACCGGGGGCGTGGTTTTGACATGCAGCAGTGAGGACGCATCTCTCCCGGGCTCCGACATAGACACCTCAAACATAGCACTTTATCTGCTTTTGTTCACCACCATCTATCTGCAAATGATGCAGAAGAGAACAGGCAAGTCCCTGCATAAAAAAGGATCCTCAGTGGGCTCGATAAAACACTTCCTGGCCACGGAAGACTCAGCAGAAATGGACAGCCTAGGCCGCTCACCTCGTGGAGTAAGCTCTGGTACGGGCTCCGCCCCCGACACAAGCCAGAACACAGACACCACTTTCCAGCCTCATCGGCTCGGAAGGCGAGGAGAGCACATCCAGACATTCGGGGGCCGCGGCCTTGGTGAGTGACTTGCCTACCAAAACAGAGTTGGCTTTTATGCTGCTGAACCTCAAATGTGCTATTAAAAAAGAGGTCTCTGCTGTCCATTCAAATCTCTCCCAAGTGGTGGAGCGCGTGAAGGAGACCGAGCAGCGTCTGGATTGTCACGCAGTGGAAATTAGAAATCTGCAAGCCTCCACTCGCAGCCTTACAATAGCTCACAGAATGCCCCTTTATAAAATCGAGGACCAGGAGAACCACAACAGGCAGAATAATATCCAGATCAGAGGCCTGCCTGAGGCGACTGGGGATGAGGATCTTCTCCCCTCCATCCGAGGTATCTTTAATGGCCTGCTGGGCCTACCACCCCTTGAAAATCGATTGAGTTCATAGGGCCCTCCGCCCCACACCCTCTCCTCAGACGTTCCTCATGATGTCATTTGCAGGGTGCATTATTATGAGGAGAAAGAACTCATTATGAAAAAGGGATAGACATATAACATCATTGGACTTTGACGGCGCACCACTTTCATTTTTTTCCAGATCTGGCCAGAGAGACTCTGGAGCGACGCAGGGCCCTGCGTCCACTGACGGAAAAGTTGCGCGCTACTTCCATTAAATATAGATGGGGTTTCCCAGTGGCGCTGATTGCAAACAGAGATAGCAAGGCAGCGATTCTTCGGTTCCCTGAGGAATTGGAAAAATTCTGCATGGATGTCAACATATCCCCACCGGAGCTACCTGGATGGCTGGATGTTATACCACCCATACCCAACAACTCCGAACCAAGATGGCAGAAGGTGGATCGTAAACAACGCTCTTCCACCCCCGGAGCTTCACCGCAGCTGGAATAACTCCCAAGCCAGATAGCACGGGCCCCTCTCTCTCTTTGCATCTGGACTCACCGGAACTTTTGTGGCTGCAAGTATAACTCTCTCACTTGAGGTCAGTCGATAGTGTTTTAGTCTGGTATCTGGGCCCTAAAGTATTTCACTGATCTGATCCTGTCACATAGGACAGTTGATGTGTACCGCCCTATTTCGCTGTTGAACATTGATGCCAAATTATACGCTAAAGCTATTGCGAACAGACTCTTCCCCCTGATTCCACAATGGGTCTCCAGTGACCAAACAGGTTTCATCCCGGGCAGGGAGGCGAGGGACAATTCCCTTCGCACCCTTTCCTTAATGGCTCATGTTTGCAAGTCTTCCCAGTGCACCCTATTACTGTCAATGGATACGGGAAAAAGCGTTCGATAGGGTGGACTGGGATTATCTCATAGCAACGTTATCCCACCTGGGTATTGGGACCCCCCTCTTAACTCAAATCGCGGCCCTATATAACTACCCTACAGCCCAGTTGCGCATAAACGGCACTCTCAGTGATCCCTTCACTCTATATAATGGCACTCGCCAGGGATGCCCTCTTTCGCCCATTTTATTCGCCTTATCGTTAGAACCTTTTCTATCCACAGTGAGACATAACCCCTCTATTCATGGGATCGCCCTAGGAGAACTAGAACACAAGTATGCTGCATACGCAGATGACTTCTTGTTCTATATACAACAACCCCTGATATCCCTCCCTAGCCTTATGTCAGAATTCTCAATGTTTAGTGATATTTCCAATTTTCAAATTAATATGACAAAGTCCGAAATATTAAATATTTCTATCCCTGCTAAGGTTGTACTCCAATTGAAACGGTCATTTCCTTTTAGTTGGCAAGAACACAAGTTGAAATATTTAGGCATTTACCTCACTCCAAACCCGACAGCCTTATTTCACACTAACTTCCTGTCCCTACTGAACACGATTAGGTTGGACTTGCAGAAATGGTCACAAATAGCTCATTCATGGATGGGAAGGATTTGAGTTGTGAAGATGAATATATTGCCCAGGCTGTTTATGTTCCAAATGATCCCGTTTGGAATTCCTGCGGGTTTCTTTATGATAATTAGATCATTAATTGGTAAATATGTATGGAACAGAAGATGACCCAGACTTGCTAGGACCCTCCTCATTAGACCCAAGGGAGAGGGGGGCTTAGCTCTGCCTGATCTTAAAAGATGTTTTTTGGAAACTGTGCTGAGTAGAATCTCTGATTGGAAGTACCATAAAGACTCTAAGCTATGGGTGAACCTGGAAATAGAGCTCAGTGGCTCGGATCTTTAAACACAAATATGGATCCCTAAGAAATATAGAACCCTGGCCCTAACCACCTCACCGCTTTCACGCTCCACCCTTATGGTGTGGGACTCGTTGAGTAAGGCAAATAAATGACCATGTAACTCCCCTCTCCTGCCCCTGACTGACATCGGGTATTGTTCCCTTGGCTACAATATCACATAACTCTATAGTGTTGCCCATGGATCAGTGGAGATACTGCCAGCTGGCGGCTTTTATTCATTCTCTTCCAAAACCCATACGGTCCATTACGGAATTGACACCTATAGAAGCCGCTTTCTCTGAGGACCAAGCAGTGGAAAAACCTGTATCCCACTTCTACCAAGCACTGCAAGAGCTAACCCCCACAAGGGAGCCTACCTTTCTGAATAATTGGGAAAAGATTTGCGCACAGAGTTGTCAGCAAGACAACCATCCTTCAAAAGATCCACCATCCTCATTAGTTCGCATACTTCTTCTGGGGCCTCCAAAATGGCGGAGGTGAATTACAAACTGCTGACAAGATGGCATTACACCTCTGTGATCCTCCACAAAAACTTTCCTCAAGCATAACCGCTTTGTTGGAGGGGCTGAGGGGAATGAGCAACTCATGCTCACATCTGGGGGTTCTGTCCACTTATCCGCCCATATTGGCTAGCTATATTACATTGGGCCAAGGAGATCCAAGGATCCGAGATCTCAAATGATCCGTGGGTTGTATTGCTACATTGTACAGGCAAATCAGTGGGGACATATAAGAAATCCATCACACCGCATCTCCTCAACACGGCAAAAGCACTCATTCCCTGCTTTTGGAAACGACCAATCGTACCTACTTTATGCCAATGGCTACTGGAAGTAGACCATACGAACTACATGGAAGACCTCACTTTCTCCCTTAGAAATAAATCGGACCTAATAAACAAAATATGGTCCTGCTGGTTTGCCTTTAAATATACATTCGCGTACACGGAAATTACTGTATGTCTCAACCTAAGTAATATGTTTTTAGTTGTTACACCACGAGAGAGGGATTGGACTGAGGCTGGCTCACCCCCCCTCCCCCCACCTCCCCTTTCTTTTCTCTCCTCTTAGTCTCTAATTTTTCTCTTCTTCTTTCCTTCACTTATTGATTATGTTCCCAAGGTATTATGTTTAAATAAGTAAAGGTATACAGGGAAGATGTTGACACATATACCCAGTTTATGATAGAGTTGTTACAGAGATTGACTAGTTTGTAAGCGATGAGGCCCTTGAACCTCGACACTGGTTACAGATAGTGTTTGAATACCACTCTGCACTTATAATACTATGCATTTGGTTAAATGGCTGATATGTATATTACGTGGTTTACTCATCAATATGTTTAACTCTTCTCTGTACCATATAATGTACAACGTACCTTATACATATTACTTTCTAATCTCTAATAATAAAAACTGATTCAAAAAAAAAAAGCATGTCAACATGGAGTCCTCATCTGTTATCTGGGTAATAAGTAATAGGTGAGCAGAATAAATAATATCTCAACATACTTTTACATTGTTGAACACTTGTGGGACTTTTTATATTTTTTCACACAAGAATCGCACAATTTTCACCAAGAATTCACACATTTTTTTCAATCATGTCCAATTAGAAAGATGCTTAAATCTTGGGTGAAAGCTATGTAAATCTTGTAGAACAACATTTATAAATAGGCCATTTGATGTTCACAGAACCGCAGAATGCAGACAAGGCATTTTGCAGTAGTGTGTCTATTTCCTCATCTCTCTCTCATAGCTGCTTCTGCTTACTAGAAAACCTTGACTGTCACATAGTTTCTTCTTGGAACCTACACACATTAATCTTTGATAACTTAACACTGTGGCAAGTAACCAAGGAATACACTGCCAGACACGTTGCCATAACAGGTCACAAAAATATACACAGACTCACACACACAATTCAGATGATACACAGACTCACACACACAATTCAGATGTGAGTCTGTACCCTTACTCATCTATTTAAACTATTAATGCTCCCCAACCAACCTTTTAATTTTTTTACTATCTTTACATCTTAAATCAAACTTTCACTGATCTAGACGCTTCTCAAAATAGGTGAAAATTAAATAATGTTTCTCCCAAATTACACAGTTACCATTCAATCTTTCAATCAACATTAGCACACTTCTTACACTATTTCCTTGAAAAAATAGCACATGTAGCTGGAAAAGTGGAAAAATCATGCCTAAAACGCTATTATTTTAGTTGACTTTCAATATTAAAAAGTCATATGAAATATATCTATTCAATTAATTACACTGTCTACCCCCTGTATCACTTCTTAACATCAAACATTAAAGTTACAAGATTTCCCTTGAGTAGCCCGCATTCCATGAAATTATCTTGCAATTATACGTGCCTTCACATTATTCCTCATTTATTCACTTCTCAGCAACTAACATCCCTCACCTCCAGCCACTTCCTCCTCCTAACATTGCACCTAGTATTCTCCTAACTCCTATATTGCAGTTCAGCAGCAAATGCACCTTTATCATCTGTATTATATGATGTATAGCAGGGCATAAATGATATTCATAATAATAATACCAATGTCCTCTTAAATCATGCAAGCCAACATAAAGGAGGAACGGTAAGAGTGCAAAAGACTGTAAAGCATTTATATGACAGTTTGAAAAAGCTTTTCTGCTGGCTCTTTGTTCTGAAACCACCATGGCAGTACTCTGGCATCAGGATTGTCATCAATTAAAATTAAAGATGTCCTACTGATGTTGGCTTATATAACCTGGAATTGGCATGCCAATAGCTGTCTTTTTGTTTTGTTTTTTACATTCCTAACCTAAGTCTCCCTAATCCCTACCTATATTATTAAAGCCTAACTGAATTTTCTGTTTAAACTGAATACATTCCAGGTACATCAAAACAGAATGTGTTAAAAGTCTTGCAGTTCATTTTTTAAGAAAGAAACAACAGCCAGAGTAGAAAAGCTGTTTCACCACCAGAATTATGTGGAAATGGACCTTTGTTCACTGTGTGAATGCATTACACTCTCTGCAGAAGTTTAACATGCCCCTCACTATGGGAGGCCTATAGCTCTACAACATGCTAAGCTCATGTTCCTCTGACTCACCAAGGGATGTTTTGGAACTATGCAAATAGACCACAGCCTCCACACAGAGAGAAAGGTATTTATTTGCAGCATGCTGACAGGAGACACATTTTTCTATTTCGGATATGGCTGCTTTATAAAGAAAACAAACTGCAAGACTTTAAGCATCTTTTCTTTTGAGTCACCTGGAATTTGTTTAACTGATTAAAACTGAAAGTTTAATTGGGATTTAAAAGTTGGTAAAGAGTAGGAATGAGCTTCAAGTTCGAGTCGTACTCATGTTCGACTCAAACATTGGCTGTTCGTCAGTTCGCCAAACAGCGAACAATTTGGGGTGTTCGCGGCAAATTTAAATGCCGCGGAACACCCTTTAAAAGTCCATGGGAGAAATCAAAAGGGCTAATTTTAAAGGCTTATATTCATGGTATTGTCATAAAAAGTGTTTGGGGACCTGGGTCCTGCCCCAGGGGACATGGATCAATTCAAAAAAAAGTTTTAAAAAAGCCCATTTTTTTGGGAGCAGTGATTTTAATAATGCTTAAATTGAAACAATGAAAGTGTAATATCTCTTTAAATTTCGTACCTGGGGGGTGTCTATAGTATGCCTGTAAAGGGGTGGATGTTTCCCGTATTTAGAACAGTCTGACAGCAAAATGAAATTTCAAAGGAAAAAAAGTCATTTAAACTACTTGCGGCTATTAATGAATTGCCGGTCCGACAATACACATAAAAGTTCATTGATAAAAACGGCACAGGAATTCCTCACAGGGGAACTCTGAACCAAAATTAATTTAAAAAAAAATGACATGGGGGGTCCCCCTAAATTCCATACCAGGCCCTTCAGGTCTGGTATAGATATTAAGGGGAACCCCGACCAAAATTAAAAAAAAGAAATGGTGTGGGGTCCTCCTCAAAATCTATACCAGACCCTTCAGGTCTGGTATGGATTTTAAGGGGAACCCCTTGCCAAAATAAAAAAAAACGGCGTGGGGTCCCCCCAAAAATCCATACCAGACCCTTATCCGAGCACGCAACCTGGCAGGCCGCAGGAAAAGAAGGGGGGACGAGAGAGCGCCCCCCCTCCTGAACCGTAACAGGTCACATGCCCTCAACATTGGAAGGGTGCTTTGGGGTAGCCCCCCCAAAACACCTTGTCCCCATGTTGATGAGGACAAGGGTCTCATCCCCACAACCCTTGGCTGGTGGTTGTGGGGGTCTGCGGGCAGGGGGCTTATCGGAATCTGGAAGCCCCCTTTAACAAGGGGACCCCAAGATCCCGGCCCTCCCCCCTGTGTGAAATGGTAAGGGGGTACAAAAGTACCCCTACCATTTCACTAAAAAATTGTCAAAAATGTTAAAAATGACAAGAGACAGTTTTTGACAATTCCTTTTTTTATTTATTTATTTAAATGCTTCTTCTTTCTTCTATCTTCTTTCTTCTTTCTTCTATCTTCTATCTTCCTTCGGTTTCTTCCTCCATCTTGTTCTTCTTCTGGTTCTTCTGGTTCTTCTGGTTCTTCCTCCGGTGTTCTCATCCGGCATCTTCCTCCGCGGCATCGGCATCTTCTTCCCTTCTTCTCCTCGGGCCGCTCCGCATCCATGATGGCATGGAGGGAGGCTCCCGCTGTGTGATGCTTCTCTCTTCATCTTCTTCTCTTCATCTTCTTGTCTTCATCTTCTTTTCAGGCCGCACCGCATCCATAATGGCATGGAGGGAGGCTCCTGCTGTGTGACGCTTCTCCTCTTCTGATGGTTCTTGAATAACGGGGGGTGGAGCCACCCGTCGACCCCTCCCCCTCTGACGAACAGGGACTTGGTGGGGACTTCCCTGTGGCATTCCCCGTGATGTCAGAAGGGGGTGGGGTTACATAAAGGGTGACCCCGCCCCCTCCGACATCACGGGGAATGCCACAGGGAAGTCCTGTCAAGTCCCCGTGCGTCCGAGGGGGGCGGGGTCACCGGTGGCCCCGCCCCCATTATTAAAAAATCGTCAGAAGAGAAGAAGCGTCACACAGCAGGAGCCTCCCTCCATGCCATCATGGATGCGGAGCGGCCCGAAAAGAAGATGAAGAGAAGAAGATGAAGAGAAGAAGATGAAGAGAGAAGTGTCAGACAGCGGGAGCCTCCCTCCATGCCATCATGGATGCGGAGCGGCCCGAGGAGAAGAAGGGAAGAAGACGCCGACACCACAGAGGAAGATGCCGGACGAGAACACCGGAGGAGGAACCAGAAGATCCAGAAGAACCAGAAGAAGAAGAAGATGGAGGAAGAAACTGAAGGAAGATAGAAGATAGAAGAAAGAAGAAAGAAGAAAGAAGAAAGAAGAAAGAAGAAGCATTTAAATAAAGGAATTGTCAAAAACTGTCTCTTGTCATTTTTAACATTTTTGACAGTTTTTTTGTGAAATGGTACCTTACCATTTCACACGGGGGGAGGGCCGGGATCTGGGGGTCCCCTTGTTAAAGGGGGCTTCCAGATTCCGATAAGCCCCCCGCCTGCAGACCCCCACAACCACCGACCAAGGGTTGTGGGGATGAGGCCCTTGTCCTCATCAACATGGGGACAAGGTGTTTTGGGGGGCTACCCCAAAGCACCCTCCCAATGTTGAGGGCATGTGGCCTGGTACGGTTCAGGAGGGGGGGGGCGCTCTCTCATCCCCCCTCTTTTCCTGCGGCCTGCCAGGTTGCGTGCTCGGATAAGGGTCTGGTATGGATTTTTAGGGGGGCCCCACGCCATTTTTTTTTAAATTTTGGCCGGGGTTCCCCTTAATATGGAAAGTTGTTGGAAAATTTTATATCCTGCTCTCAAACTTTATGTGTCGGAAATTCTGACGGAAAAAGTCAGATGGAGCCCACACATGATCGGAATTTCCAACAACACAATCTGATCGCACTTTTTCCATCGGAAAATCCGACCGTGTGTACAGGGAATTACAGGCATTATTGTGTTTGTGTTAACTTTCAACCAAGCTATTAACCCACCAAATGAATGCTCTTATAGCTCATCACATGTACCACACCTTGGCAACTGCAGATCAAACAGAGTCTAAGATGGCAGCTTCCTTGACTATAAAAGATTGGAGGATTTAGTTTCTGTTTAGCATAGTTTAGATCTGTACTAAAAGACCCGTTTCCTAATCTTAATCAAGGCTGAAGTTACAGAAAAAAAAACAGAAGCAGACTTGACCTAATATTCTAAAAATGGTTTCACATGAGCTTTTGAGCTCATGCTTGTGTGTTATTAAAAAAAGAGCAATGCTTAGGGCATCAGAATAGGTAAAACAAAAATGTTTAGATCAGGAACATCCTTTTCTCATCATTATTCTGAATGAACAAACCAGTGAACACCCACCAGTGCAATCCAAAAAAGATCAGAAGTGACCTTTATCTGCAGACTGTTCTCCTCTTACTAAATAAGGAGACTATCTGATCTTAGAATAACTGCTTTTTAATTGAACACAAATCAGTATAGGTCAATTCTTGGTTCCCCTGTACAGGCTTTTTTAGTTAACTTTTTTCACATAAAAGACTAGGTGCGATTTCGTAGTAAAAGGTTTAATTACACCTTGAGATTCATTCTTGTATGAAGGGCTGATGATCTGAGGGCATAAATCAAAAAGCACAATGTTCTAAAGCAGTGGCGGTGCGTCCATAAGTGCGCACAGGTGCCACCTCCTCTCTCCAGCCACACTGTCAGACTTTACTTACCAGACCGGTGCGTCCGTTTGGGCAGAGTGTGGTCTCCTGTACGTATCCTATTCGCGGCCACTGGACAGGAGGCACAGGAGTAGGGATGAGCCAAACACCCCCCCGAGTCGGTTCGCACCAGAACCTGCGAACGGACCGAAAATTCGCACGAACATTCGAACCCCATTGACGTCTATGGGACTTGAACGTTCGAAATCAAAAGTGCTCATTTTAAAGGCTAATTTGCATGGTATTGTACTAAAAAGGGTTTGGGGACCCGGGTCCTACCCCAGGGGACTTGTATCCATGCAAAAAAAACTTTTAAAGGTGGGGCGTGGCCGGATGGTGAAGAGAGCAGTCGCATAGACACACGGTTCCGGCTCTCAACGACCATCCTGCAGCTATCCTTGGTCCTAAATCCTCGTGGAAGGTATCATTCTGTTCCCCACGGCTGTGGGCACCCACCAGACTGGCTGACGTGGTGAAATATGGGCCGCCGCGGCCCTCACACACAGCAGAACAACTGGCGCGGTTCCGGAGGCAAAATGGCGCCGAGACACATGCAGGGCACTCAGACACGCTGCAGCCCTCCTCCTCAGCCATCCAGGACTCTGTAACAGGGGTGAGTGCATCAATTCCTGCTATATTCTGCACACATACAGAACCCCTGCAGACACCAGAATCACAGCAATCTGCTGAGTTTAGCCAGGCTGTGGATTCTCCTCCTGCTGAGCCTACATTATCTACCATTATGCTGGCTATCCAGGATTTCAAGGCCTCCCTCTCCACTCATATAGCTTCTATCCGTATGGACTTTTCATTGTTGAAAGAAGATGTCCAGAACCTCAGAGACCGCACAGGGGATGCTGAGGAACGGATTAGTACATTAGAAGATACTGTACACCCCATGTCTGTTACTATACGTGATACTACAAGTGAGATGGCGGCACTACACTCTAAAATCGACGATTTGGAAAATCGCTCTCGCAGGAATAATCTCAGATTTGTGGGATTTCCAGAACGTGCAGAAGGTTCCTATCCTGAAAAGTTTCTTTAGTCATGGCTGCGGGACATTTTTGGTAAAGACACACCCTCATTCTCACATGTTATAGAGCGTGCACATCGTACTCCTCCTCGTCCCCCTCCAGTGGGTGCCCCACCACGCTCCATCATAGCACGTATCCTCAATTTTCAAGATAAAGTGGCCATCCTACACCTGGCACGAGAAAAAGGCCCGCTCACATTTAATGGCAATAATATTTCTGTTTATCCAGACTTTTCTACTGAAGTTCAACCCCAACGGATCTCCTTCTCAGCAGTGAAGTCTAGATTGCGCATGGAAGGCCTCTCCTACGCCATGCTTTTCCCTGCTAAATTGCACATTATCCATGATGGTAGGGCTCATTTCTACACCAATCCCAAGGAGGCCATGATGTGGCTGAATGATCAATATGGTGCAGCACACAGAAGCAGAGGAGACTGAAGTCACTCTTAACCTGCAAGGAAAGATCTACACCCTGCTATGCAAGCTATAGCGTCAACATTCTGCATGTCTCTTCATTGTAATATTTCCCCCCCCCATCTTTTGTTCCTGGCCTTCATCTTTACAATCCAACCTGCATTGGTACGGTTTACATTTTATTTTATGGTAACCTGCATACCAAAACAATCATACCAGAACAACCATCCGGTCAACTTTTTCTACGTGAACAAACAGCTCATCTACCCTTCACCAGGACATGTCTACCAGAGGGGAAGGATTTTTTTTTTTTCTTTCCCCTTTGCTCGGTCATTAGTTGGGAGCCTCACCAGACCCCACATTACCCCCTTACCAGCTTGTGGCGAGGCCACGATACAGTTTTTGACTTCCGCAGTTTCTAGTTAGGAAGGACTTCTAGTTTAGGGATCCAAAGCTTGCTATGTTTGGGATGGCTGAGCGGGGTGGGGGGCACAAAGGTTTAAAGAAAAAGGTGGTTGGGGTTTTTTTTCATGTTTTCTGTTTTTTGTTTTTTCCTTCTTTTTTTACTTTTTGTGTCCTTTTTAACACACCTATACCATTTGCTAATGGAGAGTCATCAAAAGCACACCGGGTCATCACATATGGTGGTTCATTAATACCTCTGTTGTCATTTATATGTCTAATTTTTTTTCTGAAACAAAGAAGGAAAAAACCTACCTGGTCCATGTTACCTTATCGGCAGACCCACGCACTTTTTTGTCATGTGCTTGTGTGTGCTTCAGGTGGCACGGCCTATCTACTCATATTGATACTAATTCAGAGGTTTACTTATGCATCTTTATTATTATATGTTTTACTATGGCACAACCCCTTAGGATAGTCTCCTGGAACACTAGAGGCCTGAATGCACCTCAGAAAAGATCCTTGGTTTTTTCTGTGTTAAAAAAATGTCACCCTCACATTATTTGCCTCCAGGAGACTCACCTGACAGGTTCTAAGACAAGGGCCCTAAAACGCCCATGGCTATCCAAGCTATATCATGCCACTCATACTAATTACTCAAGAGGTGTATCTATACTCCTGGCTAAATCCCTTCCGGCCGAGTTAATTAGCGTTAAAACAGACCCAGAGGGGAGGTTTATTGTTCCTATATTACGAATTTCTACTATAATCTTCACATTGGTGAACATCTATGTTCCCCCTCCATTCTCAGTAGAAGTACTCTCTAAATTATCCCTTCAATTACTGAATAGGCCTTCGGGCCCTTTGCTCTATGTAGGGGATTTTAATGCAGTCCTGGACCCAACGGTGGATCGCCTGGGTTGGGGAGGCAAATCTTTTCCCTCCTTTGTAGACTGGGCCCAGGTTCATGGTCTGACCGAGGTATGGCGATGGAAACATCTGGATGAACGCCAATTTTCCTGCCATTTGGATTCCTTCCATACTATGTCTAGGCTGGATATGGCTTTTGCGTCGACGGAGACCCTTGCCGTTGTCTCCGCCGTCTCATACCTGCCCAGAGGAGTTTCCGATCATGCCCCCTTGTCTGTGTCCCTTCTCATCCTTCCAGGTTCGGGACCTGCTTTATGGCGCCTGAACTCATACTGGCTGGAAGACGAGATGGTACAGAGTGAGTGTAGGATAAGTATTTCTAACTACTGGAAGCATAACTTAGATAAAGTAGACCCCTCCATGGAATGGGACGCATTTAAGTCTACATTGAGAGGTACCTTTATGTCTATTACAGGAATTTTACGTAAAAATAACAAGATGCGCACTGAAGAATTAGAAAAGGCTATGGTATGTGCAGAATCTGCTTATGCCTCTAACCCTGCCTCTGACACTAGGGAGACATGGTTACAGAGCCGTAGGGAATATGAAATTCGTTTGCTAGATCTCACACAAAAACGCATGTTATATGTTTCACAAAAGTCGTTTGAATATGGTAATAAAGCAGGACGTCTCTTGGCATATCTGACCAAACCTGACCATACCCCCATTTCTATACCACAAATCCTTACTACTCAAGGTACAATTAGTGACAACCCAGGAGATATCCTAGACTCCTTTCTAAACTTTTACAGAAAACTGTACACTTCCAGGGTTGACTATGATGATTCCCAGTTGTCTGACTATCTGGCTGACATATCCCTTCCTTACCTGTCAGATGAGTGATGGGACATGTTGGAGGAGCCTATCAAGGTCGAGGAGATTGCAGCAGCGGTCTCCCAAATGCCTGCACATAAAACCCCTGGACCTGATGGTTTCCCGACTGAATGGTATGCTAAGTTCAAGGACCTCCTATCCCCCTTCCTTCTCAGAACCTATAACAAAGCCCTAGAGACTGGAATCCTTCCCCCATCGATGAGGGAAGCCTTGATAGTTCTTCTGTTAAAACCCCGAAAGGACCCACTTCACTGTGAATCTTATCGTCCAATTTCTCTTATAAACGTGGACGTTAAGATTCTGGCCAAAATATTAGCAAACCGTTTAAATACTGTGGTTACATCCTTGATTAATAGTGACCAAGGTGGATTTATCCCTGGCAGGTCTACTAGAATGAACATACGCAGACTGTTCCATAACTTGCAATATCCACTTGACTGCCCTTCTACACGTGTCATTGTGTCCTTAGACACCTGTAAAGCATTTGACAGTGTGGAATGGCCGTACCTTTTTCGGTTGCTACAGAAGTATGGTTTTGGTCCCCGTGTGATAGCATGGATAAAACTTCTGTAAACCTTCCCAACGGCTAGGATAAGGGTTAATTCATCTATTACTGATCCCTTCCCAATTACTAGGGGCACTCGACAGGGGTGCCCATTGTCGCCCCTGTTGTTTGCCCTGGCCATGGAGCCGCTTGCAGTTCGCATTCGCTCCTCCCCTATAATTAAAGGTCTCTCAATTGCAAATATAGAGGAGCGCATTTCTCTCTATGCTGATGATACACTGGTGTACCTGGCAGATGCTAATGAGTCTCTGAGGGCTTTACTGGAGGAGGTCAACACCTTTGGGGACTATTCTGGATTCTGGGTTAACTGGGACAAGTCCAGTCTTTTTCCTTTGGATGTGAATGACCCTCCTCAAGTGCACCCAGACTCTAAGCTTCAGGTGGTGTCTTCCTTTAGATATCTTGGGGTGCTGGTTCAGACTCCCTTATCTTTATATGCTACTAATAATCTTGACCCTTTGCTGACCCGCCTCCAGGAACAAACTAAACAGTGGATGGATTTGCCGTTAGACCTTATGGGGAGGGCCAATATTCTTAAAATGATTTATTTACCCAGACTGCTTTATATCCTCTCTAACTCCCCATGTAAAATATCCAAAGCTACTTTCAAACGCATAGATGTGATATGTACTTCTTTCCTGTGGAGGGGCGGATCCCCCAAAGTGGCACTGGAGACCTTGAGATTGCCAGCCCATCTGGCAGGTCTGGCGTTCCCTAACTTTTTCCTTTACTACATGGCATCTCAACTGGTGCACATACATGACTGGATGAACCCAGATCCAGCTAATGCCTGTACTGCCACAGAGGGGGCTATCGCATCTTCCCATGAAACCTTACATAACATAATATATAGAGGCCAGGTCCCAGACCGCCCCGGAACTTCTCTACTTTCAGTCTCCCTCTCACTGTTTAAATATATTACCACCAAAATATCGAAACATTCTTGGCTGAAATCCCCTAATAACCCCTTGTGGTTTAATCCCAATCTGCAAGAATTATACTCTTTTCCAGATGCTAATCGTTGGTATTCAAAGGGAGTTAAATATCTATGTCACTTATATACTACACAGGGCTTCAAAACCTTCTCTCATTATTTTTTTATTATCAACTTAGACATGCCATACATACCCAATTTGGTACCTTAGATGATATTACTGACCTGCCCCCACTGGAAAAACTACTTAGGCAACCAGAATCCTTCAAATTAGTTTCCACCTATTACGCAGCTTTAATGACTGACTCTAATCCTAGGTTTCACAGAGCACAGGAGAAATGGGAGACATTGGATATTGATATGGTAAATGACGACTGGACAGAATTTAGTGACACATATAAAACCTCTGTCATTTCCTCCCGAGACCGTATCATACAAGTTAAAATTTTTCATCAAACCCACCTCACTCCAGCCAGACTGTATAAAATGGGTCTCTTGCCATCAGCTGTCTGTTTCCGAGGCTGTGGCCAGAAGGCAGACTTCTTACATTGCTTCTGGTCGTGCCCGATGGTTAGTGACTTCTGGGAAGAAGTGGGTGCCTTTATTTCGACTGTGTTGGGCCTTCCTAACATAATCCACCCTAAGAACTGCTTGTTGGGAGTATTTGGAGATTTACATATACCATCACATGCCAAGAGATTGCTCCGTATTCTTTATTTTTATGCTAAAAAATCTATTCTACTATCCTGGAAAGGTGCACAGGCCTCTTTGAAGTCCCTCTGGTTAAAACTTATCAATGACTCCATTCCATTATACAAATTAACCTTTGAAATTCGCAAAAGAAATAAAACCTTTCATAAAATTTGGGGGAAATGGTTGGCAAGTCCGCTAACTCTTTCTAAAAATTGAATACAATTGATTATTGATGGGCTGTGCCATAGGGACCCTCAATACCAGGTCCATTAATATGGTTATGTCATGTAAAAGTGCATATATCTGATTGTTGCTATTACCAATATCTCAACTCTCTTGAAACGAAATGACATGCTTACAATGACTTGTGTGATCTACCTACTAATTGAACATCACTTTTGTATACTGAATGGATCAGATATTCATGTGTGTTTTGTTTTTATTTATTTGTGACTGTTTTGTGTCTGTTGGTTTGTGTTGAACCTAAAACCAATAAAAATATCTTTAAAAAAAAAAAACTTTTAAAAACGTCCGTTTTTTCGGGAGCAGTGATTTTAATGATGCTTAAAGTAAACAAAAAAGTGAAATATTCCTTTAAATATCATACCTGGGGTGTGTCTATAGTATGCCTGTAAAGTGGCACGTGTTTCCCGTGTTTAGAACAGTCCCTGCACAAAATGTCATTTTTAAAGGAAAAAATCTCATTTAAAACTGCTTGCGGGTTTAATGTAATGTCGGGTCCTGGCAATATGGATGAAAATCAGTGAGACAAACGGCATGGGTACCCCCCAGACCATTACCAGGCCCTTTGGGTCTTGTATGGATATTAAGGGGAACCCCGCACCCAAATTAAAATAAGGAAAGGTGTGGGGCCCCCAGGCCCTATATACTCTGAACAGCAGTATACAGGCGGTGCAAACAAGACAGGGACTGTAGGTTTGTTGTTAAGTAGAATCTGTTTGTAATTTTTAACGGGTAAATTTTTAACGTGTTTAGCTTCAGCCAAAAAATCTTTTTGAAGCTTTTTGGAAAACATAGGGAAGTGTTATCACCCCATGTGACATTTGTTTTGCTGTCTTTCCTCCTCTTCAGAAGATTTCACCTCACTTTTTGTCCCAATGATAAATGTTTTTTGAAAATTTGGGTTTTTTTGTGGAACAAGGATTGGAAAGCATCAGTGGAAAGGAGAAATGTTTTTCCTATATTAACTCTTACAGGAAAGAATTTCCCTTCCTAGGGGTAGATTTCATCTCACTTCCTGTTGTCTCCTTCTGTTTGCAAGTAGGAGTCGTTTGTAAGTTAGATGTTTGAAAGTAGGTGCCTGCCCTATATACTCAGCAGAAATTTGGGCCTTAGGTGTTGTTGTGGCCACAACACTGTAAGCCCTCACAGGGCCCTGCTGTGAAATATTAGATCAAGAATTGTAATTACATGCCCCTGTTGAACAAGGGCAGAAAAATTGGGCCTTTGGTGGTGGTGGTGCCACAACACTGTAAGTCCTCACTCGCTCTTGGTGGGTGCAGAAATGGGCCCTGCTGTGAAATATTAGATCAAGAATTGTAATTACATGCCCCTGTTGAACAAGGGCAGAAAAATTGGGCCTTTGGTGGTGGTGGTGCCACAACACTGTAAGTCCTCACTCGCTCTTGGTGGGTGCAGAAATGGGCCCTGCTGTGAAATATTAGATCAAGAATTGTAATTACATGCCCCTGTTGAACAGGGGCTGAAAAATTAGGCCTTAGGCACTGGTGCTGGTGCCACAACACTGCAACCCCTCAAAGATACTCTAGTTGGAACGCAGAAATGAGCCCTGCTGCAAAGTATTGCATCAAAAATTGTAATAACACGCCCCTGTTAAACAGGGGCTGAAAAATTGGGCCTTAGGCACTGGTGCTGGTGCCACAACACTGCAACCCCTCACAGATACTCTAGTTGGAACGCAGAAATGAGCCCTGCTGCAAAGTATTTCATCAAAAATTGTAATTACAGGCCCCTGTTAAGCAGGGGCTGAAAAATTGGGCCTTAGGCACTGGTGCTGGTGCCACAACACTGCAACCTCTCACAGATAATCTAGTTGGAACGCAGAAATGAGCCCTGCTGCAAAGTATTGCATCAAAAATTGTAATTACATGCCCCTGTTAAACAGGGGCTGAAAAATTGGGCCTTAGGCACTGGTGCTGGTGCCACAACACTGCAACCCCTCACAGATACTCCAGTTGGAACGCAGAAATGAGCCCTGCTGCAAAGTATTGCATCAAAAATTGTAATTACAGGCCCCTGTTAAACAGGGGCTGAAAAATTGGGCCTTAGGCACTGGTGCTGGTGCCACAACACTGCAACCTCTTACAGATACTCTAGTTGGAATGCAGAAATGAGCCCTGCTGCAAAGTATTGCATCAAAAATTGTAATTACATGCCCCTGTTAAACAGGGGCTGAAAAATTGGGCCTTAGGCACTGGTGCTGGTGCCACAACACTGCAACCCCTCACAGATACTCTAGTTGTAACGCAGAAACGAGCCCTGCTGCAAAGTATTGCATCAAAAATTGTAATTACACGCCCCTGTTAAGCAGGGGCTGAAAAATTGGGCCTTAGGCACTGGTGGTGGCGCCCAGAACCAAAAATGTTCTTACAAGCTATCAGCGTGATGATTGAGGAGGAAGAGGATAATTACTCAGGGATAGTCACTCAGCATCAGCATAGGCAGTCTCTGAAGGGATCTGAGATTTAAAAAAAAAAAATATTCGGTTACATCAGCATCAGGTGCTTGGTAGCTGGTGGTGATCCAAGACTGATTCATTTTTATGAAGGTCAGTCGATCTACCGAGTCGGTGGACAGACGCACCCTGTGATCGGTTACAAAGCCTCCAGCAGCACTGAATGTGCGTTCTGAAAGAACGCTGGATGCAGGACAGGCCAGTAGCTCAATTGCATACTGTGCAAGCTCTTGCCAGTGATCCATCCTCAAGACCCAGTAACCCAGGGGATTTTCGGTGGGAAAGGTGTCCAAGTCAGATCTTGCCCCTAGGTATTCCTGCACCATGTAAAACAGACGCTGGCGATGGTTGCTGGAACCGATCATACCTTGGGGCTGCGGACCAAAAAATTGTCTGAATGCATCGGTCAGACGGCCACCTTCTCCACCGCTCCTTCTTTGACTGACCGTAGCCTCAGCAACACATTGTCCAGAAACAGGAGTTTGTAACCTCCCAGTCTCTGGGAACGCGTTGCACAGACCTTTCTGCAAGGCCTCCCAAAGATGTTTCATCCTCTGCTCCCTCTGCGATGGCAAGATAAGGTCCGCAACCTTACCCTTGGATCAAGGAGGGTTGCCAGCCAGTATTGGTCCTTCTCCTTGATACCACGAATACGAGGATCCTTACGCAGGCTTTGCAGGATCAGGGAGGCCATGCAGCGTAGGTTTGCTGAGGCATTCGGTCCGGAGTCCTCTGGGTCACTAAGGACGACATGGTCCGCAGCCACCTCCTCCCAGCCACGTACAAGTCCATGTGTTTCTTGGGACTGATCCCTTAAAGACTGCTGCTGATGCTGAGTGCCAGGCTCCACCTCCATACTGACACAATCTTCCTCCTCCTCCTCCTCCTCCTCTTCCTGTGTGATCGGTGGGGACGCAGGAACACTGTCTGGATAAAGGGGGCCTTGAGAGCTAAGGAAGTCCTCCTCTTCCTGCCTCTGTTCTGCCTCAAGTGCCCTGTCCATTATTCCACGCAGCGTGTGCTCCAACAGGTGGACAAGGGGGACAGTGTCACTGATGCATGCACTGTCACTACTCACCATCCTCGTGGCCTCCTCAAATGGTGACAGGACAGTGCATGCATCCCTGATCATGGCCCACTGGCGTGGGGAAAAAAAACAAGCTCCACTGACCCTATCCTGGTGCCATAGTCGCACAGGTACTCATTGATGGCCCTCTGCTGCGTGTGCAGCCGCTGCAGCATGGCCAACGTTGAGTTCCACCTGGTGGGCATGTCACAGATTAGGCGGTTCTTGGGCAGGTTAAACTCCTTTTGGAGGTCCGTCAGCTGAGCACTGGCATTATATGACCGGCGGAAATGCACACAGACTTTCCTGGCCTGCCTCAGGACATCCTGTAAGCCCGGGTACCTGCCCAAGAACCACTGCACCACCAAGTTAAGGACGTGAGCAAAACAGGGCACATGGGTCATTTGTCCCTGTCGGAGGGCAGAGAGGAGGTTGGTGCCATTGTCACAAACCACCATTCCTGCCTTAAGTTGGCGTGGCGTCAACCACCTCTGAACCTGCCCCTGCAGAGCTGACAGAACCTCTGCACCAGTGTGGCTCCTGTCCCCCAAGCACACCAGCTCAAGCACCGCATGGCATCTTTTGGCCTGCGTACTTGCGTAGCCCCTTGAACAGCTATGGAGCACTGCTGGTTCCGAGGACAAAGCACAGGAAGAGGCCATGGAGGAAGAAGAAGAGGAGGGGGTGAAGGAGAGAGGTGTGTCACAATCATTAGCATTTTGGAGGCGTGGTGGCGGAACAACCTCCAACACTACTGCACCTTGTCCTGCATCCTTCCCAGCTGCCAGCAGAGTCACCCAATGCGCCGTGAAACTTAGGTAACGTCCCTATCCATGCCTGCTGGACCATGAGTCAGCGGTAATATGCACCTTACCGCTGACCGCCCTGTCCAGCGAGGCATGGACATTGCCTTCCACATGCCGGTAGAGAGCCGGAATCGCCTTCCGTGAGAAAAAGTGGCGTTTGGGTACCTGCCACTGAGGAACCGCACATTCCACAAAGTCATGGAAGGGGGCAGAGTCTACCAACTGAAAAGGCAGCAGTTGAAGTGCTAGCAATTTAGCCAAGCTAGCATTCAACCGCTGGGCATGTGGATGACTGGGAGCAAACTTCTTTCGGCGGTGCAGCAGCTGGGGCAGGGAAATTTGCCTGGTACAATCTGACGTCGGTGTACCAAAAGCAGATTGCCCACAAGTACTTGGCTGTGACACACCTAATTCTACACCTTCATTCCTCTCAGTGCAGGTCTCAGAGAGGACTGAAGGTATAGTGGGGTTGGAGATCTCAGCTGATGAGGAGCAAGGAGAGGTCCTCTTTGTTCTTTGGTGTGGGTCTTTTAGATACGCTTGCCAACGAACTGCATGGCAGGTCAACATATGTCTGGTCAAGCATGTGGTACCCAAGCGGGAGATGTTTTGGCCACGCGAAATACGCTTGAGACATATGTTGCAAATAGCAGCGGTGCGATCTGATGCAGTCGTCTCAAAAAAGGCCCACACCAAAGAACTTTTTGAATAACATGCAGAGACTGCAGCGCTCTGCACATGTGGAGCTTTGGGGTGTGATGCAGTCAAGGTGCTGCCCTTAGGCTGGCCCCTGGAGGGCATCCTGCCTTGTTGGTGATGTGCTGCCTCCTCCTCCTCCTCTCTCCTATCAGGCACCCACGTTGAGTCAGTGACTTCATCATCCCCTCCCTCCTCATCACTGGAGCAAACCTGGCAGTATGCTGCAGCAGGGGGAACATGACTGCCAGATTGCTGTCCTTCTTGGGCACCCCCTCTGTCCGTGCTCACGTTACTGCCTTCATCGAGCTCAGTATCATCATCATAGCCTTCCAAACGTTGGGCATCCTCCTGGAGCATGTACCCAACACTGTGGTCAAACAGTTCGAGGGACTCGTCAGGAGGACATGGTGGGGCTAGGGAAGGAGTCACTGATGACATTGAGCCAAGGGAAGAGGCTGCTGCTTTGCCAGACAAAGTACCCTGGGCATGGGTGAGAGAGGATGACGAGGATGAGGACGGCTTGGTCATCCACTCGACCAGGTCTTCCGCATGTTGCGGCTCAACACGGCCAGCTTCCGAAAAAAAGGGCAAGCGTGTCCCACGGCCACGTGCTGATGAGGATGCACCGTCTCCACGACCAGCACTAGACACAGAGCCTGCTTGCCCTCGCTTATTGGCTTGTGACTGTCTGCCTCTCCTTCTTGGCCTTCCAGACATACTAATGGCCTGTAGCTGCACTAAGCTGGGATATATATATATATATATATATATATATATATATATATATATATATGTACTGATACTGCAGCTAGCAAAATCAACTGCCTGCCTGTAGTATGAGAACACCACCAACCTTCTACAGGTAGCTTTAGCTGAACACTGTGCAGAGCTTGCAAAAAAATAACTTGTAGGTTTAGCTGAACACTGTGAGGAGGACGCACCACACTAACTTGTAGTTTTAGCTGAACACTGTGAGCAAGACGCACAGCACTAACTTGTAGTTTTAGCTGTACACTGTGAGCAGGATGCACCGCACTAACTTGTAGGTTTAGCTGAACACTGTGAGGTAGACGCATCGCACTAACTTGTAGTTTTAGCTGAACACTGTGAGGTGGATGCACCACACTAACTTATAGTTTTAGCTGAACACTGTGAGCAGGACACACAGCACTAACTTGTAGTTTTAGCTGTACACTGTGAGCAGGATGCACCGCACTAACTTGTAGGTTTAGCTGAACACTGTGAGGTAGACGCATCGCACTAACTTGTAGTTTTAGCTGAACACTGTGAGGTGGATGCACCACACTAACTTATAGTTTTAGCTGAACACTGTGAGCAGGACACACAGCACTAACTTGTAGTTTTAGCTGTACACTGTGAACAGGACGCACCGCACTAACTTGTAGGTTTAGCTGAACACTGTGAGGTGGACGCACCCCACTAACTTGTAGGTTTAGCTGAACACTGTGAGCAGGACGCACCACACTAACTTGTAGTTTTAGCTGAACACTGTGAGCAGGATGCACTGCACTAACTGTAAATAGTCTAGCTGCCTGACTGTGGTACTAATAGGATCAAAAGAACACCAGCAATTTTCTTCAGGTAGCTGTAAATACTGTAACAAGACAAGCCTGCCTGTCAGTAAGAAGATAACAGGAACGGATCTAGCTGAACACTGAGCAGGACGCACTGCACTAACTTGTAGCTTTAGATGAACACTGTGCAGAGGTCTCACTACACTAACTTGTAGGTTTAGCTGAACACTGTGAGCAGGACGCACAGCACTAACTTGTAGTTTTAGCTGAACACTGTGAGCAGGACGCACCGCACTAACTTCTAGGTTTAGCTGAACACTGTGAGGTGGACGCACCGCACTAACTTGTAGTTTTAGCTGAACACTGTGAGCAGGACGCACCGCACTACCTTCTAGGTTTAGCTGAACACTGTGAGGTGGACGTACCCCACTAACTTGTAGTTTTAGCTGAACACTGTGAGCAGGACGCACTACACTAACTGTAAATAGTCTAGCTGCCTGACTGTGGTACTAATAGGATCAAAAGAACACCAGCAATTTTCTTCAGGTAGCTGTAAATACTGTAACAAGACAAGCCTGCCTGTCAATAATAAGATAACAGGAACGGATCTAGCTGAACACTGTGAGCAGGACGCACCGCACTAACTTGTAGGTTTAGCTGAACACTGTGAGGTGGATGCACCACACTAACTTGTAGTTTTAGCTGAACACTGTGAGCAGGACGCACTGCACTAACTGTAAATAGTCTAGCTGCCTAACTGTGGTACTAATAGGATCAAAAGAACACCAGCAATTTTCTTCAGGTAGCTGTAAATACTGTAACAAGACAAACCTGCCTGTCAGTAAGAAGATAACAGGAACGGATCTAGCTGAACACTGTGAGCAGGACGCACTGCACTAACTTGTAGCTTTAGATGAACACTGTGCAGAGGTCTCACTACGCTAACTTGTAGGTTTAGCTGAACACTGTGAGGAGGACGCACAGCACTAACTTGTAGTTTTAGCTGAACACTGTGAGCAGGACGCACCGCACTAACTTCTAGGTTTAGCTGAACACTGTGAGGTGGATGCACCGCACTAACTTGTAGTTTTAGCTGAACACTGTGAGCAGGACGCACCGCACTAACTTGTAGGTTTAGCTGAACACTGTGAGGTGGACGCACCACACTAACTTGTAGCTTTAGATGAACACTGTGAGCAGGACGCACCCTACTAACTTGTAGGTTTAGCTGAACACTGTGAGCAGGACGCACCACACTAACTTCTAGGATTAGCTGAACACTGTGAGGTGGACGCACCGCACTAACTTGTATTTTTAGCTGAACACTGTGAGCAGGACGCATCGCACTACCTTCTAGGTTTAGCTGAACACTGTGAGGTGGACGTACCCCACTAACTTGTAGTTTTAGCTGAACACTGTGAGCAGGATGCACTACACTAACTGTAAATAGTCTAGCTGCCTGACTGTGGTACTAATAGGATCAAAAGGACACCAGCAATTTTCTTCAGGTAGCTGTAAATACTGTAACAAGACAAGCCTGCCTGTCAGTAAGAAGATAACAGGAACGGATCTAGCTGAACACTGTGAGCAGGACGCACTGCACTAACTTGTAGCTTTAGATGACACTGTGCAGAGGTCTCACTACGCTAACTTGTAGGTTTAGCTGAACACTGTGAGGAGGACGCACAGAACTAACTTGTAGTTTTAGCTGAACACTGTGAGCAGGACGCACCGCACTAACTTCTAGGTTTAGCTGAACACTGTGAGGTGGATGCACCGCACTAACTTGTAGTTTTAGCTGAACACTGTGAGCAGGACGCACAGCACTAACTTGTAGGTTTAGCTGAACACTGTGAGCAGGACGCACCCCACTAACTTGTAGTTTTAGCTGAACACTGTGAGCAGGACGCACTGCACTAACTGTAAATAGTCTAGCTGCCTGACTGTGGTACTAATAGGATCAAAAGAACACCAGCAATTTTCTTCAGGTAGCTGTAAATACTGTAACAAGACAAGCCTGCCTGTCAGTAAGAAGATAACAGGAACGGATCTAGCTAAACTGAATACAGTGTATATATATATATATATGCAACACCTGGGATGCATATATATATATATATATATATACACAATACACTGTAAGTACAGCTAACTGACTGACTGTTCTGCCTAATCTATCTAACTCAAATCAAATGACACTGTCTGTCTCTCTCTCTCTCTATCTATGAACGCCGGAACACACACTACACAGGGCCGCCGTGCAGGCGGCCTTATATAGTGTGGGGCGTGTGCTAAATCCCCTGAGCCATAATTGGCCAAAGCCTCCTTGGCTTTGGCCAATTACGGCTCTCTGTTCAGACGGCGCTGTGATTGGCCAAGCATGCAGGTCATAGTGCATGCTTGGCCAAACATCAGGCAGCAATGCACTGCGATGCCGCAGTGAATTATGGGCCATGACGCGCCACACGAATTTGGCGCAAACGGCCCATATCATTCGCAATTCGGCGAACGGGCGAACAGACGATGTTCGAGTCGAACATGGGTTCGGCTCGAACACGAAGCTCATCCCTACACAGGAGTATGGAATGGTAAGAGAGCCTGGTGAGGGATCCAGGTGCTGGAGGGAAGAAGATCTTCAAGCAGCAGGTGGTATACTGGAGGACAGGCAAGCAGATGCTGAGCAGGAGCAGAGCAGGTTGGTCAAGGCACAGGCAGAGTTCGGCAACACACAGGCAACACGATACAATAGGAGCAGGCAGAAGCAGGGTCAAACAAGCCGAGGTCAGGTACAGGCAGCAATCAGCAGAATATCAGGGGCAAGCCGGGTTGTCAGGAGATCTAGGAAGCACAGGAACACAGCAACAGGCAAAGGGAACTATGGAACCAGGGAGCTGTTGATCAGGCAACACCGGGCAGAGTGCAGAGCAGACCTAAATAGGCCATTTGGTGCCAAATGCCACACGTGTGCAAGGCAATGCGCACCGGTGCACGCACAAGCGTGCACACACCCGCGCGTGCACCCGCGCGCCCCCGAACGCCAGTGCACATAGCCAAGGCACACAGGAGCATGCAAATCAGCGCCCACAGGAACACGCGCAGCGGAGCACACAGGAACATGCGCGCCAACGCTCACTGGCGCACACCGGTGCGCACCAGAGTGGCCAGCACCAGAGCCAGCACCGCAGCGAACAAGGTAACCTCTCTGACAGTGCCCCCTCCTAAAAGGCAGCCTCTGGATGCCCAGTTGAGCCAGTCTGGGGGCATGAGCATTCTTGAACGCTTGTAAAAGTTCCTGGGCGTGCAAATTGCTCTCTGGTTCCCAGGAGTTGTCCTCTAGTCCATACCCCTTCCACTTGATGAGATACTGAATTCTGTTGTTCCTCCTTCTGCAATCCAAGATTGCTTTAACTTCGAATTCTTCTTCGTTATCAATGATGATAGGTTTAGGTCGGTCAGTACTATGGCCAGTAAAGGGATTCGGAATAGTGGGCTTCAACAGGGAGACATGAAAGACTGGATGTACCCTTAGAGAATCAGGCAGATCAAGTTCATACGTCACAGCATTTATCTTTCTCTTTACCGAGAAGGGACCCATAAATTTAGGACCCAATTTCCTTGAGGGACAGGCCATTTTCAAGTTTATGGTAGACAAGCATGCTTGGTTGCCGGGTTCTAGTATCAGCTCTCCATGCCTTTTCCTATCATACATCCTTTTGCTGTATTCCTGAGACTTAGCCATAGTTTCTTGCAGAAGTTTGTTATTGGTGGAGAAAAAATACATGGTTTCAGAAACTACTAGAACGGCACACTCAGGTATTGAACTGGGCAGAAAAGAAGGATGGAAACCGTAGTTGGCAAAGAATGGTGTTTGGTTGATGGCGGAATGCAAGGAATTGTTGTAGGCAAATTCTGCAACGGGTAGCAACGAGACCCAGTCATCTTGAGAGAAAGCAGAGAAGCAGCAGAGGTATTGCTCCAAGGTTTGATTGGTTCTCTCAGTTTGTCCGTTTGTCTGGGGATGGTAAGCCGTTGAGAATGCCAGCTCAATTTCTAAATAGCCACAGAGAGCCTTCCAGAACCTCGAGGTAAATTGAACACCGCGATCGGACACAATACTTGCCGGGACCCCATGCAGCCTTACCACTTCTTTAATAAAAATCTTCACTGTGTCCATGGCCGAGGGTGTGCCCTTCATGGGGAGAAAGTGTGCCATCTTGGATAGCCTATCTATCACAACAAAAATGGTGGAGTTCCACAATGAAATCCATCGATATCATTTTCCATGGTCTCTCTGGAACGGGTAAAGGTTTTAATAATCCCCAAGCTCTTGTCCAGCTATTTTTACTTCGGGCACAAGTGTTGCATGATTCTACATAATTTTTACAATCCTTAAACAGTTGGGGCCACAATAAGGTGCGCTGCACCAATTCCGTAGTCTTCAAAACCCCAAAATGCCCGGCTAGCTTATGGTCATGGCAGAGTTCCATTACAGCCATCCTTAAGGGTTCAGGGACTACAACTTTGTCTTTATGCCAAAAGAGATCTTCATTTAAATTGGTTTCAGGGTACGGGGACATTCCCACAGAGGCCCGCTTTATCCGGGTAATAAGATCCACTTGAAGGAGCAAAAAGTTCCCAGAAGGGAGGATCGTGTCAGGAGGCAGGGTCTCTTCTGAATCATGAAACATGCGAGAGAGCGCATCTGGCTTAATGATCTTAGAACCTGGCCTATAGGTGATGTGGAATTGGAATCGGGAAAAGAAAAGTGCCCATCTGGCCTGCCGTGGTCTCAATCTTTTGACCATCTTCAAATATTCCAGATTCTTGTGATCCGTATACACCAGGGTGGGGTGTGCAGCACCCTCCAGAAGATAACGCCACTCCTCCAGAGCCGACTTGATGGCCAGAAGTTCCCGATCTCCCACGTCATAATTCCTTTCTGGTCGCTGATGTGAACAACTCCTTTAGTTTTTCAAAAGCCACCTGAGCCTTAGGAGTCCATGAGAATCGGGTTCCCTGCCTGGTCAGTTTGGTTAATGGGGTAATTATTGCTGAAAACCCCTAATCAACTTCCGGTAAAAATTAGAGAAGCCGATAAAGCGCTGCACGCCTTTCTTATCCATAGGTGCAGGCCAGTCCAGGATGGCGGACACCTTCTGGGGGTCCATCTTGATGCCATCCACCGAGATGATTAGGCCTAGAAATTGGATGCATCGAAGTTCAAACTCACATTTTTCAAGTTTTGCATAGAGACCGTGTTGTCCTAGCCAGGTTAGAACATTCCGGACGTGTCTGTGGTGATCGGCTAGCGAGGAAGAGAAGATCAGAATATCATCAAGATACACTATTACGTACAAGTCCAAGTAGTCACGAAAAATGTCGTTGACAAAATGTTGGAATGTTGCGGGGGCGTTGCATAAACCAAAAGGCATGACAAGGTACTCGAAGTGCCCAAATCGAGCGCGAAATGCCGTCTTCCACTCGTCTCCTTCCCGGATACGAATTAAATTATAAGCTCCTCGAAGATCTAGCTTCGTGAACACAACTGCAGTTCCCAACCTTTGGAAAAGTTCTGGCACTAAAGGCAGGGGATAACAAATCTTATTAGTTATCCTATTTAATTCCCTATAGCCAACGCAAGGACGTAAGGAATGGTCCTTCTTTTCGACAAAAAAGATGCCCGCGCCGGCTGGCGAGGTGGACGGGTGGATAAATCCCTTCTCCAAATTTTCATCGATGTAGACCTTTAGTGTGCCTAGCTCCTGCTCAGTTAGTGGGTAGATTCTTCTGAAGGGAACCTCAGTCCCAGGTAGGAGTTCTATTGGGCAATCATAGGGCCTGTGTGGGGGCAATGTTTCTGCTCCTTTTTTACTAAATACGTCCAGAAAGTCCCGGTAGGGCTCAGGGATGGATTGACGTAGTTCCATATCTGAGTCCAGGCAAAGGAGTTGGGAGGTTTCCACAGAGGTTCTGTACAGGCAGTGTTATTGGCAATACTCAGAAGGAAATGTAACTTCCCCTGTGGCTCAGTTAATACTGGGGTTGTGGGCTTGTAGCCAGGGTATTCCCAAAATGATGGGAAAGAGGGGAGACGAAATGGCATCCAGACGAAGAAGTTCCTGGTGATGGGTACCAAAGGTGGCTAGCAAAGGGACGGTCTCTTTGTGACCGGGCCAGAACGAAGAGTGGAGCCATCTGCCAGGTGTATAGTAAGCCCCTGGGCTTTGGGTTGAAGCGGGATGCGGTGATTAGCAGCAAAGGTCAGGTCGACGAAGCAGCTGCAGGCACCAGAGTCAATGATGGCCGTCACTGGGGTATTCCCTCCTGGGAGCTGCAAAGTGAAGGACAGAGCAAAATGAGAACTGGACTTAGGTAAAACAGATGCACACATTGAGGAAACAGGAAGGCACTTAAGCATCTTGTTGGGGCAAGCTCTCACGTAGTGCCCAGGTTCACCGCAATACAGGCAGAGATTGCGGGTTCGTCTTTGTAGTTTTTCTTCAGGGTTCAGCGTGGGGTGGAGCAAACCACGCTGCATAGGCTCTGGGGTGCCTTGGACTAGTGTGGTAGGAATGGGAGAAAATTGACTGGCCAAACTGGGGACCTTAGGTAGCATCCAAGTAGGGCGGAACTGATTAGTAGATCTCTCTGACCGGCGTTCCCTCAAGCGATGGTCAATCTGGATGGACAGGTTGATGAGTTCATCCAAAGACGGAGGTATTCCTACATGTGCCAGCTCATCTTTAAGTGGGTCCGAAAGCCCCATTCTGAACTGGTGACGCAAGGTGGCATCATTCCAGTTCATGTCAGAACTCCAGTGTCTGAATTCTACCACATAGTCTTCTGCTGCCCTGCGACCCTGTTGTAGCTGCAATTAGCTTCCACAGTGGCAGTCAGCTTCGGATCCTCGTATAGTTGAGACGTGGCCAAGAAAAAGGCTTCCAGACTATCCAGGGATGCAGATTTTTGCTCCAGCAAGCGGTGGGCCCAGGTTTGGGGTTTGCTGGACAACAAAGAGATGACAAAGCTCACCTTGGTTGCTTCTAGAGAGAAGGTGAGTGGTTGTAAGGCAAAATAGAGCTTGCAGGCATTGCGAAACGCACGGTATTTGCTGCGTTCTCTGGTAAACCTTTCAGGAGTGGGTACTCTGGGCTCTGGAGGAAGCATCACTACAGAGGGTGCAGATGACAATCCAACAGAAGATGCTCCCTGGGAATTGGAAGGAGAAGATAAAGCTTGAACTTGTTCCTCCAGTCTTGAATAGCCTTCCTGAAGGCTCTTTACGTCCTGAGTAAGACCCTCCGAATGTCTACAAAGTTCATCCATGGGGGAGGCCCCCTGCCCAGACTCGGTCATGGCTGTCTGATACTATCAGGCTTTACTTACCAGACCGGTGAGTCCGTTTGGGCAGAGGGTGGTCTCCCATACGTATCCTTCTCGCGGCCACTGGTAGAATGGACAGGAGGCACGGGAGTATGGAATGGTAAGAGAGCCTGGTGAGGGATCCAGGTGCTGGAAGGAAGAAGATCTTCAAGCAGCAGGTGGTATACTGGAGCACAGGCAAGCAGATGCTGAGCAGGAGCAGAGCAGGTTGGTCAAGGCACAGGCAGAGTTCGGCAACAGACAGGCAACACGGTACAATAGGAGCAGGCTGAAGCAGGGTCAAACAAGCCGAGGTCAGGTACAGGCAGCAATCAGCAGAATATCAGGGGCAAGCCGGGCTGTCAGGAGATCTAGGAAGCACAGGAACACAGAAACAGGCAAAGGGAACTATGGAACCAGGCTGTTGATCAGGCAGCACAGGGCAGAGTGCAGAGCAGACCTAAATAGGCCGATTGGCACCAAACGCCGCATGCTGATGCGCACTGGTGTAATCACAAGCGCGCACACACACGCACGGGCACATGCGCGCCCCCGAACACCAGTGCTCACGCCAAGGCCCACAGGAGCATGCACATCAGCACCCACAGGAACACACGCAGTGGCGCGCACACCGGCACGCACCAGAGCGGCCAGCACTGTGGCGAACAAGGTAACCTCTCTGACACACCCCCTCTATGACCAATGGATAGATTCATGCATAGCATGAATCTATCCATGTCTGCTGCTGCCACCCCCTTTTCAGGCACCCGGCCCCTTTTCAGGCGCTGGGCGCCTGAATTACAGTGGCGGGGGGTGTTTTTGAAGCACCTGTTTATAGCCATAGATGTAAAAAAAGGTGCACTGTGAGCGCCATGCTTTGCGCTCGCAGTTCATCCATGTGTGTTTGAACAGCGAATGAATATTTTCTTTCCTAACACTGAACCGCCTCTCCTGCAATCAGGTCCTTGGGTCTGTTACCCCTCACCTGATTGGCTGAAATGACAGGCGCTGTGATTGGATGCCTATTAGGCATCCAATCTCCTTTGGGAGAGAAGGAGAGGACAGGAGAAGACATACAGAGGACACCGCTCGCCACCCGCTGCCCCCCCGAGACAGAGTAAGTCAGCCATCCAATAGCTTATGGAAGCGGATGGGAGAAGACGCATGGAGTACACCACTCGCTGCCATCAACCGCTGCCCTACCGAGACAGTATAAGTGCTGGGCAGACGGCAAGCGGGCGGGGGGTCACAGTGGCAGCATTTGATGGGCACAGTGGTGGCATTTGATGGTCAGATTGGCTGCAATTGATGGGCTCAATGGTTGTGTTTTATGGGCGCAGTGGCTGCGTTTGATGGGCACAGTGGCTGTGTTTGATGGGCACAGTGGCTGCAATTGATGGGCACAGTGGCTTCATTTGATGGAACAGTGGCTGCGTTTGATGGCACAGTGGCTGCATATGATGGGCACAGTGGCTGCATTTGATGGGCACAGTGAGGCTGCAATTGATGATGTTTTATTTCAGTTTGTTTGCGCCCCCCAAAAAATGTTGAGCACCAGCTGCCACTGTTCTAAAGCATTTCAAGTTAACAAGGTAATGCTTAATGGCACCATGCACATTCAAATGTCCTGCATGCAAGAATTTTGGTGTGCTTTCAAAAAATACACCAAAATCACCCAGTATAATTGAAGTCTATGAGAAAGCACAGGTAACCTGCATGAAAATCACTGGTACACTGTGCTGCACCTGCAAAACAAAAAAACCACATCTCATTGATGTGAAAGAGTGCTTACTCTAATATAGGCTGTGCGTAAAGAGTAACAAATGAAACCATGAAACTACATGATCAATGCACATCTTATGAAGGTGAAAAATAAAAAGGGTTATATTGCCTTCAATGCTGGAAAGACCATGGTTTGGCTGCTCTCATATAAAAGCTTTATTCACATAATATTTTTTTCCTGATCCCTCTGATCTGATCTGATTTTTTTTCTTGTTTTGGATAGAGTAGGGAAGAATTAGCAATTTTTTTCTGCTGTCAGAAGCTCTGATGGAGAGATCTCTTCACTTTCTGTCTGATAAAAAATTGGCCCTCAGCTCTGAAAGTAAGGGGAAGTCTCTCTAATGCCGCGTACACATGACCAGTTTAGCCATTGGTATAAACTCCGACGGTTTCTCTGACGGAACTCCGATGGAATTCCATTCAAGTGGTCTTGCCTACACACGGTCAACCCAAAGTCCGACCAAAGTCCAACCATCCAGAATGCGGTGACGTACAACACTTACGACGGGTCTAGAAAAAGGAAGTTCAATAGCCAGTAGCCAATAGCTTCCATCTCGTATTTGCTTCAGAGCATGCGTCGTTTTTGGTCCGTCGGACCAGCATACAGACGATCGGTTTTCCTGATAGGAATTGGGTCCGTCAGAAATATTTAGAACATGTTCCATTTCTAGGTCCGTCAGATTTTTCGAAACAAAAAGTCTGATGAGGCTTACACAAGATTGGTATATACGATGAAAGCTTCCGTCAGACTTTTTCTTTCGGACATTCCGCTCATGTGTACTCAGCATAACAGCAACACAGACAGAAGTAAAAAGGGTAGAAACTGTCAGTTTTTAATTGTTATCTCTAATGGAGCCCCAAATGGCAGTAAAACTTGGCAGCGCTTTTAATCTATCCCCATTCTACCGAAAACAAAAAAATAATGTTTGGGTACAGATACACTTTACTTTTTCACCTTACATGTCTAGCATACTCTATTATAATTAAGTTAAATTAAAGCCCAACTATGAGATATTTTCCATGTAAGTCCTTCTTGTCTTTAAAAGCAATCTAATATGTAGTATGTTGCTAATTTTAAAACCTTATATGATACCAAAGAAGACCACACCAGTGAATATATTTTTCACTAGATGTAAGTACACTATTAAAGATATCTGTAGTTTTAATAAAAGATTATTTACACAGGAAACAAAAAATACATAAATAAATACACCACACATTTTTTTTTTAGCATGGATCACATGGCAAGGACAATTTTCCTACAAAGTTGCTACTTATGTAAGCAGCTTTAAGAATGAACAGCTAATGAAATATTAATACTTGGAATATATGCTTAAGATTTTCCATTTTATTATGTGATCACAAGGCCAAAAATATAATTATTATCTTCCCTGAAAGCAAATTCCAATGTGTCCAGAAGATGTGTCTACTTAATTACATGCAAATGCATGATCTTGTGTTGCCCTCATGCTGTCACGAATATGTCTGCATGCTACAGTTTATTTATTTTAAGCTACATTGAAATAAAATGTGCTGCTTATACTAAATCCTCACTGTGTTTTTCCAAACATATTTGGAGGCTATATGCCTTGATTGTTATTGTTTAAAACAAACAAATTAATCTCTGAGACTGAAGGCTCAGGGGCAGAACATTATTTAAAGCTTAAACAGATGTTCATTCGGGATGTCCATTTTTGATCAGTGGGTTTTGTTAAAAGGATTTGTAGTTCTTTCAGTGTATAAACTTTTTTCCCCTGTTACAGTGGTCCCAATGCTTCGTATTTATTAAAAAAGTACTGTATCTCGTACCTATAAAAATGTCACTCTATAATCAGAATTCAGTGGTATAGTTGTGAAAGCTGAAAATAATACTGATCTGCAATACATTTTGATAGCATAGATTAACAAGTAATTAAAATAACTTAACATTATGTTCCTTGTTTATTTGGATTTAAATATTAGATTTGTACTATTGGTGAACAAGTTGTTCCTATCTAAACCAGTTTTCTGATGGTGCTAATTCATTAAATCATTCAATTTAATTATCCCTTGCAGTGGGACTTTAATTAAAAGTAAGTAAAAGTGCTTCTCCTCTCCCCTCAAAAAAATGGGCAGTTAATCCTTGCAGTGCAGTAGCAGTCCCACTACAAGGGATATTTTTCCTGTTTACCATTATCTTTAAAAGTGAAAGTAAAAGAAAATCCAAAATTTTGGGTTGTCCCCAGAAAAGTAATAGAAGGGGAATCTTCCAATGGGGACACTAGTTCTGGTGACCTGGGGGTCCCCAATAAATTTCCTTAATTTGCAGAAATGTCATCTTACTTTCTGTTTCACTATGGGACAGGAAGTGAAGGGAAATCTCCACAATGGGACATCGCAAAAAAAAAATCTGTCAGGGGTTATAACCCGTTTTTAATGCATACTGTTGGGATAATTTGATTGGTTGCAGGCTGTTCAATAAGTTGAGCTGTAAATTTTCCTGTTTGACATGCATCACCCTTTCGTCACTCCTGCAAAGGCCAGTTATAGGTGGGGCAGTGGCCATTTGTTTGTACTGTTGGAATACTGGTGAGGGGACACACTGAACACCTTTGCTGCCATTGTTCTATGTGCTTGGTGTCCAGTGTGCCCCTGTGCCTTTAAGCAAGGGTGGGTTTCCTCTAGGTTCACCTGTCCTCTGCCTATTCATTCTAATACATGTGCTTCAACTATGGAGGCTCTCAAAATTTAGATTTGGGACTGAAGATAATACCAGGGTGCCCTGAAGCAGCTCTGCAGCTCACGCATGTATTTGCAAATGTGTGCAAACTAGACCCCTGTTTTTAATGCATGCTGTTAGACAGGATAATTTGGTTGCTTGCAGGCTGGTCGGTAGGTTGAGCTGGGAAGTTTCTTTGGTTTTGTTTGACATGTGTCACCCCTCCATGTGCTTCTTGCTGCAAAGGTCAGTTATAGGTGGGGACAGTGGCCATTTGTTTGTGCTGTTAGAATACTGGTGAGGGGATGCACTGACACCTTTGCTGCCATTGTGCTGGATTCCAGTGCACTCCTGTGCCTTTAATGAGGCATGGGCTCCCTCCAGGCTCTCCTGTCCTCTGCTTATCCATTATAATACATGTACTTCTACTATGGAGGCTCTCAAAATTTAGAGTTGGGACTGCAGATAATACTGGTGTGCAGTGAAGTGGCTCTGCAGCTTACACATATATTTGTGAATGTGTGCAAACTAAACCTGTTTTTAACACATACTGTTAGACAGGATATGCGATTGCTTACAGGCTGGTCAGTAAGTTGAGCTGGGAATTTTGTTTCTTTTTGTTTGACATGCATTGCCCTTCCATGTGCTTCTTGCTGCAAAGGCCAGTTATAGGTGGGGGCAGTGGCTATTTGTTTGTAGGGGTTATAATCCTCCCTTGCTGTATCTAATGAAAAAAAATAAGTTGTGCCTATAGTTCTACCTTAAGCTGAAGGAAAGTAAAAAGGATAACACATGTATTGTTGCTGGGAAATTATAATGACTATTTATTGACATAAACAAGAGTTAAAACTTGATTGGCTGCTATTGATCACAATTTAAGAATACATACACCGGGTTTAAAAAAAAAAAAGATTTTTAAGGTGGCCACTCATGCATAATATTACACATCATTATTCAAATACAACCATTAATTAAAGCCATAAAAGCATTACAAATGTATAAAGACTTTTACAAAAGTCATATTCTGTATGTTATGAACATCAACATAAAATGTTTCACAGTATATCATAGTTTCTCCCCCCTTATATGCTTATTAGCACTTTGCTTCTTAAAATATATGAACTTGGTATTTTGTTATTAAAATTTTTTTTTTTTTTTTTTTTTGTCTCCGGAAGGTTCTTCTAATAGGGAAAGGTTTGATGCAGTTTGGTGGTCCCTAGGCCTAAAATTTCACGTTCAATAGCTAATAAGAAAGGTAGTTATATTTGATGTGTTAAGGATAATATGTGTTAAAGCAAATGCTGATTTTATTTGTAGTTTATAGTGTAACAACATCTGAAGAGGTTGATTTTTTTTGTACCCAAAAAATGCATTGTAATATATCATGGAGTTGCCCTTCATTAAGTCCTCTTCAATATTCACAATATCAGGTTTATATATTTTTAGAAGCCAAGTGCTAATAAGTATAAGGGGGGGGGGGGTTATTATATACTGTGAAACATTTCCTTATCTTGATGATTATAATGTATATGAGTGTTGTAAAGGTCTGTAAACTTTTTTAATGCTTCTATGGCTTTAATAAATGGTTGTATTTAATTCATGATGCACAATATTATGCATTAGTGGCAACCTTAAAAAAACATCTTTTTTTTTTGTGTGTTTGTTTTGCATGGATTCACTTTTGAATTTGCATCTGATTCTTTAAATTTTTTTTGAAATAATGTAGAGAACAGTAATGCTGTTTTTTTATTAAAAAAAAAAACCTCATCCTTTGTGAAACTCTTCTTGTATTGGTATACTGACATAACCTCTTTCTTTACTGGAAGCCTGTGTGAAACTCATCCTATGTGAAACCCTTCCTGTATTCTTATGCCCCGTACACACGGTCTGACATTGATCAAACATTCCGACAACAAAATCCATGGATTTTTTCCAACGGATGTTGGTTCAAACTTGTTTTGCATACACACCATCGCACAAAGTTATCGGAATTTCCGATCGCCAAGAACGCGGTCACGTACACCACATACGATGAGACTATAAAAGGGCAGTTCAGAACCAAGCGTGGCACCCTTTGGGCTCCTTTTGCTAATCTCGTGTTAGTAAAAGTTTGGTGAGAGACGATTCACGCTTTTTTAGACTCGTGGTTTTCAGATCGTTTTATGCTGTTCAGTTTGTGCTTGTGGGTTTGTATCTGTTCTTCAGTGCGTGCAGCAAGTACAATTGACTTGTCATTGTGTTCGTGTTCATTCGTTACTGATTTTTAGGTTACTCTTCACAGGCCTTGCTGTTCTTCAGTGCGTTCTGTTACTTCGTTCTGAGCAGCCGACCGTTTTCTAGCCATGTTGCATATACATGGTGTTAGTGTCCTTACCTTGACACAAGGCCAGTCCATGAACAGGGTGGGGAGGAGTTCATGGATCAAGAATTGGTTGCTCCAGCGTGTCCAGTTCTGTCATATGCCTTTGCTCCGTGAGATCCGTGAGAATAATCCTGATGATTTCAGGAACTTTCTCCGGATGACGGACCCCATATTTCACCGTTTGTTGGCTTTGCTGACCCCTTATATCAGCAGGCAGGATACCTGCATGAGGCAAGCCATCACTCCAGAGCAGAGGCTCGTCGCCACCCTGCGGTACTTGGCGACGGAGAGAAGCCTGCAGGACCTTAAGTTCTCGACAGGCATCTCCCCCCAGGCTCTCCCCAGAGTTCTGCCATCATACAGGTCCTGCAGAAGAAGTATATTAAGGTAAGGTATTTCTTTCCTCATTCCCTAATTACCATGATTGTAATATGCTGTGAATGTCCCCTTTGTCCTCATGCATGCTGGATTTTTATGTAATGTTTTTGTCCTTCATACATATTTGCCTTCACTAACCTCCCCAGCATGCTCTCCTGGCCCTATATTCACCTTGTGTAGTCACTTAACAATATATTTTGTCAGCTCCATAGTAGTGCTTTACCCTAAATACCCCCTAAAATGTGTAAAATTGTGATATGTGCTTTAAATTCAGACAGAGTGGCAGAGGCTTTTTTTTTGGTCTCCCACCCTCCCTCCCCCCAACTGCTAATTCAGCTGATATCAATCCTCTATCTGCTGACTTTGCCAAACCCATACACACTATACCCACCACTTTAGTGGTCAGATTTATGGATGAATTCCCCAAAGCATGTAGTGCAAAGGCCTGCCAGAATACTTTAAAATGGTACTGTTTAAAGTTTTTGTATCCTATTATTATCTTGATAGGTAATAGCAGAATGTAAAAATGTGCTCAAATGTGTACAGTGTGTATTTATATTTTTGTATTATGACACTTCTTACCTGTCCAGTGGGCTGCCAATAGTGTAAAGTAAGGAGGGGCTGGCCAAAGTAATACACATTATTTATGCATTCATCTCTCAATGAAGTGGAGAGGGTTACCTGTCCAAAACATCTCCTTCCCCCCCATAAAATTTATAAAAAAGCCCATGAAGGGGGAATCTGATAGGTGGACCTTATACCTTTGTCTTTAAATACTCCCTAAAATAAATGTTATACTGTTGTTGGCCAAGAATGTTTGTGTCTAATCTGCTTTCCATGTTTATGTGCAAAATGATTAATTTATTTTTCTGGTTTGACTCCACAGTTTCCTTCCACGCCACAGGAATGGCAGACTGTGGCCTCCCACTTTGCCCAGCGGTGGGACTTTCCTAACTGCAGAGGGGCAATTGATGGGAAACACGTCCACATTGTCCCACCACCCAACTTGGGGTCATACTATTACAACTATAAGGGGTTCAATAGTATTGTGATGTTGGCGGTGGTGTCGGCTACTTATGAGTTCCTGTATGTGGACGTGGGGAAGAATGGCCGGATGTCAGATGGTGGAGTCATCACCCAGATGGAGTTCTACAGGCCTCTCCAGAATGGCAGCTTGGACTTGCCACCTCCAGAAGACAATGTGGAAGGACTCGTTGCGTATGAAGCGTTTGCACTGGGGGGGACCATCTTATGCGGCCATTCCCTATGAGGACCCTCACCCTGGACCAGAGGGATGTTAATTACCGGCTGGCCAGAGCCAGAAGAGTGGTGGAGAACACATTTGGAATCATGGCCAGCCGGTTCCGCCTATTTCTTACACCCATACACATGGTGGAGTATAAACTGAATCATATCATCCTGGCTTGCTGTGTTCTCCACAACTTTTTAAGGTGAAATTCTGCCAACTATGCTGCCTCAGTGGGGCCTGAGGCCGGAATTCATGTAATGAACCAACCCTGATGGCACTTGAAGCTGGCTGTCCTGGCTTGCCCCCTCTGTGTGTCCGCGAGGTCCGTCTAAGATACCTTGAATACTTTGCGGGTAGGGGGGCCATCAATATGCCAGACAATGTCTGAGCCTTTTTTTAAATAAAAAATTAGTTACCTACTAAAATATTTGCTGACATTTATTACTGCTTGTGTTACTTTTAGCTGACCCTGACTGAAATGTGTGTAGTCCTGAAAATGGTATGATTGTGTAACATTAGAAAGCACTGTTGGGTGTTATTTACTAAAGGCAAATCCACTTTGCACTACAAGTGCACTTGTTACTGCACTGAAAGGCACTTGTAGTGCAAAGTGGATTTGTCACAGAAAACACAAATTTTACCACAACAAAAGTTTTGGAGCAATGAAAGAAGAATCCACACATTCTTGATTATCAATCTTTTTATTACAAGCACAATCACATGTGCATTTATAAAAGGTTTTTAAAACAAACCAACATGTTTGTTGTATAACAATTTTTTGGGTCACATTAATAAAAGTCAAAATGTCCATTTAAGGTAAAACAGGCATGTTTAAAACCAACAAGAAATACACAAATCTGGAACTTACGAAGTTCAACTTTTGTAGAAATTGAAGGCAACATCAGACATGAGTATTTATAAACTGTGTTTGATATTGCGTTCAGATGGGGTGAAGTCACCCCTGGAAAAGCCAAATTTTGAAGATGCACACAAATTACAGAATGTCAACATGTGCTAGCTGCCATCATGGGGGATCAATGGACATGTTTTGTGGGTGCAACCCCTTCCTCTCAGCTACTTTATTATTTAGGAAGGGGTTGCACCCACAAAACACGTCCATTGATCTCCCGTGATGGCAGATAGCACATGTTGACACACTGTGTGCATCTTCAAAACTTGGCTTTTCAAGAATATGTCCAAAAAGGTGCAAAAAAATTTTTAATACAAAAAACAAGAAAAAAGTCTGGTATTTGGAGGTGTTTTAAACTCTCCCTAAAACATCAATGATGTTCTTCATTTTGTTTTGAAAATCATTGATGTTTTTCTGGATGTTTTCCAAGTCCCTATTACACCCCATGATCTCCCCGATCAGGATCTGGGCACTCTCACTGGTGAAATGACCTGGATCCACAACATCACAATCACCTAAAAATATAGAAAAAAAAATACACAATGTATTATAAATATGCCAGCATCCATCTCTTACCTGAGCCTGTGGTCGCAGACACTCACCTGATGTGGTGATTATTTCTATTACGTCTCCTTCCTCCTCCTGTTGGCTTTGGTGGATTTCCCCTTCCTCATGAGGTGGGGGGTCTGTTGTCTATTCGGATGAGTGGTGTCCTCCGAGTCTTTTATCCCCTATGTAAAAAAAAAATAGGTATACTTAGCACACAGATATTGGATGGCAGAAATAGGAACATGAAACATTGCTTGGAAGTGGGGTACAATTTCTGTTTTGTCAGAGTTGCAAGATGAAGAAATATTTTTTTTCCTTTGTCAAGCTTGAATACTTACCTGTTTTGTACAAGCTTCACAGATGGAGACACCCCTATAGTATACACTGGAGCACCTGTGTGGACCCCCTAATAAAAAGGGTGTTCTTTAGGGATGAGCCGAACACCCCCCTGTTCGGTTCGCACCAGAACATGCGAACAGGAAAAAAGTTCGTTCGAACATGCGAACACCGTTAAAGTCTATGGGACACGAACATGAATAATCAAAAGTGCTAATTTTAAAGGCTTATATGCAAGTTATTGTCATAAAAAGTGTTTGGGGACCTGGGTCCTGCCCCAGGGGACATGGATCAATGCAAAAAAAAGTTTTAAAAACGGCCGTTTTTTCAGGAGCAGTGATTTTAATAATGCTTAAAGTCAAACAATAAAAGTGTAATATCCCTTTAAATTTCGTACCTGGGGGGTGTCTATAGTATGCCTGTAAAGGGGCGCATGTTTCCTGTGTTTAGAACAGTCTGACAGCAAAATGACATTTTGAAGGAAAAAACTCATTTAAAACTACCCGCGGCTATTGCTTTGCCGACAATACACATAGAAGTTCATTGATAAAAACGGCATGGGAATTCCCCAAAGGGGAACCCCGAACCAAAATTAAAAAAAAAAAAATGACGTGGGAGTCCTCCTAAATTCCATACCAGGCCCTTCAGGTCTGGTATGGATATTAAGGGGAACCCCGGCCAAAATTAAAAAAAAAAATGACGTGGGGTTCCCCCTAAATTCCATACCAGACCCTTCAGGTCTGGTATGGATTTTAATGGGAACCCCGCGCCAAAAAAAAAAAAAAAACGGCGTGGGGTCCCCCCAAAAATCCATACCAGACCCTTATCCGAGCACGCAACCTGGCAGGCCGCAGGAAAAGAGGGGGGGACGAGAGTGCGGCCCCCCCTCCCTCCTGAACCGTACCAGGCCACATGCCCTCAACATTGGGAGGGTGCTTTGGGGTAGCCCCCCAAAACACCTTGTCCCCATGTTGATGAGGACAAGGGCCTCATCCCCACAACCCTGGCCGGTGGTTGTGGGGGTCTGCGGGCGGGGGGCTTATCGGAATCTGGAAGCCCCCTTTAACAAGGTGACCCCCAGATCCCGGCCCCCCCCCTGTGTGAAATGGTAAGGGGGTACATAAGTACCCCTACCATTTCACGAAAAAAGTGTCAAAAATGTTAAAAATGACAAGAGACAGTTTTTGACAATTCCTTTATTTAAATGCTTCTTCTTTCTTCTATCTTCCTTCATCTTCTGGTTCTTCTGGCTCTTCTGGTTCTTCTGGTTCTTCCTCCGGCGTTCTCGTCCAGCATCTCCTCCGCGGCGTCTTCTGTCTTCTTCTCCTCGGGCCGCTCCGCACCCATGGCATGGGGGGGAGGCTCCCGCTCTTCTCTTCTTCTTTTCTTCTTTTCTTCTCATCTTCTCTTCTTCTCTTCTTCATTTTCTTCTCCGGGCCGCTCCGCAATCCATGCTGGCATGGAGGGAGGCTCCCGCTGTGTGACGGCGCTCCTCGTCTGACAGCTCTTAAATAACGGGGGGGGCGGGGCCACCCGGTGACCCCGCCCCCCTCTGACGCACGGTGACTTGACGGGACTTCCCTGTGGCATTCCCCGTGACGTCACAGGGAAGTCCCGTCAAGTCACCGTGCATCAGAGGGGGGCGGGGTCACCGGGTGGCCCCGCCCCCCGTTATTTAAGAACTGTCAGACGAGGAGCGCCGTCACACAGCGGGAGCCTCCCTCCATGCCAGCATGGATTGCGGAGCGGCCCGGAGAAGAAAATGAAGAAGAGAAGAAGAGAAGAAAAGAAGAAGAGAAGAAGAGAAGAGCGGGAGCCTCCCCCCCCATGCCATGGGTGCGGAGCGGCCCGAGGAGAAGAAGATAGAAGACGCCGCGGAGGAGATGCTGGACGAGAACGCCGGAGGAAGAACCAGAAGAGCCAGAAGAGCCAGAAGAACCAGAAGATGAAGGAAGATAGAAGAAGCATTTAAATAAAGGAATTGTCAAAAACTGTCTCTTGTCATTTTTAACATTTTTGACACTTTTTTCGTGAAATGGTAGGGGTACTTATGTACCCCCTTACCATTTCACACAGGGGGGGGCCGGGATCTGGGGGTCACCTTGTTAAAGGGGGCTTCCAGATTCCGATAAGCCCCCCGCCCGCAGACCCCCACAACCACCGGCCAGGGTTGTGGGGATAAGGCCCTTGTCCTCATCAACATGGGGACAAGGTGTTTTGGGGGGCTACCCCAAAGCACCCTCCCAATGTTGAGGGCATGTGGCCTGGTACGGTTCAGGAGGGAGGGGGGGCCGCACTCTCATCCCCCCCTCTTTTCCTGCGGCCTGCCAGGTTGCGTGCTCGGATAAGGGTCTGGTATGGATTTTTGGGGGGACCCCACGCCGTTTTTTTTTTTTTTTTTGGCGCGGGGTTCCCCTTAAAATCCATACCAGACCTGAAGGGTCTGGTATGGAATTTAGGGGGAACCCCACGTCATTTTTTTTTTTAAATTTTGGCCGGGGTTCCCCTTAATATCCATACCAGACCTGAAGGGCCTGGTATGGAATTTAGGGGGACCCCCACGTCATTTTTTTTTTTAAATTTTGGTTCGGGGTTCCCCTTTGGGGAATTCCCATGCCGTTTTTATCAATGAACTTCTATGTGTATTGTCGGCAATGCAATAGCCGCGGGTAGTTTTAAATGAGTTTTTACCTTCAAAATGTCATTTTGCTGTCAGACTGTTCTAAACACAGGAAACATGCGCCCCTTTACAGGCACACTATAGACACCCCCCAAGTACAAAATTTAAAGGGATATTACACTTTTATTGATTGACTTTAAGCATTATTAAAATCACTGCTCCTGAAAAAACGGCCGTTTTTAAAACTTTTTTTTGCATTGATCCATGTCCCCTGGGGCAGGACCCAGGTCCCCAAACACTTTTTATGACAATAACTTGCATATTAGCCTTTAAAATTAGCACTTTTGATTTCTCCCATAGACTTTTAAAGGGTGTTCCGCGGCATTCGAATTTGCCGCGAACACCCCAAATTGTTCGCTGTTCGGTGAACTTGCGAACAGCCAATGTTCGAGTTGAACATGAGTTCGACTCGAACTCAAAGCTCATCCCTAGTGTTCTTTTGTCCCACACTAGTGCTCCAGCATCCAGATGTGTAAACAGCTGCTGAGTGTCCTCTTCTTACACAGAATCTAGTTTGCAATTCATTCTAGTTACCAACCCATCTACACACCCAAATTATTTTAAGAGAAGTAGGCTTTTCTTCTGAGCATGCATGGCACTTTGTGCGTCAGAATTGTCCACACACGGTCGGAATTGACGCGATCAGATTTTGTTGTCGGAAAATTTTACAGCCTGCTCTCAAACTTTGTGTGTCAGAAAATCCGATGGAGAAAGTCCGATGGAGCCCACACACGGTCGGATTTTCAGACAACAAGCTCTGATCGCACATTTTCCATCGGAAAATCCGACCGTGTGTTACAGGGCATTACACTACTTATATTAACCTCTTGCTGTTTTGCTGGCTGTCTGTGTGAAGCTTATCCTTTAACTTGAATATCAGTTTTTTTAGAGATAGATTATGTTTTCATTTTGTTCGATCAGAGATAACTGATGTATCTTTTGTGAAAAGTTTGCTCTTGCACATACTGTATAGGGTCCTTTATCAGTTCTGACCCCATCCCATAATTACGTATACTTAAAGTAGACTTTGGGGAATTGGCACTCTTGCAATGTAAATTTTTTTCTAAACTGTTAAATATTAAAATAAATGTTGTGACACTTTAAACGCAGCACTTCAACTAAGGCACAAGCCAGAAATGTTCTATAAACAAAGCTCCTGAAAGACTGCATGCAGAACCTATTTCTTCCCTATCCAAGTTTTTCCCTCCCAGTCAGATTACTACTCTCTCCACCTTGTAATATGCTCTATTTACCTCACAATAGTGTTTACCTCTTCTTGACCACGCTATAGCCAAAAGATGTCTACAGAACAATCATCCAGTTCTGGGAAGTCATCCATGCATGCCCTCACAGAACCAGGCCCCCACGTGCTCCCTGGGGCACACATTTGGTGTACTCTGTTATCGCTCTGTCCTTCGGACACAGCTGATCACAGATAAAGGTAAAGGGCCAATCCCAGCAGCCCTTTACCATGCGATCAGCTGTGTCCAATCACAGCTGATCACATATAAACAAACTTGCCTGTTATCAGCATTTCTTTCCTCACACACTGTCAAAGCATGAGTAGAGGAGAGCCAGTAACCGGCAAGTGTGACAGGGGAATTTTTTACTGATAATCAGGGCACTGATCATTATCAGTGCTGCCACAACAGTGCCAATTAGTGCTCATCTGTGCTGCCTATCAGTGCTAATCAATGCCACATATCAGTGCAGCTTCATCAGTGCCTCCTCATCATTGCTCATCGGTGTCACCTCATCAGTGCCGCCTCATCAGTGCCCATCAGTGCTGCCTATCAGTGCCCATCACTGCAGCCTCATCAGTGAAGGAGAACAATTATCTATTTGCTAAATTTTATAACAGAAACAAAGAAAAATGTTTTCAGTCTTTTTTTTATTTGTTTATCAAAAAATAAAAGCATATTTGTGTGAAAAAAATTATAAAAATGTCTTATGGGTACAGTGTTGCTTGCCAACACAATTGTCGTTCAAAGTGCAACAGCACTGAAAACTAAAAATTGGCCTGGGTAGGAAGGGGGTGAAAGTGCCTAGTATTGAAGTGGTTAAACTCTTATTCATGTACCCTCCTTCTCCACTCCACTAAGGTACCTCCAAATTACCAAAAGATGCAATGTCAGACATGCACAATGTTTTCGGGGTAAGCAGAGTCATGCATGACGTGCGGGTTAGAGGAACTTTGCTCCACACAGCACATTCAGCATCATACCACAGGGTGAATGTATATATTGTGGGATTGGAGCTGTATTACAATGTAGTGTGCTCAGGCACTGCATAGCAGTACAGGGCGGAATGTACCCCAATAAAGTATCTTGTTTTTTATAATATATATATATATATATATATATATATTATATATATCTCTCTCCTCCTAGACAGTCCCATCCCCCTACAGTTAGAACACACCCAGGGAACACAGTTAACCCCTTGATCGCCCCCTAGTGTTAAGCCCTTCCCTGCCAGTGACATTTATACAGTAATCAGTGCATTTTTATAGCACTATTGCTGTATAATTGTCAATGGTCCCAAAAATGTGTCAAAAGTTTCCAATTTGTCCGCCGCAATATCGTAGTCCCGATAAAAATCGCAGATCACTGCCATTCCTGGTAAAAAAAATAAAAAATAATAAAAATGCCATAAATCTATCCCCTATTTTGTAGACGCTATAACTTTTGCGCAAACCAATCAATATATGCTTATTGTAATTTTTTTTTTACCAAAAATATGTAGAAGAATACATATCAGCCTAAACTGAGGAAAAAATGTGTTTTTTTGATAAAAAATATTGGATATTTATTATAGCAAAAAGTAAAAGATAGTGTGTTTTTTACAAAATTGTCAGTTAAAGTGGCTCAGTGCCATATCGCAAAAAATAGACTGCTCATTGAGCAGCCAAATCTTCCGGGAATGAAGTGGTTAAAGATACATACTGTGCATGGTCTGGTCCCATTTTCTTGGTGTAGCTACATATATCTGGTCTCCCAGCTGCTCATCCCTTGGTCATGTGCACTCATAACAGTCTAATTCCAACCACACTTTCCCCACCCCCCTGCTTCTTCTGTCTCCTGGGGATTTTTCACTCAAACCTGGCCTTTCTTCCTCTAGCAGCAGCCCCTATTCCCCTGCTTTCAAGAATCAGCTCACCCTTCTCACGTATGGTCTGGAATGCCCACTTTTTCTGTGCTTACCTCTATGCATTACTTTTTTATCTCCAACTCCCTTAACTTACTTGGTGTTACAGAAACTGACTTCAGAAACCTGACTCTGCTTGCCCAGCTGCCTTCCCTCGTGGTTGCCTCCACTGTACTCATTCACTCAGACCCAGTGGAAGGAAAAGGAGGTGGAATTGGATTTCTTCTAGGTTTGTCCTACACTACCAGCTCTATCCATTTCCTCTTTTGAAGCTAACTGTATTTTTCTTTTTTTATACAGTTTCACAGAATTGCTGTGATTTATCTGCCTCCTGAACCAGTGTCATACCTCTCAGCTTGGCTATCTCACCTTTTCTTCTTTAAAATACCCTTAATCATTCTTGGTGACTTCTCTTAAAGTTAGCACCCTGGATGCCTCTCACCTTCTCAAACCAGCCCCCTCTTTAAACTAACGCAATGGATACACACTTCTACTCAAGTTAACACTTTGTATTCCTCCACCTCTTCAAACCCCTTTTTAATTAATGGGAGTCATATCTTTCCAAAAAAATTCTCATTTTCTGCCCCCCCCCCAAATCAACCCCCATGTTGAGGGCATGTGGCTTGGTATGGTTCAGGAGGGGGTAGGGTGCTCGCTCTTTCCTCCCTTTCCTGGCCTACCAGGCTGCATGCTCAGATAAGGGCCTGGTATGGATTTTGGGGGACCCCTCAAAATCCATACTAAACCCAAAGGGCTTGGCATGGATTGGGGGCCATTCTATTTTTTAATTTTTTAATTTTATTTTTCATTTATTGCAGCCTCTTCTTTGGCAGTAGGAATTCTGATGACAGCAGATGAGTCATAGTTGTTAAGGACGCGGTGGGTGCTCCTTAACAAGTTAAAAAGTGAGCGTGTCTCTCGTGCTACTGAGAGTAACTGGAAATGTAGCTAGTGACAGAACTCAAGTGATTAAAATAGTGTATCATATGCAGCAAAACCTAAAAGTGTATCACAAAACACTAAAACATGATAAATCTGGATAAAGTGATCTTGCGCAAAAGATAAATATCACTATGAAAACACTGTAATAAAGTACCCAGCAAATATATCACTAAAAAAGAAGAAATGTCTCCATGTGGAGTGAATAAGTGAATATAAAAACAGTGAATGTAAAAACAGTGTGCAAAATTGCAATACAGGTGTCCAAAATGTGCAAATATAAAGATGTAAATGTGCAAAGTAGCAATAAAGTGTCCAAAATGCTCCTAGGATTAAGTGAAGTAATAATACATCACAAACCCAGAAAAAAAACCTAAATATGAATGGATCCTCAAAATATATATATATTGAGGCTAAATAGTCCTCTAAATAGGTGAATAAAGAATTGAGCCTTCTGCCGTCTGACAGATCCAATACAAGTGATGTTGGATGAATTCTTAAAAAATCTCCATGTATGTTTCTAGATGTTTCTGTGAATAGCCTCTTGTGCTAAAGTCTCCCAGAACTCTCACCTTAATAATAGAAGTAAATAGCATCCATAAATGATCAAAGATCTCCACTATCTTCTATGGGCACTTCTTTAGGGTGTATACACTGCAGGTGGGCTCTCAGGTATAAGATGATCCGCTCAGTTGCCCCAAATTAATCAAAGAAAATGCCTCAGTGAGAACAGGGGGGACAAAACAAAGAAGCCTCCAATTGTGTAGTGTGTTTATGGGCAAAACGATATATATATTAAAAAACCCAAGTGGACTCTTACATTTAAAACGTTTAAAACAGACAGGGAACAAATTTGGCGTTGTTAAGCGCCTTCTTACGTCACTTCCAGTGTGCGTCTATCCTGGCTAATCCCTACGCGTTATGTCACATCTCGTGACTTCATCTGGGGAACCGGATTGGTTGTATAGTCGTGCTTTAAATATTGTGTACCCGGAAATGGTCTAGCGGCCATTTTCTCGAAGTCCGCTAAGTGTAAACATCGCGGCCATTTTGCTGGCAGTCTAGTGTTGTTATGGTCGGCCATTTTCTTGTAATTTGGTGTCTGCAATGTATGTATATGCAGAACGAGCCAAATATGCGTTACAAGAGGTTTCTATAGTATCTAAATCAGTAAACCATATGTAAATAGGTAAATAGTATATAGCTAATATGCAACAAGGTGTCAACTGTGTCATGTAGAACTATATTTCCCTCATATATACCAAAGATTCATTGGGACTAATTCTTGTTTGTCGATCTAGTCGCACAGCGCAAGTTAAGCAAGAAAGCGCCCATACAGGATAATGACAATAAAAACATTAAAAAACATATATATCTCAAGAAACTAACTCTAATATGAATAAACATAATAATCTAATTTATAAATGGTGGTTAAAAAATCTTAAAATTAATGGATATTAAAATATCTAAATAATACAATAATAATACAGATAAAAATTACTCAAGGAAGCAGTTCAGGTCAAATTCTACGTTCATACCCCCAGGTGTAAGTGTATGCATGGTGTATATCCATTTTGATTCTTTCTGGCTTATTGTCCTAATTTTTTTTTTTGCCTTTTTATATTTTTCTATACCCCAAAATTGGAGTTCTGAGGAATCTTTGTTATGTTTTAGTGCAAAATGTTTTGATACATTGTGCTTTGGGAAGCCATTGATTATGTTTTGCACATGCTCCTGTATTCTTACTTTCAGGGCTCTCTTGGTTCTACCAACATATTGTAAATTACAGCTGCACTGAAGTACATACACTACTCCCTCAGTGTGACAACCTATAAAGTCATGAATAGTGTATGATTGGCCTGTATTCGTGGTTCTCTCTTTTTCAGAAATTTTTTTGAGTGACGACAGGCATAGCAGTTCCTACACGGGTAAAATCCTTTTCCGTTGAAGAACGTGTATACTGGTATGGGTGGTGGTTCCACTACTGATTTTACAATCAGGTCTTTGATCGTTTGTGCTCTTTTGTAGACAATATTGGGGCGATCCGGTAAAATATTTTTAAGGTCCTTATAATTTTTTAAGATATGCCAATGTCGTTGTATTAATTTGTCTATATCTATATATTGGACATTGTAATCCAATATAAGGCATGGTGCCTCTTGTTGGAATTTCTTTTTCGGTTTGTTTTGTAGCATTACTGTTCTATCCATCTCATTCATAAGTTGTATCTGATCCTTAATCCATGAGTCGTCATATCCTTTACCTTTAAATCTTTCACTGATTATTTCAGCTTGAACCCTATAGTCATCTTCTCTCGTACAATTCCTCTTTAATCTAGTTAGTTGTCCCTTAGGGATATTGTACTGCCAGGGTTTAAAATGGCAACTGTCAATTGACAGATAGCTATTCACGTCAACATTTTTGAAAAAAGTTTTGGTGACTATTTTGTCCTCTTCTATACTAATATTTAAATCCAAAAAATCCGCAGCCTTCTCATCTATTTTCCACACCAAGGAAATATTTTTATCATTATTATTTAAATTATTCAGGAAAGATTCCAGGGTGTTGGAGGGCGTGTCTGGACACTGAAGAGACAGGACGTGTTGCTGAGAAGCTCTGCTGAGCCCTCCGCAATCAAACGCCATCCTGCAAAACAAACAGCTTGGTGAGCTTCTAAATTTTGCCCAACAGCCACTGGACATCTGCCACATCAACAGAGACCCGCCACCATCTTGAGGCCTGTGGGACCCTCAGCATCCCCAGGGTCGAGTGCCGCGATCGGCAGAGTGGAGGAAGGCTAAACTGCCTGCATCTGTGGGTATTGTCCCCGGGGTAGACAGGGCTGTGTGGGGACACGGAAAAACTCCAGAAGCTCCATGGAAGCTAGCTCAGAGCACGCGCGGCTCGCCGCCATCTTGAGATCTGTGAAACCTCCAGCATCCCCGGGCTCGAGTACCGCGATCGGCGGTGCGAGGGACAGCCAACACATCCCTACCTATAGCTGGCTTCCACCTACCTTTGGAGGATGGCGGCCATCTTGCTACTTCAGGGACACCCTAACTCATTCCTTTCCACTTTTCCTGATGCACGGCTGACCTCCATCCCACAAAGCTTGGTGAGTCACCTGAATTACCACTCACCCCTCACAACTATAACACAAATCTCAGGTACTTGTCAGCCCTACAACACACTCTCTACTGAACTGACATCAGGCCTTTAAAGGGACATTCCTCCCCCTACAATTAGATTTAAAGACACTAGTCCTTATGCTCATGCCCCCAAAGAGCAAAACGCTGGACATGTGAGGATTCTGATCATGGCAGACATGTGAGACTGGGGCTCCGTCTCTCGCCATCTCTCCAAGACCCCCGCTGACTGATCTATAGCTTCAATATACACGGGAGTCACCTCCTCAGCCTTCAGCAACGGCCGCACACCCCATGGGCAAAATTGGGGATCAAAGACACAACTACTCCGCAACCCTTAAGCCTCATGCCTCCTCCATGATGGATCGCTTTCTAAGTAGACTGTAATCCATGGCTTCAGGAGCCCTCGAAGGCACAAGGACCACATCGGAGCAATCAGAACTAAGCACAGTTACTCTTTTTGACACTACCCCCACTCCTTCATCAGGACCTTCCCCCCCCGCTGACAGCAGAAGTTTTAGATGCTAAATTACACTCCCTGCTCCAGGCTATTACCCACAACATCGCACAAGAAGTGGGAAAACTAGCCAAATAATTGAGAGGGGAAATCGACCAACTAGGAGAACGAACTGACTCCCTAGAATATAAATTTGAAGAGATGGTTCAGTATGTACAGGTGCTGGAGGAAGACAATGCTACCGTAGAAAACACAATCACCCAGCTCCAAGCCCAGCAGGAAGACCTGGAAAACAGAGAACGCAGGCAAAACTTGAGATTCAGAGGTATTCCTGAAACTGTAGAAGATAGAGACCTCCGTTTCTACCTTTTAAGCCTTTTCTATGTGGTTGCCCCCAATATCCCTGACATAGACTGGCGTTTGGACAGGGCTCACAGGTCACTTGCCCCTAAACCTCCAGCAGGGGATAACTCCAGAGATGTGATTGTCAGGTTCCATTATTATGATAGTAAAGAAGCTCTGGCCTTGGCAACCCGCAACCAATTCAGAATTAAATTCAAAGGATCCAAGATCCAAATCTTTAGTGACCTCTCACCTATTACTCTAGCTAGAAGGCAAAATCTCCGCTCTCTAACTCTGCATCTTCAATCCCACAAAGTAATGTATCGATAGGGTTTCCCCTTTCACTTTTCTGCATCCCGGGATGGCATACAATACTCCTTACGTGATCTGCAGGAGAGTGACACCTTTCTGCGCAACTTGGGTTTACCACCCCTCCCTGATGAAGACCCTCCACCTCTCCCAGCTACTCCTAAACCACCGATGGCTCTGAGTCGCTTTTGGACCCCGGTGAGACAAAAGCCATCCAAGTCAAATTTCACACCCCAAAAGAGCCATGCCTCAAGATTTCCAACCTGAATACCCTTTCCACTGACTGAGGCTGAGTATACAATTTTATTTGACCCCCAGTCACTGTGTTTTTTGAGTGGTCAACAACCCATTAGTGGGTTCATACACCCCTTGGCCCGGGGGATGTGCAGCTTGTTATACTGCAGCTGCCCTGGTTTAACGGTTTGTTAATAGTTCATTTTTTGTTTTTGGATTCCGGGCAATTTTTACTCCGAAGAGTGGTGGGAGACCCCCCGGTCCCTATGTTCGGAAGTCCCTATGCTCCCCCTCCTGACCCAGACCTGGGCTTCCTGGTGGCATCCGGCCTTCCAGGTTTCTACTTGTTGGACATTGAGATTTCCTTTTGACTTTTATTTTTATTTTTTCTTCTTCTTCATTTTGTTTTTTTCCTCAGGTTCCCTTTTTTCTTAACCTGGGGCTGCTAATCTTCATAGAATCTGAAAAATATTATATATATACTGCGCTGTGAGTGGAATTGTATATAAATAAAGCAGCAAACACCACCAAAAGACAATCAGCAATAGAATAGAAAGAAAGATGCTGCGCTAAACTTATATTAAGAGTGAGAATTATATCAAAAACTCACATAAAAAGACAAACAATGAAGTATTCAAATATCATAAATAAAAATGTGACAAAAAGGTGAAACTTAAGAAATTAAGTGGATCTGACATAAATAGTGTCAATGTGGAATAATGTGACAATCCATGTCAATAACAAAGTTCTGTTTGATGTGTCCTCGTAAAGATAATGATGTATCCAAAAATGTGTCCAAATAATGGAAAGTAAAGTGCTCAAATAATAGCTAACAGCACCACCACCCTTAGGAGAGAGGCTTACCGGAACTCACAGATCTGAAGGGGCTTATACCTCTCAGATCGTGAATAGCTTTTGGCAAAAGACCCAAAGGAATACGGCTGGTCTTGATTCCAAGGGTAGTCACCAGGGCCTGGTTTGATGTAAGGACTTAGGGGATATGTAGTACATTCCAAAGGAAGAAGGGGTGGTCATCAGATTGGTACGTTGAAAACATATCAGAGAAAAAATCCCATAGTGTAATAACGTCAAGTAAATGTTTATTCTTAAAAAGTGGTTAAAAAACACTCACATTTTTGTGGTTGTATACAGGCATATTGTAGTGTGATATTGTTGGTGCAGTCCAATGGATTGCGTTTCGTCCTCATAGACATCATCTGGGGTATGGACATGCACCACAAACCATCACGCTTAAATAAATAATGTGACCCCAAAGAAATTACGAAACGGCCGGATGTGAACATCACTTCCGGTCGCGGAGAATTACTTCCGGTAAATTAATGGATTATAATCTATAGAATTGATGCTCCACAGTGGCCGTTATAGTAATTAATGTATGGGCATGTTTGTGCTTAAAATTCTTTATAAATATCATGACTCCCATCAAAAGGCGATGATGGCAGAAGTGGAAATGCCGAATCAAGCCTCGATGTGGTGCACGCCGTGACCTATAGCTTTACACCCACACATCCTCTGCGTCATCGCGGACGTGCACCAAGCCTCATTGTGGAATGGCAAACGTCCGCCCTCTGCGTCATCATGGACACACACCAAGCCTCATTAGCGAATGGCATGCGTCCACAGAGGAGCGCGCATAGCATATGAGGTCAAGCACAACGTGCAACTAGCAGCATCACGTCAACACCGCCGAATGCGATGCTATCACAGATGCGGGTCAAGCCTCACAGATGTCTGTGTATACATCTGATGAGCACCCACTAGATGACTCGTCATGTAGAACACAAACAAACCCCTGAATGGCCAAAAAACACATATAATGATAATAAATAGAACATGGTAATATCAAATCAAATTGGGGTCACATGTATTTAAATTAAATTTAAACATTACATTTAGAAAAAATTCTATGTTAAACATACACGAATAGTGAATAAACAACATATCGTGCCTACATACGAAGATCATATGAAAATAAGAAATTAAAAATTTATAAAAATTGCAAAAAGTATATATATAAAAATTTTTTTTGTTTTTATATAATAAAAATGAAGTAAAAATTGTTGACATAAAATGTGATTTTGGTACAATCTAAAGGTTACGCTAAAGTTCTTAAGTAGAAATGATTATGGTAAAGAGTTCCTTATTATGAATAGTGTGTTATGGTTTGTTATCCTATAAATAAGGGGAGTTTGGTCTCAGGGCTTCGAGTAAGAGTCAAAAATTATAAGATAACGCTAAAAAATATCAAAACGTCTATATAGAGACCAGCCTACCTAAATATTATGTACGATTAAAATCATGCTTTATTGATAAAAGAGTTGATGTCCCACTCCACGTTCATCCCTTGTGGGTAGTGTTATTGTAACTCATATATCCAGAATGTTTCGAGTCTAGAGACACCTCTTGTATAAGCACCGCCTCTCCAGGGGGCAATATATTTATCTATGATTAAAAATTGGGTCCCAGTAGGGTCATGTTTGTGGAATTGATGATAATGTCTAGGTACTGTATGTTTGATGCTCCTGCTTCTAATTCTACTGATGTGTTCCGTGACTCTAGTAGTGAATGAGCGTATGGTTCGTCCCACATATTTGATGATATTTTATATATCTATGATATTTGAATACTTCATTGTTTGTCTTTTTATGTGAGTTTTTGATATTATTCTCACTCTTAATATAAGTTTAGAGCAGCATCTTTCTTTCTAATCTTCATGGAATCAACATCACTCAGTCACTTTGCTACCACTGCTGCACATGTTCTTAAGATACTTGATATGTATTTCTTTTACAGTGTATCATGGAATCCCTCCCCTATTGTATGTTGTATAAAATATTTAATGCTTTTTCTTTTGACTAAGTTGTTATGGCACTGAAATTTCTGACGTATAATGTTAAAGGTTAAAACTCTATTCAAAAAAGATGGCTGACTTTTAAGGAGTTTAAAACTTCCAAAGCAGACATAATCCTAGTTCAGGAGACTCATTTCCCTCAAATTCGCTAGCAAGCACTTTCCGACATCTTTTCTGGCTTCCGATCCATCTGGAAAGGCGGGCATAGCTATTTTGATTAACCGATTTTGCCCTCTACGAGTTACATCTTCCCACCTGGACCCCGAGGGCAGATTTATTATTCTGAAATGCTCATTTCTCACCCAATCCCTCACTATTGTCAATGTCTATGCTCCCAACTCTGGTCAGATTAGCTTTCTATCCTCTATGTTTGACACTCTAGACAAATTTTCCCAACCCTTTATGGTGATCAGAGGGGATTTTAATGTGACTATGTCTCCTGACAAAGATAGACGTACATTGTTCCCTTCAACTTCACCTTCCAAAACTAACCGCCTCTCTAAATCATTTCATAAACTAATAAGAGCTAAAAGTCTCTTGGACATTTGGAGGATTAAACACCCCACCCACAAACAATATACTTTGTATTCACACCCCACAAACTCTATTCTAGACTGGATCATTTTTTTATTTCTTCACCTCTCCTGACATCAATGGTTTCTTCTGAAATCAACCCCATAACATGGTCAGATCATTCCTCTGTCCATCTTGACATTCACCTCTCCTCTGCTTCCCCTAAAACCCATCACTGGAGACTCAATGAGACGTTTCTTCACACCCCTGAACCTAAAGACCTCCTATCTAATGGACTAATGGAATATTTTCAACTTAACGTAGGCAAAGTCTCGGAGCCCTCCACTCTGTGGGAGGCACAAAAAGCCATCTTTCGGGGACAATGTATAGCTATAGGTTCACGTCTAAAAAAAAAGACGCAGCATTCCAATACTTGTCTATCATGTCTAAACTCTGATCGGCTGAGAAACTATTGTTAACCTCCCTCACGGTGGCTGGACTCCCGACTGTGGTGTCATTACGAAACCAACTTAGATCCCTGACGATGAGCAAAATTGATAAACCTCTTCTATAATTCCAAGCAGAAATTCTATGAATATTCAAATAAACCTCATAAAATGTTGGTAAACAAGTTGAAACCCTGTCCCTTTCAATCCTCCCCTGACGTTCTCAGACAAACTGACGGAACTCCCACCTATTGCCCCTTTACTATGTCTAAACTTTTTGGAGAATTTTATCAACAACTATATAACTGTCTACAGACAGATCCTAACTATAGTTTCACACAAGAGAAATTCGATCTATTCTTTGAAAACCTACAGCTACCCAAACTTTCACCTGAACACCTCACATCCCTGAATTTAGCAGTCACGCCTGAAGAGTTGGAAGAGGTAGTTAAACATCTTCCCACCCAGAAATCTCCTGGCCCGGACGGTCTACCATTATTCTTTTTATAAAACCTTCTACCGATTCTAAGCCCCCATATGATTTCTCTATTTGCTTTGCTATTCAAAGGGACTATACCACACCCTCAATTTCTTCATGCCCATATTTCCGTGATCCCGAAACCTGGCAAAGATCCCTCCATCCCTGATAACTATAGGCCCATTGCATTACTTAATTCAGACTACAAGATATTCACAAAAGTGATGGCTAATAGACTATCCCATATAATCCCTAGGCTTATACATAAGGACCAGGTGGGCTTTGTACTAGCCAGACATGCAGAGGACAAAATGAGATGTACAGTGTACCTCATAGATCTATTTAACAAGACATCCCGGCCAGCCCTAGTCTTAAGTCTTGATGCGCAAAAAGCCTTTGACTGGCTTAGCTGGCCATATCTGTTTTCTACCCTCTCCAACTATGGATTTGAAGGTCCTTTCATAGCAGTCCTGAGTGCCTTACATTCCTGTCCTTCATCTCAAGTTCAACTAGCTTCTTACTTATCGTCATCTTTCTCGTTAAGTAATGGAACCAGACAAGGATGCCCTTTATCCCCCCTCCTTTTCATTCTTTGTCTGGAACCCCTAGCTGCAGCCATTCGCAGCCACCCTGATATACGGGGAGTTCTGCTACGCCAAAAAGAATATAATCTGTCCTTGTTTGCAGATGATGTCCTTTTGACTCTGACTAGGCCTCATATCTCTCTCCCTAATCTTATAGCTTTGTTGAAAGACTTCAGATCTATATCTGGATATAAAATCAATACAAGTAAAACAAAAGCTCTACCTCTACACATCCCGCCTTCAGATCTCATCATTCTCAAACAAAACTACTCTTTTCATTGGTGTCCAGACTCCCCCAAATATCTAGGAGTTAACATAACCTCCTCGTACTCAACTTTATATCAAGCTAACTATCCCCCACTCTTTCGGGACATTGACCGGCTCTTGTGACAATGGGATATTAATCCCATTTCTCTCTTGGGCCGCATCAATGTCCTGAAGATGTCTATAATGCCAAGACTCCTTTACCTATTTGATACCCTCCCGATCTCTATTCCCATGTCACAACTTTAAGCTATGCACTATAAAGCACATAGGATTGCAAGCTCAGTAATGTTTGCCCCCAAGTCACGGGGTGGGTTGGCAGCCCCAGATATTATTAAATATTATTTTGCCACACATCTTAAAACAATTATCACTTGGTCCTCCAGAATGGCACCCAACATATGGGCAGAGATTGAAATGAGCATCACTAGACCGGTACATCCCTGTGCCATGATCTGGGCAGATCTAAACGCTTCCATAAGCCAACTTAGGAACATATGCCTAGGCCCAATGTGTTTCTCCCTTGCCATATGGAAGAAATGCTCCAGTCAGTTCTCTCTCACATCCCCGTGTCCTCCGCTGTTGTTCAATCCCAATATCCCTGACAGCCTAACATACAATAGAATGCTTCCATGGACACAGGCAGGCATTTTCCAGCTTCGAAACATTGTACATCCCCTCACCCATACACTTCTACCCTTTGAAGTATTGCAAAAGAAATATCAGATCCCTAAACAATTATTTTACTCCTACCTTTAGATTAGACACTACTTTGCCTCTAAATCCTCTACTTTGAGCCTTGATAGACCTACCCCATTTGAACTCTTATGTGCTCAAGGACCGTATCAAACACATCTCATTACTGACATCTACAGGTTCTTACATAACTCAATCCCTATTACTGACACCTCCCATTCTTCTATGCAAAAATAGTTCCAGTTAGTGAATCGCTCTATCTTTCGCCCTCAGTGGCAGAAGATTTGGGAGGCTATTTCCAAATCATCACAATGTGTGGAACAAAAAGAGACGGCTTATAAAATATTATTTTTCTGGTATAAAACCCTTGAAATTTTGCATAGATACGATACCAAGACTCATTGGGTATGTTGGAGATGCCGGGGAGACATTGGCTTGCATTTCCACATTTTTTGGGACTGCCCCCTGGTATGCCCCTGGTATGCCCATTTTGGATAGCCATTCAGACCTTTATACAGGACTTGTTTAGTGTCTCCCTTCCACTGGATCCTGTCCACTTTCTGTTAGGTCTGCCGATCCCTGGCCTCTCTAAATATGCTCAAAAATTGGCCACCTTTATTTTACTTACTGCAAAACGGACTATACCCTTGCAATGGCTTTCCCCCTCCCAGCCTTCTCTCTCACAGGTCCTACAAATGAGCAGATCTGTAGAATGGAATGCTTTACTGCAATACTACATGATACCCTCCCGCAATTTTCCAAAATCTGGGATCTGTGGGATTATTCGGACCTTAATCCTGGTATTAGTTCCTTATCCCCCACTGATGTACCACTCCCCTGAAATGCCCACTCATTGGGTACCCATTTATCTGCCTGATAGCTTAAGTCTAGCTTTTCGTTATATTGGTAGCGATGTGACTACTTTAACCACTTGCCAACAGCCTCACGCAGATATACTGCGGCAGAAGGGCTCGTACAGGCAAAATCACATACCTGTACGTTGCCCTTTAAGAGGTGGCCAGCAGGCGCGCGCGCGTGCCCGCGGCAAGCTCAGTGAGTTGGGTCGCGGGTCCCACGGACTCGATCGCCGCAGGGATAGCCGCGATCGACTCACGGGGAGGAAGAACGGGGAGATGCTGATGTAAACAGCATCTCCCCGTTCTGCCTAGTGACAGTGTCACTCGATTTCTGCTCCCTGTCATCAGAGCAGAGATCAGTGACGTCACACACACAGCCCATCCCCCTGACAGTTAGTAATCACTCCCTAGTACTGATTTAACCCCTCCCCACCCCCTAGTGGTTAACCCCTTCACTGTCAGTGTCATTTACACAGGTATCAGTGCATTTTTATAGCACTGATTGCTGTATAAATGACAATGGTCCCAAAAATGTGTCAAAAATGTCCGATGTGTCAGCCATAATGTCGCAGTCATGATAAAAATCGCTGATCGCCGCCATTTAAAAAAAAAATTAATAAAAATGCCATAAAACTATCCCCTATTTTGTAAACAATATAACTTTTGCGCAAACCGATCAATAATTGCTTATTGCAATTTTTTTTACCAAAAATATGTATAAGAATACGTATCGGCCTAAACTGAGGAAAAAAAATGTTTTTTTATATATTTTTGGGGGATATTTATTATAGCAAAAAGTAAAAAAAAATGCATTTTTTTCAAACTTGTCGCTCTATTTTGTTTATAGCGCAAAAAATAAAAAACGCAGCGGCGATCAAATACCACCAAAAGAAAGCTCTATTTGTGGGAAAAAGGACGTCAATCTTGTTTGGGAGCCACATCGCACGACCGCACAATTGTCAGTTAAAAAGACGCAGTGCCGAATCGCAAAAAGTGCTCTGGTCAGGAAGGGGGTAAATTCTTCCAGGGCTGAAGTGGTTAAAAAAAAAATCCTTTTTTCAGATATGATATATGTTGTATACAAAACTTGAATGTTTCTACACATGTTTTTGTTTGTATGGAAAATGTTTTCAATAAAAATCACAATTTAAAAAAAAAAAAAAAAGATTCCAGGGTGTCTCTATCTCTGTTCCAAACTATAATTAGGTCATTAATATACCTTTTGTACAGGGTAAGTTCGGCAGGGATGTCTTTTATTTTTCCTCCCATTCAGCCATAAAGGCATTTGCCACACCCTTGTTTATAGTAATTCTGATCATGACAGAAGTGATTATACTTCAGGCAAAAATCAAGGCATTTGATGACATATTTCCTTTGTTTGCATATTAAGGTACTATGATTCCTAAGAAGCCACTTGATGGCTGAACATGCTTCATGATGTGCAACAATCGTGTACAATGATGCTACGTCAGCTGTTGCCAGTAGGGTTCTACCTTCTAAAACCGGTATATTTTCCAATAATTGTAGCACATGTTTGGTGCCCTTGAGATAGGCTCAGGTTTGTTGGACTGCCGGTTGTATAAAGTAATCTATATACTGTTCCATCCTTGATGTCAGGGAGTCTATCCCATTGATGATGGGTCTTCCTGGCAGGTTTTCTTTACACTTGTGGATTTTTGGGACAGTATATATAACTGGGATCCGACATGACTCTGGTACTAGGTATTTGGATTCTTTTGCGTTCAATATTTCTTAATTCCTAAATCAATCAGAAATTCCAACTCGTTTTTGTATTTGACTGTTGGATTGCCCAATAATTTAATGTAGGTATCCTCATCTTGTAGTTGCCTTTTCAATTTGTTTTGATATTGTTCTTTAGATTGTAGAACCACCGCTTCTCCCTTATCTGCCGGACGTATTATAATGTCTTTCCTTTTTGTAAGTAGTTGAATCCCCTTCTTTATATGAATTGGATCTGCCAATTTCTTCAGTTTCAAAGACTCCAGGCCTTGTAAAACCAGTTTTTAAACACGTCTATGTGTTGACTGTCCGATGTTTGTGGGTTATATACCAAATTGTTATGTAACGTGCTGTGGATAATTGTCGAGGGAGCATTTCTCACTGTGTTTCCAGATTGGGAAGGATTATTCATAATGCATTTTTTGATGTTGATTTTCCTTATTTATTTTTGTATACCTATATAGGTGTCAAATTTATTGAGATTTCTCACTGGTGCGTGTTTCAGACCTGTATCCAGCACAGCTAATTCATCAGCTGTGATAGGTATACCACTCAAATTTACAACATTCTCTCCAACTATTCTCTTTTTTGCTTGGAGTCTCTTTCCTGCTCTGTGGCCTCTCTTCATTCTGGACTGTTTCTTATTCTGTCGTCTTGGGGTCTTCTCCTGGGAGATTGATTTAGGTCTTGTGGTGTTCTCCAAAGAGAATGATCTCTCCTCTCTCTGTCTAAAATATGATGCTGCGTATTTTGGTCATATTGGTTCTGGTAGTAACGTTGATCATTATGCTGGTCTTGATGTTCCCTGATTGGATCAAACCTATTATAAGTGGGTATAGGTGTTCTATCCTGTCCTCCATAATGATCATATTGGTAGGGGGTCCTCTATGGTGATCCTGTTGGTAGGGGGGTCCTCTGTTATCTCTCTGATTCCTCTCATTGTGTTGCCAGTTATTATATGTTTTTTTGAAAGGTTTCTTAAATGATTTTTTCCCCCTTTCTTTGGGGTTTGATACCCATGATTGCCAATATTCTGTTGATCTACTTGATACCCATAATAGCCATTGTTCCATTGATCATATTGTGGTCTTATTGTATCCATATGTGTTTCCCTATCATCCCATCTATGTGGATTATATACATGAGATGTAGTGGGGTCTTGTATTCTGACCTCCCTTTTTGGTGTGGAGTATGTTGAGCTTGGTTGTGACTGTTCTATTTTACTCTGCCATTTAAAAACGTGGTCTGTTTTGTAGTCTGTCATATTGCATTGGTACTTCTTCATTTTGCGTTGTTGAACCTCCAGGTCCTTTGCTATCAGGTCTTTATTTAGCTGTATGGCAAATTTCTTAAAATCTGGGGAATCTTTATATGGTTCTAATTTTTGTTTGATTTCTTCAATCAGTTGTTCTAAATGTCTGGTCTTTTTCTGTTTACTTTCCAATAGGAATTTTAGACCTTCTATGCTTTTACTGTTGAAGAATTCAAACCATTCTTCCATAGACTCTTTATCTGTTAGGCCGTCATTGGGTGGTAATTCCCATCATAGACCTCTAGGGACAATATTTTCTCTTATATATCTCTCAAAGGTATTAGTGTCCCACCATAGGTTAACTTTTTTTTCCATATGGTGTCCTAATTTTCTAATTAGACTTTCTAGATCCGTATTCCGTGTCTTATTCTGTGGGTTAAATACCTCATCTAGGTTGACATTTCTTTTCTCCATGAATGTAAACACATCCATCGTAGCAGCAAAAGTGAGTGTGTGAATAACAAGTTAAAAAGTGAGCGTGTCTGTCGCGCTACTGAGAGTAACTGGAAATGTAGCTAGTGGCAGAATTCAAGTGATTAAAATAGTGCATCATATTCAGCAAAACCTAAAAGTGTATCACAAAACACTAACATTATAAATCTGGATAAAGTGATCTTGCTCAAAAGATAAATATCACTATGAAAACTGTAATAAAGTACCCACCAAATATATCACTAAAAAAGAAAAAAATGTCTGTGGAGTGAATAAGTGCTCCTTAACAACCAACTATTCACTCATTGTTAAGGACGCCAGTGACAACCAGCTATTTCCTAAAATAAAATGTATTCTTTAAATATTGCATGCCTGCACCACCACTTCCAGACCGCCCTCTGCATATATACGTCATTTGTTTGACATTAAATACAGTGATTATGGAAGTAGCTGCCATAACCCCAGTATTTTTTCATACAGTGGGCGATTCTCTTTCACATAAAAGTGATTCTGGCGGCCCCCCTCTCACCACTTCCCAGTTGTCTTCAGGCTTGACGAAACTTTCCAGACATTACCGGATCTGATCTTCTCCGTGGCTGGGCAAGAAGCAGAGTGAGGGCAAGATAGCCCCCACTCGGCTCTATGGCCTTGAAGGAATTGAGCGACTTTTTTCTTTTCTTTTTTTTTTTTTAGCTTTTAAGTGTAAATGTGAGATCCGAGGTCTTTTTGACCCCAGATCTTGCAATAAAAAGGCCCTGCCATGCTTATTTCTATTACAAGGGATGTTTACATTCCTTGTAATAGGAAAAAAAGTGATAAAAAATATTCAGACCCCCATACATTTTTCACTCTTTGTTATATTGCAGCCATAAAATCATTTAAGCTCATTTTTTTCCTCATTAATGTACACACAGCCCCCCATATTGTCAGAAAAACACATAATTGTTGACATTTTTGCAGATTTATGGTCCTAAGCTGTGTTTGATTATATTGATTGGACTTGATTAGGAAAGCCACACACCTGTCTATATAAGACCTTACAGTTCACAGTGCATGTCAGAGCAAATGAGAATCATGAGGTCAAAGGAACTGCCTGAAGAGCTCAGAGACAGAATTGTGGCAAGGCACAGATCTGGCCAAGGTTACAAAAAAATTTCTGCTGCACTTAAGGTTCCTAAGAGTAGAGTGGCCTCCATAATCCTTAAATGGAAGACGTTTGGGACGACCAGAACCCTTCCTAGAGCTGTGGCTTAGCTCCAGGGATGCAGTTGGGAGATGGGAGAAAGTTGTAGAAAGTTGTAGAAAGTCAACCATCACTGCAGCCCTCCACCGGTCAGGGTTTTATGGCAGAGTGGCCCGATGGAAGCCTCTCCTCAGTGCAAGGCACATGAAAGACCGCATGGAGTTTGCTAAAAAACACCTGAAGGACTCCAAGATGGTGAGAAATAAGATTGTTTGGTCTGATGAGACCAAGATAGAACTTTTTGGCCTTAATTCTAATCGATATGCGTGGAGAAAACCAGGCACTGCTCATCACCTGTCCATTACAGTCCCAACAGTGAAGCATGGTGGTGGCAGCATCATGCTGTGGGGGTGTTTTTCAGCTGCAGGGACAGGACGACTGGTTGCAATCAAGGGAAAGATGAATGTGGCCAAGTACAGGCATATCCTGGATGAAAACCTTCTCCAGAGTGCTCAGGACCTCAGACTGGGCTGAAGGTTTACCTTTCAACAAGACAATGACCCTAAGCACACAGCTAAAATAACGGAGGAGTGGCTTCACAACAACTGTGTGACTGTTCTTGAATGGCCCAGCTAGAGCCCTGACTTAAACCCAATTGAGCATCTCTGGAGAGACCTAAAAATGGCTGTCCACCAACGTTTACCATCCAACCTGACAGAACTGGAGAGGATCTGCAAGGAGGAATGGCAGAGGATCCCCAAATCCAGGTGTGAAAAACTTGTATCTTTCCCAAAAAGACTCATGGCTGTATTAGATCAAAAGGGTGCTTCTATTAAATACTGAGCAAAAGGTCTGAATACTTAGGACCATGTGATATTTCAGTTTTTCTTTTTTAATAAATCTGCAAAAATGTCAACAATTCTGTGTTTTTCTGTCAATATGGGGTGCTGTGTGTACATTAATGAGGAAAAAATGAACTTAAATGATTTTAGCAAATGGCTGCAATATAACAAAGAGTGAAACATTTAAGGGGGTCTGAATACTTTCCGTCCCCACTGTAAATTAAAGGGACAGTGTAAAAAAAAATAAAAATAAATAATAAAAAAAAGAAATGAAAGTGCCCTGTCCCTCCAAGCTTACATACGTAAGTTGCGCCCAAATATGTAAATGTCTCATTTCTATTACAGGGGATGTTTACATTCCTTGTTATAGGAATAAAAGTGATAAAAAAAATAAAAGGGACAGTGTAAAAATAAAAAGTAAAATTAGTAAGAAAAAAAAAAAAATTAAAGTGCCCTGTCGCTCTGAGCTTGCATGCAGAAGCCAATGCATATGAAATATGCGCCCACATATGTAAATGGTGTTTACATTAAGCATGATTAACAATTTTTCCTTTGTTTGTTTCTTGAAGCTTATCTTGGACCACTTTGTATGTGTTTATGCACTGGTGTGCACTAGGTTTATGTTGGAGCTGGGATTGGTGAGTGGCCCCACCCTCCCGAAGGGGTCAGTTTGTGCAAGGGAGCTGCTAGGAGCATGTTGCTCCTTACTGTCCACGGGGTCGGTGAAAGGCCGAGCCTGTAAGGATGTATCAGCATGGAGCTGCAGGAGAAACAGCCAGAGCTGAGGAAGGTTCAACGTTTTGTGCATGAGCACTGGGGACTGTGTGCCAACAGTCTGGAGCAGTGTTTCTCAACTCCAATACTCGAGGCGCCCTGACAGGTCATGTTTTCAGGCTGTCCACTATTTTGCACAGGTGATTTGATCAGTTTCACTGCCTTAGTAATTACCACAGCTATTTCATTTGAGGGAAATCCTGAAAACATGACCTGTTGGGGACTGATGTTGAGAAACACTGGTCTGGAGGACCAAGGCAGGAGGCATGTGCAGTGACTCTGCAGAGAAGTGCCACAAGGTGGAGTACTGTTTGTTTTGACACATTGATGGTGAGAACCCCTGCGAGGGAAATTGTTCTGTTGTGATCACTACCAATGATCTAAAATACCCCAAATCATCACAGTTGGTTGTGGATTGCTATGAGCAAGCTGATAGCGAAGTTCCAGATCCTTGCACGCCAAAAACAGTGAGTGCCAGAGACCATCTGTGTTGCTATTTCTGTGTGAGCAAAAAGATGTGTGTTGTCTCGCAGCCTTAAGGAGGCAATATGGTATTTTTTTCTGGACAACTGTACATCCGTGACTGCAAAGATGAATGTTGTTGCCCGTAGCAACAAAGTCATGGTCAATTGTGAGACCTGTGGTGGATGGTGGAGTGATCCTGATAAGAGTTATGGTTGGTAGGTTCAAGAGGAATCGTTACAGCCAGTTGGACAGTTCTGGAAAAGGTATGCTGGGAGAGTGCGATCTCCCATGGCAACAAGAGTGGACGTGTCATCTGGATGGTGGAGCTGCAATGAAGAGGTGGCTCACCATTCCCACAAACAGGGCTAGGATGCCCGGGAGTCTGTGATGCCTAGGAGGGCATCTGTTGTTTCACCCTGTGGTGGCATAGGGAAATGCGTCTGTGAAAGTGTGGCAGAGGAATGGTTCCTTAAGTGAAGCATGCAAAGTGCAACACCTGCTAAATGGAGTGGTAAGACTGTTCCTGATTAAAAAAGTTAAAGGTTCTGTTTTTGACCTTTGTGCTGGTGAAGTGGTGGCAAGTCCAGTGGTGAGATCTGCTTTCAAGAGAGATTTACTGCTGTGTAGTACCTTGCATAGTGGGGAATAGGGATGAGCTTCGAGTTCGGGTCGAACTCATGTTCGACTCGAACATCGGCTGTTCGCAAGTTCGCAGAACAGCGAACAATTTGGGGTGTTCACAGCAAAATTTAAAAGTCTATGGGAGAAATCAAAAGTGCTAATTTTAAAGGCTTATATTCATGGTATTGTCATAAAAAGTGTTTGGGGACCTGGGCCCTGCCCCAGGGGACATGGATGAATGCAAAAAAAGTTTTAAAAACGGCCGTTTTTTCAGGAGCAGTGATTGTAATAATGCTTAAAGTGAAACAATAAAAGTGTAATATCCCTTTAACCACTTGACGACCGCCTCATGCTGATATACGTCAGCAGAATGGCACGGGCAGGCAAAATCACGTACCTTGTACGTGATTGCCTTCCCGCGGGCGGGGGGTCCGATCGCCCCCCCCCCGGTGCCAGAGGCAGTCGGCTCTAGTTCGCGGGCGATGAGAAGTAAGGGGGAGGCCATCCATTGTTGGCCACCCCCTCCCGATCGCTCCAGGCGAATGAAAATGCTTCCTCTCCCTCTGTAATGTAAACAGAGGGAGAGGAAGTGATGTCATCCCTACTCGAGCCGGTCTTTTTCGTTCCGGCGCCGAGGATAGAAGACATCAAGCAAGTGCACAACACTACACGTTCAATAGAACACGCCAGGCACACTTTTTACCCCCCTTCACCCCCCGATCACCCCCCTGTACCCCCTGTCACACTGACACCAATAGCAGTTTTTTTTTTTTGCATTGGTGTCAGTTTGTGACAGTTATAAGTGTTAGGGCAGTTAGTTTAGCCCCCTTTAGGTCTGGGGTACCCCCCTTTAGGTCCAGGGTACCCCCCTAAACCCCCCTAATAAAGGTTAACCCCTTGATCACCCCCGTCGCCAGTGTCGCTAAGCGATCGTTTTTCTGATCGCTGTATTAGTGACACAGGTGACGCTAGTTAGGGAGGTAAGTATATATGTTCGCTGTCTGTGTTTTATAGCGACAGGGACCCCCATATACTACCTACTAAAGGTTTTAACCCCCTGATTGCCCCCTAGTCAACCCTTTCACCAGCGATCACCGTATAAGTGTTACGGGTGACGCTGGTTAGTTTGTTTGTTTTTTATAGTTTATTATAGTTTTAGGGCACCCGCCGTTTATTACCTTATAAAGGTTTAACCCCCTAATTGCCCGGTGATATAAGTTACATTTTTGGATCAGATAAGGTCTGCGTCACCCCAGGCAGCGTCAGGTTAGCTCCAGTACCGCTAACACCCACGCAAGCAGCATACACTTCCCTTAGTGCTATAGTATCTGAACGGATCGATATCTGATCCGATCAGATCTATACTCCCCAGCAGTTTAGGGTTCCCCAAAATGCAGTGTTAGCGGGATCAGCCCAGATACCTGCTAGCACCTGCTTTTTGCTCCTCGGCCCAGCCCAGCCCACCCAAGTGCAGTATCGATCGATCACTGACACTTACAAAACACTAAGCACACATAACTGCAGCGTTTGCAGAGTCAGGCCTGATGCCTGAGATCGCTAACAGTTTTTTGGTAGCATTTTGAATCAGTCGCTAACAGTCAGGAGCTTTTTTGCCTGTGAGTCTCACTAGTGTACCCCTAAATTTAGAGCCCAAAATGGCAAATCGAAGGTACACTAGTGAAGAGGCCTACACGTTTCTGAGCATGACAGATAGTGAAGAGGAAGTCACTCATCTGTCAGTTTCAGGCTCAGAATACGATCCTGTAGAGGACAGCGGCTCCATGACAAATAGCTCTGACGACGGAGTTGTGGTCCCTGCTAAGGTCAGGCGTACCAGACCCCAAACTTCTTCTTCTGTCCTCGAAGTGCAAGAACCGTATGGAGCAGAGAAGTACTAGCGCCGTTATTCCTTCTGGTGAACTGGCAAGCACCAGCGGCCTAGTACACCCTGTTCATATATCCAGCACTGCAGTATCACGTGGTGACGTGGCGAGTCCCATAAGTGCAGTTCAAGCTGGTGAGGTGGCAAGCACTAGTAGTGTCCCGCTGCCACCAAGAAGACAAAGACAGGCCCATCGTGCCCATAGTGCCCTTCCTGCTGCATTCGCCAATCCGAATTGGGAACCCACCACTTCTGCAGCACCTATACTTCCCCCATTCTCTGTCCAACCCGGAATTTAGGTGGAAACAGTTGATTTTACGCCACTGGATTTTTATTCGCTATTTTTCACCGAAGATCTCTATAGATCTATTGTGGACCAAAGCAATTTGTACACTGGTCAACACATCGCCACTATTCCCCAGTCCTCCCTTGCCAGAGATTGGAAACCAATTACGGTTTCCGAATTTAAGCTCTTTCTGGGCCTTTCCCTCAACATGGGCATAAAAAAAAGAGTAAATTGCGGTCATATTGGTCCACTGACCCAATTTACCATATGCCCGTGTTCTCTGCCTCCATGACCAGGGCACGATACGAGCAGATTTTGCGGTTCATGCACTTCAACGACAATGAACTCTGTCGTCCTCGTGGAGACCCTGGATACGATTGGCTCTACAAAATTCGGCCCCTCGTAAACCACTTCAACCAACGTTTTGCAGACTTGTTTACTCCCCATCAAGTTGTCTGCGTTGATGAGTCCCTGATTAAATTTTCTGGCCGCTTGTCATTCAAACAGTACCTTCCCAGCAAGTGTGCCAGATACGGGGTCAAGATGTATAAGCTCTGTGACAGGGCCACAGGCTATACATGTAGTTTTATGGTTTACGAGGGCAAAGATAGTCACGTAGAGCCGACAAACTGCCCTGACTATATAGGAAGCGCTGGCAAGATAGTGTGGGACTTGGTGTCACCCTTATTTGGAAAGGGGTACCACTTGTACGTGGACAATTATTACACGAGCGTGCCACTTTTTAGCCACCTTTTTGATCATCAGATTGGAGCATGTGGCACTGTGCGACCTAATCGCCGGGGCTTTCCCCAGCGGCTTGTAGATTCCCATCTTAGGCTGGGGGAGAGAGCCTGCTTGAAGTGTAATAACTTGCTCGCTATGAAGTGGAGGGACAATAAGAATGTTTTCGTTCTTACCTCCCTTCATGCAGACACGACGGTCCAAATTCCTACGGCGACTGGTGTTGTGGAGAAACCCCTCTGTGTCCACGAATATAACCTTAATATGGGAGGGGTGGACCTCAGCGACCAGTTGTTGGTGCCGTACCTAGTTGCCCGTAAGGCCAGACGCTGGTACAAAAAAGTGTCTGTTTATTTATTTCAATTGGCTTTGCTGAATGCTTATGTGCTATACAGAGCTTCAGGATGGACTGGATCCTTCCTTAAATTCCAGGAAGAGATCGTCAGAGCCCTTCTGTTTCCAGACGGTGCTCCACCTCACCATCCCCAACCAAATGCAGTAAGCCGGCTGCATGAGAGGCATTTTCAATATGTCCTCCCGAGTACCCCTACCCAACGAGCCCCCCAAAAAAGATGTCATGTCTGCAGAAAGCGCGGATTTAGGCGTGACACCCGGTATTATTGTCCCTTCTGTCCTGACAATCCTGGTCTTTGCATTGGTGAATGTTTTGAACGTTACCATACATTAGTTGAGTATTAGCGTAGGGTACAGCACTGCACAGACTAGGACACACTTTTACAGGGTCTCCCAAGATGCCATCACATTTTGAGAGACCCAAACCTGGTTACAAAAGTTACAAAAAAAGTGTTAAAAAAAATAAAAAAAAAGGAAAAAAAAAGAAAAAAACACAAAAAAATATATAAACTAAAAAAACAAAAAATAGTTGTTGTTTTATTGTTCTCTCTCTATTCTCTCTCTATTGTTCTGCATTCTATACTGCAATGTTTTATTGTTATGTTTTTATCATGTTTGCTTTATAGGTATGTAATTTTTTTATACTTAGTTTTTTTATTGTTAACCACTTTTTTGTTTTCAGGTATGCCATTCAGCTGCAGAGCGGATTTATTTATCTTGACAGCAACAGCGTTTGCTCCCATGATACATAAAGCCGTGACTCCAGCCCTGTCGGAGGTGATTTCACCACCACAGTTACATACTTCAGCATATATGCTGAAGCGTGGGGGCAGCAGTGGGTGGAGAAGCGATTTGCTCCTGCCTTTTGCGGGAGGATGCCCCCATGCTTCGGCATATATATATTTTAAGTAGGCACAGGTTGCGTTAAAAGTTTTATTTTTTACTATTTTTTTTTTTGTATTTGCTTTGCAGGTATGGTAAGTATTACTGTTATATTGTAATGTTACTTTGTTTTTTGTTAACCATCATTTGTTTAGCAGGTACGCCATTCAGTTGCAGCGCGGATTTATTTATCTTGACAGCAACAGCGTTTGCTCCCACGATACATAAAGCCGTGACTCCAGCGCTGTCAAAGGTGATTTCACCACCACAGTTACATACTTCAGCATATATGCCGAAGCGTGGGGGCAGCAGTGGGTGGAGGAGCGATTTGCTCCTGCCTTTTGCGGGAGGATGCCCCCATGCTTCGGCATATATAAACGGTGCATGTATGCCCATCATTAGAAGTGAGTGGATGAAGGGAGGTATTCTAATGGTGGACATATCCACCGATCAATATCTTTTTTTCGTTCAGCCCACAGGCTGTTTACAATATATGCCCAACAAGGACCAGCAACGTACTGGTATGTTGCTGGACTTTGAGTGGTTATACCAGAATGATGCCTGCAGGTTTAGGTATCATCTTGGTATCATTCTTTTCAGCCAGCGGTCGGCTTTCATGTAAAAGCAATCCTAGTGGCTAATTAGCCTCTAGACTGCTTTTACAAGCAGTGGGAGGAAATGCCCCCCCCACCGTCTTCCATGTTTTTCTCTGGCTCTCCTGTCCCAACAGGGAACCTGAAAATGCAGCCGGTGATTCAGCCAGCTGACCATAGAGCTGATCAGAGACTAGAATGGCTCCAAACATCTCTATGGCCTAAGAAACCGGAAGCTATGAGCATTTCATGACTTAGATTTTGCCGGATGTAAACAGCACCATTGGGAAATTGGGAAAGCATTTTAGTGCTTTTAGGAGAGATCTAGGGTCTAATAGACCCCAATTTTATCAAAAAAGAGTACCTGTCACTACCTATTGCTATCATAGGGGATATTTACATTCCCTGAGATAACAATAAAAATGATTAAAAAAAATAAAAATGAAAGGAACAGTTTAAAAATAAGATAAAAAAGCAAAAAAATAATAAATAAAAGAAAAAAAAAAAAAAAGCACCCCTGTCCCCCCCTGCTTTCGCGCAAAGGCAAACGCAAGCGTTAGTCTGGCGTCAAATGTAAATAGCAATTGCACCATGCATGTGAGGTATCACCACGAAGGTCATATCGAGGGCTGTAATTTTAGCAGTAGACCTCCTCTGTAAATCTAAAGTGGTAACCTGTAAAGGCTTTTAAAGGCTTTTAAAAATGTATTTAGTTTGTCGCCACTGCACGTTTGTGCGCAATTTTAAAGCATATCATGTTTGGTATCCATGTGCTCGGCCTAAGATCATCTTTTTTATTTCATCAAACATTTGGGCAATATAGTGTGTTTTAGTGCATTAAAATTTTAAAAAGTGTGTTTTTTCCCCAAAAAATGCGTTTGAAAAATCGCTGCGCAAATACTGTGTGAAATAAAAAATGAAACACCCACCATTTTAATCTGTAGGGCATTTGCTTTAAAAAAAATATATAATGTTTGGGGGTTCAAAGTAATTTTCTTGCAAAAAAAATAATTTTTTCATGTAAACAAAAAGTGTCAGAAAGGGCTTTGTCTTCAAGTGGTTAGAAGAGTGAGTGATGTGTGACATAAGCTTCTAAATGTTGTGCATAAAATGCAAGGACAGTTCAAACCCCCCCCCAAATGGCCCCATTTTGGAAAGTAGACACCCCAAGCTATTTGCTGAGAGGTATGTCGAGTCCATGGAATATTTTATATTGTGACACAAGTTGCAGGAAAAAGACAAATTTTTTTTTTTTTTTTTTGCACAAAGTTGTCACTAAATGATATATTGCTCAAACATGCCATGGAAATATGTGAAATTACACCCCAAAATAAATTCTGTTGCTTCTCCTGAGTACGGGGATACCACATGTGTGAGACTTTTTCAGAGCCTAGCCGCGTACGGGACCCCGAAATTCAAGCACCGCCTTCAGGCTTTCTAAGGGCGTAAATTTTTGATTTCACTCTTCACTGCCTATCACAGTTTCGGAGGCCATGGAATGCCCAGATGGCACAAACCCCCCCAAATGACCCCCCCATTTTGGAAAATAGACACCCAAAGCTATTTGCTGAGAGGTATAGTGAGTATTTTGAAGACCTCACTTTTTGTCACAAACGTTTGAAAATTGAAAAAAGAAAAAAAAATACATTTTTCTTGTCTTTCTTCATTTTCAAAAACAAATGAGAGCTGCAAAATACTCACCATGCCTCTCAGCAAATAGCTTGGGTTGTCTACTTTCCAAAATGGGGTCATTTTGGGGGGTTTTGTGCTATCTTGGCATTTTATGGCCTTCGAAACTGTGATAGGTTGTGAGGAGGGAAATCAAAAGTTTACGCCCTTAGAAATCCTGAAGGCGGTGATTGGATTTCAGGGCCCCGTATGAAGCTAGGCTCCCAAAAAGTACCACACATGTGGTATCCCCATACTCAGGTGAAGCAGCAGAATGTATTTTGGGATGCAATTCCACATATGCCCATGGCATGTTTGAGCAATATATAATTTAGTGACAACTTTGTGCAGAAAAAAAAAAATTGTCACTTTCCCGCAACTTGTGTCAAAATATAAAATATTCCATGGACTTAACATGCCTCTCAGCAAATAGCTTGGGGTGTCTACTTTCAAAAATGGGGTCATTTGGGGGGTTTTGTGTCATCTGGGCATTTTATGGCCTTCAAAACTGTGATAGGTAGTGAGGAGTGAAATCACAACTTTACGCCCTTAGAAATCCTGAAGGCGGTGCTTGGTTTTCGGGGCCCCGTACGCGGCTAGGCTCCTAAAAAGTCCTAAACATGTGGTATCTCTGTACTCATGAGAATCAGCAGAATGTATTTTGGGGTGCAATTCTATATATGCCCATGGCCTGTGTGAGCAATATATCATTTAGTGACAACTTTGTGCAAAAAAAAAAAAATGTGTCACTTTCCCGCAACTTGTGTCAAAAAATAAAATATTCCATGGACTCAACATGCCTCTCAGCAAATAGCTTGGGGTGTCTACTTTCCAAAATGGGGTCATTTGGGGGGTTTTTGTGCCATCTTGGCATTTTATGGCCTTCAAAACTGTGATAGGTAGTGAGGAGTGAAATCAAAAATTTACGCCCTTAGAAATCCTGAAGGCGGTGAGTGGTTTTCGGGGCCCCGTACGCGGCTAGGCTCCCAAAAAGTCCTAAACATGTGGTATCCCCGTACTCAGGAGAAGCAGCAGAATGTATTTTGGGGTGTAATTCCACATATGCCCATGGCATGTTTGAGCAATATATCATTTAGTGACAACTTTGTGCAGAAAAAAAAATCAAAAAATTGTCACTTTCCCGCAACTTGTGTCAAAATATAAAATATTCCATGGACTCAACATGCCTCTCAGCAAATAGCTTGGGGTGTCTACTTTCCAAAATGGGGTCATTTGGGGGGGGTTTGTGCCATCTGGGCATTTTATGGCCTACAAAACTGTGATAGGTAGTGAGGAGTGAAATCAAAAATTTACGCCCTTAGAAATCCTGAAGTCAGTGATTGGTTTTCGGGCCCCGTACGCCGCTAGGCTCCCAAAAAGTTCCACACATGTGGTATCCCCATACTCAGGAGAAGCAGCTGAATGTATTTTGGGGTGCAATTCCACATATGCCCATGGCCTGTGTTAGCAATATATCATTTAGTGACAACTTTTTGTAAATTTTTTTTTTTTTGTCATTATTCAATCACTTGGGACAAAAAAATAAATATTCAATGGGCTCAACATGCCTCTCAGCAATTTCCTTGGGGTGTCTACTTTCCAAAATGGGGTCATTTGGGGGGGTTTGTACTGCCCTGCCATTTTAGCACCTCAAGAAATGACATAGGCAGTCGTAAACTAAGAGCTGTGTAAATTCCAGAAAATGTACCCTAGTTTGTAGACGCTATAACTTTTGCGCAAACCAATAAATATACGCTTATTGACATTTTTTTTACCAAAGACATGTGGCCGAATACATTTTGGCCTAAATGTATGACTAAAATTGAGTTTATTGGATTTTTTTTATAACAAAATTAGAAAATATCATTTTTTTTCAAAATTTTCGGTCTTTTTCCGTTTATAGCGCAAAAAATAAAAACGGCACAGGTGATCATATGCCATCAAAAGAAAGCTCTATTTGTGGGAAGAAAAGGACGCAAATTTAGTTTGGGTACAGCATTGCATGACCGCGCAATTAGCAGTTAAAGCGACACAGTGCCAAATTGGAAAAAGTCCTCTGGTCTTTAGGCAGCCAAATGGTCCGGGGCTGAAGTGGTTAAATGGTTAAATTTCGTACCTGGGGGGGTGTCTATAGTATGCCTGTAAAGGGGCGCATGTTTCCCGTGTTTAGAACAGTCTGACAGCAAAATGACATTTCAAAGGAAAAAAAGTAATTTAAACTACTCGCGGCTATTAATGAATTGCCAGTCCAACAATACACATAAAAGTTCATTGATAAAAATGGCATGGGAATTCCCCACAGGGGAACCCCGAACCGAAATTTAAAAAAAAATGACGTGGGGGTCCCCCTAAATTCCATACCAGGCCCTTCAGATCTGGTATGGATATTAAGGGGAACCCCGGACAAATTTTTTTTTTTTAAATGGAATGGGTCCCCCTCACAATCTATACCAGACCCTTCAGGTCGGCATGGATTTTAAGGGGAACCCCTTGTCAAAATTTAAAAAAAAAAGGCGTGGGGTCCCCCCAAAAATCCATACCAGACCCTTATCCGAGCACGCAACCTGGCAGGCCACAGGAAAAGGGGGGGCGAGAGAGAGCCCCGTCCCCCCCACCTGAACCGTACCAGGCCACATGCCCTCAACATTGGGAGGGTGCTTTGGGGTAGCCCCCAAAACACCTTGTCCCCATGTTGATGAGGACAAGGGCCTCATCCCCACAACCCTGGTTGGTGGTTGTGGGGGTCTGCGGACTGGGGGCTTATCGCAATCTGGAAGCCCCCTTTAACAAGGGAACCCCCAGATCCCGGCCCCCCTGTGTGAAATGGTAAGGGGGTACAAAAGTACCCCTACCATTTCACAAAAAAACTGTCAAAAATGTCTTCTTCTTCTTCTTCCCGCTCTGCATCCATGGCATGGAGGGAGGCTCCCGCTGTGTGACGCTTCTCCTCTTCTGACGGTTCTTAAATAACGGGGGGTGGGGCCAAAAGTACCCCTACCATTTTACTAAAAAACTGTCAAAAATGTTAAAAATGACAAGAGACAGTTTTTGACAATTCCTTTATTTAAATGCTTCTTCTATCTTCTTTCTTCTATCTTCTATCTTCCCTCTTCCTCCATCTTCTTCATCTTCTGGTTCTTCCTCCAGTGTTCTCGTCCGGCATCTTCCTCCGCGGCGTTGGCGTCTTCTTCCCTTCTTCTCCTCGGGCCGCTCTGCATCCATGATGGCATGGAGAGGGGCTCCCGCTTTTCTCTTCATCTTCTTTTCTTCATCTTCTTCTCTTCATCTTCTTCTCTTCATCTTTTTGTCTTCATCTTCTTTTCAGGCCGCTCCGCATCCATGATGGCATGGAGGGAGGCTCCCACTGTGTGACGCTTCTCCTCTTCTGACGGTTCTTAAATAATGGGAGCGGGGCCATCCGGTGACCCCGCCCCCTCTGACGCACCGTGACTTGATGGGACTTCCCTGTGGCGTCACGGGGAATGCCACAGGGAAGTCCCTTCAAGTTTCCAAGCGTCAGAGGGGGCGGGGTCACCGGGTGGCCCCCCCATTATTTAAGAACCGTCAGAAGAGGAGAAGCGTCACACAGCAGGAGCCTCCCCCCATGCCATCATGGATGCGGAGCGGCCCGAAACAAGATGAAGAGAAGAAGATGAAGAGAAGAAGATGAAGAGAAGAAGATGAAGAGAAGAGTGGAAGCCTCCCTCCATGCCATCATGGATGTGGAGCGGCCCGAGGAGAAGAAGGGAAGAAGACGCTGACGCCGCGGAGGAAGATGCCGGACGAGAACACCAGAGGAAGAACCAGAAGAACCAGAAGAACCAGAAGAAGATGGAGGAAGAAACCAAAGGAAGATAGAAGATAGAAGAAAGAAGAAAGAAGAAGCATTTAAATAAAGGAATTGTCAAAAACTGTCTCCTGTCATTTTTAACATTTTTGACAGTTTTTTAGTGAAATGGTAGGGGTACTTTTGTACCCCCTTACCATTTCACATAGGGGGGAGGGCCGGGATCTGGGAGTCCCCTTGTTAACGGGGGGTTCCAGATTCCGATAAGACCCCGCCCACAGACCCCCACAACCACCGGCCAGGGTTGTGGGGATGAGGCCTTTGTCCTCATCAACATGGGGACAAGATGTTTTGGGGGCTACCCCAAAGCACCCTCCCATAGTTGAGGGCATGTGGCGTGGTATGGTTCAGGAGGGGGGGCGCTCTCTCGTCCCCCCTCTTTTCCTGTGGCCTGCCAGGTTGCATGCTCGGATAAGGGTCTGGTATGGATTTTTAGGGGGACCCCATGCCATTTTTTTTATTTTGCCGCGGGGTTCCTCTTAAAATCCATACCAGACCTGAAGGGTCTGGTATAGATTTTGAGGGGGACCCCACGCCATTTTTTTTTTATTTGGTTCGGGGTTCCCCTGTGGGGAATTCCCATGCCATTTTTATCAATGAACTTCTATGTGTATTGTTGGACTGGCAATTCATTAATAGCCGCGAGTAGTTTTAAATGACTTTTTTTCCTTTGAAATGTCATTTTGCTGTCAGACTGTTCTAAACACGGGAAACATGCGCCCCTTTACAGGCATACTATAGACACCTCCCAGGTATGAAATTTCAAGGGATATTACACTTTTATTGTTTCACTTTAAGCATTATTAAAATCACTGCTCCTGAAAAAATGTCAGTTTTTAAAACTTTTTTTGCATTGATCCTTGTCCCCTGGGGCAGGACCCAGGTCCCCAAACACTTTTTATGACAATAACTTGCATATAAGCCTTTAAAATTAGCACTTTTGAATATTCATGTTCGTGTCCCATAGACTTTAAGGTGTTCGTGTGTTCAAACAAATTTTTTGCCTGTTCGCAAGTTTTGGTGCTAACCGAACAGGGGGGTGTTCGGCTCATCCCTAGTGGGGAAACATGGGTTAATGCTGAACCTGCAGCAAGACTGAGGACTGATGAGAACTTATCTTCATGCAGTTTTGTGTGTAGCAGGGAAGTATGGGTAAAACTAAGTATAATGCTTTGATTACTAATGAGATTAAAATGTTCAAGTGAATAGTGGGTTTATAGACCCTACTCAACCTGAAAATGCAGAATCCTGTGTTAGGAGTGAAACACTGACAGTGCATGGTGGTGAAATGGTGGTATTGCAACCAAGGATGTTTGAAGTGTTTGTTATCCCCCAAAAAAATTAATATCTTGGTCCCTCAAAGAAGATTAAACAGCACAGTGCTTGTGCTGTGTAATCTGCCCTTCTCTAAACTGTTAAAAAACCTCCCTGAACCTGCCACTTCCTGTATGCCCTCTCTATACTGACCACAAAAAACATGGCTGCTGAGCCATGACCACTGTGGTCTGAGTGCATCCCTCCATTATACGGTGCCCTGCTCTCAGCTCTCCTCTCTCCCCCCCTCACCCCCTCCTTCCTGCCTGTCATCTCCCCCTCTCTGTTTGTCTTCACTCAGCCCCCCCGCCGCTATTATTCAAAACAAAAAAACCTACAATTGTCACTGCCAGCCTCTCTATTAGAGGCTAGTATACCACACTGTGTAAATCATTTTAAAAAAAGAGCAGTGTAAATATCGATTTCCAGCTGTCTTCAGGCCGGTCACGTGCTCAGTTTGAAGCGGTGGAGCTTGGTGTAAGTGGAGCTGGATTAAGTGGGAGTTAAAAACAAGTGTTAGAGTATACAAGTCTTGCTGTCTGTTGGTGTGTGTTGCTGTCTGTTGGTGTGTGTTGCTGTCTGTTGGTGTGTGCTTGCTGTCTGTTGGTGTTTGCTGGGTTGCATTTTGGGGACTTTTCCTTTTAGTTTTTAATTTTCCTTTTGCTGTCACTTTTTAAATAGCTTTTTTTTTTTTTTTTCTTGTTTCATCAGTCTATCAATTAAGGGGTGTGGTTAATTGCTCACAGGTGCCAATTATCTTGTTGTAGGACTCAGTCTGAGCGTGCTCAGTTTGAAGCGGTAGAGCTTGGTGTAAGTGGAGCTGGATTAAGTGGGAGTTAAAAACAAGAGTTTAAAACAAGAGATTATAACAGGGGTCATAGTACCTGTGTAGTGTGAGTATCTGAGGGTTGTCTGAGTAGTGTGTGTGGATCGTTAGTACTTGTGTATTGTGTACCTGTGTATTGTCGTGTACCTGTGTATTGTCTTGAGTATTAGTGCCAGGAAGCTAGTTGTTAGGTAATTTGGACAGGATAAAATCCCCAAATCCTCACCAAATTTAATAGGTACGATGCCCGGCGGGTGTGGAGAGGCGACTCTTGTACATCTTGCCGCATGTATGCGTTCCTTGATCATCCGATCGAGGGCGAATACTGCTGTGCAAAATGTAAGCACATTGTTTCCCTGGAAGCCCAGGTTCTGAATCTGGGGAAGCAACTGTCAGCACTGAGAAGTCCCTCCATACTAAAGGTGAGCCAGGAACGTACACGGCAGGTGCCGGCAGGGGCCAGCACAGAGGCGGGTGGAGACAAAGAGGTGCAGGCACTAGCAAAGAGTAGATGGGTGACAGTCAGGAGGGGTAGAGGGGGAAGTGCCAGGGAGGCCGATCCAGGACTGGAGCATCCCAATAAGTACGCTCCATTGAGTGAAATTGGTGTAACCAGTCAGGGACCAGCACTGCTGGAGATGAGGGACTCTCCTAGCTGCCAGGGGAAGAACTCCTCCAGTGAGAGTGGGGGGGCAGCAAAGGGAAAGGAAAGACAGATTCTGGTGGTAGGGGACTCAATTCTTAGAAGGACAGAGAGGGCAATCTGTAACCAAGACCTGAAGCGCCGAACAGTATGTTGTCTACCGGGCGCTCGGGTTCGGCACATCACGGATCTTGTGGACAGATTACTGGGAGGGGCTGGGGAAGACCCGGCTGTCATGGTGCACGTTGGCACCAATGACAAAGTCAGAGGCAGATGGAGTGTCCTAAAGAACGATTTTAGGGACTTAGGAGCTAAATTGAGGAAAAGGACCTCCAAGGTAGTGTTCTCAGGAATACTACCGGTACATCGAGCCACACCAGAGAGGCAGAGGGAGATTAGGGAAGTAAACAAGTGGCTGAAGAGCTGGTGTAGTAAGGAGGGGTTTGGGTTCCTGGAGGACTGGGCCGACTTCTCAGTCGGTAACCGGTACTATAGAAGGGACGGACTGCACCTAAATGAGGAGGGCGCAGATCTGCTGGGAATGAAGATGGCCAAAAAGTTAGAGGGGTTTTTAAACTAGGCGATGGGGGGGAGGGTCCAGAGACAGTGATAGCCAGCGCGGAAGATATTCCAGAGGGTAGTATTGGGGGCATTAGTAGTAGGTTAACCAAAGCACAAAAACACAAGGTGAGTATAGTAGCAAGTCCAAGTTGCAATCTTGAAACACCCAATACGAGGACAATATGCGACCGGTCTAAACTATGTGGCATGTTCACCAATGCCAGGAGCCTGGCGGACAAGATGGGTGAACTAGAGATACTGTTGTGCAAGGAGGATTTGGATTTTGTGGGAATTTCAGAGACCTGGTTCAACAGCTCTCATGATTGGCTGGCAAACATTCAAGGGTATACCCTATACCGCAAGGACAGAGAGGGTAAAAACGGGGGAGGGGTATGCCTATATATCAAGAATAATGTACAAGTGAATGTGAGAGATGACATCACTGAGGGGGCTAGGGAGGAGGTGGAATCTTTATGGGTAGAGCTCCAAAGGGATGAAGCTAAGGGGAAAATAATACTGGGAGTATGCTATAGGCCCCCTAACCTGAGGGAGGAAGTGGAGACGGATCTCCTATCACAAATTGGATTAGCAGCAAGGATGGGAAGTGTTATCATAATGGGGGATTTTAATTATCCAGACATAGACTGGGCGGAGGGAACCGCGCATTCATTTAAGGCTCGCCAGTTCCTTAGTGTCTTGCAGGACAATTTTATGGGTCAGATGGTAGACGCACCAACTAGAAATAAAACATTACTAGATCTACTGATTACCAACAATACAGACCTGATAACAGATGTGGAAATACGGGGCAATTTAGGTAACAGCGATCACAGGTCAATTAGTTTCAGTATAAATCACACAAATAGGAGACATGAAGGGAACACAAAGACACTGAATTTCAAAAGAGCCAACTTCCCTAAACTACAAACCTTGCTAAAAGGCATAAATTGGGATAAAATATTAGGAACAAAGAATACGGAGGAGAGATGGGTTTGCTTTAAGAGCATATTAAATAAGGGCATTAGCCAATGTATCCCATTGGGTAATAAATTTAAAAGAGCAAACAAACATCCTGGATGGCTTAACTCCAATGTAAAAATGCATACAAAAGCAAAGGAGAAGGCCTTCAAAAAATACAAGGTTGAGGGATCATCCACAGCATTCAGAATTTATAAAGAATGCAATAAGAAATGTAAGGGTGCAATTAGGTTGGCTAAGATAGAACATGAAAGACACATAGCGGAGGAGAGCAAAAAAAAATCCCAAGAAATTCTTTAAGTATGTAAACAGTAAAAAAGGGGGGACAGACCATATTGGCCCCATAAAGAATGAGGAAGGACATCTGGTTACAAAGGATGGGGAGATGGCAAAGGTATTGAATTTATTCTTCTCCTCAGTCTTCACGAGTGAATCGGGGGGCTTCAGTAACCAAAACTGCAGTGTTTATCCTCATGACACAACACAGGAAGCACCTACATGGTTAACAGAGGACGGAATTAAAATTAGACTTGAGAAACTTAACATTAATAAATCACCGGGACCAGATGGCTTGCATCCGAGGGTACTTAGGGAACTCAGTCAGGTGATTGCCAGACCGTTGTTCCTAATTTTTACAGACAGTCTATTGACTGGAATGGTACCAGCTGATTGGAGAAAAGCCAATGTAGCACCAATATTTAAAAAGGGCCCAAAAAACATCCCTGGGAATTACAGACCAGTTAGCCTAACATCAATAGTATGTAAACTCTTGGAGGGGATGATAAGGGACTATATACAAGATTTTAGTAATAAGAATGATATCATTAGCAGTAATCAGCATGGATTCATGAAGAATCATTCTTGCCAAACCAATCTATTAACCTTCTATGAGGAGGTGAGTTGCCATCTAGATAAAGGAAGGCCCGTAGACGTGGTGTATCTGGATTTTGCAAAAGCATTTGACACAGTTCCCCATAAACGTTTACTGTACAAAATAAGGTGCGTTGGCATGGACCATAGGGTGAGTACATGGATTGAAAACTGGCTACAAGGGCGTGTTCAGAGGGTGGTGATAAATGGGGAGTACTCAGAATGGTCAGGGGTGGGTAGTGGGGTTCCCCAGGGTTCTGTGCTGGGACCAATCCTATTTAATTTGTTCATAAACGACCTGGAGGATGGGATAAACAGTTCAATCTCTGTATTTGCAGACGATACTAAGCTAAGCAGGGCAATAACTTCTCCACAGGATGTGGAAATCTTGCAAAAAGACCTGAACAAATTAATGGGGTGGGCGACTACATGGCAAATGAGGTTCAATGTAGAAAAATGTAAAATAATGCATTTGGGTGGCAAAAATATGAATGCAATCTATACACTGGGGGGAGAACCTCTGGGGGAATCTAGGATGGAAAAGGACCTGGGGGTCCTAGTGGATGATAGGCTCAGCAATGGCATGCAATGCCAAGCTGCTGCTAATAAAGCAAACAGAATATTTGCATGCATTAAAAGGGGGCTCAACTGCAGAGATAAAACGATAATTCTCCTGCTCTACAAGACTCTGGTCCGCCCGCACCTGGAGTATGCTGTCCAGTTCTGGGCACCAGTCCTCAGGAGGGACGTACTGGAAATGGAGCGAGTACAAAGAAGGGCAACAAAGCTAATAAAGGGTCTGGAGGATCTTAGTTATGAAGAAAGGTTGCGAGCACTGAACTTATTCTCTCTGGAGAAGAGACGCTTGAGAGGGGATATGATTTCAATTTACAAATACTGTACTGGTGACCCCACAATAGGGATAAAACTTTTTTGCAGAAGAGAGTTTAATAAGACTCGTGGCCACTCATTACAATTAGAAGAAAAGAGGTTTAACCTTAAACTACGTAGAGGGTTCTTTACTGTAAGAGCGGCAAGGATGTGGAATTCCCTTCCACAGGCGGTGGTCTCAGCGGGGAGCATTGATAGCTTCAAGAAACTATTAGATAATCACCTGAATGACCGCAATATACAGGGATATGTAATGTAATACTGACACATAATCACACACATAGGTTGGACTTGATGGACTTGTGTCTTTTTTCAACCTCACCTACTATGTAACTATGTAACTATGTGACTTACAGCCGCTTTACAGCTACGAGACAGAGCTTCTGCGGGAGGAGCCGAGCGGCCACGTGATCTCCCCAGCTGACGTCAGAGGGAGATCACAGGTCCTCCCGCAGAAGCAATCCATCGGAGCTGGAAAGCGGCCACGAGTCATGTGACCGGCCTAAAGACAGCTGAAAATCAGTATTTACACTGCTCATTTTTTAAAATGACACACATAGTGTGCTATGCCAGCCTCTAATAGAGGGCCTGGCATAGACTTATACAAATGGGTTCACAAACACTTTAATGTAAGGTGATCCTAAAACAGACTGGGAAGAGTGGCACAGGGAAGCACTCGCAATATTTTATGAGGTGACTATGCCATACAAAGCTATGCTGGATAACAGTGAGGTAGATACTATCGCTGTGCCAGGAGAAGGTCCGTGTGAACGTGAGCGCACAGCAGAAATTTTACTCACAACGCATAAGGGACAAAATTATGTAGCGTGCTTTGTGATGACAGACGTGCTCAAAGAAATGTTAGAATCATGGAGTGTACAGCCAGTGTATATCTTGCCCCCCCATGCATTAGGAGAACTTGTACCACAGGGTACTGCTAATTAGAGCTGGATATTACAGACTGTACTGGGCAGAGATAGCCAATGTCAGAATCATTTAATGCAATGTTGGGTGTTAATGTGGAAAGCTGTCTCACAGTGGGATGGATTGCTTCATACTGATGTTGTGTATGAGAGGCAATTTTTGACAGGTCAGTGGTATTGAAAATACCAGTGGTAACAGAAATGGTTAAAGAGACTGGTGTGGAAAAATGTGTTGAAAAATGTTTGCTGATAGAACAATCGCTGATGGAGTGTTGGATAATGTGGGACAATGTGAAATTGTGGGAAGGTCCCTTAGAGAGTAACTGCTTGCCTGTGTGTGGTCCCTCCTCAGACACTGTCCTAGCAAGCAATGGGACCAGAGTTCCTGATGATTTTGACAATATTGAATTGTGGTTTTCTGAGAAATTGGTTGCCGTTTGTTGGTATTAGTAAACCTGAAAAACAGATGTTGCTGGTTGGGGTTGAGTCAGGTAGGAAGAGAAGTCAGTTCCAACATGTGTCAAAGAAGTAGGGAGAGTAGGTCTGGGGGAGGTGAAAAAACAGATGAAAAAGAATGTAGGAACCCAAGCCAGAAGGTAGAAGGGATGGTAAAAAGAACAGTGGGACCCCAAGGGTCAGAAAGAAGTGCTTGTGGAAAAAGATGCAGGTGGAGCGCCCCTTTAGAAGGAAGTTTAGAAAGGATTGGGCCCCTAAGGTGCCAGTGTGAAGAGTGATGTGTTTCTTCCTCCAGTGCAAAACAAGGGATGGATAGGTAGAGAGGCAAGACCGTGCCACTATTTATTTTGTCAGTTTAGGCCATGTTTTGCAGAAAACAGGCACACTGAGCTAGGTGTGCACTGGGCTTAAGTTGGAGCTGGGATTAGAAGTGGGTGGCCCCACAGTTCTGAGGGGGTCAGTTTTTGCAAGGGAGCCATTAGCAGCACGTTGCTCTGTACTGTCCATGGGGACAGTGAAAGGCTGAGCCTGTGAGGATGTAGCAGCAGGGAGCTGCAGGAAAATCTGTCAGAGCTGAGCAAGGTTCATTGATTAGTGCACAAGCACTGGGGATTGTGTATTTTATGGTTTGGAGGACCAAGCCACAGGGCTGTCTTAATGAGTGGGCACACCTGGGCACTACCCAGGGGCCTCAGCTGCATATGGGGCCCCTGCACTTTCCCCAAAGCAGCTGGTCTCTGAGTCCATGCTGCCCCAAAATTGAGAACCCATGATGGCACTGAGAGTGATGGATACACAGGGGAGGAAGGCTGGAAACGGTGTGCCATGCTGTGCAGAACAATGCCTATTATTTCACAGCCAGCAGGGAGGGGCAGGGCTAGAGTGCCAGTGATGCTCTGACCCTGCCTCATGCAGCTTGAATGCTCGGGACTCGAAGGCTGTGGGGTAGGAGCTGGAGTGGGAGCTGCTGAGTCAGCAGCACTGAGAGCAAACCTGTGGAAGTAGCATTGTGGATGGTGTCATGGTGAGCCTAGCTGTCCAGCACTATTTGCACTGAAGGGCTTGGAATGCCCAAAGGGATGCTCCCTCCTCCTCCCGTCCTTCTGCCTGCTTGATTGGTTAGGTGAGTCCAGTGCTAGAGGTGGGCACATAGCCAAAAGTTTACATGCACTGTATCTCCACTGGAAAAAGGGGGTACTACATGGATGGAATAATGGTGCTGGGGGATGTCAAGGGTGTATGGGGGAAAACAATGTTGAGGGGGGATCTGGGGTGTATAGGGGGGTAGCAATGCTTGGGGTAGCTTGAGTGGCTATAGGTATCAGGGATGTAGAAAGGCCACAATGTAGGGGGTATCAGAGATGTAGTGGGGTCACAATGCAAGGGGTATCTTATGGTATATGGTAACAGTGCTGGGGGAATATCTAGGGTGTAGAGGGGTCAGAGTTCTGGTGGGATATCTAGGGCATAGAAGGGTCAGACTGCTGGAGGGATATCTGAGATGTAGAGGGGTCAGAATGCTGGGGGGATATCTGGTGTGTAGAGGGGTCAGAGTGCTGGGGGGATATCTGGGGTGTAGAGGGATCAGAGTGCTGGGGGGATAGCTGGGGTGTAAAGGGGTCAGAGTCCTGGGGGGATATCTGGGGTGTAGAGGGGTCAGAGTGCTGGGGGGATATCTGGGGTGTAGAGAGGTCAGAGTTCTGGGTGGATATCTAGGGTGTAGAAAGGGCCATAGTGCTGGGGAGGCATCAATCTAGCAGATATATTATATGCACAGGAAAGCTTTGTTACTTATTGTATTTAATGTTACTTAATGTATAATACTTAGTATTTTCCCAATGTTTCTTTGCTGTACAGAATGATTGTTCATGTAGTTAATGCAGAGCTCCACCCAAAAGGACAAGCTCTGCTTGTCTGCCTCCTACCTACTTGATGTCTGTTTACCTGCGCTGGCTCCATTGTAGGGCCCCAGAGCATTACTTTGCCCAGGGGCTCATGATGCTATTAAGACAGCTCTGCCAAGCCAGGAGGCCTGTGCAGAGATCCTGCAGAAAAAAACCATGAGATGGAGTACTGTTTGTTTTGACACCTTGATGGTGAAAATCCCTGCAAGATAAATTGTTCTGCTGTAAATCTTTACTTCAATAAAAGTGGCCAGAAAAAGCCCTAAAACAAACTTTGTGGACTGGTCTGGAGTCACTGTTTGGCACTACCAATGAGCTAAAATACTCCAGATCTTCACAGTAGGTGTGTGTGTATACACACTACTAAAAGCATTGGGATGCCTGTCTTTACACACACATGGTATCCCAGTCTTAGTCCATAGGGTTCAATATTGAGTTAGCCCACCCTTTGCAGCTTCAACAGCTTCTTCTCTTCAACTCTTCTGGGAAGGTTGTCCACAAGGTTTAGGAGTGCATCTATGGGAATGTTTGAACATTCTTCTAGAAGTGCATTTGTGAGGTCAGGCACTGATGTGGATGAGAAGGCCTGGCTCACAGTCTCTGATCTAATTCATCCCAAATGTGTTCTATCAGGTTGAGGTCAGAACTCTGTGCAGGCCAGTCAAGTTCATCCACCCCGAACTCACCTGATTATGGTGTAGAGTTGTTTTTTAGGGGTTGGGCTTGGCCCATTAGTTCCAGTAAGAAGGGAACTCTTAAGGCGTCAGCTAAGGATGAGCTCCGGTGTGTTCGCATGCTGAACGTGCTGATCCCGCCAGGAAGTCAGTACGGCGCAGCGCTAATCACAGGTAGGGAGACATTTCCCGATCTCTGCAGGCGCACATCGGGAAATGTCGCACTGATTGTGATTAGCACTGTGCCGTACTGACTTCCTGGCGGGCTCGGCACGTTCAGCATGCGAACATGCCGGAGCTCATCCTTAGCGTCAGCATACCAAGACATTTTGGACAATTTCATGCTCCCAACTTTGTGGGAGCAGTTTTGGCATGGCCCCTTCCTGTTCCAACATGACTGCACACTACTTTTGTTAATATAGTGTGTGTGTGTGTGTGTATACATACAAATATACATTTTCATAAATGTTTTATTTGAGAAAAAAAGAAAATAAATGCAAGGCTAAACAACCATGTATATAATATTGAAAATGTCACAAAAAGCACTATACAAAGATGGCTAAATAAGCCTAAATCCAAAACAAAATAACAAAATGAACACAAGGTTATCTGGTGGTCATTTGAAATGATTGACAGATTAGAAACATTCAAAGATAGACAATCTGAGATGTTTTTGTCTACATAGTTGCCAGTCAACAAATGCTAAAGTATAACAGGTAAATACAAGGGTGACAGACTAGGCAGCTTTTTTTTCATATTTTATTTATTGAAAGTGGTATTAAAACCAAAAGCAAATATTTATTATATTGCACCTTAACAATTTCTAGATGTGATGGTTGCATTCATTTTCTGTTTTGGGTTTTCTTTCTTTTATTTTTAACTAGTAATCTGGTCAGTAAGTCTGTTGTTTTCAACAGAACACACTCTCCTGCAAATGTAGCAGTTTAGAGTGTTGAGACACACCATTTACCACTCTTGGGGTTAAATGCAAATAGGAGAAGACCTTGTGAGCTGCTAAACTTAATAAATGAAATAAAAAATAAATAATAAATAATAAACTAGTGTAAAATAAAATAAAATAAAAATAATATAGAGAGCTGCCAGCACTCCCCACACAAAATTACATAACAAATGTGTGGCGCTAAGACCAAACAGTGAATAATTAGATGAAATAACTATACAAAATATATATATATATATATATAAATATATTAAATAAATGAATATATTAAATTAATAATAAAATATATCCTATGAAACAAATCCAAAAATGTGCAAATAACATTCAATTATTTGTAATGTCCAAAGTAAAGTGCAAGCGCTCTGTGTGCTGCACAATATCCTTTATATATGTTGAATCAAATTCTTTGACAGTCAATCATAAAACCATAGCTAAAAGTGATGCTGGTGCCTTCATGCAGTGCGCACACAATCCTTGTGTACCCCTCCACCAGATGTACCCCTACCTTAAGGGCTTTATATAAAAGCCTGTAGTAAATGTTAACAGCATTAAGAGATCCTCTTGTGATTCATCCTTCCTGTGGTAACTATTTGGCTTAAAATGCAGATCAAGAACAGCTCCTTCCTCCTGGTTACCAGCAACCTCCTCTCATTTATGTCACATGTAGAAGCAACAGAGGCTTACAATAGTGTGATATTGTTTTTAAAAAGATTTATTACAAGTAAACTCCACAAGAAGATATTTGGCTATGTATAGTCGCATTGCATTTTTACTTGGCTTCAATACACTGTCGCAACCAATATCAGCTCCGAAAAGGGGTTTATATAAATCCCCACGCAAAATGCCACTGCGGATGCTGCCAGGTGGAGGGGAGGACATGGTGGGAGCAGCCAGGTGGAAGGGAGGACAGAGTGGGAGCAGCCAGGTGGAAGGGAGCACAGGGTGGGAGAAGCAAGGTGGAAGGGAGCACAGGGCGGGAGCAGGCAGGTAGAGGGGAGAACAGAGTGGTATCAGCCAGGTGGGAGGGAGGGCAGAGTGGGAGCAGCCAGGTGGAGGGGAGGACAGGGTGGGAGCAGTCAGGTAGAAGGGAGCACAGGGTGGGAACAGCCAGGTGGAGGGGATGATGAGGTGGGAGCAGCCAGGTGGAGGAGTGGACAGGGTGGGAGCAGCCAGGTGGAGGGGAGGACAGAGTGGATGCAGCCAGATGGAGGGGAGGACAGGGTGTAGCAGCCAGGTGGAGGGGAGGACAGGGTGGGAGCAGCCAGGTGGAGGGGAGGACAGGGTGGGAGCAGCCACATGGAGGGGAGGACAGTGTAGATGCAACCAGGTGGAGGAGAGGACAGGGTGGATGCTGCCAGGTGGAGGGGAGTACAGGGTGGGAGCAGCCAGGTGGAAAGGAGGACAGAGTGGGAGCAGCCAGGTGGAAGGGAGCACAGGGTGGGCCTGTGATTGTCATCATAGGTATACCTCAACTATGAGAGACAAAATGTGGAAACAAATCCAGACAATCACATTGTCTGATTTTTGAAAGAATTTATTTGTAAATTATGGTGGAAAATAAGTATTTTGTCAATATCAAAAGTTAATCTCAATACTTTGTTATATATCCTTTTTTTTCCTGTTCCCTTTGCAGAGAAACAGCCCCAAAGCATGATGTTGCCACCCCCGTGCTTCACAGTAGGTATGGTGTTCTTTGGTTGCAACTCAGCATTCTCTCTCCTCCAAATACGACGAGTTGTGTTTCTACCAAACAGTTCTACTTTGGTTTCATCTGACCATATGACATTCTCCCAATCCTCTTCTGGATCATCCAAATGCTCTCTAGCAAACCTCAGATGGGCCCGGACATGTACTGGCTTAAGCAGTGGGACACATCTGGCACTGCAGGATCTGAGTCCCTGGCAGCGTAGTGTGTTACTGATGGTAGCCTTTGTTACGTTTGTCCCAGCTCTCTGCAGGTCATTCACTAAGTCCCCTATGTGGTTCTGGGATTTTTGCTCACCGTTCTTGTGATCATTTTGACCCCACGGGGTGAGATCTTGTGTGGAGCCCCAGATCGAGGAAGATTATCAGTGGTCTTGTATGTCTTCAATTTTCTAATTATTGCTCCCACAGTTGATTTCTTCACACCAAGCTGCTTGCCTATTGCAGATTCAGTCTTCCCAGCCTTTTGCAGGTCTACTATTTTGTTTCTGGTGTCCTTCGACAGTTCTTTGGTCACCATAGTGGAGTTTGGAGTGTGACTGTTTGAGGTTGTGGGCAGGTGTCTTTTATACTGATAATAATTTCAAACAGGTGCCATTAATACAGGTAAGGAGTGGAATGACAGAGGAGCCTCTTAAAGAACAAGATACAGGTCTGTGAGAGCCAGAAATCTTGCTTGTTTGTAGGTGACCAAATACTTATTTTCCACCATAATTTGCAAATAAATTCTTTCAAAAATTAGACAATGTGATTGTCTGGATTTCTTTCCACATTTTGTCTCTCATAGTTGAGGTATACCTATGGTGACAATTACAGGCCTCTCTCATCTTTTTAAGTGGGAGAACTTGCACAATTGGTGGCTGACTAAATACTTTTTTGCCCTACTGTATGTAGTAGATCCACTGGCATTTTCTCTCAGGCTCCCTCCACCCGACAGCCTCGTGCTCACTCTTCTCCTCTCCCCTCCTCTTCCCCCTCCCGCTCAGCATTTAGGGGGCTGCAGTGCACTCTCAGGGAATTGTCCTTGGCCTGCTGGTATCCGGGACTACATGTCCCATAATCCCCTTGGTGTTAGTTTCCTAGCCATTGGCCCTGAATGTAGCCAATAGGAGCGGGCATTGCCAGGTGAATGAGAGCTGCTCGGCTCAAGGAGGAGAAGGAGGGGTGGAAATCCCCCGCAGCTGTGGCTCTGCCTGTGTCCCTTCACAGAGCCTGTCAGTTTCGGCACCACTGCCCTGTGTCCCGATGGGGGGTCGGCATCAGCACAGCCTGCTCACTATTTTCTTAGGGGGGGCAATTGACCCATTGCCCCCCTAGATCCGCCCCTAGGCTGTCTGGGACTCTCCCTCCTGATTGGCTGAGAAACAGCCACGAGTACCATTGGCTCCCACTGCTGTCAAACAAGGTCAGTGAGCCAATGAGGAGAGAGAGGGGGCAGGGCTGAGCAGCAGCTCTTTGTCTGAGTGGACACACAGAGCAGCTGCTTTGTTGCCTCCATAGCAAGCTGCTTTCTGTGGGGGCACTCGGCAAGAGGGAGGGGCCAGGAGTGTCGGCAGGGACCTGAGAAGAGGAGGATCTGGGCTGCTCTGTGCAAAACCACTGCACAGAGCAGGTAAGTATAACATATTTGTTATTTTTAAACAAGAAAAAAATTATATATCACTTTAAGGCCAGGCCATACACAATTCAAATCTTGGCCGGTTCACCAGGAACCGCCTGAGATTAGAATCGTTAATGGGCAGGCTCAATGTACCAAGTTGATCGATCGATAAACTTGGGTACAACCAGCCTGCAGGATCCTCTTGTGATTATCGCTAGCGGCTGTTAAAGCCGCTAGCGATAATCACTGTCTTCTCCCAGCGGGGATGGCTTCTCCGCCCGCCCCCTGCCGAGAGAAGAAAATTGCTGATTCCCCTCTCGGTGCTGGCTGGCCTAACACTGATTGGTGAACAGCTATTATTAACATAATATTAAACTAGTCCCCTGAGGCTTGCATACTTTATTTTTTTTTTTGGTAAAATAACCTTTCTCCTTTTCATGAAAATCATTAATTAGTTAACAACTTTGGAATGAATATTTAAAATGTTCAGGTTATACAGGCTCCCACAAGTCAATTTATGTACTAGAATCCAAGCCTGCACTATTGTTTACATAAATATGAAGAGCTTTGAAGCTGGTATCTGGAGACAAAGAAACGTTTGTTCTTATTGTTTAGATAAACTAATCTAGCAATGACCTGGTGGTAGGAATTCTCACAGCCTATTGTCTTTTATTTAGCATATTATCTGGAACTAATGGAATACACCCTGACATTTGTTTTAAATTCAATTAATTACATTCTCACATCCCTGGAACCAACTAAAGAGGCTGCTAGCTAAACCAGATAGTTATCTTACACACCTATTAATCATAACTTAGCTAAGATATATTTAATGTATGGCTAGTTACATCTGCCCATAGAGATTAAGCATAAATGTCATACTGTTACAGGAAACATGGTTAAAATCTAATACCTTGGTTACTGAAAGTGGTTGTAAATTTGCATTGTCATAGGACTAGGGATCTTACATAGAGGTGTTGTTGCTCAGCATGAAATCCGTCACATTCAAACATCTAACTAAAAATAGTACTTGCATCAGTTTGTTCCAGCTTTTCACCCGAGTGTGAGGAGTTTTATCATTGAGCAATGATGTATTATATAACAGAGAGTTCAAACGTGATGTGCCCTTCAGGTGGTAAATGATGCCTGTCAGTCTCCTTGGCATGTCAGGATAATTCAGCATCATATGCCCTGACTTATATTTAAATAACTATGTGTCTCCTTCAGCTGCCTGTAAATTATATAACATATATATATATATATATATATATATATATATATATATATATATATATATATATATATATATATATATATATATATATATATATATTCATTTGGTAAAAAAAGGAAGTGTAATAGTGTAAAAATTCAAGTAAGAGGTATTTAATATTTATATAGTATATCACTACTGTACAAAAGTTTTAGCAGGTGTGGAAAGAGAAAAATATTGTAAATTAAGAATGCTTTCAGAAATAGACGTGTTAATAGTTTATTTTTATCAGTTAACAAAATGGAAAGTAAATTATTATTATTATTATTATTATTATTATTATACAGGATTTATATAGCGCTGAGAGTTTACGCAGTGCTTTACAGCTTTAGGGTAGACAGTACAACTACAATACACACACTTTAAAACAGTAGGAATCAGAGGGCCCTGCTCCTTGGAGCTTACAATCTAATGCCTCATACACGATCAGATTGTTGGCCAACAAAACCGTGGAAGGGTGTTGGCTCAAACTTGTCTTGCATACACATGGTCACACAAATGTTGGCCAACAATTACGAGCGTAGTGACGTACTAGAGGTACTACGTGTTTTTTCAGCTCTTTAGCGCCACCCTTTGGTCTCCTTCTGCTGGTTTCATGTTAGTAGAAGTTTGGTGAGCGTTGATCCGCATGTTTCTTTTCGCGTTTTTCTTTTAGCGCTTTTCAGTTCACGCTTTTAATTTCATGCTTTTCAGTTCATTCTGAACGGCCGTTCATCAACCAAACGTGTTATTTATTATTGGCCTTGGAGTTTTGGTTGAATAATGATTTGATTTGGTATATTTTCTATATTTTTGGATGCATAGAATGCACTTTTTGGCTAAGTTCTATTGGCAGATAGCATGTCTAATTTTTATTTTTTTTAATGCACAATAAAAAAATTGTGTCGAATAATACTTGGCTATGTGTTGTACTTCAAATGACAGTTTGGGAGTAGGCAGTTACATTTTAAAAAATACAATGTAAAACTGACAAGGGACACCAACATAGTTGTATCTTTGATCTTATAAACTACGGGATAATGGTGCTTTGGTAAAAAAAAAAAAAGAAAAAAAAAAAGCATAATATTATTCTTGATATCACTAGAAAAAAAAGCCTTTGAAAATTTGTTTGCAATAACTTCATCAGTAGGCCCAGTAAAGCAGCTTCATTATTATCCCATTAAAGGAGAAGAGAATTGTGTGCTGCATTTGGAGATTTCATAATTTGCCACGTCACGAATGTTAATTCTCCATTACAAATGCTAGTTTACAAGGCCGATCGCTTCTGCTTCCGAGCATGCATGTGTGTACTTTGGACTTTTGTCTGACGGACTTGTGTACACACGATCAGAAAATCTGACATCACACATTTGTTGGTGGAAAGTCCGACAACAATTGTCTGATGGAGCACACATACGGTCGGATTTTCAGCCTGACATCCAACATTTCCCGTTGGAAAGTCCGATCGTGTGTACAGGGCTTTAGAGGGTGGTTCAAGAGATACAAGAGGTAATAACAGTGGGTGGATGTGTTGATGGAGAAAATAAATGTATAGTTGTTAGGTGGGGGCCAGATAGGCTTCTCTGAAGAGATGTGATTACAGGGATCGTCTGAAACTGGACAAAGTTGGAGATAGTCGGCAGTGGTGTCACTAGGGTTGGTGTCACCCCATGCGAAAAAAAAATTGTGTCACCCCCCTCCACCAACTATAGTCCCCACTCAGTACAGACCCCCCCACCTCATTACAGACCCTCTTCTCTAAGTATAGACCCCCCCACTAAGTACAGATCCCCCTCTCTTAGTACAGAACCCCCTCACTAAGTACAGACCCCCTTCCTTGGTATAGACCCCCCCACTAAATACAGACCCCCTCCCTCATTCCAGACCAGCCTCCATCAGTATAGACCTCCCCCTCAGTAAAAACCCCCTCCCTCAGCATAAACCTCTTTCCTCAGTATAGACCCCCACTAAGTACAGACCCCCTTTCCTCAGTATAGACCCTCCTCCACTAAGTACTGGCCCCCTCCCTCAATACAGACCCTCCTCCATCAGTATAGACCCTCCTCAGTGCAGACTCCCCCCCCATGAGTATAGACTCCCCCCCTCAATCCAGATCCCCCCATCAGTGTAGACCCCCTATCAGTATAGACACCCCCCTCAGTGCAGACCCCCCCATCAGTATAAACCCCCCTCAGTGCAGACCCCCCATCAGTATAGACACACCCCTTAGTGCAGACCCCCATCAGTATAGACCCCCCTCAGTATAAACCCCCCTCTCCCCTCCCATAGTGCCCCCTGCACATGTCCATCTACATATAGTAAAGTGTACAGACCTCAGAACAGTGCGGATGGATATACACAACGGTGTGTGTCTCTTGGGCTCCTCCTGTGTGGATGTAAACAGAAAGGAGGGGGAGGCAGCTTCAGTCTGCTCCGCTTAGGGACACAGCCGTGAGACCCGAGAGGTGCAGATCAGTGTAGGACAGTGGGCGGTGTTAGCAGTGCCACTAGCCACAGGTGTCACCCCTCTGGCGGGTGTCACCCGGGTGTGGCCCACACCCCCGTCTCCCTAGCGACACCACTGATAGTTGGACAGAATGGGGTAGAGCATTCCAGAAGATGGAAGAGTCTCGGAAGAAGTCCTGGAGGTGAGCATGGGATGAGGTGACAAGGGAGCTAGAGAGCAGGAGGTCCTGGGAGGAATGGAGAGAACAATTTGGTTGGTATTTTGAGACCAGGTTAGTGATGTAGCTGAAGGCCAAGTTTTGAATTGCTTTGCTATAATTAGTTGTTATGTTATAGTTAGTATCTAGAATGTAATAGTTATGGTTAGTATCTTGAATTTAATTTGTTGGTTGAGTGGCAGCCAGTTGAGGGATTGGCAAAGAGGGGTAGCAGATGCAGAGCAGTTTGTAAGATGGATGAGCCTGGCAGCAGCGTTCACGATTGTCTGAAGGGGTATAGCCTATTTAAAGGTAAGCCAATGAGGAGGGAGTTGCAATAATCGAGACAAGAAATGACCAGGGAGTGGATTAGAAGCTTTGTGGTGTCGTTGGTTAGGAAGATGCATATCTTGGAAATGTTGCGGAGGTTGAGGGTACACTGACTGGATGTGGGGCCGAAAGGATAGTTCGGAGTCCAGGATTACACCTAGGACCTTGGCATGGGGGGACGGGTTAATAGTTGAGCTGTTGATTTTGACAGAGAAATCAGGAGAAGAGGAACGTGGGGGAGAAAATATAATGAACTTGGTTTTGTATAGGTTGAGTTTGAGGAAGTCGTGTGACTTCCAGGCTGATATGTCTGTTAGTAAGTTGGTGATGCGTGAGGAGACTGTTGGAGTGAGTTGAGGGGTGGAGAGATAAATTTGGGTGTCGCCATCAGCATAGAGATGATATTGAAAGCCATGGGAAGCAATCAACTGACCCAGGGAGGGGGTGTAGATTAAGAAAAGGAGAGGTCCAATAACAGATCCTTAGGGGACCCTGACGGAGAAAGGAAGAGGAGAGGAGGTAGTAATTAAGTTGTAAGTGGCACTGAAGGTGCGTTGGGATAGGTAGGATGAATGCCAGTGAAGAGTAAAGTCATGGAGACCAAGGGAGTGGAGTTTTGTGAGGAGGATGGGGTGGTCCATTGTGTCAAAGGCAGCAGAGAGGTCCAGGAGGAGTAGTACAGAATAGTGTCCATTGGTATTAGCCATTAGTAGGTTGTTTGTGAGTTTAAGGAGAGCAGTTTCCATGGAGTTTTGAGGGCAAAATCTGGACTGAAGGTGATCAAGAAGTTGGGGAGTAAGGAAATGGGGCACAGGTTGTGAAGATTGGTGGAGTCCAGTGAGAGCTTTTTAAGGATGGGCGTGACTGGCACATGTTTTGAAGAGTTGGGGAAGATGCCAGAAGAGAGGGAGAGGTTGAAGATGTGAGTTAGAGAGTGTGGAATAGAGTCAGAGGGTGAGTGTAACATTTGCGATGGTGCAGGATCCAGGGGCAGGTGGTTAGAAGGGTGTTAGAAAAAAGTTCCACAACCTTCTTAATACTAGCAGGGTTGAACGAGGGAAGTAATGATTGCCTAGCTTGATGCCATGTAGGGGTGCTTCTGTGCTGAGGTAACATGAGAGAGGTTCAATGGCCAGGTTTAAAAGTAGGGGTGATAGAGGGCATCCTTGTTGCGTGCCCTTGTGGAGGAGGATGGAATCTGAAACTAGGCCTGCTGCATCTACCCTGGCTGAAGAATATGCATATAGACTGTCTATAAAATGTAAAAATGAGCCTATAAAAACACACTTTTCAAGCACTAATGCTAATTATTTAAAGCTTACATTGTCAAAAGCCTTCTCGACATCGAAAGTGACAATAATAATGTCTTCAGTTAGGTGAGCTTTGGAATGCTCTAGGATTGCCAGTACTTTTCTAATGTTTGGGGAGGCCCTTGAGAAAACCTGCTTGTGCCGGGTGTATCATTGTTGGAAGGATGGTGGCTAGTCATGAGTAGGGATGAGCCGAACACCCCCCCGGTTCAGTTTGCAGCAGAACAGGCAAAAAATTTGTATGAACACCATTAAAGTCTATGGGACACGAACGTGAAAATCTAAAGTGCTACTTTTAAAGGCTTATATGCAAGTTATTGTCATAAAAAGTTTAGGGACCTGGGTCCTGCCCATTGTATCAATGCAAAAAAAGTTTTGAAAACTGACATTTTTTTTGGGAGCAGTCATTTTAATAATGCTTAAAGTGAAACAATAAAAATGAAATATTCCTTTAAATATCATGCCTGGGGGTGTCCTTAGTAAGCCTGTAAAGTAGCGCATTTTTCCCTTGTTTAGAACAATACCACAGCAAAATTACATTTCTAAAGGAAAAAATGTCATTTAAAACTACTTGCGGCTATAATGTATTGTCGGGTACCGGTAATATAGATAAAAATCATTGAAAAAAATGGCATGGGTTCCCTCCCAGTCCATTACCAGGCCCTTTGGGTCTGGTATGGGTATTAAGGGGAACCACGCACCTAAATTAAAAAAAAAAAAAAAAACGTGGGGGTCCCCCAGACCCCCCAAGCACTATATACTCTGAAAAGCAGTTTATACTCTGCATAAAAATGGGCCTTAGGTGTTGGTGGTACCAAAACACTGTAACTCCTCACAGATACTTTTGTTGGGTGCAGGAACGGGCCCTGTATTGAAATATTGTATTTACGCAGATGATCTAGTCCTTTTCATTAGAGATACTGGACCTTCTCTACAGGCTGCACTGGCGCTACTGGAGCGATTTACCGGGGTTTCTGGACTCCGGGTCAATTGGAATAAATCTAAGATACTTCCGCTACGTTCTCACCGGGCAAATAGACAGGCAGAACCAGGTAATCCCTTGCAATGGGTAACACAAATTAAATACCCGGGTCTTCAAATTATTAATTCAGTGACGGAATTCATTAGTCTTAATGTGTCCCCATTACTAGACATCATCTCTAAAAAATCCTGGAAAAATCTTCCATTGTCACTTATTGGGAAGATAAATCTGCTCAAAATGAAAATATTACCATTACTCCTGTATACCCTTAGAAATTTTAGAAATTCTCCGGTGTGGATACCAAAAACAGTCTTCAAGTCAATAGACAGTATGATCTCTTCCTTTCTGTGGCAGGGAGGAGTCCCCCGCATTAAACTGACCATTTTGCAGCAGCCGTGGGGGGAGGGAGGCCTAGCGGTACCAAATTTCCAAAAATATTTTTTAGCCGGCCAATTAACAGTGGCACACCGTTGGTTAACCACGCCTTCGGATGACGCTGCTGTGTCGTTGGAGGCGGCATGTGTGGGTTCATATGAAGCACTATCCCACTTGGTATATAGGGGTTTACGGGCTCTCTACCCTCTGACGCCCTCCATGCGCTCTGTAATTAGGGCATGGTCCGTGACTCAGGGGCTCGGGCCTTCTAGTCCTAATAAATTTTCTCCAAATCTCCCCTTGTGGAGGAATCCTAGTCTGCCGCACTTCTTCGACTACCCGGATCCCATAGTGTGGACAAAATACGGAATTAAGACACTAAATCACATTGTAGTGAATGGCACCCTAATGTCCTTTGATGTGTTGAAATCGCGTTATGAACTACCAAACACGCATTTTTTTCGGTACATTTAATTAAGGCATGCCTTTCAATCCCAGTTTGGAGGAGAACCTCTTGACATTGAGCCCAGTGATCTAGAACTGCTGACTCGCAGTGACTCGTTGTCTAAACCAGTTTCCAGCATATACAGAGATCTCTTTCAGGAAACAATGAAACTGTTAGAACCCTGCAGACAAGCGTGGGAGGCTGTGACCTCGGGGTTGGATAGAGATGACTGGGATGATGTATGGGGAATTGCAATTCAGACTCTGGTCTCCACTAGGGACAGACTAATTCACTTTAAATTCCTGCATAGGATTTATCTGACCCCAGCTAGACTTGATAGGATGTTTGGGAATCAGCATTCATCTTGCTGGAGGTGCTCCACGCCGCTAGCGAATTTTATGCATATCTTTTGGGAATTCCTACAGGTCAAGGCATACTGGCAGGATGTAGCAGGCTGCATAAGGTCGGTCACCTCTATTTCGATTCCCATGACAGTTGAGGTATGCCTACTGCATCTGCTGGAGCCCCTAGCTACTACCAGGGCTATTAGAACTCTTCTTACTCTATTGTTGTTTTATGCCAAAAAGAGGATTATTCTCTCCTGGAAGAGTTCCTCAGCCCCAACCTTGGAGTCCTGGAAGGCATTGGTTAACAAGGCAGTACCATTTTATAAAGCCACTTATTTGAGTAGGGGGGCACTGACCAAATTTGACAAGGTGTGGGGTGGTTGGATGGCATCGGTGGATACGGTGTCAGACTAATTACAGATAACCTATCGCTATTGATATTGGTGTATGAGGCCACAAAGGAGGATGTATATGACTGACATACAGGAGAAATATTGATAATTCTGCATTAGGACAACTGGTCATTTGTGGGGGGGAGAGTTACTTATTGCTGGGGCGGGGAGCCGGGTCATGCTTTCTGTATTTAGCATCACGACCCAAGTTGTTAGACAGCGAGGGTGCGGTGTCTCCTAGTGCCTTCCTCCAGTCCGGAGGCCAACTTGGACAGTATATATCTGGGCAAAAGCTTCGTTGTTTGGGGGGGAGGGAGGGGGAGTTCTAAATTTATGTTTGTGTTTTTGTATGTAAATGTCCACCGGCAATTGTGTTATAGTCGGTGGCTGTCGGCCGTATGTGGCCTGTTGTTATTTGTATGCCTTAAAAATGAATAAAAAAGAATTTCCAAAAAAAAAAAAAAATTGTAATTACATGCCCCTGTTGAACAGGGGCAGAAAAAATGGGCCCTGGGTGGTGGTGCCACAACACTGTAACCCTTTACAGATACTCTTGTTGGGTGCAGGAACGGACCCTGCGTTGAAATATTATATCAGAAATTGTAACTACATGCCCCCGTTAAACAGGAGCAGAAAAATTGGGCCTTGGGTGGTGGTGGTGCCACAACACTGTAACCCCACACAGATACTCTTGTTGGACGCAGGAAAGGGCCCTGCTGTTAAATATGATATCAAAAATTGTAATTATATGCCACTGTTAAACAGCAGAAAAATTGGGCCTTGGGTGGTGGTGCCCTAAACCAAAAATATTGTTGGAAGCTAGCATCATCAAGATTAAGGAGGAATAGGATAGTCAACATAGGCAGTCTTCAAGGGATCCCACATCCATAGCAAATTTAATCAGTTACATCAGCATCAGGTGCTTGATAGATGCTGATCCAAGACTGATTCATTTTTATAAATGTGAGCCTATCAATGGAGTCTGTTGACAGTCACACTCTTTGATCCATTACAAACCCTCCAGCAGCACTGAATGTGCATTCAGAAAGCACGCTGGATGCAGGACAGGCCAGTGGCTCAATTGCATATTGAGCAAGTTCTGGCCAGTGGTCCATCCTCAAGACCCAGTAACCCAGTGGATGCTCTGTTGGAAAGGTCTCCAAGTCTGCTCTCACCCCTAGATATTCCTGCACTATGTAATGCAGATGCTGGCGATGGTTGCTTGTACCAATCAGACCTTGGCACTGAGAACTGAAAAATTGTTTAAAGGCATCGGCCAGCCGGCCACCTTCTCCACCGCTCTTCCTCTGACTGAACAAAGCCTCTTCTTCCTGTGTGTTTGGTGGGCCCGCGGGAATGCTATCTGGATAAAGGGGGTCTTGAGAGGTAAGGAAGTCCTCCTCTTTCTCCCACTGTACTGCCTCAAGTGCCTCAAGTGCCCTGTCCATGATTCCACGAAGCGTGGGCTCCAACAGGAAGACTAGAGGGACAGCATCACTGATGCATGCATTGTCGCTGCTCACCATCCTTGTGGCCCCTTCAAATGGTTACAGGACAGTGCATACATCCCTGATCAGTAGCCACTGGCATGGCGGAAAGAAGCCAAGCTCCCCTGACCCTGTCCTGGTGCCATACTCGCACAGGTACTCATTCATGGCCCTCTGCTGTGTGTGCAGCCGCTGCAGCAATGCCAACGTTGAGTTCCACATGTTGGGCATGTCACAAATGAGGCAGTTGGTGGGGAGATTGCATACCCTTTAAATGTCAGCCAGCCAAGCACTGGCACTGTATTACCAGCGTAAATGATCACAGACTTTTCTGGCCTACCTCAGGAAATCCTGTAAGCCTGGGTACCTGCTCAAGAACCGCTACACCACCAAATTCAGGACGTGTGCCAAATATGGAACATGGGTCAAGTGTCCCTGATGGAGAGAAGGTTGCTGCCATAGTCGCATTGAAGCATGGTGGCGGAACAAGCTCCAACAACACTGAACCCTGTCCTGCATCCTTCCCAGCTCCCAGCAGAGTTACCCAGTGCGCCGTGAAGGAAAGGTAATGTCTCTGCCCAAGCCTGCTGGATCATGAGTCAGCAGTAATATGCACATTACCCTGTCCAATGAGGCCACAACATCGCCTTTCACATGCTGGTGGAGAGCCAGGATAGACTTCCATGAAAAGAAATGGCATTTTGGAACCTGCCACTGAGGTACAGCACATTCCACAAATTCACGAAAGGGTGCAGAGACTACCAGCTGAAAAAGCAGTACTTGCAGTGCTAGAAATTTGGCCAAGCTATCATTTAGACTCTGAGCATGTGGCTGGCTGGAACCAAATTTCTTTTTACGGCTCAGCAACTGGAGTAGGGAAATTTGCCTGATAAAATCAGATGGTGGTGTACTGCTAGCAGATTGGCTGCAAGTACATGGGACACCTATTGCTATACCTTCATTCCTCTCAGTGCAGGTTTTTGAGAGGACTGGAGGTATAGTAGGGTTGGAGATCTCAGATGAGGAGCAAGGAGAAGCCTGCCTTTTTCTTTGATGTGGGTCTTTCAAGTGCTGTTGCCAACAGACTTCATGGCAGGTCGTTATATGTCTGGTCAAGCATGTGATGCCCAAGTGGCTGCTGTTCTGGCCATGCTTAATCTGCTTCAGACATAGGTTGCAAACAGCAACGGTGCGATCTGCTGCACACGTGTAGAAAAAGACCCACACCAAGGAACTTTTAAAAGTCAGCGGGGAGTCAGCAGCGCACTGCATCTGTTGAGCTCTGCAGTGTGATGCAATAGGGTGGCTTAAGCTGCCCCCTAGAGGACATCCTGCCTCATTGGAGTTGTGCCTCCTCCTCCTCCTCCTCTCTTCTCTCAGGCACCCAAATACAGTCAGTGACCTCATAATCCCCTCCCTCCTCGTCACTGGAGCAGCTGGGGGAACATGACTGCCAGTTTCTTGTCCTTCTTGGGCACCCCCTCTATCTAGGCTCACATTACTCTCTTCCTCAACCTGGGAACCAACATTGGAGCCTTCAAATCGCTACGCATCCTCCAGCAGCATGTACCCGAATGTACTCAAATAATTCTGGGGACTTCTCCGTGCATGATGGTGGGGCTACAGAAGTAGTGACTGTGGACAAGGAGCTGGTGGAATAGGCCGCTTTGGCAGCTGCGTTGGAAGGCAAACTACTCTGAGCCTGGGTGACAGAGGATAAGGAGGATGAGGACGGCTTTGTTATCCACTCCACCAACTCTTCTGCATGTTCTGGCTCATTAACATGGCCAGCAGCAGAGAAAAAGGACAAGCATGCCCCATGGCCACCTGCAGAGGATGCACTATGTCCATGACCAGCACTGTTGACTGTAGAAACAGAGGCTGCTTGCCCTCTTTTAGTGGCCTGTGAGAGTCTGCCTCTCCTTGGTGGCCTTCCGGACTCAATGTATATTTTGTTTTGCAACACCACACTACACTGTATTAGAGTGCCTTGCAAAAGTATGCACCCCCCCTTGGCTTTTTATCTATTTTGTTACATTACAGCCTTTGGTTCAATTTTTTTTTTTAATCTGAATTATATGTGATGGATCAGAACACAATAGTCTAAGTTGGTGAAGTAAAATTAGAAAAATATATTTATAAAACTATTTTTCTGAAATAAAAAACTGATAATTGGCACGTGCGTATGTGTTCACCCCTTTGTTATGAAGCCCATAAACAGCTCTGGTGCAACCAATTACCTTCAGAAGTCACATAATTAGTGAAATGATGTCCACCTGTGTGCAATCTAAGTGTCACATGATCTGTCATTACATATACACACCTTTTTGAAAGGCCCCAGAGGCTGCAACACCTACGCATGAGGCACCACTAACCAAACACTGCCATTAATACCAAGGAACTCTCCAAACCAGTAAGGGACAATATTGTTGAGAAGTACAAGTCAGAGTTAGGTTATAAAAAAATATTAAAATCTTTGATGATCCCTAGGAGCACCATCATATTTATCATAACCAAATGGAAAGAACGTGGCACAACAGCAAACCTGCCAAGAGACGGCCACACAGCAAAGAGGGAATTATTCAGAGAGGCAGCACAGAGACCTAAGGTAACCAACCCTGGAGGAGCTGCAGAGTTCCACAGCAGAGACTGGAGTATCTGTACATAGGACGACAATAAGCTGTATGCTCCATAGAGTTGGGCTTTGTGGCAGAGTGGCCAGAAGAAAGCCATTACTTTCAGCAAAAAACAAAATGCCACGTTTTGAGTTTGCAAAAAGGCATGTAGGAGACTCCCAAAATATATGGAGGAAGGTGCTCTGGCCTGATGAGACTGAAATTGAACTTTTTGGCCATCAAAGAAAACGCTATGTCTGGCGCAAAACCAACACATCACATCACTCAAAGAACACCATCCCCACAGTGAAACATGGTGGTGGCAGCATCATGCTGTGGGATGTTTTTCAGCAGTCGGGACAGGGAAACTGGTCAGAGTTGAGGCAAAGATGGATGGTGCTAAATACAGGGATATTCTTCAGCAAAACCTGTACCATTCTGTGTGTGATTTGAGGCTGGGACGAAGGTTCACCTTCCAGCAGGACAATGACCCCAAACACGTTGCTAAAGCAACATTTGAGTGGTTTAAGGAGAAACATGTAAATGTGTTGGAATGGCCTAGTCAAAGCCCAGACCTTAATCCAATAGAAAATCTGTGGTCAGACCAAAAGATTGCTGTTCACAAGCACAAACCATCCAACTTGAAGGAGCTGGAGCATTTTTTCAAGGATGAATGGGCAAAAATCCTAGTGGTAAGATGTGACAAGCTCATAGAGACTTATCCAAAGTGACTTGGAGCTGTGATAGCTGCAAAAGGTGGCTCTACAAAGTATTGACTTTAGGGGGTTGAATAGTTATGCACATTGATTTTTTCTGTTATTTTGTCCTATTTGTTGTTTGCTTCACAATAAAAAAAAAAAAATCATCTTCAAAGTTGTGGGCATGTTCTGTAAATTAAATGATGCAAATCCTCAAACAATCCATGTTAATTCCAGGTTGTGAGGCAACAAAACACGAAAAATGCCTAGGGGGTGAATACTTATGCTAGTCACTGTAGATACTGTGTACACCACCAAGACTGTGTTAGAAACTTACACACTGGTTACAACCACTAGAGGGAACCTATACCTCACAAATGAGGATTCTTGCCTTACCCACAGCAATTGATATACTTTCAAGAAATGACACTTAATGTTCTATCTATTAATACCAAAGGGCTCAACCACTCTGGTAAATGCAACTCTTTATGGAAGGAGGCACTTTTGCACCATAGTGATGTACTATGTGCACAAGAGACCCATTTCAGCTCACTAAACCCTCCCAAATGCTCACATAAGAATTACCCCCAAGTTTTCATTGCAAATGCTGAATCTAACTCTAAAGGCATCCTTATCACTAGCAAAGACTCAGTGGCATTTAAAATGCACAAGTAGTGCGAGATCCCCACGGCAGATTCGTACCCACTTCAGCCCCAGAAGAATTTACCCCTTTCCTGACCAGAGCACTTTTTGCAATTCGGCACTGCGTTGCTTTAACTGACAATTGCGCGGTTATGTGACATTGTACCCAAACAAAATTGACGTCCTTTTTTTCCCACAAATGGAGATTTCTTTTGGTGGTATTTGATCGCCTCTGCAGTTTTTATTTTTTGCACTATAAACAAAAAAGAGCGACATTTTGAAAAAAACGCATTATTGTGTACTTTTTGCTATAATAAATAAAGCTAATTTTTTCTCAGTTTAGGCTAATATGTATTCTTCTACATATTTTTGGTAAAAAAAATCATAATAAGTGTATATTGATTGGTTTGCACAAATGTTATAGCGTCTACAAAATAGGGGATAGATTTATAGCATTTTTATTATTATTTTTTTTTTTTTTACTACTAATGGCGGCGATCTGTGATTTTTATCGGAACTATGACATTATGGCGGACACATCAGACAATTTTGACACATTTTTGGAACCATTGGCATTAATACAGCGATCAATGCTATAAAAATGCATTGATTACTGTAAAAATGTCACTGGCAGTGAAGGGGTTAACACTAGGGGGCGATCCAGGGGTTAACTGTGTTCCCTGGGAGGTGATTCTAACTGAAGGGGGAGGGGACTGACTAAAGGAAGTGACAGATCATGGTTCCTAGATAATAGGAACACACAATCTGTCAATCGTGTCAGAACAGAAAAGGGAAGTGTGTGTTTACACACACTCGTCCCTGTTCTGTGTCTCCTGGTCACGATCGCTCATGGCCGGCGGTCATCGCGGCCGTCGGCCATGAGCATCGGTACCCCCCGCTGTGCAGCGGGTGGTGTGTACAAGCCTACTATCCTGACCCCGCGTGCCGAAGTATAACTATGACGGCTTGCGCAGGGGAGCCAACCTGCCGCAGGATAACGGGAAGTGGTAATACTGCTTTGTGACTTAAACTCCACTACATATATGATAGTTAACATGTACTCACCCAACAATCACCAAATCCACTTCTTCAACAACGAATGAAAAAAATTAGATCTCACCAAATGTGTCCACTGATATTGTGCGGGGATTTCAGTGCTACTCCGGATCCATCATTGGACTCTACATCCCACACTAAACATTCAATCTCAACACTACTACCTTCTATACACGAGCAAAATCTGCATGATGCATGGCGGTGCTTCCATGCCGGTGAAAAGGATTTTACCTTTTTCCCCCCACCCCATCATATCTACACCAGAATAGACCTTTTCCTAGTGGACCAACAGATTATGCTTCAAACCAAATCTGTTACCATAAATCGAAACACTTGGTCGGACCACACTTCTATTGTCCTCTCCATAGCAGACCCGATGTCCATTAAAATGAGCCCGGTATGGAGAATTAACTCATACCTGTTGCAACAGAAAGAAACGAAGAAGACTCTCTGTGCTCATTTACTGGAGTTTTTTAATAACAATGCAGGATCTGTACACAATCCATTTATGCTATGGAAGGCTCATAAAGCGTTTATGAGGGGTACTGGTATTCAGATGGGGCAAGGACCAAGAGACAGAGGCAAAAGCGATTAGCTGACCTAACAAAATACATTTTGATCATAGACACCCAGAATAAAATTAGTACTTCCCCAGCCCTTTCTCAGAAACTACTACAACTCAGATATGACCTCAGACTTCTTTTGCTAGAAAACTTTGAGAAATCCAGTAGAAAACTAAAGATGACTTACTATGCCAATGGGAATAGAGCAGGCAAATTATTGGCACAAAATCTTAAAGGGCACAGATATAAAACTAAAATTCCGTAAATCATTCACCCAGGTATTAAGCAAAAAGAATATCACCCGATGACACATCAGTTAACCCCAGAAGCAATCAACAGTTTTCGATCAACTTTACCCATACCAAAATTGTCACCTAGCCAACTACAATCCTTAAATGCACCATTTACAGAAACAGATACCCACAAAATCATAGAATACCTTCCCCCAAACATATCCCCTGGCCCAGATGGCTTCCGCAGGGAATACTACTAAGAATTTAAGACCTTTCTATCTCCATATCTACTCCAAATTTTCAACATCGCCTCTACCTCTGCCTCTTTTCCTCCTGAAATGTTGGAAGCATTGATTGTAACCTTGCCTAAGCCAGGGAAGGACCCAGACTCTCCCTCAAACTTCAGGCCAATTTCATTGTTGAATATAGATCTGAAACTATATGCAAAATTACTACCCTCACTTATTCAACCTGATCAAACAGGTTTTACCAAACAAAGGCAAACCTCAGATGCCACCCGAAGACTAGTGAATAACATTCACATGGCAAGGGTGCAGCAAAGGCCGTCTCTGCTCCTAGCGTTGGATGCAGAGAAGGCCTTTGACCGTATACACTGGCTTTATCTGGTTAGGGTATTGGAATCATTCGTCTTTGAGGGGAACATACTATCAGCCATTATGGCTTTATACTCCAAACCATCAGCTCAAATGTACTTAGCAGGTATACTATACTCTCCATTTACCATATCAAATGGAACAAGGCAGGGGTGCCCGTTTCCCCCCTTAATTTTCAACCTGTTAATGGAACTCTTTGATATTTACATTAGAACACATCCAAATATCAAGGATTTTCCAGTAGGTGATGGTGATCATTTCATCAGCTTTTTTGGCTGATGACATCATGATTTTGACAGAGGTGGAATCTTCCCTGGCTGCGGCTGCAGCGCATGAAGCTCTGGCTATGTTTAATCAAATATCGTATTACAAGGTAAAGAAAAGCAAATCTTACATATTGAGTGTAAGAATTGATGACTCTATGAGATCTAAGATGAAAAGGCTATATCTGTATGCCTCAAGCTCAACAGGAATAAAGTACTTAGGCATAACCCTGACAGCAACCGTAGATCAACTAATAGATGCAAACTACATGTCCTTTCTCAGTAAACTCGACCATAAACTACTTGACATAACTAAAACAGAACTGACCTGGTCTGGAAGATTGGCAGCCTTCAAAATTATTTTTCTACCCCAATTTATTTACTTATTTAGAGCACTTCCCATTCCAGTTCACGAAACTTTTTTTTCAAAAGCCCAATCTATAATCAACACCTATCTATGGTAAGGGAAAAAATCTAGATGCACTTTCCGAAAACTAATTACGTAGCTGCCATTCTAGCCCAAGTGAAACAGTGGTTCCCACAAAACCAAACATCTAGATGGTTAGAACTGAAAATATACCAATGCCTCAACAACAAACCACATGACCTACTTCTGACCAGTGCATTTAAACCCCAAATACCATATGGATTATTACCTGCTACAAGAGCCACAATTCAAGCTTTGAATACACTTTTAATCACCCCCATAACTAACACGAACTCTAAATCCATTCCCCTGCCTATGTCTAGTCTACAACTACTAATCCCAAACTTAAAAGTGGGGGACTGGGCATCCAAGGGCATTACAACTGTAGAGGATATCAAAATTGGTCCATCACTTAAAACTTTAAGAGCAGTCCAAATCGAGCATGGACTTGAGTTAAATTACCATCCAAGTATCGCACCTACAATTATCCATCCCTAACCCCTACATTACACTACCTTGGAGAATATTTCTTTACCTCACAAATCCTAACACTTCTATTAAAGGCATATCTTTATTTTATAATTTCTTAAACCAAAAAATCAATATTCTCCAAAATCCCATCTATGAAAACATGGGAAATAGACTTAACGTCTTCTTTCACTTCTGAACAATGGCAAACCTCACTCACATACACATATGCAGCCACTAAAAGAGTTAACTTATGGGAACTCTCTCAGAAAATTCTATTAAGGTGGTATTTAACACCTATGAGGATAGCCGGTTTAATTCCTCAATCATCTCCACTTTGTTGGAGACAATGCAGACACAGAGGGTCGTTATTCCACATATTTTGGACATGCCCATTACTGAGAACCTTCTGGTCAGACGTTTTTTCGAAGTATAGGAAAACTCACTAACTCACAACAAATCAAAAATCCAGGGCTAGTTATATTGTCATTGGAAATAGAAGAAATTCCACCTTCCTTAAGGAATGTAGTCTCCCACATTCTTATCAGCCCCAGACTAGAACTAGTTAAACAATGGAAAAGCACTGTAGTTCCAAATCTAGCAGATGTACTTAGAACCACTAACTTACATATAACGTACAAAGTGTTTGCTACTTCCCAAGGAAACTATGACTCAAAGTATCCTCATTGGCGCCCATGGTTTGACTGGTATAAACCCAACAGTTCAGATTAGTGATTTTGAAAGGAATTGAATAAGGGGGAATGCACTTTATAATCCGAAGTACGCTTGGATATGGGGGGGGGGGGGAAGAATCACAGAAAGGGTTTTTTTTTTTTTTTGCACAGAATATAAATTTTATAATGATGAACTATAGGGATTTAAGATATGAACTAGAAAAAGGGGGAAATCACTTTACAATTTTATTTAATATGTTTACACGATGGGAGGAAGGGATGGAGTAAATTAATATTAAGGAGGGGGGGGGGGGATATCACAGATAGTAAATCATTTTTTTTTTCTTTCTCTCTCTTCTTCTCACTTTATAAATTGGAGAAGCCACATTATAATTATTGTTTAATCACATTTGTAGTTGGGAGGGAGAAGTTGGAGTAATTAATACCAAGGATAGGGGTGGAGAGAAGAACCACAGATTTCAATAAAGAAAAAAAAGAGAAATTTTTACTAATTTTTTTTTTTTTTTTTCTTTGGTGTGGTAATTTATAAACCTCAGTTAAATGGGATATGTGGGGTAATGTGTAGTCTTGTTATTGGGTTGAATGTAGGGGTATAGAATGTTGTATAAATGATGTATTATATAAATGAATAAAAATTTTGATTATTAAAAAAAATAAATAAATAAACCTAACAAAACTAACTAACTCACCTAATTAAAAGCTCAAACCTTAAATGTCAGATCTTAAACTCTGAACCTCATATATACAATTCCATATCCATTTTTAGTTTTAAAGCCACATGTTATTTCTATTATCCAAGTTACCTTAACCCTCTCATATCTTTGAGTATGCGATGAACCACCAACACAAAGAAATCATACCTAATGTGATCTGTCGCATATTAGAAATGTCATACTGTATTCTACTGCTAATATACATAAAGTGGCCCTGCTGGCTCCGGACAGCAGACGCAGCGTGATCCCTATGGGGCGTTGGTGACAGAAGCATCGCAAAGCTAGACCAATCAATTGTAACAATCATTATTATAACCATTAACACAATAGACAGATTACCAGCAAAAGTTATATTGTTTACTACTCAAGGATCTAATGACGATACACAAGCCTTTCTCTGTTTTCTTATGTTATAGTAAGAAATTGTACTTATATGCGCTAATGACCCAAAATGTATTGTTCACAAACTCATCATTGTTTTTCTTTGTCTCATTTTCTGTTCTGTAAGAAAATTTTTTTATAAAAACGTATGAAAGAAAGAAACTGTACACACTGTATTAGATACTGTGTACATCGCCTGCACTGTATTAGCAACCGTACTACAGCTGCGCTGTATTGTGTACTGTGTACACCACCAGAAGTGTAGTAGAAACTGTACACACTGTATTAGATACTGTGTACACCGCCTGCACTTTATTAGCAACTGTACTATGGCTGCACTGTATTGTGTATAACACCAGAAGTGTAGTAGAAACTTTACACACTGTATTAGATACTGTATACACCACCTACACTGTATTAGCAACTGTACTATGGCTACGCTGTATTGTGTACACCACCAGAAGTGTAGTAGAAACTGTACACACTGTATTAGATACTGTGTACACCGCCTGCACTTTATTAGCAACTGTACTATGGCTGCACTTTATTGTGTACTGTGTACACCACCAGAAGTGTAGTAGAAACTGTACACACTGTATTAGATACTGTGTACACTGCCTGCACTCTATTAGCAACTGTACTATGGCTGCACTGTATTGTGTACTGTGTACACCACCAGAAGTGTAGTAGAAACTGTACACACTGTATTAGATACTGTGTACACCACCAGAAGTGTAGTAGACACTATACACACTGTATTACATACTGTGTACACCACCTGAAGTATATTAGAAACAGTACACCACAGATAGCACTATATACACCACAGATAGATATAGGCTACACTGGATGCAGAGTATATATATATATATATATATATATATATAGATATAGATATATAGATAGATATATATCTCTATCTATCTATCTATCTATCTATCTATCTATCTATCTATCTATCTATCTATCTATCTATCTATCTATCTATCTATCTATCTATCTATCTAATAATACACCGCCTGAAGTGTATTAGAAACAGTACACCACAGAATGCACTGTAGATATACTGCCACTTAACTGAATAATCTGCCTGCTTAATCTAAATCAAGCTTTCTCTCTGTCCACACCAACAACACTACACACGGCTGCCGTGTAAGCAGCCTTATATAGTGTGGGGAGTGGACTTGGTCCCCCTGAGCCATGATTGGCCAAAGGCACCCTGCCTTTGGCCAACTATGGCTCTCTTAGCAGAGGGCACTGTGATTGGCCAAAGCATGCAGGTTAGGTGCATGCTTTGGCCAATCATCATACAGCAATGCACTGCGATCTCACAGTGCATTATAGGGTGTTCCGTGGCAAATTTGCGAATGCCCCATAATGTTCGCTCTTCGACAAACGGGTGAACACCCGATGTTCAGGTCGAGTGTTGTTCAGAAGGAAGATAAACCCCCCTCCCAGATCCCATTAAACACCTTATGCAAAGTTGGGGTTAGGAAGCAGCAAGTCAATTTGTAAAATTCCCCTAAGAGACCATCCCGTCATGGTGATTTGTTGCTAGCCAGCAATGTGATAGCTTCCTCAATCCCTTTCTGAGAGATAGGAGCATATAGAGTGAGAAGTTGTTCTGAGGAAATCTGGGGAGTATGGTGGAATCTAAAAAGTGTTTAGCTTGTGTGGTATATATGGTATCCCCAGTGTACAGGGTCATGTAAAAAGTTTGTAAAAGTTTATTAATCTCTGAAGGGGATGATATTATATGATCCTTATGGTCTTTTAAGGTTGTGATATGAGTGGGTTTATACGGGCCTTTTCAAAGTCTGGAAATAAGTTTTCCGACTTTGTTGCCATACTTATGAAAGTGTAGCTATGTGTGGGCAAATTTTATGCATTTTTGCTTTTCCACCCAGGTGTCAACAGAACGCTTGGCTTCATGCCATGCCTTTCTATCATCAGAGGATTTGCTCTGGATGAGAAGGGCCTGGGCCTGCGTGTAGGCGGTTACTTGCTTTTTTATATTGTTTAAGGGTGTTAGACTTGTAATAGGAGGAGTAGGATATAATTTAGCACCTTAGGAAAGCTTTCCCTGTATCCCAAAATAGGTTTGGTTGTAGGTGGAATCTATTAGTGTTAACAAATTCCTCCCACACTTCCTGAAGGATCTTTTTCAGCTGTTCATCATGGGGTAGAAAGGAAGGGAATCTCTATAGATGGAATTAGTGAGAAAGTTGCTGATCTGAACTGAGATTGGACTGTGATCTGATATCCAGTTCGTGGATAGTGGTTTCTCTGATGTGTGGTAGTAGAGAGGTGGTACAAAAGAAATAGTCTAGTCTGGCAAAAGATTTGTGAGAGGAGTAAAATATATATTCTTTGTCTGTGGGGTGAGATAGGGGTTGTTATTAGGTTGGCTCCCTGTATAAATTGTTCTAGGAGTGAGGGGCAGCCGACTGGGTCTTGCGAGGAGGAGAGACCAATGGATGATCTGTCTTCCTCATTTCTCAGTAATGTATTTAAGTCGCCTCTAATTAGATATGGGTATTGTGGTTTTTTCAAAATCCATCTAGTAGGTTCCTGGAAAAGGGCTTTTGGAGGGGAGTTAGGGGCATATTAATTAGTAATTAACAATTCTTTGTTTTGGAACTTGAGGTGGGCCGTGACCATTCGACTAGAGTCGTCACTGTCCACTACTAGGAGATCATAGACCAGGTTTTTGTGTAGTAAAATAATCACTCCTGCCCTTCTCCCTAATGATGCTGAGCCTATTACCTGTCCTATACATAGTTTCTGGAGGAGGTGGTAATCTGTGGAGGACAGATGTGTTTCCTGACCAAGGGCTATATCAGTTTTTAAACATTTTAGGTATCTTAGAATTTTCATCCATTTAGATGGGGAGCAGAGGCCCTTAATGTTCCTAGAGACTATCCGCATTTAAGTGTATTATAGTGTGTATGGTAAAAATGAGACTCACGGTTTAGTAGAGGGTGGTGATGGCTACGTGAAGAGTGAACATGGCTTAGACCCTGCAGGAGAGAAGGGAAGAGGGGAAAAGGAGAGCTTAACAATTGTTAAGCGTAACAAAAATACAGCAATCGTTATCGACTTCACTTTTTTCTGCATGTGTTCACCTAAACACAGCATTACCATGAGCCCAGGGGCTGAATAGGAGAGAGAGGCTGGGTAATAGCTTTTTTGTAAACATAAGTCAAGTGAGATGCCCACCTTGACCCCTGGTAATCTCCCTCTATCAGCTTCTGGGAGCAGGGTGATAACAAACAGTTACAAAATTATATGTTTCTAGGAACAGGCAGTGAATAAACCTAGGTAAATTCTTATTGAGGCAAACTCTGGGGGGCTCATGTTTTTTTTTGTGGGGAACTCATGTGATGGGATAGAGAGACTAAAGGCAGTGGAGGTCACTTGTTTCTGGTCAATCCATAGTTATTCGTCACCCGAAGGCACTTAGGGGGGTCCTTCCTGGGGCTGCATTGCTCCCTCGGTCCTGTGAAAGATATTTTTTTTGCTCCCTCAGTCCTGTGAAAGATATTTCCGTGTGGGGGCTGAGTTTTCTGAGTATTGTGGATGTGAACAAAAGTATGATTGCGCCTCAAAGGAGCATGGAAATGAGTTGGTCACCATTCGGAGCTTGTAGTCGCAGCGTTGTGGGGTATGCCAGCATGAAGCGGATATGGGTTGGAATTCTTTTGTTCTCTGGGAGACTTCAGCTGAGTAATCGTCAAAGATGAGCAAGTTATGACAATCTAGGTTAACTGTGTGTGTGTCTTGTGGAATGCCTGAAGGATGTCCAGCCTGTTGGCATAGTTTAGATATTTAACAATCACTGGTCTGGGTGACTTACAATTGGAGTTAGGCGCGCCTATTCTGTGAGCCCGCTAAGCTGCACAGAGCCTCTAGTATGTGAGAAGCACATAAATGTAGCAGGGTATGTGCTTGGTATGATTCTGGTAGACCAATGATCCTGAGATTGTTTTTGCGTGATTTTCTATGGTTTTCTATGTCTTCTAGTTTCTCCTGTATAATGGTTTGGGTTTGTGAGTGCTGCTTGATGGTACAGTTGTTCTGGTATACCTCGTCCTCCAGGGCTGAGATGCGGCACTCTGCATGTGATATCCTTCGGGCTTACTCACCTAGTTCCTTGAGGAGCTGCTCGATGCCAGTGGCAACAGCTGTGTCCACCGCAGTGGTGATAGTGGAGATAATCAGGGCTGCTATTGCCTGGGCTATTTTTTCATATTTGTCGGGCTGGGTAGTCCCTGTCAGCTCTGGTGGGAGCATGTTCCCTTTCTGGGGTCCTGTAGCTTGTTCAGCGGCCATATTGATTCCCTCTGAGGGAGGATTAGGCATCCTGGGACAGGAGGGAGACAGGGAGCTGGAGCAGGAACTGGTGAGATATCGCTCCATATTGAGCGGGGTCTGTCCGCGGCTGTTGTGTGCAGTTTGGAAGCTGTTACCGGTTTCTGTATGCAAATGGTAGCCAGGCTGTCACAGAGCCGCTGTGTGCTGCTGCCCTCACATATAGCGCTGAAAGCAGAAATGATGTATCACTCTTATTTTTGAAGAGATTAGAGATCTCTTGGGCAGTGAGTGAGTTAGTGGGAGGCAGTGGAGGACAGAGTAGAGAGTTAAAGGTAGAGAAGAGTTGACCGGGACAAGATGGTAATGTGTTAATGAGAGTGATAAAATAGGTCTGCTTGGCAGTGGGGAGGCAGGAATAGTATTTTAGGAGGGCAGATTTATATTGGTTGAAGTCTCCCTGGGACTTATGCTGCATACACGTGATCGGACATTTCGACAACAAAATCCTGGATTTATTTCCAACGGATGTTGGCTCAAACTTGTCTTGCATACACATGGTCCAACAAATGTTGTCGGAAATTCTGAACGCCAAGAACGCGGTGATGTACAACACGTATGATGAGCCAAGAAAAGTTCAATAGCCAGTTCGGCTCTTCTGCTTGATTCTGAGCATGCGTGGAATTTTGTGCGTTGGAATTGTGTACATGTTATCGGAATTTACGACAACGGATTTTGTTGTCGGAAAATTTGAGAACCAGCTCTCAAATTTTTGTTGTCAGAAATTCCGACAACAAATGTCCGATAGAACCTACACACAGTCGAAATTTCCGACAACAAGCTCACATCGAACATTTGTTGTCGGAAATTAGTCTTACACCACAGGCGCTCAAGAGTGTGGCTACATTTTCTGAGACTTCTGGTGTCATCAGTTTGCCAGAGTTGTAGCGGTCAGGGCCTGATTCTGCGTGTAGTAACTTGTCTAGGGAGGATGACAGTGAGCTGTTATAGATGGAATTGGCTAGGTTGGGGCAGGACAGGGGTGGGATTTTGTCATAGAGATGGTCAGTAGCAGAGCAGAGAAGAGAAGGTTTGAGGTGGCAAAGGTTTCTACGGGTAACTGTTAGGCAGTTGGAGGGAGAGGAGTTGAAAGATAGGGAGAGAGCAAAAACTAAAAAGGTGGTGATCAAAGAGTGGGAGAAGATTGTTGGAGAGGCTGCAGAGTGTACAGATAGGAGAAGACAAGGTCAAGGGTGTTGCCATTGGAGTGTGTGGGAGCTTGTATCCATTGCTTCAGGTCAAGAGATTAGGTTAGACTGAGAAGTTTAGAAACAGTAGTAGTATTAGCATTAACAGGGATGTTGAAGTCGCCAAGAATGATTGTGAGGATTTCAGAACAGAGAAAGTAGGGTATCCAGACAGAGAAATCATCAAGGAAGGTTGATACCGGTCCAGGAGGCCAGTAGATGACAGCAATTCTTTTTGAAAACTTACAATTTGTATTGATTTTCCAAATTTTCCAACAGAAAATATAAGAAGACATGCATCGTTGTAGAAGGCATAGACTTGGCAAGTTGTCAACACACATATATATATATATATATATATATATATATATATATATATATATATATAGATGACTCCCGTGCTGTCTCAAGGTCTAAACTAGGGAACAGTGCTGCAAAAACCTATAAATCTGATCCAAACAGAAACTATAAATAATAAAATGGTGGTGGTACTTGCGCTGTGAGAATGAAAATACAGGTGTGGGAAGTGCTAAAAAGAAAAATATGAATATATTGTTGGAAACTGAAAAGATATGTGCTAAAGGCAAACAAATGCATGTACATCAAATCCAAGTATAGCTCATATAGAAATAATGAATCTGAAAGAAATATAAAAAATATAAAAATTACAAAAAATGTGATAATATGTAAAAAAAGTCCGTGTGAGGTAAAACTCGATCTATCCCACCACCAGGAAACACTCGTGTACCAAATGTAATACAGTAACAAACAATGAATACAGTAACAAACAATCTCAGTTGTGTAACCAAAACTTACAGTGCATCTCATGTGCAGCTTATACAGAAATATCGGTGGGAAGTTTAAACCAACGTGTTGGAATAGGACATTTCGGACTACATTAAATGCTGTGAATTACGTTCATAAGTAGAATCAATTGAAGGTTTCGATTGTTGAGAAGAATAATTACAATCATATAACAAAGCTATAAAAAACAATGTTCAACTGCAAGCGAAGGAGACAAAGACCGTAAGAAGGTCTGGTCAGCAAGTAAATGAGACCATTAGAAATAGATAAGAAAGGTAAGATCAAGATCAGTAAAAGAGTAAGAAAAGGGTAAGAAAAGAAAAGAAATAGTAAGAGAGTCAGTCGGCAGGACCGCACGGGCCCCCAAGGAATTCCGGTGTGGTATTAAAATATCTGCGAGAGGGCTATGGTTCAAGCAAATGTGAATCAAAATCTGGAGGGAGAAAATATTCTACCCAGGGTGCCCAGGTTTTACTATGTTGGGGGATTCGGTCAAGAATGGTGGCCTCGATTTTACTATGGATCATAGCTTGGGTGACTATTTTTCTGTTCAAAAATGTTTATTGAGCATAATCAGTGAATACAGTAACAATCTCAATTGTGTAACAGAGACCAAAACTTACAGTGCATCCCATGTGCAGCTTATACAAAAAAATTGGTGGGAAGTTTAAACCAACGTGTTGGGACAGAACATTACAGACTACATTAAGTGCTGTGAATTACGTACATAAATAGAATTGAGTGAAGGTTTTGATTCTTAAGAAGAGGAAGTACAATCATATAACAAAATTAAACAACAATATTCAACTGCAAGAGGGAGACAAAGACCGTAAGAAGGTCTGGTCAGCAAGAAATAATACTGTTGTAGAGATTATAAATGAGACCATTAAAAATGAATAAGGAAGAGAAGATCAGGATTAGGAAAAGAGTAAGGAAAGGGTAAGAAAAGAAAAGAAAGAGTAAGAGAGTCAGTTGGCAGGACCGCATGGTCCCCAGATGATTACGGTGTGGTATTAAAATATCTGCGAGAGGGCTATGGTTCAAGGAAATATAAATCAAAATCTGGAGGAAGAAAATGTTCTACCCAGGGTGTCAAGGTTTTACTATGTTGGGGGATTCGGTCAAGAATGGTGGCCTCGATTTTACTATGGATTATAGCTTGGGCGACTCTATTTTTCACTTCTACTATATTTAATTTCAGGGTTTTCCATGCTCTGGCTATCACCTGCTTAGCCGCCGTTGTAAGTTGAAGAAGGAGGCGAAGTTGGGCTTTAGTAAGATTCCCTTGCACATGATTCAATAGTGCCAAGGATGGGTCAGGGTCTATAGTTTCATTTAGTAATGTAGAGGCCATATGGAATATTATTGTCCAAAATTGCTAAACAATGGGGCACGCCCACTAAATATGAAGGTGCGTACCCTTCCCTCCACAGTCTCTGAAACATACAGGTGGGTAGTTCGGTAGGAATTTAGATATACTTGCAGGGACCAGGTACCACCACATGAGAACCTTATAGTTTGCTTCCAGTGCTATAATATTATGAGATGAAGATTTTGTATTAGCCCATATGTTGGTCCAATCTTCAGCATCCGATTCGATCTGAAGGTCCTTGGACCACTGTGCAGCATAGAGAGGGAGGGTGGCTGGAGGGGAGGTGAAGTGATTATAGAGACGTGAAATAATACCAGGGGCATGTGGGTCCGAGTTACAAATACCTTCGAAGATAGAGAGGCCATCCAGGGAGGAACACGAGCCAATTACTGTTTGGGCAAAGTGAGCAACTTGGAGGTAGCAGAAGCATTCATTAGGGGGAAGATCAGCTTGAGATTGAAGAGCAGGAAACGTTTTGAGGGTGGTATCAGTAACCAGATCACATATTCGACTTAACCCTGCACGGAACCAGTACTGAAAAGAGTGTGGTTCAGTGAAGGCTGCATAAAATAGTGGGTGGCCTAGAAAGTAGAGTAATGGGGAATGTGGAGAAATTAGTTGGAAAGGGCCATGTAACCTGTCCTATAGTTTGAGAGAGTGTTTTGGACCGAACAGAACTGCTCGGTAGTCTTGTTTCTGTCCCCCTGGCCAAATTAACCTTCGATGTGAAAATGTGCACATTTAACCACAATCACTGACACGGACACGTTCAGTAAGTTTGGTACTTCTGACGTTTATTTCCTGGGCTCAAAAATGATATATTGAGAGCCGGATGTTTCGTTATCAAATCAAATATCGAATAAAACAAGCGTGTACAAACCGCAAATTATACATATTCATTATGGTGACAAAATGTAAGCTTTGCTGGGTTATATCTGTATAAGGAGATAGCAGACTATCATAGCTAATTATGTCTTATTTTCAGTTCCTGTTTGTCTTGAGTGTAGCCTCATAGGCCTGAAAAATAGGTGCAATCTTCTTAACTTTGTTCTTTGTACTTTAACTCTTGCAGTTCTGTTTCACATGAAAGGAGAAGCTGGCAGACATCTAATTTGAGCATGATTAAGGCTAATAGCTGGTTATAAGAAAATAAGCACTTATATCTATGCGATTATATTAGAAATAGGCATTTCACAATAACGCTCATAATCACATTCCATTACAGTCCCCCCCTTGAAATGCGTATTTTCTAAAACTGTCCCTCACACTGGAGAACAACCTGTCATTTTCACCCGGCTCATTTCACTGACTGCAACTCTTTTAAGCTGTGTGTAGAGAAAGGGCTGTAACTAGCTCACCACCCCCCTCAATACAGCTGGTGAAAAGCCACCAGGTGCTATCTGTCCCTATAGCCCTACGGTGTTGCATCTCGGGGAAGGGTGACTGTAACAGAGCGTAATGTGTAACTTTCATCATGGGTTTCATCAAGCCCTACATAGACATCGTCGTCATCTGGGATCTCTTGGTTCACAAATGTGGGGATATTTTGGTCAACCGCTTTTTCTACACACTTCTTAATACAGGGGAGGACACAGCAGATTATGGCAGCTATTGTCAGGACGGCTATCCCTATCTGGGTCAGTAGTCCCTGCCATCCTCCTTTTATCCAGGTAAGATACTGGTCCCATGGGTTGGTGAGCCCTGAATTCTGTTTTAATTCTTTGGACAGATTCTCTAGTTTTTGGATGGCTAAAATCACTTTACCATTTGGGCCGGTGTTGTCTGGGATGTAAGTGCAGCATGTACTTGTCTCAGGGATCATCTTGCATACACCCCCCTTCTCAGCTAGGAGAATGTCTAAGACCATACGGTTTTGGAAAGTCATGTGTGATGCTGCCTCTAACTGTCCGGCCAGACCTTGGAGTGCGTCCCTGGTGTAATTGACAAATCTTTGCTGGTTGTAGTAGATGTAATTTATCTAGTCTACATTCTTGTTTACAGCGATAATGGGAATCAGTGACTCGAAACCTGCTGCTACTTGGTCTCTTCCTTTGAATTCATCTGGGACCCCCCTTGGGACCCCTATGGCGTCTATGTATACATGGGGGTCAAAGCTCCCTGCTGGGGCACTCCTACGTTTCCTGTTGGGTTTGGGTACATCGCTTGCTTCTGGCTCTGGCTTCTCTGAGAAAATATGCAGGGGCATTATGGTTTTAGCCATTGCACATTCTCCTGTTCACTGTCCTGTCATTCTACTTCTAACTTTCATGTCCCCACAAATCCAGTACACATCTCTTAGGGACTGGACTTGATTCTGCACTAGGTCTGCAGACACCTTACTATAAGACTTGCAGTAACCCTCAGTGAAGTTCCCAAGGGGTTTTCCCACCCCATGGTACTTCCCATAACATGTATAATTGCCAGGATATATGGTAATACCTTCTGCTGGTTTAGGGGCTTTAGTGACTATGGGGTACTCCTTTTTCCAATACTCGCATAGGGAATGGTTTGTAGCTGTGTTTGTGAACAAACTAAGGACACAGGTCTCATGTTCTGGGGGTATGTTAAGGGGGACTGTTCCTAGATGTGGTTTAGCCCCCCCACACACGTAGCAATTAGTCTTGTTATGTTTCCCTGCATTGTACCTCATCCATTCGAGCCACAAGTTGACATCTGAAAAACCGGTCTCAGCAGCCATGGTGTCCTCAAAGGTAGGGTCTGCTATGGCTACCATGTCTCCTAATGTTTGTATGTGAGGCTTTAGGGGGTTCGAATTGGATGTAGATTGGGGAACTGTCCACTCTGGGTTATTGAACATGTCTTTCAGTTGAAAAGGTTTCCTAAAGCTGGGATACCCATTTGCCCACCACAGACCCAATACATAGGTCCCACTGTCCCCTGGGCTGGGATTCTCAATGGTTAGTCTAAACTCTTTTGTGAAGTATTGATCTGTGTGCTTGTTGATTGTCATTCTGTCTAGGAGTGATTTCCCATTCTTGTCTTTCTTATTTTGGGCGATTTCAGGCTTATACCCCCAGTTTGTGTGCCCAGTGTTCCAACCCACTGCTCCCCAGTAATCACAGTTGTCGCCCCAGTAGTCGTCAGTGACACATACATACACAGTCATGGGACCTACTGTTCCTTCATAGGTTCGAATTTTGTAATCTGTACCTGGAAGTATCTTACTATAAGGGGATATAAACGTGGCAACATGTGTGTTGGATGAGTTGTACCAGAATTGAGTTATACCATTTTCCTGTTTAATGGCCACCTCATGGGCTTGAGCAAAGATTATGACAAAAAGGATAAGCAGGATCATGGTTTGGTCTCCTCAGCCTCCTCTTCGGGCACGGGGACTTTCTTGCAATGAGAGGCGTGTATCCACGAGTTCTTTTCGGCCGCTTTTACTGATGTGGTGGTTGTCAGAAGGACTTGGAAAGACCATCATATCTGGGTTCAAGGGTGTGTTTCCTCAAAAACTTCTTTATCAGGACCCAATCACCAGGGACCAACTTGTGCGATCCTGTGTCTAACTCAGGATCTGGAATGGAAGAAAACACTTGCGCATGGATACGGGTTAATTGTCGAGATAAGGCAGTCACATAATCAGTTAATACATCAGATTGCAGTTGCAGCTGTTGTGGAAAGTAACATCCCAGTCTGGGGGCTGAACCAAACAATATCTCATAGGGTGACAAACCATGATTTCCCTTGGGGTGTACCTGACACTGAACAAGGCAATGGGTAGGCTGTCTGGCCAACTCATTCCTGTTTCCTGAGACATTTTTAGCATTCTAGACTTTATTGTGCCATTTAGTCTTTCCACCTTCCCACTACTCTGAGGATGGTATGGAGTGTGGAAAGCTAGTGTGACCCCTAAGGCTGTCCATATCTCCTTGGTTACTGAGGCCGTGAAAGCCGGCCCCTGATCACTCTCTATAACCTCTGGAACACCATATCTGCACACTAATTCTGTTAAAAGTCTTTTAGCTGTGGTGTTCGCCGTCATGTTGATAACGGGATAGGCTTCCGGCCTACGTGGCAGACGCAGTCTCTTGTTTAATTCAGTGATTCCTTCAACTTCTGTGGCTCCTTTTTTGATCCACACTTCTTTTTCCTCTTTGTCAGCTGTCTCTTGTTGCTCCTTGAGGTGAGTCCTGTTTACAAGAAGGTTTTGTAGAATCATGGTCGTTTATGTTGTCTCTTCAGGGCTGTCTATTGGGTCATCCAGGATAGGTGCATTCACTCTGCTGACCACTTCTCGCATTCCATCTGCAGCTTGCTTTGCGGCAGTATCTGCCAAATAATTGCCTCGTGCTTCTTGGGAAACCAGTTTGCCGTGTGCTTTCACTTTAAGTATGGCCACCTGCGTTGGGAGCAGTAAGGCATCCATCAGGTTCTTGATAGCTGTGCTGTGTTTTACAGGAGTTCCTGCTGCTGTCAGGAATCCTCTAGTTTTCCAGATGATCCTAAAATCACAGCCTACTCCCAGAGCATATCTTGAGTCTGTGTAGATGTTAGCTCGTTTTCCTTCTGCCAACTTGCATGCCATAGTTAGGGCCTGCAACTCTGCTTCTTGTGCAGACATGGAGGGGGGTAACGCTGAGGCTTGGAGGACTGTATCTTCTGTGGTAACTGCATATCCTGTATGGTACCGCCCAGCATCATCTGCATATCTGGAACCATCCACAAAGATTATCAGGTCAGGATTTTCAAGGGCAGTTTCACTGACTGTCGGCAGGTGTGCTGTCTCTATCTTCATCACTTCAAAACAGTCATGGGCGGTATAGTGGTAATCATCTTCCACAGAGGTTCCCCCCTCGAGAAGGGGAAGTAGAGTGGATGGGATGAGGGTATCACATCGGAGAATGGTGATGTTGTCAGGGGGAGGTAAGGCACACTGGAGTCTGAGGTGCCTTTGTGAAGACAGGTGTCTGGGTTGGATCTGGTTCAGGATGGCAGTGATGTCATGAGGAGCAAGGAGGATTAAGGGGTGACCCAAGACGAGGTCCGCAGTCTTGTCCAAGAGAACTTGGGTTGCAAAGACGGCTCTGAGGCAGGAAGGTCCCCCCTTGATCACTGAGTCCAGTTGACAGGAGTGATACCCTGAGTCTGTTATTATGGGCCTGAGCCAAAACTTCTGTGACATGTCCTTGCCGCTCTGAGACAAACAGTTTGAAAAGTCTTGAAAGTCTTTTAGTCCAAAAGCAGAGGCTGTTGAGAGGATCTCCTTCAGAGTTTCAAAATTGTCCACAGCTTCTGGAGAAAGCAGGAAAGGGTCAGATCTCAGGGCATCATAAAGGGATTGCTTGACCTTGAGGCAAAGGGATGCCCTTGATTGCAGCAACTCTTTCTTCAGTGAGATGTCAGGTGCCTTGGGAGATGCAGAGGCCTGGGAAAATCACCTTCTTTCTGGACTTTTTGCTTTTTAAGGCTTTGCAACCTTGCTCAACCAGGTAGTGGAGGAGACTTTCTGAGAATATGGAGGCGTCACCGAAGGAATCTGCACACAGCAGGAGGTCATCTACATATTGGAGAAGTACAACATCTGGGTGTAGTCTCATCCACGTGTCCAGGTTTGAGAGCCATTGCTTTGGCAAATTGAGTAGGGGAGTTCTGGGCACCTTGTGGCATAACAGTCCAGGTGTAGCTCTGCTAGCAACATGTGGGGATTGGGGATGGTGGGGGTCTCCAGGATGGTAGCTTCATTCACTGCTCTGAGGTCTTGTACCATCCTGTACTCTTCTGGTTCCTCTTTTGCGGTTCGCTTCTTCACTGGGAACAGTGGTGTGTTACAAGGAGATTTACAGGGTACCAAGGCTCCATTTGACTGAAGAGCCTCAGCTTGTCTTGAGATGGATGTCGATTGTGCAGGCTTCAAGGGGTATTGTGGTTTTCTGGGTAGGAGAGCCCCAGGCTTCAGTTGTACCATGACTGGCGGCACTTTCAGATGTCCTATGTCTTCCGGCCCTGTGGACCATAGGCATGTGGGGACCCGATCCAAAACTTCTTCGGGGACTTTAGGTTCGTCTTTTCGGTTCAGGGATAACAGGAGTGGGATGAAGCAGAGTGCCGATGCGTCATTGATGGCCAGTGGTGAGGTGATCAGAACACCACCATCGGGTTGGAAGGAGATAGAGGCTTGGAGCCTGGACAGAACATCAGTTCCTAGTAGGTTCAGGGGACATGTGGATGAGACCACAAATCTCGCTAATAAGTCAGGAAAGTTGCCGACTTGCAGGGGCGGGTCAACGGGCTCTTTCTGGGCGTTCCATGAACCCCTACACATGCTATGTTAATGTCCGATAGGAATGAGGTATCGGGTAATTCTTCTGCCCTGATTACGGACTGGGCTGCACCTGTGTCATGACAGGGGCAGGTGACACAGGCTTGCCGGAATCCTAGCCGTGAAGGTCCATGTGTTCCGAAGTGGGGTGTGGCGGTTGGTGAGGTGGGTCCTGAGATTCTTGGCGACGAGTGTGACTGGTTCTGTATGGCCCAGTTTGACTGTGGTTGGGATTTGGGGGACTATGGGTGAATTTCCATCTGCTTCGGTATTCCCTTCTGGAGTGGGCTGGGTCTTTCGCAGTTGTAGCAAGCAGACACATGGAGTTGGTACTGGTGGGCGCAGATAGGGTGTGTCAGAGGCCATCATGAGAGGAGCTACTCTCTACTGTTCTGTGAGGATTTTGGACCTAATAACTACTAATAACAACGTCTCAAGCTCAAAGTTGTGGGTTCTCTATACTCAAACCCTTTCATATTGACTCTTTAAGACCTGAAATAAATGTGGCAGCTAACATGTGTCTATGCTCTCTCTTTAGCACGCTAAAACTCAAATCAGTAAACTTCTTGTACACATATTGACTTCAGGCATTTTAGAGTAGAGATGTGAACCATCTCCATACAGAATAATTTTTTTATAGGGAGCCTCGGTCCAGCTGATCTCCACAACATAGATATTTATCTTTCTTTCTAAACATTCTAATTAGATACTGACTCTTTTTTTTTTTTTTTTTTTTTTTTTTAGAATATAAAACGCTGTGAGGAAAACTAGCGCATAGATTTAAGCAAAGAAAGCACTTCCTCTTTTGCTTTTCTGGCATAATGCCTAGAATACATAAACTTCCTCTTTTGATAATACAACTTAAACACAATTAAAACCAAAATAAATTCAGACTCTGACCGAAATATTCAGAAATATTCAATACATCCTATACATAAATTATTTATTCAATTAAAATGCTACATTGGTTGCTACTATGCACCATCACTGGAAACATGTGGGCGGGTTTCGGTGTAGGCGGTTGCATAGGGCGTGTTGCCACAGGGGGAGGTGTCACTTAGAACAGAGGGGTGGTAGACGAAGGGCAGTGTCTACTTGGGGACCAGACGCCATTATAGGGCGGTGGCTGACTACTTAGCTTCCTCTTTTCTAATTTTCTTGTACATGTACACGATGCAACCATTTTGGTTCCATCCACCCTCTTCTTCATGAATAGCGTTTGTAACTTTAAACCAAGCATCTGCTGCCCGTAGCAACCAATAATCTGACAACAGACCTTATTTACGTTTCAAAAAACAGTACGCCATTCATCTACTTGTAATCTCCCACCCAAATGCATATCAATTCCACAAACTTTTGCTAATTTCTTTCCCTTTTTTACAGCAGGCTCTCCCTCCCATTCTAATACCAAATCACAAGCCAAACTGCCCTCTGTGGGCATAATTAACTTATTTCCCATTTCACACAACTCTTGAATTGAATAGGAGGAGAGGAAAGGAAGAAAGGTTGAAATAAAACAGAAAATAAATGAAGATGTGCAGTGACAGTGTGATATAGAAGATGAGGAAGTGAAGAGATCTCTGTTAAATCTGCAAAAGGGAGACATGAAACAGACCAGACAAAACACAGAATGTGAGTCAACAACTGGTATTCAGTGACCCATTTTAAACGTCTTCTACACATCCCAACTCAAACCCAAACTCCTCACTCTGGCTTTCTCTGCCTCCTCGTAATCTTCTGGCTGCTGAGGTTGTAGGGGACACCTTTTACTTCCCTGTCCTCTTATCCTAGCCTCAGCCTAAATAACTTCCAATTTCTTACCAACTGAAAACTTCACTGGATAATGTACATTCAATCTGAATACCATTACTTGGGGGACCTCTGGCACTAGGGGTTTGTAACCGAGAATAGATCTCTTATAACCTGGCTCTACCTTTGTGACCAAGCCCCAGGCCTCCTCATTAATGCCAAATAACAGTCCACAGACACATCTAGGACATGACATTACCAACAACAATTGATGTGATGACTGGAGTGAATTCTGGACTTAATCAGATCCTCACGGGATCCCCACGCCACCGCTAGGCGTAATTTGACGCCCCCTTTCCTGGTAACCCGTGCTTTACCGCACAATTATTTGCCCCAGGAGGAGTTTACCGCGTCCTGACGCCCTCTCTTGATATCAATCCTCAAGAGTAGGGATGAGCTTCGAGTTCGAGTCAAACTCATGTTCGACTCGAACATTGGCTGTTCGCAAGTTCACCGAACAGCGAACAATTTGGGGTGTTCGCGGCAAATTCGAATGCCGCGGAACACCCTTTAAAAGTCTATGGGAGAAATCAAAAGTGCTAATTTTAAAGGCTAATATGCAAGTTATTGTCATAAAAAGTGTTTGGGGACCTGGGTCCTGCCCCAGGGGACATGGATCAATGCAAAAAAAAGTTTTAAAAAAAAACGGCCGTTTTTTCAGGAGCAGTGATTTTAATAATGCTTAAAGTCAATCAATAAAAGTGTAATATCCCTTTAAATTTCGTACCTGGGGGGTGTCTATAGTGTGTCTGTAAAGGAGCGCATGTTTCCTGTGTTTAGAACAGTCTGACAGCAAAATGACATTTTGAAGGAAAAAACTCATTTAAAACTACCCGCGGCTATTGCATTGCCGACAATACACATAGAAGTTCATTGATAAAAACGGCATGGGAATTCCCCAAAGGGGAACCCCGAACCAAAATTAAAAAAAAAAAATGACGTGGGAGTCCCCCTAAATTCCATACCAGGCCCTTCAGGTCTGGTATGGATATTAAGGGGAACCCCGGCCAAAATTAAAAAAAAAAAATGACGTGGGGTTCCCCCTAAATTCCATACCAGACCCTTCAGGTCTGATATGGATTTTAAGGGGAACCCCGCGCCAAAAAAAATAAAAAAAAACGGCGTGGGGTCCCCCCAAAAATCCATACCAGACCCTTATCCGAGCACGCAACCTGGCAGGCCGCAGGAAAAGAGGGGGGGACGAGAGTGCGGCCCCCCCTCCCTCCTGAACCGTACCAGGCCACATGCCCTCAACATTGGGAGGGTGCTTTGGGGTAGCCCCCCAAAACACCTTGTCCCCATGTTGATGAGGACAAGGGCCTCATCCCCACAACCCTGGCCGGTGGTTGTGGGGGTCTGCGGGCGGGGGGCTTATCGGAATCTGGAAGCCCCCTTTAACAAGGTGACCCCCAGATCCCGGCCCCCCCCTGTGTGAAATGGTAAGGGGGTACATAAGTACCCCTACCATTTCACGAAAAAAGTGTCAAAAATGTTAAAAATGACAAGAGACAGTTTTTGACAATTCCTTTATTTAAATGCTTCTTCTTTCTTCTATCTTCCTTCATCTTCTGGTTCTTCTGGTTCTTCTGGCTCTTCTGGTTCTTCCTCCGGCGTTCTCGTCCAGCATCTCCTCCGCGGCGTCTTCTATCTTCTTCTCCTCGGGCCGCTCCGCACCCATGGCATAGGGGGGAGGCTCCCGCTCTTCTCTTCTTCTTTTCTTCTCTTCTGTTCTTCTTCATTTTCTTCTCCGGGCCGCTCCGCAATCCATGCTGGCATGGAAGGAGGCTCCCGCTGTGTGACGGCGCTCCTCGTCTGACAGTTCTTAAATAACGGGGGGCGGGGCCACCCAGTGACCCCGCCCCCCTCTGACGCACGGTGACTTGACGGGACTTCCCTGTGGCATTCCCCGTGACGTCACAGGGAAGTCCCGTCAAGTCACCGTGCGTCAGAGGGGGGCGGGGTTCACCGGGTGGCCCCGCCCACCCGGTTATTTAAGAACTGTCAGACGAGGAGCGCCGTCACACAGCGGGAGCCTCCCTCCATGCCAGCATGGATTGCGGAGCGGCCCGGAGAAGAAAATGAAGAAGAACAGAAGAGAAGAAAAGAAGAAGAGAAGAGCGGGAGCCTCCCCCCTATGCCATGGGTGCGGAGTGGCCCGAGGAGAAGAAGATAGAAGACGCCGCGGAGGAGATGCTGGACGAGAACGCCGGAGGAAGAACCAGAAGAGCCAGAAGAACCAGAAGAACCAGAAGATGAAGGAAGATAGAAGAAAGAAGAAGCATTTAAATAAAGGAATTGTCAAAAACTGTCTCTTGTCATTTTTAACATTTTTGACACTTTTTTCGTGAAATGGTAGGGGTACTTATGTACCCCCTTACCATTTCACACAGGGGGGGGCCGGGATCTGGGGGTCACCTTGTTAAAGGGGGCTTCCAGATTCCGATAAGCCCCCCGCCCGCAGACCCCCACAACCACCGGCCATGGTTGTGGGGATGAGGCCCTTGTCCTCATCAACATGGGGACAAGGTGTTTTGGGGGGCTACCCCAAAGCACCCTCCCAATGTTGAGGGCATGTGGCCTGGTACGGTTCAGGAGGGAGGGGGGGCCGCACTCTCGTCCCCCCCTCTTTTCCTGCGGCCTGCCAGGTTGCGTGCTCAGATAAGGGTCTGGTATGGATTTTTGGGGGGACCCCACGCCGTTTTTTTTTTTTTTTTTGGCGCGGGGTTCCCCTTAAAATCCATACCAGACCTGAAGGGTCTGGTATGGAATTTAGGGGGAACCCCACGTCATTTTTTTTTTTTAATTTTGGTTCGGGGTTCCCCTTAATATCCATACCAGACCTGAAGGGCCTGGTATGGAATTTAGGAGGACTTCCACGTCATATTTTTTTTTTAATTTTGGTTCGGGGTTCCCCTTTGGGGAATTCCCATGCCGTTTTTTATCAATGAACTTCTATGTGTATTGTCGGCAATGCAATAGCCGCGGGTAGTTTTAAATGAGTTTTTTCCTTCAAAATGTCATTTTGCTGTCAGACTGTTCTAAACACAGGAAACATGCGCCCCTTTACAGGCATACTATAGACACCCCCCAGGTACGAAATTTAAAGAGATATTACACTTTTATTGTTTGACTTTAAGCATTATTAAAATCACTGCTCCTGAAAAAACGGCCGTTTTTAAAACTTTTTTTTGCATTGATCCATGTCCCCTGGGGCAGGACCCAGGTCCCCAAACACTTTTTATGACAATAACTTGCATATAAGCCTTTAAAATTAGCACTTTTGATTATTCATGTTCGTGTCCCATAGACTTTAACGGTGTTCGCATGTTCGAACGAACTTTTTTCCTGTTCGCATGTTCTGGTGCGAACCGAACAGGGGGGTGTTCGGCTCATCCCTACTCAAGAGAAGTTTAACCACATCACCTCCATCCATGAACATATAATCAATCCCTCATTCACAACAGCCGTCACACAACACGATCGATCGACAAAACAAAACACAATATACTCCAAATACAAATACAGGCGGGTCAGAAACAATCGCAGGTTCGTACTATATAAATAGGCTCGAGACAAGATATATACCTGTCTTTGTGGACCTCGGGAAGCCAATGCGGAGACAGAAATTAACCAAATACGGATGCGGATCAAACAGCAGACAAATTATTAAAAAGTGTCTTACTGTTTTCTCCAGAGTTGATCAGGCTCTGGCTTGCCCGTATTTGATTCTGTTTCAGTGTCCTCTAAGTACGGCTTCCTTTTGGGCCAAAATCTCGAGCCCCACTTCTGGGCGCCAAATGTTTTGGACCGAACAGAACTGCTCGGTAGTCTTGTTTCTGTCCCCCTGGCCAAATTAACCTTCGATGTGAAAATGTGCACATTTAACCACAATCACTGACACGGACACATTCAGTAAGTTTGGTACTTCTGACGTTTATTTCCTGGGCTCAAAAATGATATATCGAGAGCCGGATGTTTCGTTATCAAATCAAATATCGAATAAAACAAGCGTGTACAAACCGCAAATTATACATATTCATTATGGTGACAAAATGTAAGCTTTGCTGGGTTATATCTGTATAAGGAGATAGCAGACTATCATAGCTAATTATGTCTTATTTTCAGTTCCTGTTTGTCTTGAGTGTAGCCTCATAGGCCTGAAAAATAGGTGCAATCTTCTTAACTTTGTTCTTTGTACTTTAACTCTTGCAGTTCTGTTTCACATGAAAGGGGAAGCTGGCAGACATCTAATTTGAGCATGATTAAGGCTAATAGCTGGTTATAAGAAAATAAGCACTTATATCTATGCGATTATATTAGAAATAGGCATTTCACAATAACGCTCATAATCACATTCCATTACAAGAGGACCTGGTGACAGGATTGGATATAAGGCCACGGGTTGATGAGGGTAACCATAGTATATTAGACACCATGAGTGGGGAGAGTTCTATCGCTTCCAAACTGACCCATAATGGTATTTCAGTTTTTGCATGTAGCAGTGTTAATTGGGCCAACTGGGCTGCATGGTAATAATGAGCAAAGTTAGGGAGTCCCAGGCCTCCACAAAGTTTACTGCAGAGAAGAATGGATCTGGTCACCCTAGGTTTTATGGAGCCTTATATGTATTTAAATACACAGGACTGAATGATTCAATGAAAATAGGAAGGTATTGCGATCGGGTGGACTCTATAAAGATACAAAAGTTTTGGAAGTAAAGACATCTTACCAGCTGCAACCCGTCCAAGTCATGAAACACAAAGCTGTCGCCAGGTGTCCAACAAGGAAGACAGATGTGACAGCATAGGCAGATAGTTAGCTTGATAGAGCGAGGCAGGGTTACTTGTTAGTCTAATTCCAAGATATGGTATAGAAGAGGTGGACCAAAGAAAAGGGCAGTGATCCCGTAAGTGAATAAGATCCTGTTGTAGGAGAGACACGTTGAGAGCCTTGGATTTGGATTGATTAACTTCTAAACCCGATATATTAGCAAATTTGTCTAAAATCTGAAAAAGATTTGGGAGTGTCATGCGAAGAGAGGTCATGAACAGGAGTGTGTCATCAGTAAATAAGCATATTTTGTGAGATGTGGACGCAATTTCTAATCAGGGTAGCCAAAGGTTCAATCACTAGCGCAAAAATTAGGGGGGAGAGGGGGCATCCCTGTCTCGTCCCCCTTTGTATTTGAAAGTAATCTGAGTGAAAGCCCGAGTACTTAATATAAGCTTGTGGATGATTGTACAAGGAGCTAATCCATTGTAGGAAATATGGGCCGAATCCCCAAGGACATAAAATAAAGTGAAGATAGGGCCAGGAGACCATATCAAACGCTTTCCTTATATCCAAAGATAAAAGGTGCATTGGTATTTTACAGGAACGGGCTAAATGTTGAAGTAGGATAACCCATCGGATGTTGTCACTGGCTTGTCGTTTTGATATGAAACCCACTTGGTCAATATGGACTAGTCCCCCCAATGATCGGGTTAAGATGTAACGCCAAAATTTTAGCTAAAAGCTTAACATCCAGGTTAAGTAGGGATATGGGCCTAAAATTGGACCAAAGGGAATTGTCTGTGTTGGGTTTAGGTATCATGGCTATTATAGCTGTCAACGTATCTTGGCCAAATGAATGTTGTTGCAATAAGGCATTAAAGGAATTAGAGAGAAGTGGGTCTAAAATTGTAGCAAATTTTTTAAAGTAGGTGCTAGAGAGGCCGTCAGGACCAGGTCGTTTATGAGGTTTAAGTGTTTTAATAGCTAGGAGGACCTCTTCAATCATGACGGTACTCTCCAGGGACTCACGGTCGGCCTCTGAAACTGAAGGTATCGGAACATAGTGCTTTGGCCTGGGTATGAGGGAAAGAGGGTCTTGCTTTATATACTTCTTCTAGCCTTTTGCGGAATTTGGAAAGTACCTTAACAGGATTACTAGAGTGAGTGTTTTTACCAAGCCGAAGCCTAATGGGAGCATGAAGTTGTTCTGGGCAATGAAGACGCAGTGCAAGGATCGTATCAAGTTTGTTAGCCTTAGTATAAATGGTATGGTTGGATCTGCATATGGCCTTATCAGCCGATTCAGCCAACAACAGATCCAATTCAGCTTTAGCCTTCTCCAAGGCTATCCTATGTGGCTCAGTAGGGGAGGACTTGAATTGAAGAAAGCAACAATGGAAATAATTTTCCAATTGGGTTAGCCGTAACTTTTTATTTTGTTTGAGATGTGTGGATACCGAGATACACGTGCCCCATCTGGTTTGTGTGCCTCCCATAAAAGGACAGGAGAGATGCCAGGGGTGGAGTTATGTAATAGATAATCTTTGAGGGCAATTTGAATGTCTAGACAGTACAACTAATTAGTCAGGTGGGCCTCACTGATGCACCAAGTGCGATCTCTAGATTGTGGGATGAGGGAAGAAATTGTGGTAATTACTGCACAGTGGTCCGACCAGGTGATAAGCTGTATGATAGAGTCAAGTAGGATCGGAGAGGATGCTATTGAGACAAAAATATGATTAATCCTGGAAAAGGACTTGTGAGGATAAGAATAAAATGTGTAGTTTTACTTTAAAGGGTTGCATTCACATCAAGTATCGAGCAAAGAGGCTTGTTGTAGTAGTTTCCGAAAGTGAATGGAGGGAGAGTACTGCTCAGGGGCGTAGGGAGATTTGTCTAAGCGTGGGTGGAGCACTAAGTTAGAATCTCCACACAAATGCAATGTACCTTTACAATGTGTACGAACCACCTGGAATAAATGTGAAAAAAAAGGATTTGGGTTACTGTTTGGGGCATAATAAGATACAATAATGGTTTCTACATCTTGTAATAGGCCTACTATTATAACATATCGGCCTTCAGGATCCTTAATCTCTGTTAATAAAGTAAAGGGAAGAGAATGATGGAGGGCAATAAGAACGCCTCTTTGTTTTGTATTAGCGGAGGCAGTGAATACCTGGGGATAACGAGGGCTAAAAAACTTTGGAGTTGCTCGGGCTGAAAAATGGGTTTCCTGTAATGCCACTCTAGTAATGCCACGATGCTAGCTTTCAGGGATGCAAATGACTGTAAGGCATTAATCCTTTTTTGGGGAGAGTTAAGACCCTTCACATTTAGGGAGTGTATGTTCAGTGGGGCCATCTGGGGGTGTGTAGAGAGTTATAAAATACTACCCTGAGGTCCCTGCAATCCGACCGACCGTAGGAGAAGAGAAAGAAGAAGAAGTGAGAGCAAGACGTAAAGAAGAAATAAGAGAAATAGAAAAATAAGGAAGAAGTAGCATAGGGCAAACAAATGGACATGTAAAAATATGAAGGTTGGACCTAGTTGCCCGACCAAATAGTGCACCGGCTCACCAGAAGGCCAGCCAGCTGGAGGGTGGGTGCACCTTAAGAGGGGGGAGCAGTGACAGCTTCCCACTGCAAACGGGGAAATAACAAACTTTAACGTGTATACATACTCTTAGAGACTTAACAGCTTACCAAAATGTACATCAGCAGCAGTATTATAACCTGTTATGAACAAGGCAGCAACCATGTGGTTATAGCACCCCCAGGCGGGGAGGGTGCAGGTAATTGAGGAATAAGGGTGGAGAAAACACCTGGGAACGCAACAAAGTGGGGCATGGAAGAAGGGGAGGTTATGGGGAAAGATTGGAAAAAATGGAGGAGGGGGGGAGTAAAGAGGAAAGGATGAGAAAGGTAGAGGGTGAGGGGAAAAGGAGAGGAGATGGGAGGGGGGGAGATGGAGGGGGGGGGATATGAAGGGAGAGGGGACGGGGTGGGAAAGGAAAGATAAAGAAAGTATAGTGGTGAAAGACTATATGTAAAACATCTAAGGCTACAGTAGAAGAGTGCTTACACGGATTGTAATAACATATTCCCAAAATTGTCGTTTTAAGGTAAGCATAGCAGAGGTATATAACACTTGAACTATATAAACTCAAAAAGAAAAATATCTAAGAAAAAGAAAAATCCGAACTGGACCTCTGCAACCCCTTAAATGTGGAGGGGAACTGAGTAGGTCACCTCCTTTAAACATAAGGAGGTATTCACTACTGGACAGTCTTCCCATGTCTTGATTGAAGAAGAACTTTCAAATGGCATGTGACACCTCTAGAACTTCAAGCAAGAGTCTGCTATCGGTACCAGGGAAAAAGAGGACAAAGGGTTGCCATTAAAGCATACTCAGCGGGGTGTATATAGCTGCGGGTCCCGGGTGCCATCATGAGGTGAACGGGAGGGGGTCCCCTTACGGATCGAGGATGGGCCCGGTGGAGGCCGTTTTGGGGTGGCAGCTTATGGGTGAGCAGTGGCTCGAGCTGGTGTGTGAGGTAACATTGTCTCTGATTGCTGGGCTGGGGTGGCCAGATAGAGGGATTCAAGAAGGCGTTGAAGGGCTTCAGGAGATGTGCAAGAGTGTTGTTGTCCTTGATAGGAAAACTGCAGGGCGAAAGGAAAATGCCAAGTGTATTTTAGCTGGTGTTGTACCAGGATTTGAAGCTGAGGCTTCATCGCACGTCGCTTGGCAATCGTAAGGGGGGCCAGGTAAGAGAAAAGTTGGTAAGTATGGCCTTGGAACAGGAGGGTGTGCTTGTTGCGAGCGACAGCCAGTAATTGCTCCTTTGTGCGAAAGAAGTGCAGTTTAATAATAATATCCCACAGTGGGCCGTCAGCTTGGTGGCCAGTGAGAGCCCTATGAATCCGGTCAAATTCCAATCGTTCTATTGGTATAGAGGGTGAAAGTTCTTGAAATAGGGCCGTAGAAAAAAATTGCAGGTCGTCTATTACTTCAGGTATGCCGCGTAGGCGCAGATTTGACCTACGGGAGCGGTTCTCGGCGTCCTCTAATCGTGAAAGAAGTGTGGCGTTCTCCTCATGGAGAGCTGCCTGCTCTTGGGCCTGCTCCTGGAGAGTGAGCTCCATGTCATCTACGCTGGTCTCCAGGTCCAGTGTGCGTTGACCTAGCTCCCTGATCTCACAGGATAGTCTATTAATCTATAATTTGGTCTGAAGTAGCTTTGAGTGCCCTCTGCAGCATAGATTCCATATGTTTAAGGAATTCTGATTGAGACATACCTGAGGGCGGCAGGGTAGGAGAGCCATCGATGTGAAAGTCAGCTCCATCCTCCACGTCACTATCAGCGTGTCCTGATCTGGATGGGGAAGTGGCTTGCTGCTTCACTAAGGCCTTCTCTGCCATTTTGTAGGAGGTACGGGCCAGAGCTTCCTTGATGGGTTTTGGCTTGTTCTTGCTGCGATGACCCATCAAAACCATCCCGGGAACAGCTATGATGTACCGAGCAGTGATAGCTATAGGAGTGGGGTTGCAGGGTGGTTCAGGTGCGTTTTGAAGTCCTGATAATGCAGCGGGGAGTATGGAGCTCTAGTGACACACATCTGCCATGTCGAGCTTCGCGCATGCGCCCCCCAATTCTTTTTTTTATTATTAATATTCTTCATTTTCATTTTCATAGACACGCAGGAAAGGGTACATAAGTCTTCTAGATACACTTGCACACAGTTTTTGAAGGAACTCAGCGAGTAGGTTGTTCCAAACATTTTGGAGAACTAAACACAAACCTTCTGAGGATATGGGCTGCCTCAAATGCTCTGTCTTTTTGTGTAATCCCAGACAGACTGTAAGATGTCAATTTTGAGGGCTCTGTGGGGGCCAAGCCATCACTTCCATGACTCCTGTTTTTCTTTACGCTGAAGATAGTTCTTAATGCGATTGGCTGTATATATAGCTGTAGCAGGAGGCAGTTTGTTTGTGAAGGGCTTAGGAGCAGTACAATTATGAGTGTCTGCAGGCAACAGTAAAACATAGTGGAGGTTCCTTGCAAGTTTGGGGCTGCATTTCTGCAAATGGAGTTGGAAATTTGGTAAGAATCAATGGTGTCCTCAATGCTGAGAAATAGAGGAAGATACTTATCCATCATGCTGTACCACCCGGGAGGTGTGTGATGGGCCCCAAATGTATTCTTCAGCAGGAAAATGACCTCATACATACAACCAATGTCATTAAGAACTATCTTCAGTGTAAATAAGAACAAGGAGTCTTGGAAGTGATAGTTTGGTCTCCACAGAGTCCTGAACTCAACATTATCAAGTCTATCTGAGCGTACATGAAGAGACTGAAGGATTTCAAGCAGCTTGCATCCACAAAAGAAGGTTTAGGAGTGTGTCTATGGGAACGCTTGGCCATTCTTCCAGGAGTGCATTTGGCCCCTTAGTTCCAGTGAACGGAAGATTTAAGACATCAGCATACCAAGACATTTTGCACAATTTCATGCTCCCAACTTGGTGAAAACAGTTTGGAGATGGCCCCTTCCTGTTCCAACATGACTGTGCACAAGTGCACAAAGCAAGGTCCATAAAGACCTTGACAGCAAACTCACTCAATAAAGAGTGAGTTTGGGGTGGAGGAACATGACTGGCCTGCACAGAGTCCTGACCTCAACCCGATAGAACACCTTTGGGATGAATTAGAGCAGAGACTGTGAGCCAGGCCTTCTTGTCCAACATCAGTGCCTGACCTCACAAATGCACTTCTGGAGGAATGGTCAAACATTCCCATAGACACATTCAGAAAATTTTAAGCTGTTATAGCTGCAAAGGGTGGGCCAACTCTATATATATATATATATATATATATATATATATATATATATATATATATATATATATATATACACAGTGGGGATGGAAAGTATTCAAACCCCCTTAAATGTTTCACTCTTTGTTATATTGCAGCCATTTGCTAAAATCATTTAAGTTTTTTTTCCCTCATTAATGTACATAGAGCACCCCATATTGACAGAATTGTTGACATTTTTGCAGATTTATTAAAAAAGAAAAACTGAAATATCACATGGTCCTAAGTATTCAGACCCTTTGCTCAGTATTTAGTAGAAGCACCCTTTTGATCTAATACAGCCATGGGTCTTTTTGGGAAAGATGCAACAAGTTTTTCACACCTGGATTTGGGGAACCTCTGCCATTCCTCCTTGCAGATCCTCCCCATTTCTGTCAGGTTGGATGGTAAACATTGATGGACAGCCATTTTAAGGTCTCTCCAGAGATGCTCAATTGGGTTTAAGTCAGGGCTCTGGCTGGGCCATTCAAGAACAGTCACGGAGTTGTTGTGAAGCCACTCCTCCCGCCCAGTCTGAGGTCCTGAGCACTCTGAAGAAGGTTTATGTCCAGATATCCCTGTACTTGGCCGCATTCATCTTTCCCTTGATTGCAACCAGTCGTCCTGTCCCTGCAGCTGAAAAACACCCCCACAGCATGATGCTGCCACCCCCATGCTTCACTGTTAGGACTGTATTGGACAGGTGATGATCAGTGCCTGGTTTTCTCCACACATACTGCTTAGAATTATGGCCAAAAAGTTCTATCTTGGTCTCATCAGACCAAAGAATCTTATTGCTCACCATCTTGGAGTCCTTCAGGTGTTTTTTAGCAAACTCCATGCAGGCTTTCATGTGTCTTGCACTGAGGAGGGGCTTCCGTCGGGCCACTCTGCCATAAAGCCCCGACTGGTGGAGGGCTGCAGTGATGGTTGACTTTCTACAACTTTCTCCCATCTCCCGACTGCATCTCTGGAGCTCAGTCACAGTGATCTTTGGGTTCTTCTTTACCTCTCTCACCTCTTTACCTCTCTCCCCCAATAGCTCAGTTTGGCCGGACGGCCAGCTCTAGGAGGGGTTCTGGTTGTCCCAAAAGTCTTCCATTTAAGGATTATGGAGGCAACTGTGCTCTTAGGAACCTTAAGTGCAGCAGACATTTTTTAGTAACCTTGGCCAGATCTGTGCCTTGCCACAATTCTGTCTCTGAGCTCTTCAGGCAGTTCCTTTGACCTCATGATTCTCATTTGCTCTGACATGCACTGTGAGCTGTAAGGTCTTATATAGACAGGTGTGTGTCTTTCCTAATCAAGTCCAATCAATATAATCAAACACAGCTGGACTCAAATGAAGGAGTAGAACCATCTCAAGGATGATCAGAAGAAATGGACAGCACCTAAGTTAAATATATGAGTGTCACAGCAAAGGGTCTGAATACTTAGGACTATGTGATATTTCAGTTTTTCTTTTTTAATAAATCTGCAAAAATGTCAACAATTCTGTGTTTTTCTGTCAATATGGGGTGCTGTGTGTACATTAATGAGGAAAAAAATGAATTTAAATGATTTTAGCAAATGGCTGCAATATAACAAAGAGTGAAAAATTTAAGGGGGTCTGAATACTTTCCCCGTCCCTACTGTGTATGTGTGTATATATATATATATATATATATATATATATATATATATATATATATATATATATATATATATATATATATATATATACATACATATATATATACATATACACACTGATCACTGATTGCCTTTTTTTTCATTTGTTTTTATTAAGGTGAAATTGCATAATACAAAACAAGGTAAAAGATAGTGGCCATCAAAAAAGGGTTCAGTTTACAAAGAATAATCACAAGGTCTGCCTTCATTGGCAATAGGGTATATACATGAAAAAGCAAGAATCAATCTAAAACTAGAAAATAAATTAGAAAAAAAACAATTATATAGGTAAAAGTGTGAACAGTGACTGACCAATACCTGAGGGGAGAGATCAGTTAGTACTGAGTGAATATCAACTATTAGATTGGGTGTTTACAGAGGGCAAAACCATCATTGTGCCTTAACCACTTCCAGTGCAAGGACGTCATATGACATCCTTGACTTTGAGTGGGGATATCTGAATGATGCCAGCAGCTACAGGCTACGTCATTCGGATATCATCTTTTTTGGCCGGAGACTCTGTGCACAGTAAGAACAATCATAGCGGCAGTTCAGATGCTTGATTGTTCTTACAGGCGGCAGGAGCAGACATTCCCCCTGCTGCCTTCTCGTGCTTCTTCCATCTTGCCCTTATGATCAGCAAGCCAGAGAATGAACCAGTCACCGCCGGAAGTTGATCATAGAGGTTTCTGGTGACTAGATGGTTCCCAGTCATCTCTATGACCCTGGGAAGCCAGGAGACGTTACAACAACACGTCCGAGGTGGCGGATGTAAACAAAGCCGTGCAATCAGCTGTAGAGGCCGAGACAGTTCCTTTTTGTTTTTGATCTTGGTCTTTCCAGCTTGGAGGAGAGATGTGGGGTCTTTTAGACCCCACATCTCTCCATAAAGAGGACCTGTCACACAAATTTCCCATTACAAGGGATATTTACATTCCTTGTAATAGGAATAAAAGTGATAAAAAATGTTTTTTTAAAGAGAAAATGTAAAAAAATTAAAATAAAGGTAAAATAAACAATAAAAAAAAGTAAATGTAAAGCACTCTGTCCCCGCATGCTTATGCACAGAAGCGAACGCATAAGTAAGTTGCGCCCACATTTGTAAACGGCATTCAAATCACACATGAGAGGTATCACCGTGTGCATTAGAGCAAGAGCAACAATTCTAGCCCAAGACCTTTTCTGTAACTCTAAACTGGTAACCTGTAAAAAAATTTAAAGCGTCGTCTATGGCGATTTTTAGTACCAAAGTTTAGCGCCATTCCACAAGTGTGGGCAATTTTAAAGTGTGGCATGTTAGATATCTATTTACTCAGCGTAACATCATCAAAAATTCCTGCGCAAATACCATGTGACCTAAAAAGTTGCAACAATCGCCATTTTGTTACCTAGCGTCTCTGCTAAAAAAAAAACATATATCATGTTTGGGGGTTCTGAGTAATTTGCTAGCAAAATAATTATGATTTTTACATGTAGGAGAGGAGTGCAAGAATAGGCCTAATATGGAAGTGATTAAACCAAATATCCTATATATTCCATTGTGAGTCATATTTATGTCTATAGCCAGTTTTGTTAGCCAATAAGGATTCATATAGATGGTGCATTTGTATGATTTCAAGGGCTTCTGATATGTTCGAAGCTCTACTGGATTTCCAGTCTTTTGTTATGAGTGATCTAGGTGATAGCAAAATGTGAGTAAACACCGTGCGATAGGAATGAGGGAAGTGCTCAATGCCTAAGTTCAGAACTGCCACTGCTGGGTTGGGGGAAGTGAGTATTCCAGTGATACTGAAAATATTGTGGAAGATACTGAACCAGAAACTGGCGAGTAAGGATCAGCCGAACATACCCCGGTTTGGTTCGCTTGCGAACAGGCAAAAAATTTGGACGAAAACACATGAACACCGTTAACGTCTATGGGACACGAACATGAAAAATCAAAAGTGCTAATTTTAAAAGCTTATATGCAAGTTATTGTCATAAAAATTGTTTGAGGACCTGGGTCCTGCCCCAGGGGACATGCTTTTTTTTCTTTTTTTCGGCTCGTCGGGCGGCGTGAGATGGATTTACATTGCGGGATTTTTTTATTTTTTAATAAAGGACTTGTCCCAAAGTGTCTCTTGTAATTTTTACTATTTTTGACACTTTTTTGTGAAATGGTAGGGGTACAATGTACCTGTTACCAATTCACATGGGGGGCCAGGATCTGGGGTCCCCTTGTTAAAGGGGGCTTCCAAATTCTGGTAAGCCCCCTGCCCGCAGACCCCCACAGTGTCCAGGCAAGGGTTGTGGGGATGACGCCCTTGTCCACATCAACATGGGGACAAAATGCTTTGGGTGGGACCCCAAAGCATCCTCCCCATGTTGAGGGCATGTGGCCTGGTACAGTTCAGGAGGGGGGATGCTCTCTCGTCCCCCCCTCTTTTTCTGTGCCCTGCCAGGTTGTGTGATCAGATAAGGTCTGGTATGAATTTTGGGGGGCCCCTATGCCATTTTTTTTAATTTTGGTGCAGGGTTCCCCTTAAATTCAGGTCTGATATGGGTTTTAGGGGGACCCCTATGCCATTTAAAAAAAAAAAAATTGGCGCAGGGTTCCCCTTAATATCCATACCAGACCTGAAGGGCCTGGTAATGGACTGGGGGGGAACCCATGCCATTTTTTTCAATGAGTTTTATCTATATTGCCGAGACCTGACAATTCATTACAGCCACGATCAGTTTGAAATTACTTTTTTTCCTTTAGAAATGTAATTTTGAGGTGGTATTGTTCTAAACACGGGAAAATGTGCCACTTTACAGACATACTATAGACTCCCCCAGGCACGATATTTAAAGGAATATTTCATTTTTATTGTTTCACTTTAAGCATTATTAAAATCACTGCTCCTGAAAAAACAGCTGTTTTTAAAACTTTTTTTTGCATTAATACATGTCCCCTGGGGCAGGACCCCAAACACTTTTTATGATAATAACTTGCATATAAGCCTTTAAAATGAGCACTTTTGGTTTTTCATGTTAGTGTCCTATAGACTTTAATGGTGTTCCGTGGCTTTTCAAATTTGCCGCAAACACTGCATAATGTTCGCTGTTCGGCAAACAGGCAAACACCCAATGTTCGAGTCGAACATACATTCAACTCAAACATCTGTCTCATCCCAACTGGTGAGATGCTTACAGGACCAAAACACATGCATAATATTACCCACAGCACCGCAAACCCTCCAGCACAGTGGGGAATTAGTCTTTGAAAATGTTGACATTGTGTAAGGTGCCAGATACCACCTCAAGGCTATTTTTTGTGAGAGTTACCAATGGGCTACATATCTAGATGCTTTATAAACTGCTTTGAACGCAGCTTGCCATTGATGACCAGTGTAGGTTTTTCCAATATCAGCTTCACACTTTTGATAAGAGGATGATTTTATGAAATTAAGTTTATTTTGAAATATATTATAGAAAAGAGATTTACCTTTGTGTGGTGAGTGTGTTGAGGAGAAGAATTGCCATATTTGTTCTTGGAGATAAATGTGGTGGGTCTCTAAGGATCTTAAAAAAGTGGGGTATTTGTATGTATTTATAATATTTCTTAAGAGGGAGATTAAATTCATCACTAAGAGTAGCAAAGTCTTTAAGGATATCATTGGTGTATAGATCAGCTATGTAGTTGATTCCCTTGTCATACCAGTCTAGGGGTGTAATATTGGGTATTATATTTGTTAGAGTACCTAAAGGTATCGGAATATCTATTGTTTCTGAAGCTAAAGGAATGAGCTTGCAAAGGTCTCTCCATGCTATTAAGAAAGCTTGTGTTGTTGGGGGAAGATGTTGAAGAGGATGTTGAAGAGGAAATGGTTTCCAAGTGTCTAGGAGCAAGAGAGGGCGCATATTTGAGGTAGGGCTAAGGGCTGACTCAATACCACTCCATAGAGCCTCAGAAGGGATAAACCAACATTTTAGCTGAGTGATTAGGGAGGCACGGTAGTAATCCTGAATATCAATCATCCCTATGCACCTCACAGATCTGAGTTTAATTAATTGAGTTTTGGAGCTCCAGGGGTGACCAGAGCGCCAGACGAATTGTCTAAGAGTCGAATTTAGAGCCTTTAAGTGGTTATTTTTTGGTAGAATGGGAAGTGTAAGGAAGATGTATAATATGTGCGGTAATATGAGCATCTTAAATGATGCCAGATGCCCAGACCAGGAGAGTTCAGTTTTGCCTAAACTATATGTTTCTTTGGATGTTTTCTCTAATAGTGGGGTATAGTTGGCATCCGCTAGCCGTGATGTGTTTGCAGTTTATTGTAATCTTAAGTATGATATACTAGAACAACTCCATGTGTAGGGGAAAGCAGACTGCAATTTGGTTTGGAGAGAGGGCGAAAGACCTAATGGTAAGATAAGCGATTTTGTGAAGTTAAATTTATAGTAGGATATCTTGCTGAAGTTGTTAAGAATATCATGGGCATGGTGTAAGGAGATGGAGGGCGTGGTCAGAAATAGGATAATATTATCAGCAAAATGGTAATTATTATGGGGTATGCCTCCAATCGAAAAGCCTGATATTTTGGTGTGTGCTCTGACAGCCTCAACTAAGGGCTCTATTAGGAGGTTGAATATTGAGGGGGATAAGGGGCATTCCTGTCTTGTTCTTTTAGTTATGGGAAATGATTGAGATAAGATATTTGATGTTTATACTTGTGCACATGGGGAAGAGTATAGGGTTATGATTGCAGAGAGAATAGGCCCAGTAAATCCAAATTTCTTGAGAGTGTGTGTCATGTATCCTGTGTGTGATCCTGTGGAATGCCTTCTCCACATCCAAAGATAGGAGCAAAGAAGGCATCCAACAGGATTTAGCGTAATGCATAATGTTGAGGACCCTCCTTGTGGCATCTGACGATATGATGAAACCAGTTTGATCGGGTCTTATCAGGGCTGGAAGTATAGGAAGCAGTCTAGAGGCCAGGATCAAAATTTAATAACAAAATGGGCCTGAAGTTGGATGGGCTGGTAGGTTCTTTACCTGGTTTTGGAAAGGTAACAACATACGCTTTCAGCATTTTGGGAGGTTAAGTCATTGGTTAAGCCATCAAGACCAGGGGATTTAAATTGCCGTTTTTTAACGGTGTACTAATCTTACTGATGATCATAGACCATTAGGCATATTCAAAAAGGTAGTCATTTTAGCTATGTAATAGTAGTAGTGGTAGTAGTAGTGGTAGTAGCTATGGGTTCATTTACACTTTTTGCAAGATGTTCCAAGTCACGATTTAAATAGTATTGTTGCACCCTTAACACATCCTCCCCTGAAAGCCTAGAGCATGAACAAAATAACATAAATGGAAATAGAGTGACATTAGGTCCCGTTGGACGTATTGCTGAGAAATAGGCTAAGTGTACCTGTTTCACTAAGGGCAAGCTTTGGGACATTACAAATAATGCTAAATACTGTAAGTGTTTTAGTGGGCAGTATGTATAGGAGAGAAAAGTGGAGAGTATGACTGAGGTCACTAACATAAATAGACCTGAAGTGTGCCTTGGTGGTCTGGTCAGTAAGAAAAGGGGGCATACCCAAGATAAGTAATGAGCAATTATGGAGAAGGATGTGTTGAGAAGTGCCCTGAAAAAGGAAGGGAGGGAGGGTATCGTGCACTGGAACCAACAAAGAGCATGGGTGAGTGGGCTGCTTAAATACCCCCCCCCCGGGCTCCTCCCATAAATTCAGGCCACCATACTGGCCTTCTTACTTATGGTCGTGGCCCTAAGACTGAGACCGATATGGATCACATAAACATGCAACAAGACATACAACATAAATAGACCTGAGGTGTGCCTTGGTGGTCTAGTCGGTATGCCAAGAAAAGGGGGCATACCAAGGTAAGTAATGGGTAATTATGGAGAAGGATGTGTTGAGAAGTTCCCTGAAAAAGGGAAGGGAGAGAGGGTATCAGGTGTGCCTTGGTGGTCTGGTTGGTATTCCAAGAAAATGGGACAAAAGACACAGATAGGGTAATAATTCTAAATTGGTTTAGTGGTTTATTGAGCCAGCTTGGTGAAGGCCTGTGCCATTTCCGGCTGAGGATTTAGGATGTACGTAGCAAAGCAAGTGGACTTCTGCCTAATTTCTTGATCACGTAGTGAGGAACCCCATGCTGGGATGCAGCAGAAGCTGCTCCAATCCAGAAGGAGTGTCCAGAGAACTGCCTGGTGTCAAGGCCCAAGTTGACTAGAAGGATCCTGACATGTCTGAAGAACTGGCTGCCACTCAGGGGGCCGTTCGGAAAGGATAGCAGTGGACTACTTTTAGATTGGCTGGGTAGCTGGGACAGTAGTCAGTCCAGTACCGCCACTGGGCGCCAGCTGTTGTTGGTTTGAAACAGGTTGATGTCAACCCTAATATTAAACTGTGATGGAGTGACAGCTGCACAAGCCTGTGCAGCAAGGACATGATGGGAAGTGCCTTGGATCTGCCTTTATTGATGATGTTGGCCGTAGCCTGGTTATCTGTGGTGGAAACCACGGTTTGTCCTGTCCAGGTGTGGCCCCAGCCCTGGGCAGCTGCCACGATAGGATACAGCTCAAACAGATATGAGAACTGTGTGAAACCAGGAGTTAAGAGGATTTCGGGGGGCCAAGGTCCGGTGACCCAGTGGCTGCGGAAGATAGCCGTGAAGGGTGTAGAGGCTGCGGAATCAGTGACAACCTGTGGAGACTGAGCTGAAGCTGCTGGGATAAACATTAAAATGCTATTCCAGTTAGTGAGGAACTTGTCCCACATAGCTAGGTCTGCTATTGCTCCTGGATCTAGTCTGAGAACTCAATCTGGGTCTTGCACTGGTGTGAGAAAGATTAAAAGTTGCAATATAAAGGACTGCCCTTATGGAATGATCCCCATGGTGAAACTAAGCATCCCTAATAAGGATTGCTACTGCCTTCTGGTACACCCTTGTGACAGGGTGAAGTAGTGGATAACTGTCCTGATACAAGCTAGTTTGTCAGGAGGCAGGCTAGCCTGCATGGCACGTGTATCAAGAGTGACACCTAGGAAGGTGATAATGTGCAGGGCCTTCCACTTTGTGCTCAGCTATGGGTACATTGAGGTTGTTGAACACTACTCTCAACCTGTCTAGATCTGCCGGGGGTGTGCCTGGTTGCTCGATGAGCAGGAAGTCATCAAGGTACTGGATGACCGTCTAACAGTGGGCTTGGTGTGACAAATTCCATGTGAGAGCATGAGCAAAGATGTTGAATAGCCACAGGCTGCTTTTGGACCCGAAGGTCAACTTGGTCACAAAATAATAGGACTCCCTCCACTTAATAGCATGCCACCCTGGGAGGAATGGCTCGATAGGGAGTAGTTTGAAAGAGTCTGAGATGTCTGCTTTGGACAGCCAGGCACCGGGACCTATCCTGATGATGGCCTGAATAGCCATGTCTATTGAGGAGTATTTGAGGGAAAATTCCTCAGAAGGAATTAGGGAGTTCAGGCTCAGTATGTGAGAGGAATTAGGCACAGACAAATCTTACACTAAGCGGAGTTTATTAAAGAACTTGCCCTCGACAAGCCCCATTAGGGCTGACTCTCCAGACTGGATAAGGAGACTGAGGGAAGGGGCCAATGATGAAGCCACTGTCTAGTTCTGTCTGTAGTAACGAGTCTATGGCCTGTTTGTCGATAGCCGCTGACTGGAGGTTCCTGCATTCATGGGTTGCAAGAGGTAAGGTGATGAGGCCGGTGCGGAACCCCGCTGTGAAGCTGTGTACTAGGAATATGGCTAGTGAGGGGTGGGGTGTGTGGAGAGGAAGAACAAAAAAAAAAAACTGACATCTATTCAGCCTAGTCAGGACTTCCTCTCATGTTTTAGTAGACAGGTGACTTTTGGGTGTGCTTTTGGCATGCTGTGCAAACGTGGAGTAGCCTGCACTGACCATGGAAGCATCCCCCTTAATTGTTGTTACAAATGACAGCGCCCCCTACTAAAAAGATAGGCCGTCCTTATCTGTCCAGTTGTCGTGACTGACCAGGGGCTGGCATACCCAGACCGGTGCAGGAGGTGCAAGGGGGGTAGAAGGGGCGCCTTGTGGCTACATCAGAGCCCCAGTTCGCTGTGTGAGCAGTAGACTGGCAAATCGTACAGAGCGGGGAGCGGAGGCCTGTGAAGTGGCAGCAGAACAGCTCTGTGTCAGAAACACTCCAGTCAGTTTTGACCTGGAACTGGCTGAACCTGGCTGTTGCCTTGGCCGAAAATGACCGGTGATAGTCATAGAAGGCGTGCCCTCTGTACTTGTATCATAAGTCCATGATTAAGTGGAGATATGGGCCCAGCTCTTGCTATCTGCTGGGGGTGGCATCTCTAAACATTCCAAATGCCAAGTCAAACTCTGTGACCATTAATTTACGGTTGAGCCTGGGGTCTTTCGACTTGATGACCACTGAGACGTCCCCCCAGGCGTATGATCTATTATCAGCCAAGTCATGTACTGATATCAGCAGAGACACTAGATTAATATCCTTGCCCTCCAAGATGTCCTTCCTGAAGCTGGCAGGGATGAGGTGACCAAGGAGGACAGTAGGCGTGGTCTCTGGCAAATCTGCAGACGGGGATGCCAGCACCGCGACCATGACTGAGTCAGGGAGGGTCATGGGAGGGCATACTTCCAGAGCTGTCACTCTGGTCTGCACATCAGAAACTGCTGTGGATAGAGAGGAGACCATGGAGTGCAGCTGGGAGATGGCCCCAGAGATAGACTGTAGGGACCCTGCGGTGGCTGTCGGCAAGAAGAGAAGCTCTAAGAGCTGTGACTTCCTGAGAAGAAAAGAGCCCATATGCCACTAGAAATAAATGGCCAATTGGGTGACGCTACGTATTTGTGTGGCTGATAGAGTGCCACTGAGATGTATTTGCAAGTTAGTTTGTATGCGGGTTTGCACGTATATGCGTGCCGTGAAACGTTTATGCTACTGGAGACGATATTGCGGTTGCAAGGGTCTCGAAGAGAGTGAATTTAGCTGAGATGATATTGCGTAGTTGCGTAGGCTGCTGAGACGATGTTGCATGACTGCAAGGGTTTCAATGAGTGTCGGTTAGAGGAGACGAAGAGTGTCAGGTTGCTGGGATGGTATTGCGTGGTAGCAAGAGTAACGACAAATGTAAGGTTGCTGAGACGATATGGCGTTTGCAAGGGACTCAACAAGAGTTTCAGGCTGCTAAGACAATTTTGCATTACTGCAAGGGTCTAAATGGGTGTCAGTTCGCTGTGTCCACCAGACACAGCAGATTACAATTACCGATAACCAGATACCTGGTATCATGTGACCGCTGTTATTGGTCATAGCGATCTAATGATAGCAATGTGTTCAAACTTTCATGAATGGATTTCCATTCATGAACAGCTTGCTTGAGGTTGTGATCTATGATTTGCTCACAGCAATAACATGGTATCTGGCTACCTGTAGCATGTGATTAGCTGTAGCCAATCACAGATCACAACCTTAAGCAAGATTTTCATGAATGTTAGCCCATCCAAGACAACTAAAACTGATCATCACTGTATAAGCAATAATGGTGTGAAAAAATAAAAAATCAACTGATCAGCCCCCCCCCCCCCACAGAGTAATACAGTGTTACTATGGTGACACTGAACTACTATGATGAAAGGATGTATAAAAACCATAGTAAAAAAAGAAAAATAATGCTTAATTTTTTTAAAAGTTTTATTTTGTTTGTTACATGCGGTCACCAATCAGTATCCCTGATCACTGTCATACCAGTCATTTGATGATGCTGTACTGCACTGGTGACAGTATGTAATAAAGAATTGAGAAAAAAAAAATCTTGTATTTAATTTCTTAATTTTCCAAAGTGACAAAAAATTAGAACTTCAAAAAACATGCCATGCCTCAGACTATCTACTTTCCAAAAAGGGGTAATTTGGAGGGTATTTGTACTGTATTGGCATTTTAAGGGCCTCAAGAAATAAAATAAGCCATCAGTGCACAATTGATTCAAATATATATATAACAGTTTGTAGACACTATACCTTTTACACTAACCAATTAATATACATATATTGTTTTTTTTTTCTTTTACCAAAGACTTGTAGCAGAATATATTTTGGCCTAAATTTCTGAAGAAATTTTTTTTTATTGTATGTATTGTATGTTCTAGAGAAAGTAGTACATTTTTTTTAAATGTTTGGTCCTTTTTCATTAAATAAAAATAAATCTGTTTTTGTCTTTTAAATAATATTCAGTATTGTTTTTTATAATTTATAAGCTGTTTTATCTTATGTATATAATATTATTTTTATGGCTTATGTTAAGGAGACATCACCAGGAAGTTATTATGTCTATTGTCCCATCACCTCACTGTGTCCTTAGAATCCCCCAAAATGTAAAATTGCACCGTGCGCCCACCACTGCACACCTCCACTCAAGGTTATTAAAATTTAGCTTTTAAGTCATAAAATCACCCTTCTGGAGAACATTTCTGGCATGATGCATACAGCAAGGCATTGGGTATTGGACATCCAATTGTTTATGAATGCAATTACTAAAATAATGTGCATCCAAAGCACCACACAACCTCACCCCACTTATTAACATTCAGATAAATGGATTTTATCAGTCACAAACCTCTCTCATTATAGTGAACTCCCTCTCTCATATGATGACACATGTAGCAAGGCAAATTAGTACCTCAACCATATGTTGAGCCACCTCCAGTCAGTGCTCCAGCCTGGACACACAATAGTTAATGGATGGGTATAAAACCATGTTTAAACAAAAGTAATTCACCCTCATCCCAGGATTTTTAAAGTTACAGTAAAAGACTCCTCAGGGTCCTGCAGCAGGAGGTCTTCAGGCTCATGGTGCCTTAAGTGTATGTTGCCATCTTCCAGCATCTCAACAGTCAAACACCTCAATACTTCTCCTCCTCACCACCAGCACTCTAACATTTCTCATCACACTTCCTTTCTGCTTTCTGCTTCCTCTGCCTCACAGGGATAAAGTCAGTAGGAAAAGGTTCCTGCTGGCCCCGAGACAACAAAGTCCTCTGCCTCCTGCTGCTGCTCCCCAAGTGCCTTACCTGAAAAGAGCATTTGAAACCCAGACCTAAATAACATGAATTTAACTGCATTTGATGATCAAATCCTAATACATCATTTTTTTTAAATTAAATTAAAACAAATGGGAGGTACACCACTACAGGGTGGTACTGTGGGTGTAAAAAGAGTGTTAGCAGCTGCCTATTAAGGCATTTTTTTAATTAAAACAAACTGTTATGAATTGTGTTTATTCATTAAAACTCTGGAGTGATATTGATTGTTTGCTGTGACATACTAGATGTTATGTGAGCTGTTATAAAGCCTATTATTGTGCATACATTTACATGATTCTTCTTATTTCTCCATGAGTGTGCACCTTTGCTGTGGATGTTTGCTTTAGTGTTCAGCTGTGTCTGTGAATGACCTGTTCATCTGAGCATATCCATTAGTAATGGATTGCTTATATGAACATAATAGCATTTTTTCCTCTGTGTCAGAGCTGACTGCTATGTTTGTAAATTAAAGTTGTTTTTTATATGGAAGTTAACAGATAATGCAACCTGTACCATTTTTTCTTTAAATATTACTAACCAAAAAAGATAATTGTTGAATTAAATATGTTGTATGTCTTACATTTTTATTTCACATGGGTATCATAATTTGGCATATTGCCATCTACAGAATTTTTTCTTTTCTCCCCATCTATCTAATATTTTCTCTCTGTCTTTCCCTCTCTCTCTCTTTCTTTTTCTCTTTCTCACTCTCTTACTAAATGTAAGTATCTGATGAATGGACAGGTTGTTCCATGTGCGGAAAAAAAAAAGCAAGCAAGAGAGATAGGAAAGGAATAGGCATCAGATATCAATATAAAGAAAATGACATTATTAACTCACAGCCAATAAGTATGTAACAGAGTAAATAAGCAGGAAAAAAGCAACTATCAGGTTAAACTTATTCTTATTGTAATACTGTCACATTTCTTGTTCTAATCAAGCTACGTACTGTTGTAACAAGCACTTCTAATTATAAGAAAAAATAAAATTTTGCAGAGATTTGACAACAAGTTGGGCTATTCTGTATATCTGTAACTGATAGGTAATCATTTCTATTTAATTGGGAAGAAAATATGCGTGTGCTGAAGTCACCTGGTGATTGCATCAAGAAGAAGTTTATGGCAGATTCAGCGCTGCATGATTCATTCAAAGATATGCAAATGTCTTACCAACTGTCATTTTTTTATAAGACATCTGACTGTGTATGTTCTAACATACTTTGCCTGTGTGCTCACCATTTATGATTTTAGAGCTTGTTGTGTTACTATCAACCTGATTAGTGGTTGGGGGTAAATTCTTATTAATTACAATACATGACAGGAGCTGGAATTATGCAAGCAGCAGTAAGATAAGAAGCAACAACATTTGGCAGCAGCATCTTTTTTAGTACATTTGTATTGCTATATCTAAATATACATGTACATGTCATTCAGGTTTAGGAAATGCCAACAGTCAAGGCTGATAAGCATATACATGTGACAGTGTCATTTTGCAAGAATGGATATGGCATTCACTTTAGCTTTTCCAATAGTGAACAACAAAAAAGCAAATCAGATAAACATAAGCAATAAATAACAATTTAACATTTTCTGATTTATAAAAGTTTGTAAATGTATTTTTAAAATTCTTGCATAATAAAATTCATATTGCAAAAATACAATGGTGGAGTCATTATGTTTTCCCTTCCTCCTGCATAATGTGTAAGGAAAAATGAATAGCCCAAATATATTGCATAGAGAAATTAGCATACTTAATTCAGTCACCCAAAATGTCAATAAATATACAGTATTAGCAAGTCTACAAGCTTCATAAGTGATTCAATAAAGTGAAAAGTCCTTATTTACTAAGCCTTTCTAAGTGTTTGTATGTATGACATCCAGTTAAGAACTTCAGTTTTCCTGGCATAAAAGAGTAATCATCTCAGAAAAATAATTTTGGCTGTATTTCCTGTAAGTGTAGGTCTTCATAAATACCAAAAAGGAACCACTTTGGATGATATATGTTAGCGATTGAAACGTTGTGGGAAATAAATCCATAAACTTGTGATGTGTGTTATGTGAATAGGGTATGACTTTAGAGATTTTCCAGGCCACATACAAAGTGTCTCCAACCAACATTTGACATGTGTGACATATAGGGGTGGTCCTCTTACCCATTTTAAATAATCTGGTAGGAGTAAAGAATAGTCTGTGCATGTAATTCTGCCAAATTAGTCTTTTACTCATCTAACTGTGTCAAAATAGAAGCCAGAAAAGTTCTTTCACTCCTGTCTCGTCAAATTTGAAATGTCCACATTCCGTTGTTCTCATACCTTGGCAAGTTTGGACCATCTTCCCTGTGTTGGCGCACCATAAATTCTAGAGATTGATTTGTAACAAAAATGGGAAAAGACCATACCCCATTGGCCAAACTGGGCTTCAGCAACATGCATAAGCTGAAGATATTTGAAATAATCAAGAAATAAGCACAGCAACTTAGTGATTAGCTCTTCTCTTAAGAACCTCTAGGGTCAGTGCTTCAAATCCTAACCCTGACACTATCTGAATGGAGTTTACCTATTCCCCTTGTGTTTACGTGAATTTCCTCCCACACTCCAAAGACATGCTTATAAATTAATTTGCCCCTCTGTAGCTGTTTCTGCATTGTTACTGAAGCAACTACTAGAGTACAAATAGTATACCAGATATGAGTTTCAGGTATTAAATCTAGGATTAAATCTAGTATTAAATCTAGTTGGGTTTGGATGCCAAATAAATTATGTATTTAAAGAGTGTAGTTTGTGGGAGATGTGTTTAGGGATATAAACAATAGAGTTAGAAAGGGTATACAGTATAAAAAATAACATTTTAAAGGTAATCAGGAAATGCTGGGCTACCAAGAGATGATTGAAATTGCAGCATTAAGGGGGGCGCATGCGCAGAGTCTAGTGGAGCGGACATGCATTGCTAGAGCTCCGCACTGCTGAGGAGAAGAGAAACGGATAAAGCGGAGACTGCAGGCTCAAAAGGTACCCAATTGAACCTCTTTGCCCCTGGGAACAAACTGTGAAAGTTTGGGCAGGAAAAATGGTACTAGGAGGAAGCCGTGGCAAAACTAAAAATCACCTCACAAAGAGCTCACAGGCGCACACCGCAACTAAAGTGGCGCCAGTCACCTCACCATATAAAGCATCAGTGCGCTCTCAAAGACAGAAAATGTCACAGCAAGACTCTCCATTTGGGTCAGATACAGAGCAAATCCTCTCACAGAATTCTCCACAAGCCTCCTCAGCATCCCCAACAATACTATTACAATTTGAAAAAATGCTCCATAAGGCTTTAAAACAGACTTCAGAACAAATAACAAACAGCCTAACTAAAGAAATAAGAGAGCTGGGAAACCGCACCGCAGCCTTAGAAATACAAATGGATGAAATTGAAATTGCAACTCAAGATAATATAACAGAAATGGAAAACCTAAAAGAAGAGAATTTAATACTTCAAACTAAGTTCAAAGATTATGAAAATAGAGCCAGACGTTCCAATTTGCACATAAGAGGAATTCCTGAAACTGTGACAGACTTGCAATCTACAATTACTGCTCTATTACAAGAACTAAAGCCAGATATTCCTATTGAACGCTTAGAACTGGACAGAGTACATAGAGCCCTCACAGCAAAAAAAAAAGATGGACCCTGTGACGTACCTGGGATGTGAGCCTGACGTGTGGAGGGAGACCTCCCGTACCACCCTGGCTCGGAGACCTCTGGAATGAGAACAGTGGCGGTAAGAGCACAGTGAGGTAAAGGTGCCTGAGTCCTTACTGCTTGAAATGGTCTCCTTGCGTGGAAGCTGGAGTGATGGTTGCAGCTCAGCAGATGCAGGTTAGCAGCAGAGTGGATGCAGGTCAGCAGGTGCAGATTGCAGAGCAGCGAATGCAGGTCAGCAGATGCAGGTTCGCAGGGCAGCGGATGCAGGTTAGCAGATGCAGGTTTGCAAAGTAGCTGATGCAGGTCAGCAGATGCAGGTTTTCAGAGCAGCGGATGCAGGTCAGCAGATGCAGGTTTGCAGAGTAGCGGATGCAGGTCAGCAGATTCAGGTTTGCAGAGCAGCGGATGCAGGTTTGCAGAGTAACGGTGTCAGACGAGCCGGGTCATACACATCAGGGAATACAGCAGGAACGGCAGGCAGAGAATAGTCAGAGTCCAGGCTGGGTCTTGGCAACAGGCAATCAGGCAGGTAACAGAGCTGGGTCAAACTAGCCGAAGTCAGGATTGGAGACATAAGCAGGGTCAGGAAGCCAGGTCAAACACAGGAACAGAGTACTGGTACAATCAGGAACACAGGGAACGGAAGCAGATCAAACCGCAAGGGGCAGCGCCATTGAGCATCTTTTAAAGGCTATTGGGCGCCAAAGCGCGTCTAATGCGTGCGCATATTCGTGCGTGTGGTCCGTGACTCATGCATGCGCATAGGCGCACGCCTTCTGGAACGGAACGAACATTTGTGACAGTGCCCCCCCCCCCTTAAGGGCAACCTCCGGGTGCCCAAGAGAACTCTTTTCTGGGGGTGATTACAGAAAAAGGCCTGGATTAATTCTTGAGCGTGAATGTTCTGTTGGGGTTCCCAGGAATTTTCTTCCAGACCATAACCCTTCCATTTGATCAAGAATTGTAGCTGATTCCTTCTTCTTCGGCAGTCTAAGACGGCCTCCACTTCAAACTCCTCATCTCTGTCAATGATCACAGGTTCAGGTGGTCTTGATCCTCTGCCTGGAAAGGGATCAGGCACTGTAGGTTTCAATAATGAGACATGAAATACCGGTTGGATTTTCAAAGACTCCGGCAAGGCAAGTTCATAGGAAACGTCATTTAATTTCCGTTTTACTGGGAAAGGACCGATTAATTTGGGTGCCAATTTCCTTGCGGGGCAGGCCATCTTAAGATTGGTGGTGGATAACCATACTTGATCGCCCTGTTGCAGACATAACTCCCCCCTCCCCTTTTTTGTCAAACATCTTCTTATTGGTTGCCTGTGCCCTGGACATGGCTTCCTGTAATATCTTGCTATTCAGGGACTGTTGAATTCGGGATGAGATCAGGTAGAAATGTTGGATGGTACCCGTAATTGGCAAAAAATGGAGACTGACCTGTAGCTGAATGACTGGCATTATTAAAGGCAAATTCTGCCAGGGGTAGTAATGATACCCAGTCATCCTGAACAAAGGAGGTGAAGCATCGGAGATATTGCTCGAGCGTCTGATTCGTCCTCTCAGTTTGCCCATTGGTCTGAGGGTGATAGGACGAGGACATGGACAATTCAGTCGTCAGAGCCCTGCATAAAGCCCTCCAGAAGTGAGAGATGAACTGCACCCCTCTGTCCGAAACAATGTCCGCAGGAACCCTGTGTAGCCTTACTATCTCTCTAATGAAGACTTGGGCAGTTTCCATGGCAGAGGGTGTGTTTTTTAGTGGAACAAAGTGGGCCATCTTAGATAAACGATCAACCACGACAAAAATGGCTGAATAACCTTCTGATGGAGGAAGTTCCACTACGAAATCCATGGCAATCATTTTCCAAGGACGGTCGGGGACTGGTAAAGGTCTGAGCAGACCCCAGGCCTTGCTTCTAGTGGTCTTGCTATGGATACAGGTAGCACAAGAGCTTATATATTCCCTGCAGTTCTTCTCAAGATCCGGCCACCAAAACGTACGTTGGACTAGTTCCAGAGTCTTATGCATTCCGAAATGGCCTGCCAGAGGATGATCATGACACAAATTCAGCACTGTGACTCGGACCTCTTCAGGTACAAAGATCTTATTGTTTCTCCACAGTAGACCATCCTTGAGTAGCAGAGTAAATCCAGGAGGGCCAGACACACCTGCAGAGGCTAGCTTCAACCTGGACATGAGGTCAGTTTGCAGAAGTAAAAATGAGTATGGGGTGCGCTGCTCCTTCCAACAAATACCTCCACTCCTCAAGGGCTGATTTAATGGCCAGTAGTTCCCTATCCCCAATGTCATAGTTCCTTTCAGATGGGGTGAGCTTTCGGGAGAAGAAAGCTATGGGGTGCATCAAGTTCTTGAGACCCTGGCATTGGGAGATGACAGCTCCAACCGCAGTCTCTGAGGCATCTACTTCAAGTAGGTAAGGAAGCGCAGGATCAGGATGACTCAGAATAGGAGCCGATGTGAAAAGTCCTTTTAAGTCTGTGAAGGTGGCCTGTGCCTCGGGAGTCCAATGGAACCGAACATTCTGCTTGGTCAGCTGCGTGATTGGGGAGATAATAGCAGAGAAGCCCTTGATGAATCTCCGATAGAAGTTTGTGAAGCCAACAAAGCGCTGCACCCCTTTTTTGTCTGAAGGTGCAGGCCAATCCAGAATGGCTGAAACCTTCTGAGGATCCATCTTGAATCCCTCTGTTGATATCACGAGGCGAAGGAACTGGATACTCTGTCGCTCAAACTCGCATTTTTCTGGTTTTGCGTATAGTCCATGTTGACGAAGGCGACAGAGTACATTCTTGACATGTTCTCGATGCTGCTCAAGGAAAGAAGAAAAAATCAAAATATCGTCTAGATAGACAACTACATAAATGTCCAGACAGTCTCTAAAAACATCATTAATCAGGGGCTGAAATGTGGCTGGGGCGTTACATAACCCAAAAGGCATTACTAGATATTTGTAATGGCCGAACCTAGTACGAAAGGCAGTCTTCCACTCATCCCCTGCACGAATGTGGACCAAGTTGTAAGCCCCCTGCAGGTCTAATTTGGTAAACACAGAGGAGGTTCTAAGTCTTTGAAAGAGTTCAGGTACCAGGGGCAAAGGGTATCGGTTCTTAACCGTGATCTTATTCGGTTCCACACAGGGTCGGAGAGAGTGGTCTTTCTTTTCCACAAAAAAGATTCCTGCTCCTGCTGGAGAGGTGGAAGGGCGGATGAACCCCCTCTTAAGATTTTTATTGACGTATTCCTTCAGTATCCCTAGTTCCCGTTCAGATAAAGGAAAGATACGTCCGAAAGGAATCTCAGCACTGGGAAAAAGCTCGATTGGACAGTCGTATGGACGATGAGGTGGAAGAACTTCGGCCCCACGTTTACTGAAAACATCCAAGAACTCATGGTATTGTTTGGGCACAGCAGGGCATGTTTCGGGATCTGGTTCCAGGCATAGCAAAGGACCAGAGGTGCTGGGGCATGATGGCACGCAATGGTGCAGGCAGTAAGGTGACTGGAACTTAACACTTCCGGTTCCCCAATCGATTTGGGGATTGTGTGCCTGAAGCCAAGGTAAGCCAAGTATGACTGGAAACAAAGGAGAGGAAATGGCATTCAGCCTCAAAAGTTCCTTATGATCCACAGGGGTGATTACAGGCAAAGGAGGGGTTTCCTGGGTCACTACTCCAGATCTGATGCGGGACCCATCTGCCAGGAAAATGGAGAGTCCCTGGGCCTTGGGCTGAAGGGGAATGCGTTGTTGGGTTGCAAAGTCTAAATCAATAAAACAACTGCATGCCCCTGAGTCAATTATCGCCGTCACTGGTATAGTTCTTTCCGGCAATTGGAATGAGATTGGTATGGCCAGGTGAGTGGCACTGGCAGCGGAAGGTGCATGATTAGAAGAAGAGGTGGCCAGGAACTTGCGCATCTTAGCAGGACAAGAGGAGATGTAGTGACCAGCTTCTCCACAGTATAGGCATAGATAATTCTGCTGCCGACGAAGTCGTTCTTGGGTGGACAGGGAATGTTTCATCAGTTCAGGCTGCTTTGGTTTGATGGAGTGCACAGAAGTTGGCATCTGGGATAGCATCCAAGCTTGACGGAGCTGCTGGGTAGACCTCTCTGCTCTGCGTTACCGAAGTCGTCGGTCTATCTGGATGGATAGCGTAATTAAAGTCTCTAGAGCATCAGGAACATCAACCCGGGCCAATTCGTCCTTTAAACTCTCAGACAAACCAAGACGAAACTGGTGTCGGAGAGCAGCCTCATTCCACTGAGTGTCCGCGCTTCAGCATCTGAAATCGGTTACATAGTCCTCTACCGCTCGATGGCCTTGCTGGAGCGCGTGGAGGGCAGCCTAGGTGGTGGAAGTCCGCTGAGGGTCGTCATAAAGTCAGGCCATGGCATCAAGGAAGGATGACAAAGAGTTCAGATCCATATGGCGGATTTCAAGTAGGTGGTGGGCCCAGGCCTGGGGTTCCCCTTGCAACGAGGTGATAACAAAGCCTACTTTGATAATTTCGGATGAGAAAGTCCTTGGCAGCAATGAGAAATAAAGTTTGCATGCGTTGCGAAACGCCCGGAATTGGTTACAATTTCCAGAGAACTTTTCAGGGACAGGCACCCTAGGCTTGGGAGATGGGTCTGCCAAGATGGTCAAATCTTGTGTCCGCTTTTCCATTCGGACAAGACTGTTTTGCAGGGTCTCCATGACCTGAGTGAGGGCTGTGAGAGTTTAACAGACAAAGTCCATAGGCAAGGTTCCTCCTGCAGGCTCAGACATGGCGGTTTGATACTGTAACGTACCTGGGATGTGAGCCTGACGTGTGGAGGGAGACCTCCCGTACCACCCTGGCTCGGAGACCACTGGAATGAGAACAGTGGCAGTAAGAGCACAGTGAGGTAAAGGTGCCTGAGTCCTTACTGCTTGAAGTGGTCTCCTTGCGTGGAAGCTGGAGTGATGGTTGCAGCTCAGCAGATGCAGGTTAGCAGCAGAATGGATGCAAGTCAGCAGGTGCAGATTGCAGAGCAGCGGACGCAGGTTAGCAGACACAGGTTTGCAGAGCAGCGGATGCAGGTTAGCAGATGCAGGTTTGCAGAGTAACGGAGTCAGACGAGCCGGGTCATACACATCAGGGAATACAGCAGGAACGGCAGGCAGAGAATAGTCAGAGTCCAGGCTGGGTCTTGGCAACAGGCAATCAGGCAGGTAACAGAGCTGGGTCAAACTAGCCGAAGTCAGGTACAATCAGGAACACAGGGAACGGAAGCAGATCAAACCACAAGGGGCAGCGCCATTGAGCATCTTTTAAAGGCTATTGGGCGCCAATGCGCATCTAATGCGCGCGCATGCGCACATTCATGCGTGCGGTCCGTGACTCATGCATGCGCATGGGTGCACGCCTTCTGGAATGGAACGAACGTTCGTGAGAGACCCCCACGTGATATAATCACAAAATTCCATTACTACAGGACAAAAGAACAAATATTAACTGCTGCAAGAGAAAAAAAGGAACTTAATTTTCAAGGTCACAATTATCAAATTTTTGCTGACCTATCCCAACTCACTATTACTAAAAGACGCTCCATGAAACCCCAACTATTGGAACTGCAACGTCACAACATTATGTATCAATGGGATTCCCCTTTTCTATCAGATTTACTTACCAAGGTACAATTTACAGAAGCAGATCTGCAGATGAACTACAACAGACCCTTTTAAAATTGAATCTGACAGAACCCACAAGCAGCAATTCCTCTTCACGCAGAAGAATGGCGTCATCTTCACCTTCAGGCAGTTCTCAGAAAATTTCTCAACAAAATGGACATCAACATTCTCACAAAAGAGGCCGTTATGCCACGACATCCATGGACCAAGAAGATTCAATGGACTGACAACTTAAATCCTAGTATCGCCTCAATGTACTCACTTAGAGATGGTTCTCTATAAAATCTGTAACTATAAATGAATGTAACTTCATTCTGATAATCACACACTGTGTGGGATTATGTTGCATTCAAGTTATATTTCTTATTACTACTAAATGTAATAAGGAATTCCTTATTCAGTTGTCTAAATTCTGGTAATAATAATAGATAAATTACTTTCCTGTCGCATCATGGCAGCATACACCTATGGGTTGTGGCTCCGCCCCCGCAACCTGATAGGACCGCGTAGCTATTAAAGTCTGAGAGAGCCCCTGCCCCAGCATTCTCCTTTTTTTTCTCACCTGTCAAGGACCGAAAACATGCATCCCTTACCAACATTCGCCCCAGCCAGGTTCTAGACTCTCCTGGGTGGTAGTCCTATCCTGTACAGACTCTAAATGAGCTTAATGGAAGGAACCCCACTCTGATGGTCTCAGGGGTATGTTACTATGCATTACAAACCTTAAATAGGTTTATGGATTGCAGCGGTCTCCAGCTCCTCTCAGTGCACCTGTGGGTAACTTCCCCTCCTGTCTGTCTCCATAGCTCCAGCTTGTCTCCCCTCCGCTCTCTGTGCCTAGCGCCGAGTGTCTCAGCTCTTCGCGCATGCGCAGACAGCGGTATCTAGTCAGGGCATCCCACTTTCCAGCTTCCAAAATGGCGTCGGAGGCCTCGGAGCGCATCTGCGCATGCGCGAGGGTGACGTCATCACCGCCGCGATGGCGGCAAGTTTAAAAACGCTGTAAATGTCAGCATTTTCTTGTCTTTTCTCTCCTGAGCCTGTAAGGAGGAATTTTGACCAGATCTCTTTGCTACTCTACCCAGCTGTACTACCCTGTCTCTCTCTTACTATCTCCACGCCCAGGTAAGATCTCTGGTTTTTTCTTTGCTTGCTTACTAACTGCTACCCCATGCATGCCAAGCCACCTATATGTTATAGGTTGATTCATCACCTTTTCATGGAGACCGCTGCCCAGGTAGACCATCGCCAGCCTACTAGGTAAGAGGGGATGATGGGTAAGTATGAAGAAAGCGAAAAAAGAGAGCCCTCACTAATGCTGTTTAAATTGAACAGCCCCACCAGGTCTTCCAGATCGTCACATTCAAGACGAGGGGAGCCTTCAAGAAGGAGCCGCTCAAGCCACAGGCAGAGTCGCTCAGATCGCGGCAGAAGTCGTTCAAGTCGCAGAAGCCGCTCAAGTCGCAGGAGGAGCAGATCAAGTCGCAGGAGAAGCCGATCAAGATCAAGGCATAGTCGCTCCCACCACAAGAAATCCCCTGCGCGCAGGAAATCTCCTGTCACCCAGCCTTCCCGTCCACCCGGGAACTCCTGCTGGATTTGCGGTGCTACAGCACTTCCAGACATACTAGCCTGTCGCACATGCTTCTTTGAGGCAAACAAGGACAGAGAAACAGAGGCAAGGGAACCAAACGAACCATCACCACAAGTTGCAGGGCCAGAGGCCAGCAGACCCATACAAAATACCTCATCCACTGCTCCATCATCATCAAAGACGTCAGACCCTCTCTCTGACACTGATGATCTAGAGGCATCCACCGGCTTTGACTTTTCACTGATCGATCCATTCGTGAAGTCAGTAAAGGAGGCGATCGACTGGGTGGAGGAAAAAGAAACTCCTCAAAAAGTGAGGAAATATTTTCCAAATCTTAAAAGAGACCCAGAGAACTTCCCGTTCATTGATGAACTTGGGGATCTAATTAAGGATGAGTGGCAAAAGCCAGAGAAAAAAACTGGCCTCAGCAACAGATTAACAAAACTCTATCCACTTAAAGAGCCTAACGTCAACCCACTAATATCTCCTCCAGTGGTCGACTCCTCTCTAATGCGCCTCGCTAGGCACATAACACTCCCAATAGAGGATGCAGTCACATTCAAAGATGTCCTGGATAGAAAGATCGATCTGGATCTTAAGAGAACCTACCTCTTGGCAGGTGGCGCTTGCAGGCCGGCAATAGCATTGGCTGCTGTCGGCAAGGCTATCTCAAGCTGGTCCACGATGGCCGAGAAGCTGGTGTCAGAAGGAGTGGAACAAGAGAAAGTTATCTCAGCCCTCCAAGAACTTAGCCACGCAGGCGACTTTGTCGCAGAAGCCTCTGCTCAGTAATGGCCAGAAGGGCACTTTGGTTAAAACCCTGGTCGGCAGTTCCCTCCTCAAAGTCCAACTGGTGAAAAAATACCCTTTGATGGCGTAAACCTTTTTGGAGAAAAAGTGGACTCGGCTATTTCTAAAGTCACCGGAGGAAAATCGGGACTCATTCCTTCAGATAGGAGGCCCAGACAGCAGAGACCACGAGTTTCTAGAAGAAATCTACCAGATAAATACAGAGAGGCAAGATCCTACAGGCCTGGGAAAGAGTATAGGAGGAACTGGAAGAATCCCCAGTCATCATTCCTCAAGCTCCAAAAGTCTAAGACCCCTACCACAGGGGAACAAAAGTCTTTTTGAAGGTGCATCCGCCCAACCAGCTATAGTGGGGGCCAGACTCATGAGTTTCAAGCAGGTCTGGGCAGATACAATAAAGGACCCATGGACGATAGACACTGTCCAGTTCGGGCACAAATGGCTCCAAGAGACCAATTCTCTGTAACCAGATTACCGGCATCTCGGGGAAAAAAGGATGCTACTGACAAGATACGTCCAAGACCTGTTACAAAAGGAAGCCATAGTGGAAGTTCCAATATCCCAAAGGTCAACGGGATTCTACTCCCCATTGTTTCTGGTGAAGAAAAAATCAGGGGATCTCCGCCCTGTCTTAGATCTAAAGAATCTCAATCGCTCAATCTTAGTCGAGACATTCAAAATGGAGAGCCTCCGGTCAATTCTTCGGGCCATGAACATTGGGGATTGGACGCTTTCCGTCGATTTACAAGATGCCTATCTGCACGTCCCCATTCACATCTCATTCCAAAACTTTCTCCACTTTGCGGTAGGTCTTCATCATTTTCAATTCCGAAGTCTCCCGTTCGGGATCTCCACCGCTCCAAGGACATTCACAAAAATCTTACTGCCAGTAATAGCCTTACTAAGAGAACAAGGATTGAGAGTCCATAATTACCTGGACGACATCCTTTTGCTAGAAGACAATCAGGATTCCCTTCTACTGCATCGATCCATTCTGATTACCACCCTACAAAACTTCGGCTGGATCATAAACTGGGGGAAAAGCAATCTGCAACCCACTCAGAGAATGATATTCCTGGGGGCGGAACTAGACACCCGTCTCAACACGGTAGAACTTCCGCGGGAAAAAATTCCCAGTCTCATTCAGAAGGCAAGAAAGTTATTAGCCTCTACCACACTACCAGCCCGGGAGTACCTCAGCATACTGGGGTCATTCTCAGCAACCATCCCAATGGTACAATGGGCCCAATGGAACACCAGACCTCTGCAAGCATCACTGTTAAAACAATGGAACGGGGTATCATTGTCTCAGCCAATCATAATCCAGAAAGAAATAAAACAATCACTCTGGTGGTGGACCAGATTGAACAATCTGAAGAGATGCAGGCATATAGTCCCTCTTCCTCAAGAAGTAATCACTTCAGACGCCAGCCTGAAGGGCTGGGGGGGCACACTACCGCCATCACGCAGTCCAGGGCCTTTGGACATTCAGAACACAGAACGTGGTTTCAAATATATTGGAGATGAAAGCAGCATTCCAAGCTCTGTTAGCCTTCAGCCCCCTCCTCAGGGGAAAAGAGGTCCTGCTAAAATTGGACAACAGGGTGACAGTTGCCTATATCAACAGGCAGGGGGGCACCAGGAGTCGCTCCATGATGCAGGAAGTCCATCCAGTCTTCGAGTAGGCACAGCTGAACCTGTCGGGATTAACGGCAACGTATGTCCCAGGAGTCCAAAATCAACTAGCCGACTCTCTAAGTTGGACCTTTGTATCAAACAACGAGTGGGCCTTAAGTCACCAAGCCTTTACCCTCATAACCCAAACCTGGGGGATACCGGATATAGACCTGGCGGCAACACCGGTCAACACGAAATGCCAGAGGTATCTAGCCAGAATTCCTTTCCCATCGGCAGAAGGCACGGATTGCCTACAGCACGACTGGAACTTCCATTTGGGGTACATCTTTCCGCCAACGCCACTCATTCCGAGATTCTTACTCAGACTCAAGAGGTCGAAAGCCACAGTGTTAGCAGTCCTCCCATTTTGGCCGAGACGACCATGGTTTACGACGCTCCTCCAATTGAGCACAGCAGAACCACTGACACTCCCAATGACAGCGGATATACTGTCGCAGGGGCAACTCCTTCACCCATTTCCGGAGAGGCTGCATCTAACAGCATGGAGATTGAAAGGACTAGGTTCTTAGTCCAAGGTTGCTCCCAGAAAGTGATAGACACTCTCCTTCAGGCCAGAAAATCCACGACCAATAAAACCTATAAAAGGATCTGGGAGAGTTTTCTCTTAATCGCACAACGGCAATCCTGGAACCCGGCATCTCCATCAGTTGCTCAGATCCTCAAGTTTCTCCAGCTAGGTCTAGATAAAGGTCTTAGGTCTAGTACCCTGAAAGTACATGTATCAGCCCTATCCGCTATGACAGGAGTGAAATGGGCTCAAGAACCTCTCATCATCCAATTTCAGAAGGCTTGCCTAAAGTTGAGGCCACCTAGAAAACCTTCCTTCCCGACATGGGATCTTTCAGTAGTGTTGGAAGCCTTATCCCATGAGCCATTTTTTCCGTTAGAGAATGTTTCCCTGTGGGACCTAACTCTCAAAGTCACTTTCCTAATAGCAATTACATCAGCTAAAAGGGTATCGGAAATTCAGGCCTTACAGGCTAAGGAACCATACCTAATGTTCTATCCAGACAAAGTAGTCTTAAAACCATCGGATCGCTTCATCCCGAAGGTGTCATCATCTTTCCACTTTAACCAAGAGCTATGTCTCCCCACCCTCTCCACAGAACAGGGTGATCCACATCCGCTTGACATAAAGACTAATATCCAGGCCTACCTCTTGACAACCAGCGATCTGAGGAAGACAGAGGACCTACTAGTCATTCCTCATGGGTTTAAAAGAGGACAAGTAGCAACCTCTCCCACCATCGCAGCATGGTTGGTGAAGATCATTAAGAGAGCTTACGCATCTAACAACACACGAGTACCTGAGGGCTTAAGGGCACACTCCACAAGGGCAATGGCGACCTCCTGGGCAGCCTACTGCAGGGTATCAGCCGAAACCATCTGCAAAGCAGCCACTTGGTCTTCAAAAACCACCTTTATTTCTCATTATAAAGTGGACTCCGCTAGATTGTCCACGGTAGAATTTGGGAGAGCAATTATTCAGGCTAACTCCTCAATACCTTCTAAATAAAACTTATCTTTTGCTCATACCCACCCAGTTTGCGAGTTATTCCCCATAGGTGTATGCTGCCATGATGCAACAGGAAAACGGAAAATTGTATACTCACCTTTCCGTAATTTTCCTTTCCTGTCGCATCTCATGGCAGCATACAAATGCCCACCCATCTGAGGTGAGGTATATATACACGGAGAATGCTGGGGCAGACTTTAATAGCTATGCGGTCCTATCAGGTTGCGGGGGTGGAGCCACAACCCATAGGTGTATGCTGCCATGAGATGCGACAGGAAAGGAAAATTACGGAAAGGTGAGTATACAATTTTCCGTTTTCTATGACAAAGGTGGAAAAACTGATCCAGAATTAATGGAAGCTTTTTCTTTTCTTTCCACAAAACAAATATATTATTACCTAATTAGTTCCTAGAATTTTGTTTTCGTTTGATCTAATCTGTTTCAATACAATTTTAAATCTATGATTTATCATATTTAAACAAATACATATGATTAAAATATGTAATTGTTTACTCTAATAGGGTTAAAATCCCAAAAATACTAAAAATTATCCTTATCCATAAAAAAGTTATAAACAGTACCTTTTTGACTAAATTATTTAACCTAGGGTATTATTAACCATACACAATCACCCTGGAATAACTAATTCTAACAATATATTATATCCTGCACTCTAATTATTGAGTCATCATCTTGATGCTTTTATTATAGCACCTCTCTCCTGTAAGCGGAAGATCTGTGTACCCCCATTAGCCTTCCTCATTCTCCCAACTTTATTATGTGGGAGTATGACGAAAGCATTTATTCCCCTGAGAGAGATATTAATTCTCTTTCACGGGCAACTTGTGATTACTTACAAATAATAATTTATACAATGTATCACCTAATCTTATATGTTTTTTGTTTACTCTTTACTCCAGACTTCACTGGATTCTTTTCTATCTTTTCATCTCTTCAGTCCACACAGGTTGATCTGCGCAGTCAGCATTGCATAATGAAAAGTAAGTAAAAACTATTTGATCTGTTACCATGGCACCATTGAATATCCTATCCTTGAATGTTCAGGGAATAAATGTACCTCAGAAAAGGACCAAAGCTTTCCGTACTTTCCATAACAAGAAGGCCCACATAGTGTGCCTCCAAGAAACACACTTCACCAAGATTCCACACAAAAATATATATCTCCTTTTTATCCACAAATTTTTATGGCTTCAGCCAGTACCAAACAAAGGGGAACTCTAATTGCATTTCACCGATCCACACCATTTACCTTATCATCAGAAATGAAAGACCCAGAAGGTCGATACCTGATACTAATGGGTTATATAATGGATACAGCAGTCACGGTGATTTCATACTATGCTCCTAATAAACAACCTACACTGTTCCTCTCGCACATATTACAAATGATTAATATGCACAAAATGGGAACAGTGATTATGTGCGGGGATTCAAACCAGGTCCTCCTCCCATTTCTAGATAAATCACCTTTTACACCATCCAAAATAACCTCTAAATTACCTTTCTCCCAACTTCTTTCTAAATACAATCTGGTAGATTCGTGGAGAGAAAGTAACCTGATAAAAAAGAAATTCACTTATTTTTCACATCCTCATCAAACCTTCACCAGAATAGATCATGTTTTTCTAACAATAGGAATGATACCAGAAATTATTGCGTCAGATATAATTCCGATTCCTTGGTCTGACCATAACGCAGTATACACTACTATAGCCTCAGCAATACCAAAAGCGCATGACCCAACTTGGTACCTACCGGACATAATGCTCAAACACCCATTACATCAGATGGCCATTGAACAAGCTTTAAAAGATTACATATCAATCAATAATACACTAGACATTTCCCCGATAACATTGTGGGAAGCTCACAAGCCTGTCTTGCGTGGTGTAATACAAAGACAAATGGCACTATTTAAACGGGAACGCAAAATTCTAGCAAAAAAGCTAGAACTAAATTTTAATGCAGCCTACATATCATTCCAAGATAATCCATCTCAGAGTACAAAATCTCATCTGGAAAAAACTAGATTGGAATACGATCTATTTCTCACAGAATCAGTAGATAAATCCCTCAAACGCTCTAAGCACAATTTCTACATGAATACAAACAAACCAGGCACATATTTGGCTTGGGCATTAAACTCGACTAACAAATCTTTCAAACCTATACGTTTGAAATTATTAAAAGACGTTTATACTTGTAATCCAGTTAAAATAGTCCATAAATTTCACTCACATCTTGCAACCTTATACAAGTCTAACAAAGAATTTAACCCTACAGATGCTGAATCTTTTTTCTCAAAAATTACCTTACCTGAGTTGTCCCAGGATCAAAAAAACAGTTTGGAAGAGCCTATAACTATAGATGAAGTTGTTAACGCCATTAAAGATCTAAAACTTAACAAAAGACCGGGCCAAGACGGATACTCGGCTCTATATTATAAAACATTTTCAGAAATCCTCTCCCCTATTCTCACTGAAACTTTCAACAAACTTCTAGAAGGACATTCTTTTCAGCAAGAAACACTAATGGCAATTGTATGTATGATCCCAAAACCTCTTTCTGATGATACTTCCTGCGTAAATTATCGCCCCATTTCTCTATTAAATCTTGATATCAAATTATTAGCAAAAGTATTAGCAAAACGCCTTAATAGTGTTATAGGAAAATTAATACATAGAGATCAAGTAGGCTTCATGCCAAATAGGCAGGCAGGTGATAATATACGCAGGGCAGTGTTATTGGCACATATTGCTAAAAAACGGAAAATCCCTTTATGTTTTTTATCTCTTGATATTAAGAGGGCATTCGATACAGTATCCTGGCAATATGTGCAATATTCCTTACAAAAATGGGGTTTTGGACCCCACTTCCTAACATGGATTACAGCATTGTATAATAAACCCAAAGCCCATATAAAATATGCTGGATACAAATCTGATGCTTTTAATATCAAAAGAGGCACCCGACAAGGCTGTCCATTATCTCGCTTATTATTTGCCCTTTTACTCGAACCCATTGCCCAATACATTAGAACAAACCATACTATAACTGGCATTGAAGTAGGAGGTATTACACACAAAATATGTATATTTGCAGATGATATATTACTTTTTCTATCATCACCACAGGTTTCTGGTCCCAACCTAATGCCCGTTCTTGATGGATTTGCAGCATTCTCCGGTCTTATGATTAACCCTAAGAAATACCTAGTGCTCAATATTTCACTTTCAAACATGGAACTAATTCTGGCGAAGACTGCACTCCCATTCACCTGGGCAGATAAATCAATCCCATATCTTGGAATTCAATTAACAGCTTCTCATTCTGACTTATTCTCAACCAATTATTCTCCTGTATTAAGACAGATCACAAATCTATTAAAACAATGGTCGCAACTTCCCTTATCCTGGATATGCAATTAAAATGACTATTCTACCCAAATTACTATACCTATTCAGAGTCCTCCCTATTCCAATTCCTTCCTATTTTTTGAGACTAGTGCAAAAAAGAGCAACTTCGTTTATTTGGGGCTCTTCCAAACCACGTATACCTATACACACACTACATCTTCCCAAAAATAAAGGAGGCCTGGGATATCTTAATTTTACTAACTATTACAGAGCAGCTCATTTGGCCAGTCTCTCCAAGTACCACGCAAAACAGGAAATCCCATTATGGGTATTTATAGAGGCTTCAGAAAGTGACCCTCTATTAATATCAAACTTGTTATGGCTTGAACCTAAAGATCGCTCCAAAATTCATAATCCCATAACTAAACACTTTTTATCTCACTGGGATAAACTAAAATTCAAATATTAATTACAATCTCCACACAATCCTCTCCTATCCGGCCTTTTATCTGGCATGGATCTACCCGAATTCATTTAAAGCTTGGACAACTTCAGGTATTCAGACACTACACGATTTTATGGCATCTAAATCATTCCTTCCATTTCCAACGCTAATGGGGCGTACACACGGTCGGACTTTTCGTCTACAAAAGTCCAACGGACGCCGACGGACTAAAGCTGGCTGGTAATCCGATCGTGTGTGGGCTTCTCCGGACTTTCAGCGGACTTTTTCAGCCTCAAATCCGACGGACTTTAGATTTGAAACATGCTTCAAATCTTTACGTCGTAACTACGACGGACCCCGAAATCCGCTCGTCTGTGTGTTAGTCCGACGGACAAAAACCCAAGCTAGGGCAGCTATTGGCTACTGGCTATGAACTTCCTTATTTTAGTCCGGTGTACGTCATCATGTACGAATCCGTCGGACTTTTGTGTGGTCGTGTGTAGGCAAGTCCGTTCGTTAGAAAGTCTGCTGCAAGTCCGCCGAAAGTCCGCCGGAAGTCTGTCGGACAGGCTGTCGGACTTTTGTAGACGAAAAGTCCGACCGTGTGTACGCCCCATTAGAGAAAAATATGATCTACCAAACTCTGAGATATTTAGATATCTCCAAATTAAAAATTTCTTTACACCGTTCCTAAATGTTGAAATACCGTTATCCCAATTATCCATTTTTGAATCAATCTGTGCAAAAGACCCATTTGCTAAAGGAATAATTTCGTCACTTTATAATCAACTATATGGAGTCATAAATTTCAACAAACCTACTTATGTTCAGAGATGGGAGGAGGACCTGGGGCGAACTTTAAGTCACCTTCACCCAATATTTTAGCATTGGAAGCAAATTATAAAGTCCTAACCCATTGGTACCTTGTACCTGCCAGAGTGGCCAAATATTCACCTAATACCTCAGCTCTTTGTTTTCGAGGATGCCCAGACATAGGCACACATTTACATATATGGTGGATGTGCCCAGTAATCCAAATCTTCTGGAAGGAAGTCTTTGTGATTGCTTCTAAAATATTCAAAAGGATAATACAACCAGATCCATGCATAACTTTACTTCACTTGAAACCGGAATGGTTAACATTTTCTCAATTCAAACTTATGATCCAACTACTAACGGCTGCAAAGCAAACAGTGGCCAAGGCATGGAGATCCCCTACATTGGTTCTAGCAGAAACAATTCAAAGAATGAATAACACAATGTCTCATGTCAAGATGGTAGCTATCGATCAAAACCAAATTCCAAAATTTGAAAAACTTTGGCATCCTTGGATAAAACAACAGTTTCTGTCAAATTTCAATGACACTGTTCTTTTGCCATGGTAGCAGATTAAGTAACTTACAGAAACATCCATTTTAAAGCTTCTGGGCGAAGCCAATGGACAATAAGCTGACTGGCGGGACAACCTTGTGGACCATACCTCTGTCTTTCTATCCTTTTTCTTCCTTTTCTTTCCTTTCCTCCACCTCACGTTTAAAGCTCATTATCAGAATTTATCTGACCTACACACATATTACCTGTAAATAATATGTATAGATGGTATAAATCATTTAAATACCTCCAAAAGAAACTAATGTAATAATTTCTACCTTTATTTTAGGTTTTTGTGTACTCGATATATAATATTTGAAATCTCATGTTACATACTTATACAAAATCTACTGTAAAACAATGAGCTTACTTTATAGATCCTTGTAAACTTACTTCATGTATCTTTATATTATTGTATGCTTAATAAACTTCTTTTGACAAGGAAATTGCAGCATTAAGAGACATTAAATCTAGGTGGCTTGGGATGCCAAATAAATTAAGGAGCTCAGTTCTTAGGAGATGCATTTAGGGATATAAATAATAGTGTTAGAAAGGATATATAAAAAACTCAGTAGGAAAAATATTTCACAATTAACCACTTCAATACAGGACACTTTCACCCCCTTTCTGCCCATGACAATTGCCCAGCTAAGCAATACTGTACCCAAATGAAATTTTTATCATTTTTTTTTAGACTGATAGAGATGTTTTTGGTGGTATTTAATCACTACTGGGTTTTTATTTTTGTTTTAGCTAAATAAACAAAAAAAGACCAAAAACTTTATATAAAATAAAGTGTTTTCCTGACAGACCCCATGGCAGTATACATTTGGGTAGTCCCACCCTGGCTCCTACCTCATAGGACCCCACTCCCACTCAACATAATGAGTATCCGTTTTGGTTGAAATGACCTTCATGAGCTTAGCCGTATGCATTGAGTTGTCTTTGGAGGATGCTTTGTCCTTCAGGTGTATACTCAATTATGATGATTAGGTGCGTCCTTGGGGGGTGCGGCATCTTCTGGTGGTAACTCTATGTGCTGGTGTTGTCCTTAGGGGGTATATCTGTCTGCATTTGCAGCCTGTGAACCTACCTTAACCCTTGCCTCTCTTCCAATGCAATGGAAGTTGGGATGAAGAATATTAATTCTACCCTAAAGAATAATTCTGACAAGTTGGACAATCTTGTCTGCATTGCGAGAGTTTAAACTGTCCCCCTCAAGGGCTAGCTTCATTGGATAACAAAGAGCTGGGATTGTGTTTAGTCTGGCCTCCTGCCTCAGAATAAATGTCTGCCGAATGAAAAAAAAACTGCAGTTCAAGAGTCAGTGTCTAACTTCAAAGAGGTTTTCTCCTGCATTTCCTGAGATAAAGGGAGTCCTTAAACAAGAAATCAGCAAAGATTTTCACTTTTGGGGGAGAGGTTGCTTACTGGCCTTTTTTGGAATGTGTCTCCCATACTCTACATGTCTTATGGATACCCGGTTGCTCCTCTTATGATAGGAGGGTACAGCTTTGGTCTTGGACCCTCAAGACAAGCAATTCAGGCCATTTTGGACAATCAGTCATCTTCAAGCCTCTGACTGTGCCATGAGGAATCCTTTGCTGTAGTAACAATAGACAAGTTCTGATAGCCAGCGTCAATCTTACTGTCTCTAGGGATGGCAATTCCAATTCCAGCAAATGCGATTTTAAGATGAGTTCTATTGTTGTTCAGAGGGATGCCATTTTCCAACTCCCAGAGCTGTCTTCTCTGACGTACCTCTATTTCTACATGGGTCAAGACATTATGAAGCATACATGTCTAGACATTCCCTGTCAAAAATACAGAGGGTGTTCTCAGAACCCTACAAAAGATTGGCTGGCTAGTCTTTCAAAAAGGATCTTCTGACTCCTATGCAAATCCTTGTGTATCTGAGAACCTAATTCAACACGGTTCAGTATACGTTGTTTTTGCCACTAAAGCATGCTGGTGGTAGGACACTGGGTAATCCTGGCTTGTTTCTCTTCAACTGTCAGCATCTCCATGGTCTCTCCCATCACTATATTGACATGGGCTCAATGGAAAAGGCCTCCTGTCCCGAAAGGATTTTTTTCTCCAATGTTGATCATGGACCCAGCTATTCATGTCTCACAAATAGGCAGATGAAGTCTTGGTTGCTGGCACAGTAATAAATCTTCTGTGCTGCAGAGCTATTACTAGTGGAACTCCCCTGTCTGGAAGTTGTTTTGCACATTCTGGTTTTCTGGCAAGCTCTTTTATGCTCTATTTGCTTTTTGTCACCTGACAGCAGGCTTTTTAGTCTCTAATGAGGCTGAACAACATCACAGTGCTGTCCTACATCAGGGTGTAGATCAGAACCTGCAGGATCAGTCCACTGAGAGAGGTAGAGATGACTGTGATCTGGGTGGAGAAGAATCTCTCTAACATCTCATTGAGTCTACATTAAGAACTTCTGGGAAGAATTCATATTTTGTGGTCCAATTGGGTAACAAGTCCTTCCTACATCCAGGGTCCTTCAAGTGTATTTCATCTCTGGACAGATTTTAGAGTTACTGTAGATTTGTTAGCATCTCTTTACAATTGCAAGCTGGAAAGTTTTTTCCCTAGGGGCCTGGGCCAAGCCCTGGGTGTAACTGCTGTGGCAGATCAGGAAAAGCATCAGAAGCCGTATGCTTTCCCTCCAGTCTGATCCATATAGAGTTTTGTGAGAGGGCTGTTGCTAAAGACTGTGGCAATCATTGCAGTAATTCCCCATTGGCCAAACAGGCCTTGGTTCCTACTCTTGATACTGGGTTATCGAATTGAAGTTTTTTCTCTCGGGTGAGATCTTTGTAGCAGTCGCATCTCTTCCAATTTCTCGTCCTTGGAGGAAAAGACTGATCAGGCTTGGCTGTTTTTTTTAAGCTAAAATCTATAACTCCTACAAAAAGATTTGAATTAACCTTGCTCAATTTGGACTGCTTTAATTTTTTTGCTTCAGTCCTCTGGTCAGGTACATTCTGGACTTCAACTGATCTTAAGCTCTCTTAGAGGACAGATCTCTGCAGTCCCTGTCACTAGGGATGAGCTGAACACCCCCTGTTCGGTTTGCACCAGAACATGCGAACAGGAAAAAAGTTTGTTCGAACACGCAAACAGCGTTAAAGTCTATGGGACATGAACATGAATAATCAAAAGTGCTAATTTTAAAGGCTTGTATGCAAGTTATTGTCATAAAAAGTGTTTGGGGACCTGGGTCCTGCCCCAGGGGACATGGATCAATGCAAAAAAAAAGATTTAAAAACGGCCGTTTTTTCAGGAGCAGTGATTTTAATAACGCTTAAAGTCAAACAATAAAAATGTAATATCCCTTTAAATTTCGTAGCTGGGGGGTGTCTATAGTATGCCTGTAAAGGGGCGCATGTTTCCCGTGTTTAGAACAGTCTGACAGCAAAATGACATTTCAAAGGAAAAAAAGTCATTTAAAACTACTCACGGCTATTGCATTGCCGGTCCGACAATACACATAAAAGTTCATTGATAAAAACGGCATGGGAATTCCCCACAGGGGAACCCCGCGCCAAAATTAAAAAAAAATTTAAAAAGAGAAGAAGAGAAGAAGATGAAGAGAAGAGCGGGAGCCTCCCCCCATGCCATGGGTGCGGAGCAGCCTGAGGAGAAGAAGATAGAAGACGCCGCGGAGGAGATGCTGGATGAGAACACCGGAGGAAGAACCAGAAGAGCCAGAAGAACCAGAAGAAGAAGGAGAAGAAGACAAAGGAAGATAGAAGAAAGAAGAAGCATTTAAATAAAGGAATTGTCAAAAACTGTCTCTTGTCATTTTTAACATTTTTGACAGTTTTTTAGTGAAATGGTAGGGGTACTTTTGTACCCCCTTACCATTTCACACGGGAGGCGGGATCTGGGGGTCCCCTTGTTAAAGGGGGCTTCCAGATTCCGATAAGCCCCCCGTCCGCAGACCCCCACAACCACTGGCCAGGGTTGTGGGGATGAGGCCCTTGTCCTCATCAACATGGGGACAAGGTGTTTTGGGGGGCTACCCCAAAGCACCCTCCCAATGTTGAGGGCATGTGGCCTGGTACGGTTCAGGAGGGGGGGCCACTCTCTTGTCCCCCCCTCTTTTCCTGCAGCCTGCCAGGTTGCGTGCTCGGATAAGGGTCTGGTATGGATGTTTGGGGGGACCCCACGCCGTTTTTTTTTAAATTTTGTCACGGGGTTCCTCTTAAAATCCATACCAGACCTGAAGGGTCTGGTATGGAATTTAGGGGGACCCCCACGTCATTTTTTTTTTTAAATTTTGGTTCAGGGTTCCCCTGTGGGGAATTCCCATGCCGTTTTTATCAATTAACTTTTATGTGTATTGTCAGACCGGCAGTGCAATAGCCACGAGTAGTTTTAAATGACTTTTTTTCCTTTGAAATGTCATTTTGCTGTCAGACTGTTCTAAACATGGGAAACATGCGCCCCTTTACAGGCATACTATAGACACCCCCCAGCTACGAAATTTAAAGGAATATTTCACTTTTATTGTTTGACTTTAAGCATTATTAAAATCACTGCTCCTGAAAAAACGGCCATTTTTAAAACTTTTTTTTGCATTGATCCATGTCCCCTGGGGCAGGACCCAGGTCCCCAAACACTTTTTATGACAATACCATGCATACAAGCCTTTAAAATTAGCACTTTTGATTTCTCCCTTAGACTTTTAAAGGGTGTTCTGCGGCATTCGAATTTGCCGCGAACAGCCCAAATTGTTCGCTGTTCGGCGAACCTGCGAACAGCCGATGTTCGAGTCGAACATGAGTTCGACTCGAACTCGAAGCTCATCCCTACCTGTCACATCCAATGTTTAATGGGTGGACTATCCCTTACTCATACAATACTTTCATGGGGGCTACATCTAAGACTCAAGGGAGCGCCAAGACTCTCTAGGTGGGATTTACTACTTGCTCTGGACTTCCTTGCCAGCTCCAAATGAGATCTCTTTTCAGTCCAGATTTGGTAAAGACTGAGCTATGAAGACATGCACTCCAAGGGCTACCTCATCAGCCAGGAAGTTTGCCAAGATCAAAGCTTTAGGCTAGGAAGGATCCTTTGGTGACTTACAGCTCCAGGTGGGATCACCCCCATGCCCGGTTGGAATAAGGATTGAGACATGGTTTCAATCTCTCTAAGAGCTACATCCTCAGCTGGAAGTTTGCCAGAATAAGGGCCTTTAGGACCTTTTGAGCTTGATGCTACAGATGGGATCTCTTCCAATCACATTTTGAGTAAAGGCTTGATCAGGAAGGCAGCTTCTCTAAGTGTTCTTTTTCCCCTCAGTCAGGAGGTTTGCCAGGATCTGGGCCTTGGGCCACGAGGGATCCTTGTTGGCATTCTGCCTAGTATGGGTAGTATGCATAGTGTTTATATTCATACAGGGTTGCAATCTGAGGTGGCTTCGGCAAAAGATTTGTTTCTCCCATATGCAGAATCACTAAGGATAACTGGTTCCATGCCATGGATATTGGGATACTTTGAGCATGCTCACAAGCTACAGCTTTGCTCAGAGTTTTAGGATATCTTTGTCAAGCTCTCTAGCAGAACCAGGGGACCTAGATATTGGGGTAAAAATGGCTGGTATTAGCTCTAGGTCTGCTCGGTTTGGAAGGCAGGAGGCACTGTGTGGCAGAAGGAAGCACCTTAGCGGGGTGCCCAAGCAGTTCCATCACAGATATCATCCAGAATCATCACTGGATGGGTAATTCCAGTTAGCCAACAGGCTTATAGAGCTTGGGGCTTGGTTCCTACATAAGCAGTGACAATGCAGGGGTGTGTAGACTTCCTGGGCTCCCTGTGAAAGGGTACCAGGAATATTTGTAGGGGGTGACATTTCTAAAATTAAGTCTGTAAACTGTTTTACAGACAAAACAGTGGCGCTAAGTAAATGAATCTGTGATACACTTCAAACCAATAAATAACTTATTAAGTAAATAAATTATTTAAAAAAATCTCCATGTGTGGATGTGTCCATAAATAAATCAAATAAACAAATCGTGTATAGTGATAAAGTCCTTGTCAGGAAAAATTCTTCTTATATGTTTAAGAATATCTTCCACCACACCACTTGTGACTGTGCTCCACTCCCTGTTGAAAACGCACTCACCAGAAAATTATGCATTGCATTCTCATGGATATCACTCTCCTAGGTTTTTTCACAACCAAACACCTCCAAAGATTGAATCTTTGGAGGTGTTTGGTTGTGAAAAAACCTAGGAGAGTCATATCCACACAGGTGGTCATATTCCACAGCGAGTCTGATCTCTGTAATAGGGATCCACCATATCAGATTCTATGTCTGATGCGGTGTCATGAACGGGAGAGGTGAGAGAGACAGCGAGGAGGTTTTACAGCGCTGAGCATTCCGGGTCTGCCTGACTACAGCATACGGCTCCAGGCTCAGTGACTACCTACCTACACTCTTGGCAAAGCTCTTTTATTATGTGACACATGTGAGTGCAATATTTGAAGATTTGTTTTTGGTTTTAAATAAATGGTTTGCAATATCACACTATTGGAAGCTTTTTATCGTTTCATGCTTACTGATGGGAAGTTCCTCCCCTATTGAATGCTGCTGTGAGCCGAGCTCTGATTAAAGCCCTGGTAGTTTTCTAACAGCTTGTTTGCCGCGCATGAGAATGCAAGGCATAATTTTCTGGTGAGTGCGTTTTCAACAGGGAGTGGAGCACAGTCACAAGTGGTGTGGTGGAAGATATTCTTAAATATCTAAGAAGAATTTTTCCTGATATAAGGACTTTATCACTATACACGATTTGTTTATTTGATTTATTTATGGACACATCCACATATGGAGATTTTTTTTAAATAATTTATTTACTTAATAAGTTATTTATTGGTTTTAAATGTATCACAGATTCAGTTACTTAGCACCACTGTTTTGTCTGTAAAACACTTTATTGATTTATTTTTTATTTAAGTTGGCAGCTTTTATAGGTTTATATAATTAGTATTACATTTTCCTTTCACATTTTTTTTTCATGAGCGCAGTGGTGGCACATTGAGTTCAGGAGCGCAGAACTTGTGTATCAGTCAAAAAATTAAGTCTGGTCTGGCTCACTGTGGGGTGTAGCTTCTTTATACTGTTAATATCTATCCATAAAGTTTTTGTTGGCTAAGTGCAATGACTGAAACCCTACTTTTTTTGGCATCCCACCCTTGTGTTTTTATGAGCTTGTCAGATCTCAAATGTATGATGCCATGGAGTCTGTCAGGAAAACTGAGAATTTCCTATCAAATACTGTAATTTTCTTTTCCTGATGGACTCCATTGCAGCAGGGGTTCCCTCCCAGTGTCATGATTAGGCTAGTTACATAACATGGCCTCTGGCTCAGCCTGAAAATTTATGGGAGTGGGGTTCTATTGGGTAGGAGAGAGGGCAGGGCTATTCAGACCTAAAACCTATGCTGCCATGGAGTCCATCAGGAAAGGACAATTACGATAAGTATTTGATAGGAATTTTTCAGTTTTTTGTTTCTGTTATAATTTGCAAATAAGTAAATTTTATTCTAAAATTTATGCCATAATTTATTTTAATAGTATTATATTATACATTTCTTTGGTAAAAGTAACCCAAATCAGTGCATATTATTTAGTCTGTGTGAAAGTTATAGAGTCTACAAACAATGGTACGTATGTAAGAAAATTGATCAGTCCTGATGTACTGATTGCTTTCTGTACTGATCTCACTTCCTAAAGATCCTAGAATGCCAGGAAAGTACAAGTACCCCCAAATAACCCTTCTTTGGAAAGTAGACAGTCTGAGGTATTTAGCAGGTGGCATGATGAATTTATTGAAGTTTGAATTTTTTGTTACAATTTTTTAGAATGTGAGAAAAATAAATATTTTTTTCAACAGTTCTTTTTACATACTGTCACCAAATACGTACAGTTTCATCATATGACTGATGTGGTGGTGATCAGGAAAACTGTGTGGTGACAGTTAGAGATGGACCTGAACACCCCCCTGTTCCCGAACAGGGGAAAAGTTCTGACCCGAAAGGCGAACCCCTTTGAAGTCTATGGGAGCCAAACAGGAAGAAACAAAAGTGCCCATTTTGAAGGCTTATATGCAAATAATTGGCCATAAAAGGGGTATGGGTACTGCCCTGGGGGACATGATGATTTTTAAAGAAACAGTGATTTGCTTAAAGTGCAACAATAAAAATGAAAAATTCCTTTAAATATAGTGCATGTGCATCCCCTTAGTCTGCCTGTAAAGTGACACATCTGTAGCATGTGTAGAATAGGGATGAGCCGAACACCCCCCGGTTTGGTTTGCACCAGAACATAACGAACAGGCAAAAAATTTGGAAGAACACACAAACACTGTTAAAGTCTATGGGACACTAACATGAAAAATCAAAAGTGCTCATTTTAAAGGCTTATATGCAAGTATTGTCATAAAAAGTGTTTGGGGACCCGGGTCCTGCCCCAGGAGACATGTATCAATGCATTTTTTTTTTTCAAAAACGGACGTTTTTTCGGGAGCAGTGATTTTTTTAATACCTAAAGTGAAACAATAAAAATGAAATATTCCTTTAAGTATCGTGTCTAGGGGGTGTCTATAGTATGCCTGTAAAGTGGTGCATTTTTCCAGTGTTTAGAACAGTACCACAGCAAAATTACATTTCTAAAGGAAAATTTTTCACTTAAAACTGATTGCGGCTGTAATGAATTGTTGGATCTCGGCGATATAGATAAAACTCATTGAAAAAAAGGGCATGGGTTCCCCCAGTCCATTACCAGGCCCTTTGGGTCTGGTATGAATATTAAGGGGAACCCTGAACCAAAATTTAAAAAAAAATTGTGTGGGGTCCCCTCAAAATCCATACCAGGCCCTTCAGGTCTGATATGGAAATTGAGGGGAACCCTGTGCCAAAATTTTTTAAAAAATGGCATAGGGGTCCCCCCCAAAATCCATACCAGACCCTTATCCGAGCACACAACCTGGCAGGCCACAGGAAAAGAGGGGGGATGAGAGAGCGCCCCCCCCTCCTGAACCATACCAGGCCACATGCCCTCAACATGGGGAGCTCTGGAGTTACACTTCCAACTTGTCTCACATCCCAGCCATTTATGTACTTAAAGATTTCTTGGGGCTTTTCTTACTCTCCACCGCTATGTGCCTTTCGTGTGCTAACTTATCCGCCCTGATTACACCCTTATATTTCTTTTCAATCGTTTTTTATTGGAATAAATAAAAAAGATTAAAACAATGTTGCATTATGACTTAGAGCGTAACAGTTATTACACAGGGGAGGTGCGTATATAAGTACAACAGGGCGGTGAAGAGTCCTACTAGACATCACGTATTGATTGCCTGATAGAAAGAATCAGAAATAAGAGCAGGAGTTTACAGGGGGTGACGACCTCCATCATCCAACACCCCAAATGGGTTCAAACTGTGTCCGAGGGTGGAGGGGCATCCCACCCAGACTACTGGTTTCTACATGCGAACTAGTGGTTTATGTAAAACTGTAAAACATAACAAAACAGCAAAGGCTTTAAGGCCTGTATTAGGCATTGAACTGGGTGGTGCAAATATAAACCATCTCAGAAATGTCCATGCAACAAATCCACTGAGACAGAAAGTGGAACTGTAGCATATGGCAATACTAGAACTATGCATAGATTGGTGGCACCCCAAAATTTGTAGGGTGGGAAAGGGGTCAAAAACAAGAACCTCATTCTTTAAAATTTGGCATAGTCCCCTGGAGGGAAACATCTACCACAGAGATATATTGTGTGTAAGCTTTAGAAGCCCCTTAGCAAAGCTCCAGGCTGACCATATAGCATATATAGCATATAGGTGCCCTATAAAATTAAAAATTACCAGGAAAACAACCAATGTGTCTTTATAAGGATAACCCTAGGTCATAGTGGGGGAACTAGTGAAAAAGGGATAAAATGGAAAGGTAGAAGGAAAAAGGAAAGAAGGAAGAAGAGAGGAGCAGAGAAAGCAAAGTGACTGAGTGAGTCTCGCCCCCTTACTAGGAGCATGGGGGGGTTCAGTGTGTGAGCTTCAGCCAAACATATTGCGACCATGGCTCCCACATGGCCTCATATTTTTCAGTGATGTTGAGTAAAGTATTCACCATTTTCTCCTGGGTCATGATCCAGGAGACCTTCCTTTTAACCAAAGTGTAGGAAACATGAAATTGTTTCCAGGCCCTAGCAAGTGTCAATTTAGTCCCAAGAAATATAAACATAATAAGGCGCTGCAGCAGTTTGTGGGCTCCCAGAATTAGGAAATTGAGTAGCGCTACATGGGGGGGAGAATGTTGGGTATATTTTAGCTAGTTTTAAAGGGACAAGATACCATTGCATTAGAATTTTCAGGTTTGCTTCCACTAGTGCCGTATTCAAGATCCCTTTAAATGAGGGGGTGGTGGCCCTGTGACATTCTGCTAAGCTCCAGGATTGGGCCAGGTCCCTCTCCCATTCCTGCATATAGATGGGCTTAGGGTCCACTTTAGCCAATGACTGATATATCTCTGAGATTCCCCCCCGCTGCTCCATTGCCTGTCCACACCAATGCTCATAATCTGTAATAGAAAGTGGGTTGGGTTTTAAGGTAGATAGTTTATTAATAAAATGGGAGATTTGGTGAAGTTGGTACCTTTCTGAAGTGGGCATCTCAAGTTTGCTCACACAGTGAGTGAAGGTGAGAGGGCCAGTGGAGTTGACAAAGTGCCGATCCTATACATCCCCTTGTTGAGCCACCAGTTAAAGGCCCTTATATGCATACCCGGGGGGAAGAATGGATTGTGGATAAGATGAGATAGTGGGCACCAAGTAGAGATCAGGTGTGGGTTGTTCTTAAGGGAATCCCATATCACCAGGGAGTGGGAGAGTGTGGGAGTCATAATGGCAGGTCTGACTTTAGGAGGGCACCAGAGCAGGTAGACTAGAATGTGATGAGGGATCCCTTGTCTTTCTATGTGAACCCAGTCTGGGTGTGCCGACTTGGAGTAAATGCTAGTGAGTTGGGTCAGTTGTGCTGCTTCGTAGTACCAAAGAAGGTTCAGGAGTCCCACCCTCCCTTGTCCCTAGGTTGATAAAGGATCTCTCTGGCAACTCTATGTCCTTTTGTGCCCAAAATGAATTTGACCATTTTCGATTGAAATTTTCGTAAATGATCTTTCGATATTGGAATGGGAAGTGACCGGAGGAGGTAGAGGATGCACAGTAAAAGAGTAATTTTCACAGAATAAACCCTGCCCAACCAGGAGAGATTCAGTTTGTCCCAATGTGTGAGGTCTTCCTCTAATGTATGATATATTGAGGGAAAGTTGGCCACATATAGTTGGTCCACTGAGGCTGCCTGATTGACCCCCAAATAGGGAATGACCGTATTGCTCCGTATAAATTGGAATTTTGCCTGCAATCGTGATACTTAATGGTTAGGGAGATTTATATTCAATGCCCTTGATTTTCCATATTTAATTTTAAGGCATGAGATTGCGCCAAAGTTGTCCAATAATTTTCAAATGTTGGGGAGCGAGGTCAGTGGTGAGATTACAAAGAGCAGAATATCATCTGCAAAAAATGCACATTTGTGGGTTTGTGGCCCACACCTGACCCCATGTATATCCGGGTGATCCCTAATGGCTATAGCAAGTGTTTCGATGACAATAGCAAAAGTTTGTGGAGATAGAGGGCATCCCTGCCTGTCCCCCTATAGATTGGAAAGGAGTCTGAGTGTTATCCCTGTAGTCTTATTTTAGCTTCAGGGTTGAAGTAGAGGGCCCCTATCACATTCATAAAGGAGTGGCCAAAGTCCAATTGGTGTAGAATTGTGACCAGGAAGGACCAAGAGACAGAATCAAATGCCTTCTGAAGGTCCAGGGAGAGAAGGAAGCCTGTCTGAGGGGGGTTGCCATCCCAACAAGACCTCAAAAGGGAAATTCATTCAATTGTTCTTCTGATTTGATCAGGGCCTTGTCTCCCTGGAACAAAGCTGACCTGGTCGTTGTGGATATAAAGGTTAATAAAAGAGGATATACGGTCTACTAAGATCTTGGTTAAGATTTTAAGATCATTATTTATTTGTGATATGGGGTGGTAGTTGACAACTGAGCTAGGGTCTTTACCCAACTTGGGGATCACCAAGATGAAGGCTGAGTTTAAGGTCTTATCCAATTGAGATCCTTTACAAAGCTCATTAAAAAAGCGGGCCAAGTAGGGGGCAAGGGTGGGGGCAAAGTGTTTATAGTAGGGAGCTGAAAAGCCATTCAGTCCAGGAGCCGAGTGATTTTTCAAATTCTTAATGACTTGTAAGATTTCTTCTGCAGATATCGGTGCTTCTAATCTGTCCCTGTGGTGATCCTTGATCTTGGGGAGTGTAAGTGAGTTAAGAAAGGATGCCAAGGAGTCATCTGGGCTGATTTTCCCTTACTATACAATTTCCTATAGAAGTCATGAAAAGATTCCATAATTTTTTTGGGGTTTTGAGAGAGAGTTCCACTCCCTAGTTTGATTTTGGGTAAGGCATGTGACCTCATTTTAGGGGTCAATCTGGCTGCCAATAGAGATCCTGTTTTATCTCTCTGGTGATAATAGCGGGCCTCACTCCAGCATAAAACTTTTTTCCGCGATAGCTGTAAGGGCTAAGTTTAGGGCTGTACGTGTGGCATTTTGATAAGGAGCTGAAATTCCTTTTCTAACTTCTCTGTCTGTCTGTCTAGCCTTGCGTAGCCTCGACGCCATTTGGATAAGTTTCCCCTAATGGTAGCCTTGTGAGCTGCCCATAATGAAATTGGGGAGATATTTGTCACATGACATTGACATCATTTAATAAGATATATTCCTTGATACTCTTTTCTATTTCACATGCATGGATCGGGTTACTAAGAATTGAGGCATTCAGTCTCCAATTACCTCGTCTTTTCAGTCGGTTAACCCAATATCAGGAAGAGTAGAGAATGATCCGACCAAACAGAGTCTTTTATGTAGGATCTAGTCACTAATGGGATATCAGTTGCGAAAGGAAGAAGTGCTCAAGTCTTGCAAAGGAATTATGGGGGCTAGAGAAGAAGATAATCACGCAATGTCGGGTTGACCTCTCTCTCCAGATGTCAACTAATCCCTGAAGGAAGATCTGTCTAGCTAACTTAAGGCTGTGTCTGGTGGGCCGTAGGAGGTCCCTACCTAAGGGGCGAGTTTTGTCTAGCCCTGCATCAAAGGCAACATTGGAGTCCCCTCCATTAATTACAGTGCCTTCCGTCGATGGGTTTAGGGTGCAAAATAGGGAATTGAAGAATTGGGCCTTACTTACTTACCCTTGTCAAGTAAGAATCTACCTTCCGGATCCTTGAATTCAGAAATGAATGAGAAATTGCAAGATCAGGAAAAAAAAATCGCTACCCCTTACATTTTGGTTTCCACATTAATGAGGTGGAATTTGGGGTGAATAAATAGGTGTGTCTCCTGTAAAAATAATATATCAATTTGGTACGGTAATACTGGAAAATTTACCAGCGTTTCACTGGTGAATTAATTCCTTGAACATTGTGTGAGGCAATGTGCAAAGAAGGGTTTGGTGTGGGAGTATCAGCCATGGAACAACCCGGTAGAGAATGCCAGAGAGTACCAGTCACTTACCCCCAACCTGGTGTGAGTTCCGGGGAGGAATATAAGGAGCTCATTCACTCCTTGGTAGGAGTCCAGGAGGGAAGTGATGTCACCCAGATCACTAGGAAAAAGGAACAGTTAGTACAGTAGAAAAGATCCAGAAGGAAGAGATAAAAGAAGAACAAAACTGAAACCAAAGGGCATAGGCGGGATGAATCCACCATACCCTTAAATGTAAGAATGTTTCCTCTGTAATCAGAGGGGAAATCCTGACCAGGAGAGGGGATAAATTTGTGTCTCTAAGGGCAGGAGGAGGTGCAGGAGTACCGCTCCTGCCTCAGCACTCCTTTGTTAGAAACAATGAAAATTGCTGAGACTTTGGCAACATCACCAACACCTGTAAATAAAGTACATGCAAATCCAGCCTAAGTGAGACAAACAAGATGTAAGACAAAGGAAATGGGGGGGGGTTAAGGGAGGGCATGGGAGGGAGGGTAGGGGAGGCAGGAATATAGCGGGGATAAAGGGAACTGTGCATGTCAAAAGCCATTAAGGACAGCAAAAGTAAACATTAAGCTGAGTAGTTGTCCAGCCCTAACTCGAGGGGGAAGGGGCCAGAGAGACTCCAGTGAGTCCATCAGGCACTGAAGTAGAGTAATGGATCCTCCAGTGTGGAGTATAGCTGTGATGGTATCGGTCAGTTAGTAGCGCATAGCTATACAGCAGGAGGTTGTAATCCGGAGGCTAGTTCACTTGTTGATTAAAAAAAAATAAGGTGAGGTTCTGGGTAATTCGTGCCCTTGTAACCAGAGTCATTTAACAGGTGTTTCTGGAAGGTGCTGAAGAGGATTGGGGGAAGTGGTCTTCCCTCAGAATTGAGGGAAGGCTCAATAATGTGGCTTGGAACAAGACTCATTCGGTATAGGTGCAACGGGACCTGTAGGAAACAGGGTCAATATGGAGGTGAAAATGAGGTTGTTAAGGTATCAAAGGACCGTTTCAGGGTGGAAGGCCTTCTTTGGCCTTTTTGGTTTTGGATTGTTGCCAAATGGAGGTGAGTGGACTAGCTCGGGGGTCACTTAGAGGAGCTGGCAGAGGAAGTTTGCATCGGGGAAGGAGGATCCTTGGAAATTATGCCCAAATTCTGTAGGAGATGCTCACCTTCGAGAAAGGTGGAGAATCTGAATTGAGTTCAAATTTCAAGCTGAAGGGAAAAAGTCATGTCACAAGGTTTCAGATGGGAGGCAGGGTCACCCGTTTATGTCACTGAGGACCCCACCCACAGCTATATAACAGCTGTCATCGAGAAGAAGCGTCACCCAGCGGGAGCCTCCCATGGAGGCAGAGCTGTTGGGTTTTTTTTTTATTTTTTAAGCTCGTCGGCGGCGTGAAAGAAGATAAATGGACATCGCTGGACATTTTCTTTTTTTTACATTTTTTTAAATAAAGGACTTGTCCCAAAGTGTCTCCTGTCTTTTTTACTGTTTTTGACACTTTTTTGTGAATTGGTGGGGGTACAATGTACCCCTTACCAATTCACATAGGCGGGATCTGGGGGTCCAGATTCCAATAAGTCCCCCGCCTGCAGACCCCCACAACCACTGGGCAAGGGTTGTGGGGATGAGGCTCTTGTCCCCATCAACATGGGAATAAGGTGCTTTGGGGGGCAACTCCAAAGCACCTTCCCCATGTTGAGGGCATGTGTCCTGGTACAGTTCAGGAGGACGGAGTGCTCTCTTGTCCCCCCTCTTTTCCTGCAGCCTGCCAGGTTGCATGCTTGGATAAGGATCTGGTATGGATTTTGGGGGGACCCCATGCCATTTTTTTTATTTTGGGGTTCCCCCTAACCTCCCTGGAGGTATGATTAATTCAGATTTTTGATGCTCAAAGTGGGACAATGTTTTGCATGGAAATTTGGAATTTTATATTGTAGGCCTGTAATTCTTAGGGAGAACACACTTAAATCTGTCCAAACAAGAGTTTAGTAGACATCCTGGGTATGATAAAGTTTGAAACACGAAGTCAAAAATTATAATATATATAATATATATAACTATAAATAATTATAACAAATAATAATATAATAATAATACAAAATATTCAATAATGTAATCAAATCAAAAACACTGAAATCTGCTCAGTTGCAGAAATGTCACTGTCATTACTTTCAGTGTTTGATGACGGATTTCCCCATCACTATTGCTCAATTCTGCAAGTGATTTTAATTTATTATCACTGTTTTACAGCTGGTCAAAAACCGCTTTTGATGTAAAGGGACGCTTTTTGGTTGCTATGGACAATCTCCAGTTTCAAGGCAGAAAGAACAGTATTTATAATATAAAACTGCATGCAGGGCACTGGACAAACTACTAGGGATGAGCTACGAGTTCGAGTCGAACCCATATTCAACTCGAACATCGCCTCTTCGGTTGTTCATCGACTTGCGAAAGTTATGGGCCATTCGCACCAAATTCGACTGGCGTGTCACGGCCCATAATTCACTGCGGCATTGCAGTGCATTGCTGGCTGATGATTGGCCAAGCATGCATTATGAACGGCATGCTTGGCCAATCACAGTGCCATCTGTACAGAGAGCCGTAATTGGCCAAAGCCAGGGAGGCTTTGGCCAATTATGGCTCAGGGGGTTTAGTACATGCCCCACAAAATATAAGGCTGCCTGCATGGCGGCCTTGTGTAGTGTGTTGCGGCGGCAGAGAGAGATAGACAGAGAGACAGTGTCATTTGATTTAAGTTAGATAGAATAGGCAGGAGAGTCAGTTAGCTGCACTTACAGTGTATTGTATATATAGATATATAGATATATAGATATATATCTATATATCTATATATCTATATATCTATAGATATAGATATAGATATAGATATAGATATAGATATATATATATATATATATATATATATATATATATATATATATATATATATATATATATATATATATATATATATATATATATCTCAATATATGCATCCTAGGTTTTGTACCTGAAGAAACGTGCTGGTGTTTTGATCCTATTAATACCACAGGCAGGCAGCTGCAGTATTTACAGTTAGTGTACTGTGTCCTCTGCACAGTGTGCACCTAAAGCTAACTGAAGGCAATAGCTGGTGTTCTGATCCTATTAACACCACAGGCAGACAGCTGCAGCATTTACAGTTAGTGTACTGTGTCCATTGCACAGTGTGCACCTAAAGCTACTTGAAGACAATTGCTTGTGTTCTGATCCTATTATTACCACAGGCAGGCAGCTGCAATATTTACAGTTAGTGTACTGGGTCCTCTGCACAGTGTGCACCTAAAGATACCTGAAGACAATTGCTGGTGTTCTTCTGATCCTATTAATACCACAGGCAGGAAGCTGCAGTATTTACAGTTAGTTTACTGTGTCCTCTGCACAGTGTGCACCTAAAGTTAACTGAAGGCAATAGATGGTGTTCTGATAATATTAATACCACAGGCAGATAGCTGCAGCATTTACAGTTAGTGTACTGTGTCCTCTGCAGAGTGTGCACCTAAAGCTACCTGAAGACAATTGCTGGTGTTCTTCTGATCCTATTAATACCACAGGCAGACAGCTACAGTATTTACAGTTAGTGTGCTGTGTCCTTTGCACAGTGAGCACCTAAAAGCTACCTGAAGACAATTGCTGGTGTTTTGATCCTATTAATGCCACAGGCAGACAGCTTCAGTATTTACAATTAGTGTACTAGGTCCTTTGCATAGTGTGCACCTAAAGCTACCTGAAGACAATTGCAGGTGTTCTGATCCTATTAATACCAAAGGTAGGCAGCTGCAGTATTTACAGTTAGTTTACTGTGTCCTCTGCACAGTATGAACCTAAAGCTACCTCAAGGCAATTGCTGAATTGCTGGTGTTCTGATCCAATTAATACCACAGGCAGGCAGACAGCTGCAGTATTTACAGTTAGTGTACTATGTCCTCTGCAAAGTGTGCACCTAAAGCTACCCGAAGACAATTCCTGGTGTTCTGATCCTATTACTACCACAGGCAGGCAGCTGCAGTATTTACAGTTAGTTTACTGTGTCCTCTGCACAGTGTGCACCTAAAGCTAACTGAAGGCAATAGCTGGTGTTCTGATCCTATTAATAACACAGGCAGATAGCTGCAGCATTTACAGTTAGTGTACTGTGTCCTCTGCACAGTGTGCACCTAAAACTACCTGAAGACAATTGCTGGTGTTCTTCTGATCCTATTAATACCACAGGCAGACAGCTACAGTATTTACAGTTAGTGTACTGTGTCCTCTGCACACTGTGCACCTAAAGCTACCTGAAGACCATTGCTGGTGCTCTGATCCTAGTAATACCACAGGTGGGCAGCTGCAGAATTTACAGTTAGTGTACTGTGTCCTCTGCACAGTGTGTACCTAAAGCTACCTGAAGACAATTGCTGGTGTTCTCCTGATCCTATTAATACCACAGGCAGGCAGCTGTAGTATTTACAGTTAGTGTACTGTGTCCTTTGCACAGTCTGCACCTAAAAATTACCTGAAGACAATTGCTGTTGATCTGATTCTATTAATACCACAGGCAGGCAGCTGCAGTATTTACAGTTAGTGCACTGTGTCCTCTGCACAGTGTGCACCTAAACCTACCTGAAGACAATTGCTGGTGTTCTTCTGATCCTATTAATGCCACAGGCAGACAGCTGCAGTATTTACAATTAGTGTACTATGTCCTCTGCACAGTGTGCACCTAAAGCTATATGAAGACAATTGCTGGTATTCTGATCCTATTAATATCACAGGCAGGCAAATGCAGTATTTACAGTTAGCGTAATGTTTCCTATGCACAGTGTGCACCTAAAGCTAACTGAAGACAATTGCTGGTGTTCTTCTGATCCTATTAATACCACAGGCAGGCAGCTGCAAAATTTACAGTTAGTGTACTGTGTCCTCTGCACAGTGTGCACCTAAAGATACCTGAAGGCAATTGCTGATGTTCTGATCCTATTAATACCACAGGCAGATAGCTGCAGCATTTACAGTTAGTGTACTGTGTCCTTTGCACAGTCTGCACCTAAAAATTACCTGAAGACAATTGCTGTTGATCTGATTCTATTAATACCACAGGCAGGCAGCTGCAGTATTTACAGTTAGTGCACTGTGTCCTCTGCACAGTGTGAACCTAAAACTACCTGAAGGCAATTGCTGGTGTTCTGATCCTATTAATACCACAGGCAGATAGCTGCAGCATTTACAGTTAGTGTACTGTGTCCTTTGCATAGTCTGCACCTAAAAATTACCTGAAGACAATTGCTGTTGATCTGATTCTATTAATACCACAGGCAGGCAGCTGCAATATTTACAATTAGTGCACTGTGTCCCCTGCACAGTGTGCACCTAAAGCTAACTGAAGGCAATAGATGGTGTTCTGATAATATTAATACCACAGGCAGATAGCTGCAGCATTTACAGTTAGTGTACTGTGTCCTCTGCAGAGTGTGCACCTAAAGCTACCTGAAGACAATTGCTGGTGTTCTTCTGATCCTATTAATACCACAGGCAGGCAGCTGTAGTATTTACAGTTAGTGTGCTGTGTCCTTTGCACAGTGAGCACCTAAAAGCTACCTGAAGACAATTGCTGGTGTTTTGATCCTATTAATGCCACAGGCAGACAGCTGCAGTATTTACAATTAGTGTACTATGTCCTTTGCATAGTGTGCCCCTAAAGCTACCTGAAGACAATTGCTGGTGTTCTGATCCTATTAATACCACAGGTAGGCAGCTGCAATATTTACAGTTAGTTTACTGTGTCCTATGCACATTATGAACCTAAAGCTACCTGAAGGCAATTGCTGAATTACTGGTGTTCTGATCCAATTAATACCACAGGCAGGCAGACAGCTGCAGTATTTACAGTTAGTGTACTATGTCCTCTGCAAAGTGTGCACCTAAAGCTACCCGAAGACAATTCCTGGTGTTCTGATCCTATTAATACCACAGGCAGGCAGCTGCAGTATTTACAGTTAGTTTACTGTGTCCTCTGCACAGTGTGCACCTAAAGCTAACTGAAGGCAATAGCTGGTGTTCTGATCCTATTAATAACACAGGCAGATAGCTGCAGCATTTACAGTTAGTGTACTGTGTCCTCTGCACAGTGTGCACCTAAAGCTACCTGAAGACAATTGCTGGTGTTCTTCTGATCCTATTAATACCACAGGCAGGCAGCTGTAGTATTTACAGTTAGTGTACTGTGTCCTTTGCACAGTCTGCACCTAAAAATTACCTGAAGACAATTGCTGTTGATCTGATCCTATTAATACCACAGGCAGACAGCTGCAGTATTTACAGTTAGTGTACTGTGTCCTCTGCACAGTGTGCACCTAAAGCTACCTGAAGACAATTGCCGGTATTCTTCTGATCCTATTAATAGCATAGGCAGCCAGCCGCAGTATTTACAGTTAGTGTACTGTGTCCTCTGCACAGGGTGCACCTAAAGCTATATGAAAACAATTGCTGGTATTCTGATCCTATTAATATCACAGGCAGGCAGCTGCAGTATTTACAGTTATTGTACTGTGTCCTTTGCACAGTGTGCACCTAAAGCTACCTGAAGACAATTGCTGGCATTCTTCTGATCCTATTAATAGCATAGGCAGCCAGCCGCAGTATTTACAGTTAGTGTACTGTGTCCTCTGCACAGTCTGCACCTAAACCTACCTGAAGACAATTGCTGGTGTTCTTCTGATCCTATTAATGCCACAGGCAGACAGCTGCAGTATTTACAGTTAGTGTACTGTGTCCTTTGCACAGTGTTCACCTAAAGCTACCTGAAGACAATTACTGGTGTTCTGATGCCAGTAATACCACAGGCAGGCAGCTGCAGAATTTACAGTTAGTGTACTGTGTCCTCTGCACAGTGTGCACCTAAGCTGCCTGAAGACAATTGCTGGTTTTCTTCTGATCCTATTAATGCCACAGGCAGGCAGCTGCAGTATTTACAGTTAGTGTACTGTGTCCTCTGCACAGTGTGCACCTAAAGCTACCTGAAGACAATTGCTGGTGTTCTGATGCTATTAATGCCACAGGCAGGCAAATGCAGTATTTACAGTTAGCGTAATGTTTCCTATGCACAGAGTGCACCTAAAAGCTACCTGAAGACAATTGCTGGTGTTCTGATACTATTAATATCACAGGCAGGCAGCAGCAGTATTTACAGTTATTGTACTGTGTCATTTGCACAGTGTGCACCTAAAGCTACCTGAAGACAATTGCTGGCATTCTTCTGATCCTATTAATACCATAGGCAGCAAGCCACAGTATTTACAGTTAGTGCACTGTGTCCTCTGCACAGTCTGCACCTAAACCTACCTGAAGACAATTGCTGGTGTTCTTCTGATCCTATTAATGCCACAGGCAGACAGCTGCAGTATTTACAATTAGTGTACTATGTCCTCTGCACAGTGTGCACCTAAAGCTATATGAAGACAATTGCTGGTATTCTGATCCTATTAATATCACAGGCAGGCAAATGCAGTATTTACAGTTAGCGTAATGTTTCCTATGCACAGTGTGCACCTAAAGCTAACTGAAGACAATTGCTGGTGTTCTTCTGATCCTATTAATACCACAGGCAGGCAGCTGCAAAATTTACAGTTAGTGTACTGTGTCCTCTGCACAGTGTGCACCTAAAGATACCTGAAGACAATTGCTGGTGTTCTTCTGATTCTATTAATACCACAGGCAGGCAGCTGCAGTATTTACAGTTAGTATACTAGGTCCCTCTGCACAGTGTGCACCTAAAGCTACCTGAAGACAATTGCTGGTGTTCTTCTGATCCTATTAATACCACAGGCAGACAGCTGCATTATTTACAGTTAGTGTACTGTGTCCTCTGCACAGTGTGCACCTAAAGCTACCTGAAGACAATTGCTGGTGTTCTGATGCCTTTAATACCACAGGCAGGCAACTGCAATATTTACAGTTGGTGTACTGGGTCCTCTGCACAGTGTGCACCTAAAGCTACCTGAAGGCAATTGCTGGCGGTCTGATCCTATTAATACCACAGGAAGGCAGCTGCAGAATTTACAGTTACTGTAATGTGTCCTCTGCACAGTGTGCACCTAAAGCTAACTGAAGGCAATAGCTGGTGTTCTGATCCTATTAATATCACAGGCAGGCAGCTGCAGTATTTACAGTTAGTGTAATATGTCCTCTGCACAGTGTGCACCTAAAGCTACCTGAAGACAATTGCTGGTGTTCTGATCCTAGTAATACCACAGGTGGGCAGCCGCAGAATTTAGGGTTAGTGTACTGTGTTCTCTGCACAGTGTGTACCTAAGCCTACCTGAAGACAATTGCTGGTGTTTTTCTGATCCTATTAATACAACAGGCAGGCAGCTGTAGTATTTACAGTTAGTGTACTGTGTCCTTTGCTCAGTCTGCACCTAAAAGCTACCTGAAGACAATTGCTGTTGATCTGATTCTATTAATACCACAGGCAGGCAGCTGCAGTATTTACAGTTAGTGTACTGTGTCCTCTGCACAGTGTGCACCTAAAGCTACCTGAAGGCAATTGCTTGTGTTCTTCTGATTTTATTAATACCACAGGCAGGCAGCTGCAGTATTTACAGTTAGTGTGCTGTGTCCTTTGCACAGTGAGCACCTAAAAGCTACCTGAAGACAATTGCTTGTGTTCTGATCTTATTAATGCCACAGGCAGACAGCTGCAGTATTTACAATTAGTGTACTGTGTCCTCTGCACAGTGTGCACCTAAAGCTACATGAAGACAATTGCTGGTGTTCTGATCCTATTAATACCACAGGCAGGCAGCTGCAGTATTTAAAGTCAGTGTACTGTGTTCTTTGCATAGTGTGCACCTAAAACTACCTGAAGACAATAGCTGGTGTTCTGATATTAATATCACAGGCAGGCATCTGCAGTATTTACAGTTAGTGTACTGTGTCCTCTGCACCATGTGCACCTAAAACTACCTGAAGACAATTGCTGGTGTTCTGATGCTATTAATACCACAGGTAGGCAGCTGCAGTATTTACAGTTATAGGGCGTACACACGGTCGGACTTTGTTCGGATATTCCGACAACAAAATCCTAGGATTTTTTCCGATGGATGCTGGCTCAAACTTGTCTTGCATACACACGGTCACACAAAGTTGTCAGAAAATCCGATCGTTCTAAACGCGGTGACGTAAAACATGTACGTCGGGACTATAAACGGGGCAGTGGCCAATAGCTATCATCTCTTTATTTTTTCTGAGCATGCGTGGTACTTTGTCCGTCAGATTTGTGTACACACGATCGGAATTTCCGACAACGGATTTTGTTGTCGGAAAATTTTATCTCCTGCTCTCCAACTTTGTGTGTCGGAAAATCCAATGGAAAATGTCCGATGGAGCCCACACATGGTCGGAATTTCCGATAACACGCTCCGATCGGACGTTTTCCATCGGAAAATCCGACCGTGTGTACGGGGCATTAGTGTACTGTGTCCTCTGCACAGTGTGCAACTAAAGCTACCTGAAGACAATTGCTGGTGTTCTGATCCAATTAATACCACAGGTAGGCAGCTGCAGTTTTTACAGTTATGCCCCGTACACACGGTCGGATTTTCCAATGGACAATGTCCGATCGGAGCGTGTTGTCGGAAATTCCGACCGTGTGTGGGCGCCATCGGACATTTTCCATCGGATTTTCCGACACACAAAGTTGGACAGCAGGAGATAAAATTTTCCGACAACAAAATCCGATCGCGTCAATTCCGACCGTGTGTGGCCTGTTCCGACGCACAAAATGCCACGCATGCTCAGAAGAAATTCCGACACGGGACAGCTCGTTCTGGTAAACGTAGCGTTCGGAATGGATACAGCACTTTCGTCACGCTGCAATGTTCAAAATGGTTTAATACAGTGCACTCTCTTCTTCTTTATAATGTGACAAGAATTAAGTAGTTTTGGTGCTCATATTCACACACACTTCTCACAAACTTATTTCGTTACTATTTATCGGGATTCCCTAAATATATTTTGATTTCTCACATCTGACAACAAAATTTTTTTTTTTTTTTTTGGACTTTAATGTAGATTCTTTTTTTGTGTTTCTCTTTTTTATTTTTTTATTTTTTTGGTGATTTGGATTTGTATTCCCGAAAATGTTTGTGTGTGTTTTTGGTGACAAGTTCCCACAACACCACTAATATGTTGTTCTATTTAATCTGTAGGAGATTGTTTGGTGTTGTTGTCCCTTGTTAATTTCACATTGTACTTTAGAAATGTACCTGAATTGTCACCAAAAAACTGTCCTTTTTGGATGAAAACACACACAGGAGAGTAGAATTTACCCAAAAAAATTTTAGTAAGGGCTCACAACTAAACAAAGAGGGAGGCAATGCTGGAGAAACTGCAGAAGTGGGCGAAGCCTTGGACCCCCAGGGCAGACATCATATATTTAAAAGCAAAATTGGTGGCCTGAGGAGTCCATATCATAAGGGAGGGCAGTCTGGTCCAGAAGTCCCAGAGATCCGGAAAGCAGCAGATGACATCTGTGTCCCCAGGCTGTGGTCATACGAGAGACTGCATCTTCTGTCAGACAAGACTGAACCCAGGGTCATCACTCTCAGGTCTTCCTTCCACGCTTCCTTACAGGCTTTGGCTGTGGTGGTGGAGTTGTGGCAGCAGGAGGAGGAGGAGGAGGAGGATCGTCCCTCTCAATGACATCCGTCTTGTGTGTCAGTTCCCCACTCTCCCCCTTACGAAGGACTTTATAAATCAGGTCCTCAGAGATCTTGCGTTGACCCTCCTGCATGCCCTGCAATTTTGTGGCAGCCATGCAGGCAAAGGCCTCTTCAGGACTGGGGAAGGCTCTGAGGGACGCAGAAGCCTCCTGGATCAGCCTGTACACTGAATCCTGCACGGGACTCGGAGTGGCCTTCCTTGCTCGTTTATATGGCAGGCGGAGGGGAGGGACCTGAGACTCAGTCAGGCTGCGACTTGTCCCAGGCTTCTCTTGGCTGCCACTTAGCCCCGCCTCCTCCTGGCTGCCACTAATCCCTGCCTCCTCCTGGCTGACACTAATAATCCCCGCCTTCTCCTGACTGCCACATTCCACAGCCTCCTCCTGGCTGAGGTCTTCCTGTGTATGAAAAAGGGACATAGTTTTAGTTTTTTATTCATCAATCACACACAGTTTTCACCTCCTGACTGCTGCAAATTGAATGTTAACAAATATAACAGACTATCCTTCTGAGCCCAGCAGTTTTCATTCTTTTCCCAATTTTGGGTGCCCACTACTGTCTATTGATATGTAAAGCACTTTTTTTAATCAGCAATTAGTGATCAATAATAACATCTAATAAACATTTATTTATTGACCAGAAATCTGTAGAAGAATGCTATACCTGACTCCAGCTGGGCTCCTCCATTTCTTCCTGGCTGGAAGGCCCAGGTTGGACATCGGAAGCCTCAGCTGGGGTGGAAGGAAGCGTGGATGGAAGAGTAGAGAGGGATTCCCTGACTTCAGTGTGGTCTGACAGAAATCGCAGTCTCTCATAGTACCACAGACTGGGGACATAAACGTCATCTGCTGCAGCTACGGACCTCTGGGAATCTGTGACCTTCTTGCGCTCCCTAAGATAAGTGCTCCTCAGGCCACCAATTTTAGCTTTCAAATAAGGGATGGTTGCTGTGGGGACCACCGGCTTCACCAACTCCAGCAGTTTCTCCAGCGCTGCCTGCCTCTTCTGTTTGTGATTATAGTGGGGGTGTCTCACTTGCCACAGACAGGGCAGCTCCCTGTACTTGTCTATGAACAGGGGCAGGAAATTGTGGTAGTTGAACCCATCCATTTTCTCTGTAAGACACAACACAAGACAAAGCCTAATGTCAGGCCAAACTCCCCTAATTTTGTTACAATATAGGCTTCCATTTCGAAGCAGTATAGGCCCAAGTTTAGATCCTACCTTCGTTAGCATGATCGGCGTCTCCGATGCTCCTTCCTCCGCTCACAGATCGTACGTAAGACGCGCGCGTTATGATTTATACACACTGCGCATGCGTATAACTCCGCCCGCCCCTGACGTTCTTTCTAGTCTATTCCCCGCCCCTTTTCGTTTGGCGCAGTGAGGGAAGAGCACATGGCGGATAGACAGCAGGATCGTGCTAATTGTAGCAACGAGGAGGAGGAGGAGGAAAGGCTGGAGCCTGAAACGTCCTGATCCAGAAGGAGATTAAAGGATTCAAATATGTCCTTTGGGGAGATGTTGGAGATGGTGGACATCCTGAAGAAGGCCGACTATGATGGAAAGTATGGGCCTTACCCCAACCCCAATGTCAGAAAGGCCAAGATCATGGCGAAAGTGGTCAGGAGTCTGCACCGGAAATTCGGGGTACGACGATCGAAAGATCAGCTCAGGAAGCGGTGGTCGGACCTGAAATTACGAGAACACGAGCAGTACAGAAAGATCCGGAGATTGCTGCAAAAAAGTAAGTAGTTGTGCTGTGTTCCTATTCTTTATGTTTATTACGTTCGTGCTGCTCCATGTGCTTTTAGGAACTGTTGTACAGTTTAAAATGGCAACTTTCATGTTCATGGGCACATTATTCGTTCGGATCACACATTGTTATTTCGGACGATAAAATACCATTGTTTAGGCCATATGCATTTGGCCACCATTTTGACGCCCTATACTTGTCTGCAAAGAATTGGGTTGTGTAGATGGCTTTGTTACTAGAATGAAATGCAAACTAGATTCTGTGTAAGGAGAGGACACTCAGCAGCTGTTTTCACATCTGGACACTGGAGCACTAGTGTGGGACACAAGAACACCATTTTTATTAGGGGGGCCACACAGGTGCCCCAGTGTATACTATAGGGGGGGCTACATCTGTGAAGCTTTTACCAAACAGGTAAAGTATTGCAGCTTGACAAAGGGCACTAAAAAAGCTACATCTTGGAACTCGACTAAAATAGACAATTGTACCCCACTTCCAAGCAATGTTTCATCTTTATAGTTCTGACATTAAATATCTGTGTGCTAATTATACCATTTTTGTTTCACATAGGGGAGAAAAGACTCGGAGGACACCCCTCATCCGAGGAGACCAGAGCCCCCCCCCTCTGGAAGAAGGGGAAATCCACCCAACACAAGATGAGCAGGAGGAAGATGACGTGGTGGAAGTAGTTACCACAACAGGTGAGTGTCTGCGACCACAGGCTCAGATAAGAGATGGATTTATTTTGGGTTTCCTCTCTTTTTAGGTGATTGTGAGGTTGTGGATCCAGATCCTTTCACATCCGAAAGTGCCCAGATCCTGATCGGGGAGATCATGGGGTGTAATTTACAATTGGAAAACATCAAGCAAAACATCAATGATGTTATTCCAAAATATAAAAACATCATTGATGTTTTGGGGCGAGTTTAAAACCCCTCCAAATCACTTTCTTCTTTTGTGTGCTACAATGTGCGAAATGTTTTTGTGATTTTTCCCAAAGCCAAATTTGGAGGATGCACACAGTGTGTCAACATGTGCTATCTGCCATCATGGGAGATCAATGGACGCGTTTTGGGGGTGCAACCCCTTCCTCAATAATAAAGTAGCGGTGAGGAAGGGCTTTCTCCCCCAAAACACATCCCTTGATCCCCCATGATGGCAGCTAGCACATGTTGACATTGGGAAATTTGTGTGCATCTTCCAAATTTGGCTTTTCCAGGGGTGATTTCCCCCCATCTGAACGCAATATCAAACACAGTTCCTAAATACTCATGTCTGATATTGCCTTCCAGTTCTACCAAATGTGAACTTTGTAAGATCAAGATTTGTGTCTTTCTTGTTGGTTTTACACAGGCCTGTTTTCTATAAAATGGACATTTTGATTTTGGATAATGACACCACAAAAATTGTTATACAACAAACATGTTGGTTTGTCAGAAAAACCTTGGGTAAATGCACATGTGATTGTGCAGGTATTAAAAAGATTGTTCATCAAGAATGTGTGGATTATTGTCTCACGCTACAACACTTTTGGGGTGATGTAATTGTTGTTTTATGAGAAAATGGGGGTTATTTCCTAAGGGGAAATCCACTTTGCACTACAAGTGAAGTTTCAGTGCAGTTGCAAGTGCACTTGTAGTGAAAAGTGTCTTTGCATTTAGTAAATAACAGCCAACAGTGCTTTGTATAAGGTTACACAATCACGACATTTTCTGCACTCCACACATTTCTGTCAGGGTCAGCTCAAACAAACACAAGCAGTAAATGTCCACAAAGAAGAGCCTGGGGGGAGATGCCTGTCGAGAACTTGAGGTCCTGCAGGCTTCTGCCTATGGCCAAATACCGCAAGGTAGCGACCAACCTCTGCTCCGGAGTGATGGCTTGCCTCATGCAGGTATCCTGCCTGCTAATATAAGGGGTCAGCAAAGCCAACAAACGGTGAAACACGGGGTCCGTCATCCTGAGAAAGTTCCTGAAATCATCAGGATTATTCTCACGGATCTCACGGAGCAAAGGCATATGAGAGAACTGGTGACGCTGAAGCAACCAATTCTTGGTCCATGAACTCCTCCCCACCCTGTTCATGGACTGGACTTGTGTCAAGGTCAGGACCCCAACACCAATCCCCCGCACAGCACGAACTGTACGAGGAGTACGCATACGAAACATGGCTAGAAAACGGTCGGCTGCTCAGAACGAAGTAACAGAACGCACTGAAGAACAGCAAGGCCTGTGAAGAGCGACCTGAAAAATAGCAACGAGCAGGCAAGATCACACAGAAAACTCTGATACGAACTGACTGCACGCACTGAAGAGCAGATACAAACCCACAAGCACAAACTGAACAACAGAAAACGATCTGAAAGCCACGAGTCTGAAAAAGCGTGAATCGTCTCTCACCAAACTTTTACTAACACGAGATTAACAAAAGGAGCCCAAAGAGTGCCACGCTTGGTTCTGAACCGGCCTTTTCTAGTCTCGTCATACGTGGTGTACGTGACCGCGTGGTTGTCGATCGGAAATTCCGACAACTTTGTGCGACCGTGTGTAAGCAAAACAAGTTTGAGCCAACATCCGTCGGAAAAAATCCTAGGATTTTGTTGTCGGAATGTCCGAACAAAGTCCGACCGTGTGTACGGGGCATATGTGTACTGTGTCCTTTGCACAGTGTGCACCTGAAGCTACCTGAAGACAATTGCTTGTGTTCTGATCCTATTAATATCACAGACAGGCAGCTGCAGTATTCATAGTTAGTGTACTTTGTCCTCTGTACAGTGTGCACCAAAAGCTACCTGAAGACAATTGCTTGTGTTCTGATCCTATTAATACCACAGGAAGGCAGCTGCAGTATTTACAGTTAGTGTGCTGTGTCCTTTGCACAGTGTGCACCTAAAGCTACCTGAAGTCAATTGCTGGTGTTCTGATCCTATTAATACCAAAGGCAGGCAGCTGCAATATTTACAGTTAGTGTACTTTGTCCTCTGCACAGTGTGCACCTAAAGATACCTGAAGACAATTGCTGGTGTTCTTCTGATTCTATTAATACCACAGGCAGGCAGCTGCAGTATTTACAGTTAGTGTGCTGTGTCCTTTGCACCGTGGGCACCTAAAAGCTACCTGAAGTCAATTGCTGGTGTTCTGATCCTATTAATGCCACAGGCAGGCAGCTACAGTATTTACAGTTAGTGTACTGTGTCCTTTGCACAGTGTGCACCTAAAGCTACGTGAAGACAATTGCTGGCATTCTTCTGATTCTAATAATACCACAGGCAGGCAGCTGCAGTATTTAAATTCAGTGTACTGTGTCCTTTGCATAGTGTGCACCTAAAGCTACCTGAAGACAATTGCTGGTGTTCTGATCCTATTAATATCACAGGCAGGCATCTGCAGTATTTACAGTTAGTGTATTGTGTCCTCTGCAGTGTGTGCACCTAAAGCTACCTGAAGACAATTGCTGGTGTTTTGATCCTATTAATATCACAGGCAGGCAGCTGCAGTATTTACAGTTAGTGTACTATGTCCTCTACACAATGTGTACCTAAAGCTACCTGAAGACAATTGCTAGGGTTCTTCTGATCCTATTAATACCATAGGCAAGAAGCCGCAGTATTTAAAGTTAGTGTACTGTGTCCTCTGCACAGTGTGCACCTAAGCTGCCTGAAGACAATTGCTGGTTTTCTTCTGATCCTATTAATGCCACAGGCAGACAGCTGCAGTATTTACAGTTAGTGTACTGTGTCCTCTGCACAGTGTGCACCTAAAGCTACCTGAAGACAATTGCTGGTGTTCTGATCCAGTTAATACCACAGGTAGGCAGCTGCAGTATTTACAGTTAGTGCACTTTGCCCTCTGCACAGTGTGCACCCTAAGCTACCTGAATACAATTGCTGGTGTTCTGATCCTAGTAATACCACAGGTGGGCAGCTGCAGAATTTACAGTTAGTGTACTGTGTTCTCTGCACAGTGTGTACCTAAACCTACCTGAAGACAATTGCTGGTGTTCTTCTGATCCTATTAATACAACAGGCAGGCAGCTGTAGTATTTACAGTTAGTGTACTGTGTCCTTTGCACAGTCTGCACCTAAAAGCTACCTGAAGACAATTGCTGTTAATCTGATTCTATTAATACCACAGGCAGGCAGCTGTAGTATTTACACTTAGTGTACTGTGTCCTCTGCACAGTGTGCACCTAAAGCTACCTGAAGACAATTGCTTGTGTTCTGATCCTATTAATACCACAGGAAGGCAGCTGCAATATTTACAGTTAGTGTACTGGGTCCTCTGCACAGTGTGCACCTAAAGCTACCTGAAGACAATTGCTGGTGTTCTTCTGATCCTATTAATACCACAGGCAGACAGCTACAGTATTTACAGTTACTGTACTGTGTCCTCTGCACACTGTGCACCTAAAGCTACCTGAAGACCATTGCTGGTGTTCTGATCCTAGTAATACCACAGGCGGGCAGCTGCAGAACTTACAGTTAGTGTACTGTGTCCTCTGCACAGTGTGTACCTAAAGCTACCTGAAGACAATTGCTGGTGTTCTCCTGATCCTATTAATACCACAGGCAGGCAGCTGTAGTATTTACAGTTAGTGTACTGTGTCCTTTGCACAGTCTGCACCTAAAAATTACCTGAAGACAATTGCTGTTGATCTGATTATATTAATACCACAGGCAGGCAGCTGCAGTATTTACAGTTAGTGCACTGTGTCCTCTGCACAGTGTGCACCTAAAGCTACCTGAAGACAATTGCTGGTGTTCTGATGCTATTAATACCACAGGCAGGCAAATGCAGTATTTACAGTTAGCGTAATGTTTCCTATGCACAGTGTGCACCTAAAGCTACCTGAAGACAATTGCTGGTGTTCTTCTGATCCTATTAATACCACAGGCAGGCAGCTGCAAAATTTACAGTTAGTGTACTGTGTCCTCTGCACAGTGTGCACCTAAAGATACCTGAAGACAATTGCTGGTGTTCTTCTGATTCTATTAATACCACAGGCAGGCAGCTGCAGTATTTACAGGTAGAGTGCAGTGTCCTTTGCACAGAGAGCACCTAAAAGCTACCTGAAGACAATTGCTGGTGTTCTGATCCTATTAATGCCACAGGCAGACAGCTGCAGTATTTACAATTAGTGTACTATGTCCTCTGCACAGTGTGCACCTAAAGCTATATCAAAACAATTGCTGGTATTCTGATCCTATTAATACCACAGGCAGGCAGCTACAGTATTTACAGCTAGTGTACTATGTTCTCTGCACAGTGTGCACCTAAAGCTACCTGAGGACAATTGCTGGTGTTCTGATACTATTAATATCACAGGCAGGCAGCTGAAGTATTTACAGTTATTGTACTGTGTCAGTTGCACAGTGTGCACCTAAAGCTACCTGAAGACAATTGCTGGCATTCTTCTGATCCTATTAATACCATAGGCAGCAAGCCGCAGTATTTACAGTTAGTGTACTGTGTCCTCTGCACAGTCTGCACCTAAACCTACCTGAAGACAATTGCTGGTGTTCTGATCCTATTAATGCCACAGGCAGACAGCTGCAGTATTTACAATTAGTGTAATATGTCCTCTGCACAGTGTGCACCTAAAGCTATATGAAAACAATTGCTGGTATTCTGATCCTATTAATATCACAGGCAGGCAGCTGCAGTATTTACAGTTATTGTACTGTGTCCTTTGCACAGTGTGCACCTAAAGCTGCCTGAAGACAATTGCTGGCATTCTTCTGATCTTATTAATACCATAGGCAGCCAGCCGCAGTATTTACAGTTAGTGTACTGTGTCCTCTGCACAGTCTGCACCTAAACCTACCTGAAGACAATTGCTGGTGTTCTTCTGATCCTATTAATGCCACAGGCAGACAGCTGCAGTATTTACAGTTAGTGTACTGTGTCCTTTGCACAGTGTGCACCTAAAGCTACCTGAAGACAATTGCTGGTGTTCTGATGCTAGTAATACCACAGGCAGGCAGCTGCAGAATTTACAGTTAGTGTACTGTGTCCTCTGCACAGTGTGCACCTAAGCTGCCTGAAGACAATTGCTGGTTTTCTTCTGATCCTATTAATGCCACAGGCAGGCAGCTGCAGTATTTACAGTAAGTGTACTGTGTCCTCTGCACAGTGTGCACCTAAAGCTACCTGAAGACAATTGCTGGTGTTCTGATGCTATTAATACCACAGGTAGGCAGCTGCAGTATTTACAGTAAGTGTACTGTGTCCTTTGCACAGTGTGCACCTAAAGCTACCTGAAGACAATTGCTTGTGTTCTGATCCTATTAATACCACAGGCAGGCGCAGTATTTACAGTTAGTGTACTGGGTCCTCTGCACAGTGTGCACCTAATGCTACCTGAAGACAATTGCTGGTGTTCTTCTGATCCTATTAATACCACAGGCAGACAGCTACAGTATTTACAGTTACTGTACTGTTTCCTCTGCACAGTGTTCACCTAAAGATACCTGAAGGCAATTGCTGGTGTTCTGATCCTATTAATGCCACAGGCAGACAGCTGCATTATTTACAGTTAGTGTTCTGTGTCCTCTGCACATTGTGCACCTAAAGCTACCTGAAGACAATTGCTGGTGTTCTGATGCCTTTAATACCACAGGCAGGCAACGGCAGTATTTACAGTTGGTGTACTGGGTCCTCTGCACAGTTTGCACCTAAAGCTACCTGAAGGCAATTCCTGGCGGTCTGATCCTATTAATACCACAGGCAGGCAGCTGCAGTATTTACAGTTACTGTACTGTGTCCTCTGCACAGTGTGCACCTAAAGCTAACTGAAGGCAATAGCTGGTGTTCTGATTCTATTAATATCACAGGCAGGCAGCTGCAGTATTTACAGTTAGTGTAATATGTCCTCTGCACAGTGTGCACCTAAAGCTACCTGAAGACAATTGCTGGCGTTCTTCTGATCCTATTAATACCACAGGCAAGCAGCCGCAGTATTTACAGTTAGTGTACCGTGTCCTCTGCACAGTGTGCACCTAAGCTACCAGAAGTCAATTGCTGGTTTTCTTCTGATCCTATTAATGCCACAGGCAGACAGCTGCAGTATTTACAGTTAGTGTACTGAGTCCTCTGAACAGTGTGCATCTAAAGCTACCTGAAGACAATTGCGAGTGTTCTGATCCTATTAATACCACAGTTAGGCAGCTGCAGTATTTAGGGTTAGTGTACTCTGTCCATTGCACAGTGTGCACCTAAAGCTACCTGAAGTCAATTGCTGGTGTTCTGATCCTATTAATACCACAGGCAGGCAGCTGCAATATTTACAGTTAGTGTACTTTGTCCTCTGCACAGTGTGCACCTAAAGCTACCTGAAGACAATTGCTGGTGTTCTGATCCTAGTAATACCACAGGCGGGCAGCTGCAGAATTTACAGTTAGTGTACTGTGTTCTCTGCACAGTGTGTACCTAAACCTACCTGAAGACAATTGCTGGTGTTTTTCTGATCCTATTAATACAACAGGCAGGCAGCTGTAGTATTTACAGTCAGTGTACTGTGTCCTTTGCACAGTCTGCACCTAAAAGCTACCTGAAGACAATTGCTGTTGATCTGATTCTTTTAATACCACAGGCAGGCAGCTGCAAAATTTACAGTTAGTGTACTGTGTCCTCTGCACAGTGTGCACCTAAAGATAGATAGCTGAAGACAATTGCTGGTGTTCTTCTGATCCTATTAATACCACAGGCAGGCAGCTGCAAAATTTACAGTTAGTGTACTGTGTCCTCTGCACAGTGTGCACCTAAAGATAGCTGAAGACAATTGCTGGTGTTCTTCTGATTTTATTAATACCACAGGCAGGCAGCTGCAGTATTTACAGTTAGTGTGCTGTGTCCTTTGCATAGTGAGCACCTTAAAGCTACCTGAAGACAATTGCTTGTGTTCTGATCCTATTAATGCCACAGGCAGACAGCTGCAGTATTTACAATTAGTGTACTGTGTCCTCTGCTCAGTGTGCACCTAAAGCTACCTGAAGACAATTGCTGATGTTCTGATCCTATTAATACCACAGGCAGGCAGCTGCAGTATTTAAAGTCAGTGTACTGTATCCTCTGCACCATGTGCACCTAAAACTACCTGAAGACAATTGCTGGTGTTCTGATCCTATTGATATCTCAGGCAGGCAGCTGCAGTATTTACAGTTATAGGGCGTACACACGGTCGGACTTTGTTCGGACATTCCGACAACAAAATCGTAGGATTTTTTCCGACGGATGTTGGCTCAAACTTGTCTTGCATACACACGGTCACACAAAGTTGTCGGAAAATCCGATCGTTCTAAACGCGGTGACGTAAAACATGTACGTCGGGAAAATAAATGGGGCAGTGGCCAATAGCTTTCATCTCTTTATTTTTTCTGAGCATGCGTGGCACTTTGTCCGTCGGATTTGTGTACACACGATCGGAATTTCCGACAACGGATTTTGTTGTCGGAAAATTTTATCTCCTGTTCTCCAACTTTGTGTGTCGGAAAATCCGATGGAAAATGTCCGATGGAGCCCACACATGGTCGGAATTTCCGACAACACGCTCCGATCTGACATTTTCCATCGGAAAATCCGACCGTGTGTACGGGGCATTAGTGTACTGTGTCCTCTGCACAGTGTGCACCTAAAGCTACCTGAAGACAATTGCTGGTGTTCTGATCCAATTAATACCACAGGTAGGCAGCTGCAGTTTTTACAGTTAGTGTACTGTGTCCTTTGCACAGTGTGCACCTGAAGCTACCTGAAGACAATTGCTTGTGTTCTGATCCTATTAATATCACAGGCAGGCAGCTGCAGTATTTACAGTTAGTGTACTGTGTCCTCTGCACAGTGTGCACCTAAAGCTACCTGAAGGCAATTGCTGGCGGTCTGATCCTATTAATACCACAGGCAGGCAGCTGCAGTATTTACAGTTACTGTACTGTGTCCTCTGCACAGTGTGCACCTAAAGCTAATTGAAGGCAATAGCTGGTGTTCTGATCCTATTAATATCACAGGCAGGCAGCTGCAGTATTTACAGTTAGTGTAATATGTCCTCTGCACAGTGTGCACCTAAATCTACCTGAAGACAATTGCAGGTGTTCTTCTGATGCTATTAATACCACAGGCAAGCAGCCGCAGTATTTACAGTTAGTGTACCGTGTCCTCTGCACAGTGTGCACCTAAGCTACCTGAAGACAATTGCTGGTTTTCTTCTGATCCTATTAACCACTTCAAGACCGCCGCACGACGATGTACGTCCAAACTTTGAACGGGGATAGCATTGTTATGGCAGCAGCTAGCTGCCATAACCCCGGTATCCCCGTTTTCGTGCCATGGCCGGCTGTCAGATAAAAGTGGTCCCTGCGGCGGATTTGCCACGAGATCACTTTTATCGGTGGCGGGAGAGGGGCCCCCCCTCCCGCCGCGAACCGGTGCCCTCCGCAGCTTACCGGGGCCGTCAGTAGCAGCAGAGGCGATCGCGTCCTATCCTGTGGTGTGTCTGGAGACAAGTGAGGCCAAGATGGCGCTCACTCGTCTCTAATACACTGCTGGGCGGAAGCGACGTCAATACGTCACTTCCGTCCACGCCTCTTAAAAGCACATTTTTTCAAATGTCATTTTTCTAAATGACTTTTTTTTTTTATTGCATTTTAGTGTAAATATGATATCTGAGGTCTTTTTGGCCCCAGATCTCATATTTAAGAGGTCCTGCCATGCTTTTTTCTATTACAAGGGATGTTTACATTCCTTGTAATAGGAATAAAAGTGACACCATTTTTTTTTTTAAAACAGTGTAAAAATAAGTAAAATATTGTAAAATAAATAAAAATTTAAAAAAAATTTTTTAAAACCCCCCTGTCCCAACGAGTTCGCGCGCAGAAGCGAACGCATACACGAGTAGCGCCCGCATATGAAAACGGTGGTCAAACCACACTTGTGAGGTATTGCTGCGACCGGTAGAGCGAGAGCAGTAATTCTAGCCCTAGATCTCCTCTGTACCGCAAAATATGCAACCTGTAGAATTTTTTAAACGTCGCCTATGGAGATTTTTGAGGGTAAAAGTTTGACGCCATTCCACGAGCGGGCGCAATTTTCAAGCGTGACATGTTGGGTATCAATTTACTTGGCCTAACATTATATTTCACAATATAAAAAAATTGGGCTAACTTTACTGTTGTCTTATTTTTTTATTCAAAAAAGTGAATTTTTTCCAAAAAAAGTGCGCTTTTAAGACCGCTGCGCAAATACGGTGCAAAAAAAAGTATTGAAATGACGGCCATTATATTCTCTAGGGTGTTAGAAGAAAAACCATATATAATGTTTGGGGGTTCTAAGTAATTTTCTAGCAGAAAAACCTGTTTTAAACATGTAAACACCTAAAATCCAAAACGAGGCTGGTCCTTAAGTGGTTAATGCCATAGGCAGACAGCTGCAGTATTTACAGTTAGTGTACTGAGTCCTCTGCACAGTGTGCATCTAAAGCTACCTGAAGACAATTGCTGGTGTTCTGATCCTATTAATACCACAGGTAGGCAGCTGCAGTATTTAGGGTTAGTGTACTGTGTCCTTTGCACAGTGTGCACCTAAAGCTTCCTGAAGTCAATTGCTGGTGTTCTGATCCTATTAATACCACAGGCAGGCAGCTGCAATATTTACAGTTAGTGTACTTTGCCCTCTGCACAGTGTGCACCTAAAGCTACCTGAAGACAATTGCTGGTGTTCTGATCCTAGTAATACTACAGGTGGGCAGCTGCAGAATTTACAGTTAGTGTACTGTGTTCTCTGCACAGTGTGTACCTAAACCTACCTGAAGACAATTGCTGGTGTTCTTCTGATCCTATTAATACAACAGGCAGGCAGCTGTAGTATTTACAGTTAGTGTACTGTGTTCTTTGCACAGTCTGCACCTAAACCTACCTGAAGACAATTGCTGGTGTTCTTCTGATCCTATTAATACCACAGGCAGGCAGCTGCAGTATTTACATTTAGTGTACTGTGTCCTCTGCACAGTGTGCACCTAAAGCTACCTGAAGGCAATTGCTGGTGTTCTGATCCTATTAATACCACAGGCAGACAGCTGCAGTATTTACAGTTAGTGTACTGTGTCCTCTGCACAGTGTGCACCTAAAGCTACCTGAATAAAATTGCTGGTGTTCTGATGCTATTAATACCACAGGCAGGCAAATGCAGTATTTACAGTTAGTGTACTGTTTCCTGTGCACAGTGTGAACCAAAAGCTACCTGAAGACAATTGCTGGTGTTCTTCTGATTCTATTAATACCACAGGCAGGCAGCTGCAGTATTTACAGTTAGTGTGCTGTGTCTTTTGCACAGTGAGCACCTAAAAGCTACCTGAAGACAATTGCTGGTGTTCTGATCCTATTAATCCCGCAGGCAGACAGCTGCAGTATTTACAATTAGTGTACCGTGTCCTCTGCACAGTGTGCACCTAAAGCTACCTGAAGACAATTGCTAATGTTCTGATCCTATTAATACCACAGGCAGGCAGCTGCAGTATTTAAAGTCAGTGTACTGTGTCATCTGCACAGTGTGCACCTAAAGCTACCTGAAGACAATTGCTGGTGTTCTGATCCTATTAATATCACAGGCAGGCAGCTGCAGTATTTACAGTTAGTGTACTGTGTCCTCTGCACAGTGTGCATCTAAAGCTACCTGAAGACAATAGCTGGTGTCCTGATCCAATTAAAACCACAGGTAGGCAGCTGCAGTATTTACAGTTAGTGTACTGTGTCCTTTGCACAGTGTGCACCTGAAGCTACCTGAAGACAATTGCTTGTGTTCTGATCCTATTAATATCACAGGCAGGCAGCTGCAGTATTTACAGTTAGTGTACTGTGTCCTTTGCACAGTGTGCACCTAAAGCTACCTGAAGACAATTGCTGGTGTTCTTCTGATCCTATTAATACCACAGGCAGGCAGCTGCAGTATTTACATTTAGTGTACTGTGTCCTCTGCACAGTGTGCACCTAAAGCTACCTGAAGGCAATTGCTGGTGTTCTGATCCTATTAATACCACAGGCAGACAGCTGCAGTATTTACAGTTAGTGTACTGTGTCCTCTGCACAGTGTGCACCTAAAGCTACCTGAAGAAAATTGCTGGTGTTCTGATGCTATTAATACCACAGGCAGGCAAATGCAGTATTTACAGTTAGTGTACTGTTTCCTGTGCACAGTGTGCACCAAAAGCTACCTGAAGACAATTGCTGGTGTTCTTCTGATTCTATTAATACCACAGGCAGGCAGCTGCAGTATTTACAGTTAGTGTGCTGTGTCTTTTGCACAGTGAGCACCTAAAAGCTACCTGAAGACAATTGCTGGTGTTCTGATCCTATTAATCCCACAGGCAGACAGCTGCAGTATTTACAATTAGTGTACTGTGTCCTCTGCACAGTGTGCACCTAAAGCTACCTGAAGACAATTGCTAATGTTCTGATCCTATTAATACCACAGGCAGGCAGCTGCAGTATTTAAAGTCAGTGTACTGTGTCATCTGCACAGTGTGCACCTAAAGCTACCTGAAGACAATTGCTGGTGTTCTGATCCTATTAATATCACAGGCAGGCAGCTGCAGTATTTACAGTTAGTGTACTGTGTCCTCTGCACAGTGTGCATCTAAAGCTACCTGAAGACAATAGCTGGTGTCCTGATCCAATTAAAACCACAGGTAGGCAGCTGCAGTATTTACAGTTAGTGTACTGTGTCCTTTGCACAGTGTGCACCTGAAGCTACCTGAAGACAATTGCTTGTGTTCTGATCCTATTAATATCACAGGCAGGCAGCTGCAGTATTTACAGTTAGTGTACTGTGTCCTTTGCACAGTGTGCACCTAAAGCTACCTGAAGTCAATTGCTGGTGTTCTGATCCTATTAATACCACAGGCAGGCTGCTGCAATATTTACAGTTAGTGTACTTTGTCCTCTGCACAGTGTGCACCTAAAGATAAATGAAGACAATTGCTGGTGTTCTTCTGATTCTATTAATACCACAGGCAGGCAGCTGCAGTATTTACAGTTAGTGTGCTGTGTCCTTTGCACAGTGGGCACCTAAAAGCTACCTGAAGACAATTGCTGGTGTTCTGATCCTATTAATGCCACAGGCAGGCAGCTACAGTATTTACAGTTAGTGTACTGTGTCCTCTGCTCAGTGTGCACCTAAAGCTACCTGAAGACAATTGCTGGCATTCTTCTGATTCTATTAATACCACAGGCAGACAGCTGCAGTATTTAAATTCAGTGTACTGTGTCCTTTGCATAGTGTGCACCTCAAGCTACCTGAAGACAATTGCTGGTGTTCTGATCCTATTAATGTCACAGGCAGGCATCTGCAGTATTTACAGTTAGTGTACTGTGTCCTCTGCAGAGTGTGCACCTAAAGCTACCTGAAGACAATTGCTGGTGTTTTTATCCTATTAATATCACAGGCAGGCAGCTGCAGTATTTACAGTTAGTGTACTATATCCTCTGCACAGTGTGTACCTAAAGTTACCTGAAGACAATTGCTAGCGTTCTTCTGATCTTATTAATACCATAGGCAAGAAGCCGCAGTATTTACAGTTAGTGTACTGTATCCTCTGCACAGTGTGCACCTAAGCTGCCTGAAGACATTTGCTGGTTTTCTTCTGTTCCTATTAATGCCACAGGCAGACAGCTGCAGTATTTACAGTTAGTGTACTGTGTCCTCTGCACAGTGTGCACCTAAAGCTACCTGAAGACAATTGCTGGTGTTCTGATACAGTTAATACCACAGGTAGGCAGCTGCAGTATTTACAGTTAGTGTACTGTGTCCTTTGCATAGTGTGCACCTAAAGCTACCTGAAGACAATTGCTTGTGTTCTGATCCTATTAATACCACAGGCAGGCAGCTGCAGTATTTACAGTTAGTGTACTGGGTCCTCTGCACAGTGTGCACCTAAAGCTACCTGAAGACAATTGCTGGTGTTCTTCTGATCCTATTAATACCACAGGCAGACAGCTACAGTATTTACAGTTAGTGTACTTTGTTCTTTGCACACTGTGCACCTAAAGCTACCCGAAGACAATTGCTGGTTTTCTGATCCTATTAATACTCAGGCAGGCAGCTGCAAAATTTACAGTTAGTTTACTGAGTCCTCTGCACAGTGTGCACCTAAAGATATCTGAAGACAATTGCTGGTGTTCTTCTGATCCTATTAATACCACAGGCAGGCAGCTGCAGCATTTACAGTTAGTATACTATGTCCTCTGCACAGTGTGCACCTAAAGCTACCTAAAGACAATTGCTGGTATTCTGATCCGATTAATACCACAGGCATTCAGCTGCAGTATTTACAGTTAGTGTACTGTGTCCTTTGCATAGTGTGCACCTAAAGCTACCTGAAGACAATTGCTGGTGTTCTGATCCTATAAATATCACAGGCAGGCATCTGCAGTATTTACAGTTAGTGTACTGTGTCCTTTGCCCAGTCTGCACCTAAAAGCTACCTGAAGACAATTGCTGTTAATCTGATTCTATTAATACCACAGGCAGGCAGCTGCAGTATTTACAGTTAGTGTACTGTGTACTCTGCACAGAGTGCACCTAAAGCTACCTGAAGGCAATTGCTGGTGTTCTGATCCTATTAATACCACAGGCAGACAGCTGCAGTATTTAAAGTTAGTGTACTGTGTCCTCTGCACAGTGCGCACCTAAGGCTACCTGAAGACAATTGCTTTTGATCTGATGCTATTAATACCACAGGCAGGCAACTGCAGTATTTACAGTTAGTATACTGTTTCCTGTGCACAGTGTGCACCTAAAGCTACCTGAAGACAATTGCTGGTGTTCTTCTGATCCTATTAATACCACAGGCAGACAGCTACAGTATTTACAGTTAGTGTACTGTGTCCTCTGCACAGAGTGCACCTAAAGCTACCTGAAGACAATTGCTGGTGTTCTGATCCTATTAGTATCACAGGCAGACATCTGCAGTATTTACAGTTAGTGTACTGTGTCCTCTGCACAGTGTGCACCTAAAGCTACCTGAAGACAATTGCTGGTGTTCTGATCCTACTAATATCACAGGCAGGCAGCAGCAGTACTTACAGTTAGTGTACTATGTCCTCTGCACAGTGTGCACCTAAAGCTACCTAAAGACAATTGCTGGTATTCTGATCCGATTAATACCACAGGCATTCAGCTGCAGTATTTACAGTTAGTGTACTGTGTCCTTTGCATAGTGTGCACCTAAAGCTACCTGAAGACAATTGCTGGTGTTCTGATCCTATAAATATCACAGGCAGGCATCTGCAGTATTTACAGTTAGTGTACTGTGTCCTTTGCACAGTGTGCACCTAAAGCTACCTGAAGACAATTGATGGTGTTCCTCTGATCCTATTAATACCACAGGCAGGCAGCTGTAGTATTTACAGTTAGTGTACTGTGTCCTTTGCCCAGTCTGCACCTAAAAGCTACCTGAAGACAATTGCTGTTAATCTGATTCTATTAATACCACAGGCAGGCAGCTGCAGTATTTACAGTTAGTGTACTGTGTCCTCTGCACAGTGTGCACCTAAAGCTACCTGAAGACAATTGCTGGTGTTCTGATCCTACTAATATCACAGGCAGGCAGCAGCAGTATTTACAGTTAGTGTACTATGTCCTCTGCACAGTGTGCACCTAAAGCTACCTGAAGACAATTGCTAGCGTTCTTCTGATCCTATAATACCACAGGCAGACAGCTGCAGTATTTACAGTAAGTGTACTGTTTCCTCTGCACAGTGTGCACCTAAAGCTAACTGAAGACAATTGCTGGTGTTCTGACCCTTTTAATACAACAGGTAGGCAGCTGCAGTATTTACAGTTAGTGTACTGTGTCCTTTGCACAGTGTGTACCTTAAGATACGTGAAGACAATTGCTTGTGTTCTGATCCTATTAATATCACAGGAAGGCAGCTGCAGTATTTACAGTTAGTGTACTTTGTCCTCTGCACAGTGTTCACCTAAAGCTACCTGAAGACTAGGGATGAGCTTCGTGTTCGAGTCAAACCCATGTTCGACTCGAACATTGTCTGTTCACCCGTTCGCAGAATTGCGAACGATATGGGCCATTCGCGCCAAATTAGTGTGGCGCGTCACGACCCATAATTCACTGCGGCATCGCAGTGCATTACTGGCTAATGATTGGCCAAGCATGCACTATGACCCGCATGCTTGGCCAATCACAGTGCCGTCTGAACAGAGAGCCGTAATTGGCCAAAGCCAAGGAGGCTTTGGCCAATTATGGCTCAGGGGATTTAGCACACGCCCCACACTATATAACACAGCGGCACTGTGTAGTGTGTGTTCCGGCGTTCATAGTTAGAGAGAGAGAGAGACATACAGTATCATTTGATTTGAGTTAGATAGATTAGGCAGAACAGTCAGTCAGTTAGCTGCACTTACAGTGTATTGTGTATATATATGCATCCCAGTTGTTGCATATATATATATATATATATACACTGTATTCAGTTTAGCTAGATCCGTTCCTTTTATCTTCTTACTGACAGGCAGGCTTGTCTTGTTACAGTATTTACAGCTACCTGAAGAAAATTGCTGGTGTTCTTTTGATCCTATTAGTACCACAGTCAGGCAGCTAGACTATTTACAGTTAGTGCAGTGCGTCCTGCTCACAGTGTTCAGCTAAAACTACAAGTTAGTGGGGTGCGTCGTGCTCACAGTGTTCAGCTAAACCTACAAGTTAGTGTGGTGTGTCCACCTCACAGTGTTCAGCTAAACCTACAAGTTAGTGCGGTGCGTCCTGCTCACAGTGTTCAGCTAAACCTAGAAGTTAGTGCGGTGCTTCCTGCTCACAGTATTCAGCTAAAACTACAAGTTAGTGCTGTGCATCCTCCTCACAGTGTTCAGCTAAACCTACAAGTTAGCGTAGTGAGACCTCTGCACAGTGTTCATCTAAATCTACAAGTTAGTGCAGTGCGTCCTGCTCACAGTGTTTAGCTAGATCCGTTCCTGTTATCTTCTTACTGACAGGCAGGCTTGTCTTGTTACAGTATTTACAGCTACCTGAATGAAATTGCTGGTGTTCTTTTGATCCTATTAGTACCACAGTCAGGCAGCTAGACTATTTACAGTTAGTGCAGTGCGTCCTGCTCACAGTGTTCAGCTAAAACTACAAGTTAGTGTGGTGCGTCCACCTCACAGTGTTCAGCTAAACCTACAAGTTAGTGCGGTGCATCCTGCTCACAGTGTTCAGCTAGATCCGTTCCTGTTATCTTCTTACTGACAGGCAGGCTTGTCTTGTTACAGTATTTACAGCTACCTGAAGAAAATTGCTGGTGTTCTTTTGATCCTATTAGTACCACAGTCAGGCAGCTAGACTATTTACAGTTAGTGCAGTGCGTCCTGCTCACAGTGTTCAGCTAAACCTACAAATTAGTGTGGTGCGTCCACCTCACAGTGTTCAGCTAAACCTACAAGTTAGTGCTGTGCGTCCTGCTCACAGTGTTCAGCTAAAACTACAAGTTAGTGTGGTGCGTCCACCTCACAGTGTTCAGCTAAAACTACAAGTTAGTGTGGTGCGTCCACCTCACAGTGTTCAGCTAAAACTACATGTTAGTGCGGTGCGTCCACCTCACAGTGTTCAGCTAAACCTACAAGTTAGTGCGGTGCGTCCTGCTCACAGTGTTTAGCTAAAACTACAAGTTAGTGTGGTGCGTCCTCCTCACAGTGTCCAGCTAAACCTACAAGTTATTGTTTTGCAAGCTCTGCACAGTGTTCAGCTAAAGCTACCTGTAGAAGGTTGGTGGTGTTTTCCTGATCCTATCACTACCGCAGGCAGCTAAAAAAGCTACAAATTAGTTTTTTGCGAGCTCTGCACAGTGTTCAGCTAAAGCTACCTGTAGAAGGTTGGTGGTGTTCTCATACTACAGTATCAGTACATATATATATATATATCCCAGCTTAGTGCAGCTACAGGCCATTAGTATGTCTGGAAGGCCAAGAAGGAGAGGCAGACAGTCACAAGCCAATAAGAGAGGGCAAGCAGGCTCTGTGTCTAGTGCTGGTCGTGGAGACGGTGCATCCTCATCAGCACGTGGCCGTGGGACACGCTTGGCCTTTTTTTCGGCAGCTGGCCGCGTTGAGCCGCAACATGCGTAAGACTTGGTCGAGTGGATGACCAAGCCGTCCTCATCCTCCTCATCCTCTCTCACCCATGCCCAGGGTACTTTGTCTGGCAAAGTAGCTGCCTCTTCCCTTGGCTCAATGTCATCAGTGACTCCTTCCCTAGCCCCACCATGTCCTCCTGAGGAGTCCCTCGAACTGTTTGACCACAGTGTTGGGTACATGCTCCAGGAGGATGCCCAGCGTTTGGAAGGCTCTGATGATGATACTGAGCTCGATGAAGGCAGTAACGTGAGCATGGACAGAGGGGTTGCCCAAGAAGGACAGCAATCTGGCAGTCATGCTCCCCCTGCTGCAGCATACTGCCAGGTTTTCTCCAGTGATGAGGAGGGAGGGGATGATGAGGTCACTGAATCAACGTGGGTGCCTGATAGGAGAGAGGAGGAGGAGGAGGAAGAGGAGGCGGCACATCACCAACGAGGCAGGATGCCCTCCAGGGGCCAGCCTAAGGGCAGCACCTTGACTGCATCACACCCCAAAGCTCCACATGTGCAGGGCGCTGCAGTCTCTACGAGTTATTCAAAAAGTTCTTTGGTGTGGGCCTTTTTTGAGACGAGTGCATCAGATCGCACTGCTGCTATTTGCAACATATGTCTCAAGCGTATCTCGCGTGGCCAAAACATCTCCCGCTTGGGTACCACATGCTTGACCAGACATATGTTGACCTGCCATGCAGTTCGTTGGCAAGCGTATCTAAAAGACCCACACCAAAGAACAAAGAGGACCTCTCCTTGCTCCTCATCAGCTGAGATCTCCAACCCCACTATACCTTCAGTCCTTTCTGAGACCTGCACTGAGAGGAATGAAGGTGTAGAATTAGGTGTGTCACAGCCAAGTACTTGTGGGCAATCTGCTTTTGATACACCGATGTCAGATTGTACCAGGCAAATTTCCCTGCCCCAGCTGCTGCACCGCCGAAAGAAGTTTGCTCCCAGCCATCCACATGCCCAGCGGTTGAATGCTAGCTTGGCAAAATTGCTAGCACTTCAACTGCTGCCTTTTCAGTTGGTAGACTCTGCCCCCTTCTGTGAGTTTGTGTAATGTGCGGTTCCTCAGTGGCAGGTACCCAAACGCCACTTTTTCTCACGGAAGGCGATTCTGGCTCTCTACCGGCATGTGGAAGGCAATGTCCATGCCTCGCTGGACAGGGCAGTCAGCGGTAAGGTGCATATTACCGCTGACTCATGGTCCAGCAGGCATGGACAGGGATGTTACCTAAGTTTCACGGCGCATTGGGTGACTCTGCTGGCAGCTGGGAAGGATGCAGGACAAGGTGCAGTAGTGTTGGAGGTTGTTCCGCCACCACGCCTCCAAAATGCTAACGATTGTGACACACCTCTCTCCTCCACCCCCTTCTCTTCTTCCTCCATGGCCTCTTCCTGTGCTTTGTCCTCGGAACCAGCGGTGCTCCGTAGCCATTCAAGGGGCTACGCAAGTACGCAGGCCAAAAGATGCCATGCGGTGCTTGAGCTGGTGTGCTTGGGGGACAGGAGCCACACTGGGGCAGAGGTTCTGTCAGCTCTGCAGGGGCAGGTTCAGAGGTGGTTGACGCCACACCAACCTAAGGCAGGAATGGTGGTTTGTGACAATGGCAAAAACCTCCTCTCTGCCCTCCAACAGGGACAAATGACCCATGTGCCCTGTTTGGCTCACGTCCTTAACTTGGTGGTGCAGCGGTTCTTGGGCAGGTACCCGGGCTTACAGGATGTCCTGAGGCAGGCCAGAAAAGTCTGTGTGCATTTCCGCCGGTCATATAATGCCAGTGCTCTGCTGACGGACCTCCAAAAAGGAGTTTAACCTGCCCAAGAACCGCCTAATCTGTGACATGCCCACCAGGTGGAACTCAACGTTGGCCATGCTGCAGCGGCTGCACACGCAGCAGAGGGCCATCAATGAGTACCTGTGCGACTATGGCACCAGGACAGGGTCAGGGGAGCTTGTTTTTTTTTCCCCACGCCAGTGGGCCATGATCAGGGATGCATGCACTGTCCTGTCACCATTTGAGGAGGCCACAAGGATGGTGAGCAGTGACAGTGCATGCATCAGTGACACTGTCCCCCTTGTCCACCTGTTGGAGCACACGCTGCATGGAATAATGGACAGGGCACTTGAGGCAGAACAGAGGCAGGAAGAGGAGGACTTCCTTAGCTCTCAAGGCCCCCTTTATCCAGACAGTGTTCCTGCGTGCCCGCCGATCACACAGGAAGAGGAGGAGGAGGAGGAGGAGGAGGAAGATTGTGTCAGTATGGTGGTGGACCCTGGCACTCAGCATCTGCAGCAGTCTTTAAGGGATCAGTCCCAAGAAACACATGGACTTGTACGTGGCTGGGAGGAGGTGGCTGCGGACCATGTCATCCTTAGTGACCCAGAGGACTCCAGACCGAATGCCTCAGCAAACCTACGCTGCATGGCCTCCCTGATCCTGCAAAGCCTGCGTAAGGATCCTCGTATTTGTGGTATCAAGGAGAAGGACCAATACTGGCTGGCAACCCTCCTTGATCCAAGGGTAAGGTTGCGGACCTTATCTTGCCATCGCAGAGGGAGCAGAGGATGAAACATCTTTGGGAGGCCTTGCAGAAAGGTCTGTGCAACGCGTTCCCAGAGACTGGGAGGTTACAAACTCCTGTTTCTGGACAACGTGTTGCTGAGGCTACGGTCAGTCAAAGAAGGAGCGGTGGAGAAGGTGGCCATCTGACCGATGCGTTCAGACAATTTTTTGGTCCGCAGCCCCAAGGTATGATCGGTTCCAGCAACCATCGCCAGCGTCTGTTTTACATGGTGCAGGAATACCTAGGGGCAAGATCTGACTTGGACACCTTTCCCACCGAAAATCCCCTGGGTTACTGGGTCTTGAGGATGGATCACTGGCAAGAGCTTGCACAGTATGCAATTGAGCTACTGGCCTGTCCTGCATCCAGCGTTCTTTTGGAACGCACATTCAGTGCTGCTGGAGGCTTTGTAACCGATCACAGGGTGCGTCTGTCCACCGACTCGGTAGATCGACTGACCTTCATAAAAATGAATCGGTCTTAGATCACCACCAGCTACCAAGCACCTGATGCTGATGTAACCGAATATTTTTTTTTTTAAATCTCAGATCCCTTCAGAGACTGCCTATGCTGATGCTGAGTGACTATCCCTGAGTAATTATCCTCTTCCTCCTCAATCATCACGCTGATAGCTTGTAAGAACATTTTTGGTTCTGGGCGCCACCACCAGTGCCTAAGGCCCAATTTTTCAGCCCCTGTTTAACAGGGGCGTGTAATTACAATTTTTGATGCAATACTTTGCAGCAGGGCTCATTTCTGTGTTCCAACTAGAGTATCTGTGAGGGGTTGCAGTGTTGTGGCACCAGTACCTAAGGCCCAATTTTTCAGCCCCTGTTTAACAGGGACGTGTTATTACAATTTTTGATGCAATACTTTGCAGCAGGGCTCATTTCTGCATTCCAACTAGATTATCTGTGAGGGGTTGCAGTGTTGTGGCACCAGCACCAGTGCCTAAGGCCTAATTTTTCAGCAGGGGCATGTAATTACAATTCTTGATCTAATATTTCACAGCAGGGCCCATTTCTGCACCCACCAAGAGCGAGTGAGGACTTACAGTGTTGTGGCACCACCACCACCAAAGGTCCAATTTTTCTGCCCTTGTTCAACAGGGGCATGTAATTACAATTCTTGATCTAATATTTTACAGCAGGGCCCATTTCTGCACCCACCAAGAGCGAGTGAGGACTTACAGTGTTGTGGCACCACCACCACCAAAGGCCCAATTTTTCTGCCCTTGTTCAACAGGGGCATGTAATTACAATTCTTGATCTAATATTTCACAGCAGGGCCCTGTGAGGGCTTACAGTGTTGTGGCCACAACAACACCTAAGGCCCAAATTTCTGCTGAGTATATAGGGCAGGCCCCTACTTTCAAACATCTAACTTACAAATGACTCCTACTTGCAAACGGAAGGAGACAACAGGAAGTGAGATGAAATCTACCCCTAGGAAGGGAAATTCTCTCCTGTAAGAGTTAATATGGGAAAAACATTTCTCCTTTCCACTGATGCTTTCCAATCCTTGTTCCACAAAAAACCCCAAATTTTCAAAAAACATTTGTCATTGGGACAAAAAGTGAGGTGAAATCTGAAGAGGAAAGACAGCAAAACAAATGTCACAGGGGTGATAACCCTTCCCTATGTTTTCCAAAAAGCTTAAAAAAGATTTTTTGGCTGGAGCTAAACACGTTAAAAATGTACCTGTTAAAAATTACAAACAGATTCTACTTAACAACAAACCTACAGTCCCTGTCTTGTTTGCACCGCCTGTATACTGCTGTTCAGAGTATTTAGGGCCTGGTGGCCCCACACCTTTCCTTATTTTAATTTGGGTGCGGGGTTCCCTTAATATCCATACAAGACCCAAAGGGCCTGGTAATGGTCTGGGGGGTACCCATGCCGTTTGTCTCACTGATTTTCATCCATATTGCCAGGACCCGACATTACATTAAACCCGCAAGCAGTTTTAAATGAGATTTTTTCCTTTAAAAATGACATTTTGTGCAGGGACTGTTCTAAACACGGGAAACACGTGCCACTTTACAGGCATATAATAGACACACCCCAGGTACGATATTTAAAGGAATATTTCACTTTTTTTTTACTTTAAGCATCATTAAAATCACTGCTCCCGAAAAAACGGACGTTTTTAAAAGTTTTTTTTGCATCGATACAAGTCCCCTGGGGTAGGACCCGGGTCCCCAAACCCTTTTTAGGACAATACCATGCAAATTAGCCTTTAAAATGAGCACTTTTGATTTTGAACATTCGAGTCCCATAGACGTCAATGGGGTTCTAACGTTCGTGCAAATTTTCGGTCCGTTCGCAGGTTCTGGTGCGAACCGAACTGGGGGGTGTTCAGCTCATCCCTACTGAAGACAATTGCTAGTGTTCTGATCCTAGTAATACCACAGGCGGGCAGCTACAGAATTTACAGTTAGTGTACTGTGTCCTCTGCACAGTGTGCACCTAAAGCTACATGAAGACAATTGCTGGTGTTCTTCTGATCTTATTAATACCACAGGAAGGCAGCTGTAGTATTTTCAGTTAGTGTACTGTGTCCTTTGCACAGTCTGCACCTAAAAGCTACCTGAAGACAATTGCTGTTGATCTGATTCTATTAATACCAAAGGCAGGCAGCTGCAGTATTTACAGTTAGTGTACTGGGTCCTCTGCACAGTGTGCACCTAAAGCTACCTGAAGACAATTGCTGGTTTTCTGATCCTATAAATATCACAGGCCGTCATCTTTAGTATTTACAGTTAGTGTACTGTGTCCTCTACACAATGTGCACCTAAAGCTACCTGAATACAATTGCTGGTGTTCTTCTGATCCTATTAATACCACAGGCAGGCAGCTGCAGTATTTACAGTTAGTGTGCTGTGTCCTTTGCACAGTGAGCACCTAAAAGCTACCTGAAGACAATTTCTGGTGTTCTGATCCTATTAATGCCACAGGCAGACAGCTGCAGTATTTACAATTAGTGTACTATGTCCTCTGCACAGTGTGCACCTAAAGCTACCCGAAGACAGTTGCTGGTATTCTGATCCTATTAATACCACAGGCAGGCAGCTGCAGTATTTACAGTTAGTGTACTGTGTCCTTTGCATAGTGTGCACCTAAAGCTACCTGAAGACAATTGCTGGTGTTCTGATCCTATTAATATCACAGGCAGGCAGCTGCAGTATTTACAGCTAGTGTACTATGTCCTCTGCACAGTGTGCACCTAAAGCTACCTGAAGACAATTGCTAGCGTTCTTCTGATCCTATTAATACCACAGGCAAGCAGTCGCAGTATTTACAGTTAGTGTACTGTGTCCTCTGCACAGTGTGCACCTAAGCTACCTGAAGACAATTGCTTGTGTTCTGATCCTATTAATACCACAGGCGGGCAGCTGCAGAATTTACAGTTAGTGTACTGTGTCCTCTGCACAGTGTGCACCTAAAGCTACCTGAAGACAATTGCTGGTGTTCTTCTGATCCTATTAATACCACAGACACGCAGCTGCAGAATTTACAGTTAGTATACTGTGTCCTTTGCACAGTGTGCACCTAAAAGCTGCCTGAAGACAATTGCTGGTGTTCTGATCATATTAATACCACAGGCGGGCAGCTGTAGAATTTACAGTTAGTGTACTGTGTCCTCTGCACAGTTTGCACCTAAAGCTACCTGAACACAATTGCTGGTGTTCTGATCCTATTAATACCACAAGCAGGCAGCTGCAGTATTTACAGTTAGTGTACTGTGTCCTTTGTACAGTGTGCACCTAAAGCTACCTGAAGACAATTGCTGGTATTCTCATACTAATAATACTACAGACAGGCAGTTGATTCTGCTAGCTGAAGTATAATCAGTATATATATATATATACATCCCAGCTTTGTGCAGCTACATCTCACTGCAGACCATTAGTATGTCTAGAAGGCCAACAAGGAGATGCAGACAGTCACAAGCCAATAAAAGAGGGCAAGCAGGCTCTGTGTCTAGAGGCAACAGTGCTGGTCGTGGAGACGGTGCATCCTCATCAGCAAGTGGCCGTGGGACATGCTTGTCCTTTTTTTTGGCAGCTGGCCGTGTCGAGCCACAATATGCCGAAGACTTGGTAGAGTGGATGACCAAGCCATCCTCATCCTCCTCATCCTCTCCCACCCTCTCAGTGTACTTTGTCTGGCAAAGCAGCTGCCAATGCGGCCTCTTCCCTCAGCTCAATGGCATCAGTCAGAAAGAAAGAGGCTTCCATCGTGTCAAATATAGAGTGTGGTGGTCCCATCTCTCACATAATAGACCACAGAAGAGAGTACCCACCTTGAAATGGGACTTTAATAGACCACCAACTCTTAAGATAAAAAAAATATTTGAATGGTATTCTTAAAAAGATGAAGAGGCGTCTATGACATACAAAAGTACAAAAAAATGCATTCCATACAAAATCGGAACAAGAAGTATACAAATGATAATATTAGATGTACTCTCCTAGAGGTGATGTACCCCAATACCCAATGCATTTCCAGTATTCTGATGCCTTCATCAGGGGTTTGAGAGTTGCAAGTATTTTACAAGTGTGTAGGTTCCAGTGGAATGACTTTGTTTTCAGGCAGCACTTAGGACCCCAAGGTCAAATGACGTGTTTCATGGATGCCAGACCCAGATAATAAAGAAGCTGCATGTATATTGTGTTACCAATATCCAGGTATGTTAAACAAGCCAAATTGGGATAAACATTCGTTAGAGCCTGTGTAATAAAGGCTACATAACGGGCGGATCAATATCCAAGATGGTACCACATTGGCTGTCTCCTTGAAGTATGGGGTGCCTTCCCACTGTTAGTGCTCAGTGGCATCAGTCACCTCTTACCTAGATAATATATCAATGGATCCGTGCTTCAGACTATTAAACAACTGCTGCCCCCCTATGTGAGTAGGGAACACCTCAGTGAAACCCCAAAAGGATAAGATCAAAATATAGGGAATGGCGCTGTGTTAAAAAAATATAGGGAATGGCGCTGTGTTAAAAAAAGGGGAGTATTAGTGTGAAATATTTCTAATTTCTAAAGTGACGAATGCTCTAGTGCGTGATACGATCCCTTCACAAATATAAATAAAATAGTGTAATATTAAATAACCAAAAAAAAGTGTATATTATAAGGTGATAAATCCTTAGTTAGTGACAAAGGTAATTGTCAGCTATATATACAAGCAATTATAATCCCATATAATAAGCAGACACAAACCATATATTATCAACACTATAGACCATGTGTTAGCAGTAACTTATATAGGTCCACTGATTAAGAAATACAAAGTGACAGGTGCCAAATTGTGCTATATAGATACCGTGGTTGTCAAACCACTGTGCAATAATGTGCAAAAAAAGCTAAAGATTATAAATAATTATTTATATAAAGAAATCCTCAACTAACTGTATATCGAAAAAAGTCCCATATACTGTTTAGTGTAAAATGTTCATAACAGTAATAAAATGTGCAGTGCAAAAAATTTTTTTTCCATAAAAATCATATAGCGTGTCTCCCAGGAGATTTTTCTTTGATAGTAGAAAGCCGTGCAGTAGTTATTGGCAATCTCCCCCCAATGTGATTGCACTCACCGGAGCGCTCTGCCCCTGCAGGGGTATGAGCGTGTGATGTTAATCCTCAACTGTTAATCTCTCTGATTCCACAGGTGCCGGTATCCTTCCACGTAGCCCAATCCGGATAGACCACTCGCAGAGAGGGAGGAGGGGGGACTCACTGTCCCTTGTTGTAATACAAATCCCAGCCGGACATCCACTTTAATGTGTTACATGAAAAAAATAAAAAAATTCCACATAGCGTGACTCTGTTTATAATAAATTGGTTTATTAGTGCTAAACAGTCCAATCACTATGACTGAATCCACACTGGAAATTTAAAATGCTTGAAAAATAGTATGTTAAAAGAGGAGAGGGAGCTCGCAGGCTCTCTAGCTCTCCACGCGATCTGGGGAAGCAGCGCTGCTAAGAACCGCCGCTTGCGTTCCACCGGTCAGATTTCCGGAACCACGTTGTGCGTGCCAAGTTAGTCCTGCCTTATGCGTTTCGTCGTACGGACATCATCGGAGGCGCTGCCATCTTGGCACTCTCAACGTCTTATAACTAGGGTGTAGTCATCGCTGCGGCCAATCACCTGCCGGATGCTAGAATCAAACATCCAGCGGTTCAAATTAGCAAATCAGTTGCTAGGGAGAATTGGGCCTAGATCAAGTATTACTATCAACCCAATAAACGAGGCACCGTAGGAGCGTATCAAATCTCCATAGGCGCCCTCTAATGGTATATTACAAAAATGCTTTCATGCATTTAATATTACACTATTTTATTTATATTTGTGAAGGGATCGTATCACGCACTAGAGCATTCGTCACTTTAGAAATTAGAAATATTTCACACTAATACTCCCCTTTTTTTAACACAGCGCCATTCCCTATATTTTTTTAACACAGCGCCATTCCCTATATTTTGATCTTATCCTTTTGGGGTTTCACTGAGGTGTTCCCTACTCACATAGGGAGGCAGCAGTTGTTTAATAGTCTGAAGCGCGGATCAATTGATATATTATTTATTCCTGGCACTTGTGGGTGCTAAGTATAGATCTGCAGCTATGGACATATTTGGGTATATGTCAAATAGGAAGATTGATGTAGGAGGGATCTTCAACCAAGAGCAGGTGAATAACAGGCAGGATATGAATGGGTTGTTGAAGCAGTTAAGACACACCCTGGAAAAACAGTTAAGGGTGTGGTGGGACATTGTTACCCTTGAGATGTATGTAAAAGAAAAAATGACACCCAGAACACTTAGGTGGGATCTGAGTCTGAATGATAGCCTGGATGATGCATCTCTGAATGAAGAATGGTATTCCTTCTTCTCAGGATGTGAAAATGAACTCCTACACAAAATATTAGTAAGGAGATGTTTCAAATTAAGAAAAGTAGAAGAATGGATCATAGAGATAAAAAACCTGCTACTCCCTTTTATTGATCAACAAGAATATAAAGATAAGGATAAAGAATTACAAGACATTATAAAGAAATATGATGTGGAGATACAAACAAAAAAACAGAAAAAAATCAAGAGAGACGTCTTGGGCTATGCCAACAAAAGAGTCTATAAATGGCAAGAAGGAGTAGACAACTCGAACAATGGATTTGATGAAAATTCCATGGATGAAAGTCCAGCAGAGGAAGAAGAAATAGCAGACAGTCTGCGACAAACTAGATTCGAACATACTCCCATTACGAGACGCACTGAAATGCCACGCACACCCAACTATCGAACAAGTGCACCTTGGATGAGAGGAAGGGATGAATATCCCCCAGAACCCATGAATGGAAGATCTCCGGCTACTCCAAGATATAACATCCCTATTCAAAATAGGTACTCACCCCTGAGAGATAGGAGACATTATGGTACCCATAATAACCATCAATACAGAGGACCTCCCAGGGAGAGTGGGGATTTTCACAGAGGTGGCCCACCTGGGAGATGGAAGGCACGACCTCCTTACAGGAGACAGGGATGGAAAGGACAACCAGAGAACAGCAGAGACTTCCAAAGAGAAGGAGGTCCACTTATGTACAGAGAGAGGAGGAACACTGGGTCTTACAGATATCCACAGCAGACAAGGAACGGACTGAACAGGAACCAGGGCAGAGAATTGGATCATATCCCAAGAGACATGGAAAGAGGTTACAGGCAAGAGGAAAACGAGGAGGAAAGAAGAAGAAAAAGAAGAAGAGAGTATTAGGAGAAGGGATCTTCAATTTGAGTGATGCCATTTTTTCTGAAGAGGAATTGAGGATTTTAGATTTAGGATTAAAATTCGCACCGGAAAAAAATATTGATAAATTTGAGGTTTTCATTTTACAAAAAAATGTATGCGTAAATTAAAAATAAGAAAACACTATGCCTTAAATAAAGATAAGAAACCAGTCGGGGAACCATCTAGATTCAGACACACTGATCTCAGGAACAATTCTATTTTCAATCCAAAGGTCCCTGGTGACCAATGTATGAATGCTTTCAAGAAGATGGTGGAAAGTGACCTTGCAAAACTAGAAAGGAAAAACCCCAAAGATAGAAATGTGTGGAAAGCAATCAAAGAGATTGGAAAAAGAAAAGAAGTAGTCATACGCCCCGCTGACAAAGGGGGTGGACTGGGTATTTAAGGAAAGAAGATTATGAGGAAGAGATGCAGAACCTCCTTAGGGTGGAAAACACCTATAAGAAACTTAAAGGAAATCCGAAACAACTCTATGGAAAGAAATTAAAAACCCTCGTGAAAAAAGGGAAAGATAAAGGAATTTTAAACAAAAAGGAAGCAAAATATTTGATATGTGAGTCCACGAAGACACCGGTAATATACTATCTACCGAAAATTCATAAGCGATTAGAGAAACCCCCAGGAAGGCATTATAAGCGGAATGAATTCCCTATTTTCTAGATTGGGGGAATACATTGATTGCTTTTTAAAACCACTGGTGGTAAAAGGAAGATCATATCTAAGGGATAGTATGCAATTAATTAATAAATTAAAACATGTGACTGAGGTTAATGATTGCATTCTTGCAACAATAGATGTAAACTCCCTTTATACTAGTATCATACAAAAATATGGCATCAAGGGGGTTGAGAAAGCACTTCATGAAGATGGTAACCTCAAACAAGAACAGATTAGTTTCATTTTGGAGGCCCTGAAATTAGCGACGGAAAGCAATTACTTTTGGAACCAGAAAGATTATTACCTTCAGACCAAGGGCGTCGCCATGGGGGCAAGATATGCCCCGAGCGTGGTGAATTTATTTATGGACATGTGGGAAGCAGAACATATATATAAGAGATTACGCCCAGAGATAAAATTCTACCGTCGCTATATAGATGACATGATCATCATATGGAGAGGCACAACAGATTCCTTCCAGGAGTTCCTAGGAATGATGAATCAAAACCAATATGGTATCTCCTTTAGTGGGAAATGCGATCCTCAGGCAATAGAATATCTAGACGTACTGATTTTTAAAGAGAACAACGAATTACATACTAGAACCTTTTTTAAAACAACAGATCGCAATGGTTACATCCAAATATCCAGCTGCCATCACCCCAAATGGAAGGAGAACATTCCGAAAGGCCAACTGATGAGACTACGAAGAAACTGCCATAAAATAGAGGATTATTATATACAAGCTGACAATCTGATCGGGAAATTTATTGACAAAGGGTACCAAAGAGAACCCCTAATTAGGCAGAAGATGGAGACAGGCGGCCTGGACTGATTCAATAAACAATATCGTTCAGTTGAACATATTATCAGGAAATACTGGCCGATTCTAAAATCCGATAGGGTCCTGGCGGGGTTACTTTCAAAAAAGCCAAGATTCATTTACAGAAAGGCCCCCAATCTGAGGAATCAATTGGTACACAATGTGATCGACCCACCCAAGACAATAAGACTGTTTCCTGAAATGAAAGGCTTTTACAGATGCCAAAAATGTTTGCCTTGTCGGGTGAGCAAAAAACAGCCAAGGAAAAAATTATCTTTTAAATCTAGATCTGGGAAAGAGTATCAGATTAGGGAACTGATCACTTGTGGCAGTACTCACGTAACATATGTGATCGAATGTCCTTGTCGATTACAGTATGTGGGAAGAACCACTAGGCCTCTTTTTGTTAGGATTAGAGAACATATTAACAATATTAAAAAAGGATTTCCAAAACATAATCTTTCAAGGCACTTTGATGAATTCCATAACAGAGACCCCACGGGACTAATTTTTTACGGTATTGATTTGATTAAAGATTACTGGAGGGGTGGCAATAAAAGAATAAAAGTGTCCCAGAATGAAACTAAGTGGATAGGAAGCCTAGGAAGCTTGGTTCCGAGGGGGTTGAATGTGGATATAGATCTGAACTGTTTCTTGTCCAATTTTTTAAAAAATGATTGCTAAGCACCACCGTTAATGAATCAGTTATATTGAATTTGGCTTATTATGAGCCCGATCTAGTTTCATGTAGACTTTTTTCAACCTGTTTTCACATATAAAGAATCTCACTACATTTTTTTCATATATATTTTTTTCCCTTTTATTGATTTTATCTAATATATTGGGTTTTATATAACAAATAGAAATTTACAACTCTTTTTCTTATTGATTCCCTCAACACAGTACATAGGAGTTTTAGATATTAATATTATGCCTATACTAATCCTTGATTACCTTATTCATATACTCTCCGCTTACTCATACATTAGTAATCACTTGCCTTTGGTTTATTTTAATTTTATTTTGTTTCTCATTATTTTTATTTTACTTTTTCTTTTTTTATTAATTCTTTATTTTTTTTATTTTTATTTCTTTATCTTTATTATTTTTATTTGATTTATTAAATATTCTTTTCATTATTTTTATTTTATTTCCATTTTTATTTCTATTTTTATTTTTTTTATTTTTTATTTTTTATTTTTTTTTTATTTCTATGTTTATTTATTTTTTTTTTTTATTTTTTTTTATTTTTTTTTATATTTATTTTTATTTTTATTTTTATTTTGACAATTTACATTTTAATATTTTTTTTATATTTTTTATTTTATCTTTATCTTAATTTATTTTATTTTTATGTTCGTATCTCTTGGGAATATTTAAACATACACTGTTTATATGGAGTGATTTGAATAGTCATTTTATTGTAACAAGACTGTATAATATTTTACATTTTGTTTAAAGTTTAATAGACAATAGCTGGATTGTAAGGGGTTTTTCATCGCTGCTACTGCATGAAAGCATTTTTGTAATATACCATTAGAGGGCACCTATGGAGATTTGATACGCTCCTACGGTGCCATCCCTCATTTATTGGGTTGATAGTAATACTTGATCTAGGCCCAATTCTCCCTAGCAACTGATTTGCTAATTTGAACCGCTGGATGTTTGATTCTGGCATCTGGCAGGTGATTGGCCGCAGCGATGACTACACCCTAGATATAAGACGTTGAGAGTGCCAAGATGGCAGTACCTCCAATGACGTCCGTATGACGAAATGCGTAAGGCGGGACTAACTTGGCACGCACAACGTCACATCCGAGCACCGTGGTTCCGGAAATCCGACCGGTGGAACGCAAGCGGCGGTTCTTAACAGCGCTGCTTCCCCGGATCGCGTGGAAAGCTAGAGAGCCTGCGAGCTCCCTCTCCTCTTTTAACATACTATTTTTCAAGCATTTTAAATTGCCAGTGTGGATTCATTCATAGTGATTGGACTGTTTAGCACTAATAAACCAATTTATTATAAACAGAGTCACGCTATGTGGAATTTTTTAATTTACATCACACGCTCATACCCCTACAGGGGCAGAGCGCTCTGGTGAGTGCAATCACATTGGGGGGAGATTGCCAGTAACTACTGCACGGCTTTCTACTATCAAAGAAAAATCTCCTGGGAGACACGCTAAATGATTTTTATGGAAAAAAATTTTTTTGCACTGCACATTTTATTACTGTTATGAACATTTTACACTAAACAGTATATGGGACTTTTTTCGATATACAGTTAGTTGAGGATTTCTTTATATAAATGATTATTTATAATCTTTAGCGTTTTTTTGCACATTATTGCACAGTGGTTTGACAACCACGGTATCTATATAGCACAATTTGGCACCTGTCACTTTGTATTTCTTAATCAGTGGACCTATATAAGTTACTGCTCATGGTCTATAGTGTTGATAATATATGGTTTGTGTCTGCTTATTATATGGGATTATAATTGCTTGTATATATAGCTGACAATTCCCTTTGTCACTAACTAAGGATTTATCACCTTATAATATACACTATTTTTTGGTTATTTAATATTACACTATTTTATTTATATTTGTGAAGGGATCGTATCACGCACTAGAGCATTCGTCACTTTAGAAATTAGAAATATTTCACACTAATACTCCTATTTTTTAACCTCTTCCCTAGCCCCACCATGTCCTCCTGAAGAGTCACGCCGAACTGTTTGACCACAGTGTTGGGTACGTGCTCCAGGAGGATGCCCAGCATTTTGAAGGCTCCGATGATGGTATCCAGCTAGAGGAAGGCAGTAACGTGAGCCCAGAGAGAGGGGGTGCCCAAGAAGGACAGTAATCTGGCAGTCATGTTCCCCCAGCTGCAGCATACTGCCAGGTTTACTCCAGTGATGAGGAGGGAGGGGATGATGAGGAAGTCACTGACTCCACGTGGGTGCCTGATAGGAGAGAGGAGGAGGAGGCACATCTCCTCCAGGGGCCAGCTTAAGGGCAGCACACCAACTGCATCACAACTGCAGAGCTTCGCATGTGCAGGGCGCTGCTGTCTCTGCGCATTATTCCAAAAGTTCTTTGGTGTGGCCTTCAGAGTGCATCAGATCGCACCGCTGCTATTTGCAACATATGTCTCAAGCGTATCTCACGTGGCCAAAACATCACCCGCTTGGGCACCACATGCTTGACCAGACATATGTCGACCTGCCATGCAGTTTGTTGGCAAGCGTACTTAAAAGACTCACATCAAGGAACAAAGCAGACCTCTCCTTGCTCCTCATCAGCTGGGATCTCCAGCCCCACTATACCTTCAGTCCTCTCTGAAACCCGCACTGAGAGGAATGAAGGTGTAGAATTAGATGTGTCACAGCCAAGTACTTGCAGGCAATCTGCTATCACACCGACGTCAGATTGCACCAGTCAAATTTCCCCGCCCCAGCTGCTGCACCACGGAAAGAAGTTCACTCCCAGCCATCCACATGCCCAGTGGTTGAATGCTAGCTTGGCTAAATTGCTAGCACTTCAACTGCTGCCTTTTCAGTTGGTAGACTCTGCCCTCTTCTATAAGTTTGTGGAATGTGCGGTTCCTCAGTGGTAGGTTCCCAAATGCCACTTTTTTGACGGAAGGCAATTCTGGCTCTCTACCGGCATGTGGAAGGCAATGTCTTGGCCTTGCTGGACAGGGCAGTCAGCGGTAAGGTGCATATTACCGCTGACTCATGGTCCAGCAGGCATGGACAGGGATGTTACCTATCTTTCACCACGCACTGGGTGACTCTTCTGGCAGCTGGGAAGAATACAGGACAGGGTGCAGTAGTGTTGGAGGATGTTCCGCCACCACGCCTCCAAAATTCTACTAGTGGTGATTCTGTCACACCTCTCTCCTCCACCCCCTCCTCTTCTTCTTCCTCCATGGCCTTTTCCTGTGCTGATTTGTCCTCGGAACCAGCGGTGCTCCATAGGTGTTCAAGGGGCTACGCAAGCACTCAGGCAAAAAGATGCCATGCGGTGCTTGAGCTGGTGTGCTTGGGGGATAGGAGCCACACTGGGGCAGAGATTCTGTCAGCTCTGCTGGGGCAGGTTCAGAGGTGGTTGATGCCACCCCAGCATAAGCCAGGAATGGTGGTTTGTGACAATGGCACCAACTTCCTCTCCATCCTACAACAGGGACAACTAACCCATGTGTCCTGTTTGGCTTACATCCTTAACCACTTGCCGACCGCCACACGCCGATGTACATCCCTTTTTTGGGGACAGATATTGTTGTTATGGCAGCAGCTAGCTGCCATAACCCTGGTATCCCCATTTTCGGTCGGCTACAAGATAAAAGTGGTCTCTGCGGTGGATTCACCACGAGATTACTTTTATCGGTGGCGGGAGAGGGCCCCCCGCCACGATCAAGTGCCCTTCACCGCTTACCGGAGCCGTCAGCAGCGGCGGAGGCGATCGTGTCTGTTGCCTAGCTGTGCATGGAGATGAGTGAGGAGAAGATGGCGCCCACTCATCTTCATGACACTGCAGGGCGGAAGCGACGTCAAAATGTCACTTCCACCCATATGTCTTAAAGGCACATTTTTTTCAATGTCATTTTTTTCAATTACTTTTTTTTTATTTATTGCAATTTAGTGTAAATATGAGATCTGGGGTCTTTTTGACCACAGATCTCATATTTAACCACTTCCCGACAAGTGCACGTCGATGTACGTCGGCAGAATGGCACTACTGGGCAAATGGACGTACAGGTACGTCCCTTTGAACTTCCCACCGAGCCATCGCGTGTGCGCCGGCGGCGGCACGCGCGCTGGCCGTGAGCTCCGTGAGTTGGGTCGCGGGTCCCCGCAGACTCGATCACCATGGGGATACCCGTGATCGCCTCACGGAGAGGAAGAACGGGGAGAGGCTGATGTAAACAGTATCTCCCCATTCTGCCTAGTGACAGTGTCACTGATCTCTGCTCCCTGTCATCGGGAGCAGAGATCAGTGATGTGTCACAGCTAGCCCATCTCCCTACAGTTAGAAAACACTCCCTAGTACTGATTTAACTCCTCCCCGCCCCCTAGTGGTTAACCCCTTCACTGCCAGTGTCATTTACACAGGAATCAGTGCATTTTTATAGCACTGATTGCTGTATAAATGACAATGGTCCGAAAAATGAGTAAAAAATGTCCGATGTGTCCGCCATAATGTCGCAGTCACAATAAAAATTGCTGATTGCCACCATTACTAGTAAAAAAAAATTATTAATAAAAATGCCATAAAACTATCCCCTATTTTGTAAACGCTATAACTTTTGCGCAAACCAATCAATAAATGCTTATTGCGATTTTTTTTACCAAAAATATGTAAAAGAATACGTATCGGCCTAAACTGAGGAAAAAAATGTTTTTTTAAATGTTTTTATAAATATTTATATATATATTTAAGGTATTTATAATAGCAAAAAGTAAAAAATAATGCATTTTTTTCAAAAATGTCACTTTTTTTTGTTTATAGCGCAAAAAATAAAAACTGCAGAGGTGATCAAATACCACCAAAAGAAAGCTCTATTTGTGGGAAAAAAGGACGTCAATTCTGTTTGGGAGCCACGTCGCGCGACCGCGCAATTGTCAGTTAAAGCGACGCAGTGCCAAATTGCAAAAAATTCAGGAAGGGGGTAAATTCTTCCGGGGCTGAAGTGGTTAAGAGGACCTGTCATGCTTTTTTCTATTACAAGGGATGTTTACATTTCCTGTAATAGGAATAAAAGTGACACGTTTTTTTTAAAAGTGTAAAAATAAATAAAATAATGTAAAATAAATAAGAAAAAAAAAAAAAAAAAATGTATATATATGTATATATATACATATATACATATATATATATATATATATATATATATATATATATATATATATATATATATATTTTTTTTTTAAATGACCTGTTCCGACGAGCTTGCGCACAAAAGCGAACGCATATGTGAGTAGCGTCCGCATATGAAAACGGTGGTCAAACCACACATGTGAGGTATCACCGTGATCGTTAGAGCGAGGGCTATAATTCTAGCCCTAGACCTCCTCTGTAGTGAAAAACATGCAACCTGCAGAATTTTTTAAACATTGCCTATGGAGATTTTTGAGGGTAAAAGTTTGACGCCATTCCAGGAGCGGGCGAAATTTTGAAGCGTGACATGTTGGGTATCAATTTACTCAGCATAACATTATCTTTCACAATATAAAAAATAATTGGGCTAACTTTACTGTTGTCTTATTTTTTTATTCAAAAAAGTGATTTTTTTTCCCAAAAAAGCGCGCTTGGAAGACCGCTGCGCAAATACAGTGTGAAAAAAAGTATTGCAATGACTGTCATTTTATTCTCTAAGGTGTTAGAAAAAAAACAATATATAATTTGGGGGTTCTAAGTAATTTTCTAGCAAAAAACAGGATGTCCTAAGGCAGGCCAGGAAAGTCTGTGTGCATTTCCGCTGGTCATATAATGCCAGTACTCGGCTGGCTGACCTCCAAAAGGAATTTAACCTGCCCAAGAACCACCTAATCTGTGACATGCCCACCAGGTGGAACTCAACGTTGGCCATGCTGCAGCGGCTGCACATGCAGCAGTGAGCCATCAATGAGTACCTATGCGACTATGGCACCAGGACAGGGTCAGGGGAGCTTGTTTTTTTTCCCACGCCATGGGCCATGATCAGGGATGCATGCACTGTCCTGTCACCATTTGAGGAGGCCACGAGGATGGTGATCCCTAAATATCAGTCCAAAAAATAAAGAGGGAGATAGGACTCTCTCTAATAAAATGGGATTTTAAAGGGGAGATAATGTGTCTATTAACAGTGGGCCAATCCAGCGATGGTTAATATAAAAGTATAAATTTTTATTTAAACATATTTAAAATATACATTACAGAGTTTGCAATCAAACGTCAGGATGACCATGCAATAGCTTGTGTTCAGAGAATATATATGATAGCCAGCCAACATGTTTCGCATATATTTTGCTTCGTCAGGGCATTAGGGACATCATTGATTTTCTCTAGATTGCATACAAAATATAAATAATTATTATAATTATCAATACATTTCGGCCATAGATAAATAGATACAAACCATGAAAAGGAATACATAATAAGAAACATAGTTGTGCTCACCTAGTCTGTTGCAAGTCGGAAAGACAAAAAAGTAGCCACCTCCAAAACCAAGTGCCCCCTAGTACATCACCCGGAGCAAAAAACCCCTGGGTGCCAGAACCCAATGGGTATTGCCGACAAGGGGACTGGACCATGTAGAAGAAAGGGCAGAAATCTGGCAAAGGATTCTTGTGGGACCGATGAGTGGCCTCTCCAAGCTGGTGCCGCTGTGTGCGTAGCTCTAGGTGCATACAGCCTTAGACAGGGGGGTTTGGACGTCCCTGCCTAAGAGGGCGAAGCTTTCCTTCCACCCTCCCATGCTCCTCACGCTTCCTAGCGTAGTGTGGGCAGTGCGCGCACACTTTCTATGGAGGTGCGCGCGAATCTCTGCAGGGACGTCCGGACCAGAAGTGATGCCGGAGGTCATGTTTGACCTTTTCACTTCCGGTAGGACTGTGCAGACTTAAGATGGGGACGCCGGTGTGTTGTCTAACAGACACACTCCGCGATCTCACGTCGGAAGTAGCGGACGCTGGCTGTCTCTACCAAACTCCAGGACCTTTTGATCCATTACTAGGTGAGCTTTATTCTCTTATGCCCCCCTTCTCTACATGCTGATGCTGACGATCTGTCATATGCGTTCTATGCATGGAGGGTTCTTTGTTAATTGATGGGTGCTATGTGCATGCTATGCTCTGGCATAAATGGTATGCTCCTACTCCACTAGCTGATTAGTACCGTTTTATTGGTATCTCTTAGGGCCTTATTTGATGGATGAGGTTACATGCTCTTGACATCTTTTATCGCTTTTTTTCTGATCTTATTTGATTTGATTGAAGCTGGCACCTGAATATTAATATTAATACAGATTTAGATTTCTGATACCTATTTAATTTACTATTTCCTAAGCTTTTGGTAATAATATAACATACATAATTGAAATGGTGATTTTCATCATTTAAATTAGGTTAAAATTTGGACACTTGTTATCAACCTTGATATGAGTTGCTATTACCTATATTATCCTGCCATACAGGAGTATAATTTTCTTATTGCCCATTGATATTATATCTTGGGGCAACAGATACAGTATTCCTTGTGGTTATACATTGTCTATATATATCCTTGCAATATTTCAATGATTTAATTTCCCCCTTATTAATTCCTTTGCCAGATTTCTGCCCTTTCTTCTGCATGGTCCAGTCCCCTTGTCGGTAATACCCATTAGGTTCTGGCACCCAGGGGTTTTTGCTCCGGGTGATGTACTAGGGGGCACTTGGTTTTGGAGGTGGCTGCTTTTTTGTCTTTCCGACTTGCAACAGACTAGGTGAGCACAACTATGTTTCTTATTATGTATTCCTTTTCATGGTCTGTATCTATTTATCTATGGCCAAAATGTATTGATAATTATAATAATTATTTATATTTTGTATGCAATCTAGAGAAAATCAATGATGTCCCTAATGCCCTGACGAAGCAAAATATGTGCAAAACATGTTTGCTGGCTATCATATATATTCTCTGAACACAAGCTATTGCATGGTCATCCTGATGTTTGATTGCAAACTCTGTAATGTATATTTTAAATATGTTTAAATAAAAAATTATACTTTTATTTTAACCATTGCTGGATTGGCTCACTGTTAACAGACACATTGTCTCCCCTTTAAAATCCCATTTTATTAGAGAGAGTCCTATCTCCCTCTTTATTTTTTGACAGGAAGAGGAGGACTTCCTTACCTCTCAAGGCCCCCTTTATCCAGACAGTGTTCCTGCATGTCCGTTGATCACACAGGAAGAGGACGAAGAGGAGGAGGAGGATTGTGTCAGCATGGAAGTGGAGCCTGGCACTCAGCATCAGCAGCAATCTTTAAGGGATCATTTACAGTCCAAAGAAACCCATGGCCTTGTACATGGCTGGGAGGAGGTGGCTGCGGAACATGTCGTCCTTAGTGACCCAGAGGACTCCAGACCGAATGCCTCAGCAAACCTGCGCTGCATGGCCTCCCTGATTCTGCACAGCCTGCGGAAGGATCCTCGTATTTGTGGTATCAAGGAGAGGGATCATTACTGGCTGGCAAGCCTCCTTGATCCACGTTAACAAGGGTAAGGTTGCGGACTTTATCTTGCTGTCTCAGAGGGAGCAGAGGATAAAACATCATCAGGAGGCCTTGCAGAAAGGTCTGCGCAATGCGTTCCCAGAGACTGGGAGGTTACAAATTACTGTTCCTGGACAACGTATTGCTGAGGCTTCGGTCAGTAAAAGGGGGTGCAGGGGAGAAGGTGGCCATCTGACCGATGCGTTCAGACAATTTTTTAGTCAGCAGCCCCAAGGTATGATCGGTTCCAGCAACCATCGCCAGTGTTTGTTTTACATGGTGCGGGAATACCCAGGGTCAAGATCAGACTTGGACACCTTTCCCACCGAAAATCCTCTGGGTTACTGGGTCTTGAGGATGGATCACTGGCAAGAGCTTGCACAGTATGCAGTTGAGCTACTGGCCTGTTCTGCATCCAGCATTCTTTCGGAACGCACATTCAGTGCTGCTGGAGGCTTTGTAACCGATCACAGGGTGCACCTGTCCACAGGCTCGGTTGATCAACTGACCTTCATAAAAATGAAGCGAAAGCATATTTGAGTAGCGCCCGCATATGAAAACGGTGGTCAAACCACACATGTGAGGTATCACAGCGATCGTTAGAGCGAGGGCTATAATTCTAGCCCTAGACCTCCTCTGTGGTGCAAAACATGCAACCTGCAGAATTTTTTAAACGTCGCCTATGGAGATTTTTGAAGGTAAAAGTTTGACGCCATTCCACGAGCGGGCGAAATTTTGAAGCGTGACATCAATTTACTCAGCATAACATTATCTTTCACAATATAAAAAATAATTGGGCTAACTTTACTGTTGTCTTATTTTTTTATTCAAAAAATGATTTTTTTCCAAACAAAGCGCGCTTGGAAGACCGCTGCACAAATACAGTGTGAAAAAAAGTATTGCAATGACTGCCATTTTATTCTCTAAGGTGTTAGAAAAAAAAATATATAAAACGCACATTCAGTGCTGCTGGAGGCTTTGTAACCGATCACAGGGTGCGCCTGTCCACAGGCTCGGTCGATCAACTGACCTTTATAAAAATGAATCAGTCTTGGATCACCAGCAGCTACCAGGCACCTGATGCTGATGTAACCGATTTTTTTTTTATTGTGAGATCCCTTCAAGACTGCCTATGCTGATGCTGAGTGACTATCCTGTTATGCTGAGTTACTATCCTCCTCAATGATCATGCTGATAGCTTGTAAGAACATTTTTGGTTCTGGGCGCCGCCACCAGTGGCTAAGGCCCAATTTTTCAGCCCCTGTTTAACAGGGGCGTGTAATTACAGTTTTTAATGCAATACTTTGCAGCAGGGCTTATTCCTGTGCTCCAACTAGAGTATCTGTGAGGGGTTGCAGTGTTGTGGCACCAGCACCAGTGCCTATGGCCCAATTTTTCAGCCCCTGTTTCACAGGGACGTGTAATTACAATTCTTGATGCAATAATTTACAGCAGGGCTCATTCCTGCACTCCAACTGGAGTATATGTGAGGAGTTGCAGTGTTGTGGCACCAGTGCCTAAGGCCCAATTTTTCTGCTCCTGTTCAACAGGGACATGTAATTACAATTCTTGATCTTATATTTCACAGCAGGGCCCATTCCTGCGCCCACCAAGAGTAACCGTGAGGGCTTACAGTGTTGTGGCAACACCACCACCACCACCAAAGGCCCAATTTTTCTGCCCCTGTTCAACAGGTGCATGTAATTACAATTCTTGATATAATATTTCACAGCAGGGCCCGTTCCAGCGCCCACCAAGAGTAACTGTGAGGACTTACAGTGTTGTGGCACCAGCACCACCAGTACCACCACCACCACCAAAGGCCCAATTTTTCTACCACTGTCCAACAATGGCATGTAATTACAATTCTTGATATAATAGTTCACAGCAGGGTGTTCCAGCACCCACCAAGAGTAACTGTGAGCGCTTACAGTGTTGTGGCAACACCAACACCTAAGGGCCAAATTTCTGCAGGGTATATAGGGCAGGCCCCTACTTTCAAACATCCAACTTACAAACGACTCCTACTTGCAAATGGAAGGAGACAACAGGAAGTGAGATGAAATCTACCCCTAGGAAGGGAAATTCTCTCCTGTAAGAGTTAATATGGGAAAAACGTGTCTCCTCTCCACTGATGCTTTATCACAATCCTTGTTTCACTAAAAATGTTCAAAAAACATTTGTCATTGGGGCAGAAAGTGAGGTGAAATCTTCTGAAGAGGTGCACAGACAGCAAAACAAATGTTACTGGGGTGATAACCCTTCCCTATGTTTTCCAAAAAGCTTAAAAATAGATTTTTTGGCTGGAGCTACACTTTAAAAATGTACCAGTTCAAAATTACAAACAGATTCTACTTAACAACAAATCAGCAGTCCCTGTCTTGTTTGTACCACCTGTATACTGCTGTTCAGAGTATATAGGGCCTGGGGGCCCCACGCCTTTCCTTTTTTTAATTTGGTTTCAGGGTTCCCCTTAATATCCATACAAGACCCAAAGGGGCTGGTAATGGGCTTGGGGGTACCCATGCCATTTTTCTCAATGATTTTCATCCATATTGCCAGGACCAGACATTACATTAAAGCTACAAGCAGTTTTAAATGACATTTTTTCCTTTAGAAATGTCATTTTGTGCAGGGACAGTTCTAAACACGGGAAACATGTGCCACTTCACAGGCATAGTATAGACACCCCCCAGGTACGATATTTAAAGGAATATTTCATTTTTTTTTCACTTTAAGCATCATTAAAATCACTTCTCCCGAAAAAACGTCCGTTTTTAAAACTTTTTTTTGCATTGATACATGTCCCCTGGGGCAGGACCCGGGTCCCTAAACCCTTTTTAGGACAATAACTTGCATATTAGCCTTTAAAATTAGCACTTTTGATTTTCAACGTTCGAGTCCCATAGACTTTAACAGGGTTCTAAAGTTTGCGCAAACTTTCGGTCCGTTTGCAGGTTCTGGTGCGAACCGAACTGGGGGGGTGTTCGGCTCATCCCTACTAGGGACAAAAGGGATGTGAAATTATTTGATACAGTAATGTAATATGTAAGATTACAGTGTACTGTATGTATTGTGTGTTTTTAAATTTTTTAATTTGGCGCCGTGCTCCGTCCCCATGTGTCACAGCGCTAGCAGGGAATAGAGCTCAGCACTGTGATGAATCGACCAGAGACACGGCTCGCATACACAGTAGGGAGACATTGCAGGATCCTGGGGACGAGGTAAGTGACTTTGCCTGGATCTTGCGATGTGATCCCAAGTGAGGCTCGGGGTTACTGCTTTTGGTACTGAAAATTCACCCCTAGCCACACTTGGGAATGCGCTAAGGAGGTTTAGGTCTGGTATGGATTTTGGGGGAACCCCTGCGACATTTTTTTTTTTTTATTTGGAGCAGAGTTCTCCTTAATATCCATACCAGGTATGGATTTTGGGGGGAACCCCACACAATTTTTTTTTTAATTTTGGTTTGGTGTTCCCCTTAAAATTCATACCAGACCCAAAGGGCCTAGTAATGGACTGGGGGCCCGTACCATTTTTTTCAATGAGTTTTATCTATATTGCTGAGACTCGACAATTCATTACAGCCACAATCAGGTTTTAAATGACTTTTTTTCCTTTACAAATGTCATTTTGCTGTGGTACTGTTCTAAACACGGGAAAACTGCTCCACTTTACAGGCATACTATAGACTCCCCCCCGGGCACGTTATTTAAAGGAATATTTCATTTTTATTGTTTCACTTTAAGCATTATTATTCACTGCTCCCCAAAAAAACGGCCGTTTTTTAAAATTTTTTTGCATTGATTCATGTCCACTGGGGCAGGACCCAGGTCTCCAAACACTTTTTATGGCAATAACTTGCATATAAGCCTTTAAAATGAGCACTTTTGATTTTTCATGTTCGTGTCCCATAGACTTTAATGGTGTTCGTGTGTTCGTCCAAATTTTTTGCCTGTTCACAAGTTCTGGTGCGAACTGATCCGGGGGGTGTTCTGCTCATCCTTACTCATGATCTCACAATAGGGATAAAACTTTTTTTGCGGAAGGGAGTTTAATAAGACACGTGGCCACTCACTAAAATTTGAAGAAAAAATTTTTAACCTTAAACTACGTAGAGGGTTCTTTATTGTAAGAGCGGCAAGGATGTGGAATTCCCTTCCACAGGCAATGGTTACAGCGGGGGGGCAACAATAGTTTCAAAAAACTATTAGATAAGCACCTGAACGATCGCAAAATACAAGGATATAAAATGTAATACTAGAAAAGGGGAGAGACACATACTGAGAAGATATAAAGTGCTGCACACCCCGATTAATGTCAAAAAGAAAAAGAAGATATCCCCCGTGGGGTTTTAAAGCAGCAAAAAATTATGAAAATAATAGGTTGTTACTTGAAAGAGTTTTTTTATTAATGGAACTTAACCATAATGGTTAAAATAGGAGCTGTGCTACAGGAGATAACACAAATGAAGCTGGCACAAGTATTATACAATGATCAAGCGCTAAAATAGGGTGATAATCCTGACGCGTTTCGACCCCGTTGGGTCATCTTCAGAGGATTGAGGCGCTGTGACAAAATTTGCGTATTAGAGTTCATGGATGTGACCATAAAAATACAATATAATACATATATGTTTAACAGTATAATTACCAATCACATTGTGTTTGAGAAGTTTCTCCTGAGCTTATAGTTCTCCGACGTCTCCCCCACCGGGTCCCGACAAGAGTCCCCGGCCGTCCACCACGTCAACAGGGGAAAAGGGGGGGTTAATCGTCCATGCGTGTCTTACAAGGAGTCACACCAAGTGGATATTTCCCAAAACTGGGGAGGAGCGTGGGGGCAAGCGAGCGAGACCTGCAGCCAAAGCATCAAATAACAGACAACTGTACCATCAGTGCATTCGGTTTAGCACGGATATCCGTGCTAAACCGAACGCACTGATGGTACAGTTGTCTGTTATTTGATGCTTTGGCTGCAGGTCTCGCTCGCTTGCCCCCACGCTCCTCCCCAGTTTTGGGAAATATCCACTTGGTGTGACTCCTTGTAAGACACGCATGGACGATTAACCCCCCCTTTTCCCCTGTTGACGTGGTGGACGGCCGGGGACTCTTGTCGGGACCGGTGGGGGAGACGTCGGAGAACTATAAGCTCAGGAGAAACTTCTCAAACACAATGTGATTGGTAATTATACTGTTAAACATATATATATTATATTGTATTTTTATGGTCACATCCATGAACTCTAATACGCAAATTTTGTCACAGCGCCTCAATCCTCTGAAGATGACCCAACGGGGTCGAAACGCGTCAGGATTATCACCCTATTTTAGCGCTTGATCATTGTATAATACTTGTGCCAGCTTCATTTGTGTTATCTCCTGTAGCACAGCTCCTATTTTAACCATTATGGTTAAGTTCCATTAATAAAAAAACTCTTTCAAGTAACAACCTATTATTTTCATAATTTTTTGCTGCTTTAAAACCCCACGGGGGATATCTTCTTTTTCTTTTTGACATTAATCGGGGTGTGCAGCACTTTATATCTTCTCAGTATGTGTCTCTCCCCTTTTCTCGAATATTGGGTGGTTAAACACCCCTCCCCCTACTTTTTGACACTCGAGTTAAGATATGAGCTGTGGGATGATTCTGGTTGAATTGTGCATTCTTGTAATACTTTTATTGTGACTGTTTCTACTGAATAAGTATTGTGTTACATTGTTTACAGGATGAGCCAATGTATATGTATAGGTGATGATTGGACTATCCCCATGTAATTACACGTTAATATTTTATAACAGGTGAGATCGGATAAAATTATCTGTTATTCTCCCCTGTTTTCACTAATCTATCATAATACTGGACACTTTAGTGTGCCCCCTCAGGCACACTCAATATGTTTACAATACATTGGCTAGTATTTTCATTCTGCTGTAATGACAACCCCTACCATCTGGAGCATCACATGTACGTTTTTTTGTCAAATCCAATGGAGGTAGCCTATGGCTGCCTCGAATGCATTCCAACCACCCACAGCTTTCTAGATCTTTGTACACTAGAATGCAATTTATAGGTTTCTATAATCCTGTTACATATTGTCTGCATTGTGTTGTTCCCCTGCTTCTCTCCCTTCCGGAGCCCGATGTGGGTCCCATGGGCCGTGGACCCGTCCTGGGGATGGGGGCTTCGTCGTTGCGTCTCTTCCTGGCAGGAAAAGAGGGGGGGCACAATTAAAGGGTCCGTGCCTCCTTTCTGCACCCTCGGGTGTATCACTTCCTGCCAGCGGCGTTCCGGATCACATCCGGATGCCGTGGCGTTGTGGGCACGCGATGCTGCGTGCGTGCGACGTCGCAACATCGCGCTATTACGGCGGATGTGACGGCTGTGCCGGGATATTTATCTTCCTGAACGCCGGGGGAGCCACATGTGGAGGGTTAATCCCTGCTGGAGGAGGAGGGGTGGGGACAGCCTGCATGCACCTGCAGCCTAATTAGGCATCCAATCAGCGGCCAGCACTTTATTTATAATGACCAAGCAGATTGGGGGATCTGCTTTTAGTTCCTACTGTTTCATCAGACTGATCAACTGACTTATACTCTGGAGACAGGTAATCACCAGTATCTGAACACATTGATGAGTTGGACCTGACATACCCTGTATTGTGGGTCTCTGTCACATCATTCCTTCCCACTGTGATTAGTTATACTATCTTGTACAATTTACATCCGATTCTACCCACCCTCAATACATGTCCACCTTTATGGCACTTCACCTTGTGTGTTTCTTTGTCTCACCTCTGTCCCATTTTCTTCCCATCTTGACACCTCATGACCCCTTTTCCAGCACCCATGCATTTTTCAGTACACTATCACACACACCCATCTCTCACCTATACACGGTTGGATTATGTTTTTTGCCTATGTTTTTGCTTTCACTGCTTTTTGATTGTTTTATTTGGCCCCTTGCACTGCACCTTCCCATTTCCCCACCCCCATGCTTCCCTTCCACTCACATGCATCACCCCACCTGCACTATCCTCACACTTCACCTATCTGTTCCCTTTTTTCCCCTGGATCTTTTCCTCTTAAGCCTCTTTTCCTTCACTCCCTGATCTTTTTTTCCCATTCTCCCCTTAACCATCCCCCCCCTCCTTCCCGTTCTTTCTTTCCCATCCCCTTCCTTTCCCCTGGTTTTTTTTTTTTTCCCTACTAGTCTGCCCGTCCCCTTCTTTCCTCACATGTTCTCCCCACACTCGCCTTTTTCTTTACATTCCTATATTTTCACCCTACTTCGTCACTTGTTTCACGGCCAACGCATAGATACCACTATTTACCTATTACATTACATACTCTGATATACTGATATCTATATGCAGTCCTACTTACCCTTGTTAACCCCTTCCCCTCCCCCCCTTTTGTTACCATCATCACTATAGGAATATTCATACATTGCTGACCCCAAGCACAGACAACATCCAACAAATATTTAATTAAATAAATTACAGAGTTATCTCTTTTTTTCAAAAAATGACACATGATACATATATCTCTATCTGTGCTAAACCAAACGCACTGATGGTACAGTTGTCTGTTATTTGATGCTTTGGCTGCAGGTCTCGCTCGCTTGCCCCCACGCTCCTCCCCAGTTTTGGGAAATATCCACTTGGTGTGACTCCTTGTAAGACACGCATGGACGATTAACCCCCCCTTTTCCCCTGTTGACGTGGTGGACGGCCGGGGACTCTTGTCGGGACCCGGTGGGGGAGACGTCGGAGAACTATAAGCTCAGGAGAAACTGCTCAAACACAATGTGATTGGTAATTATACTGTTAAACATATATATATTATATTGTATTTTTATGGTCACATCCATGAACTCTAATACGCAAATTTTGTCACAGCGCCTCAATCCTCTGAAGATGACCCAACGGGGTCGAAACGCGTCAGGATTATCACCCTATTTTAGCGCTTGATCATTGTATAATACTTGTGCCAGCTTCATTTGTGTTATCTCCTGTAGCACAGCTCCTATTTTAACCATTATGGTTAAGTTCCATTAATAAAAAAACTCTTTCAAGTAACAACCTATTATTTTCATAATTTTTTGCTGCTTTAAAACCCCACGGGGGATATCTTCTTTTTCTTTTTGACATTAATCGGGGTGTGCAGCACTTTATATCTTCTCAGTATGTGTCTCTCCCCTTTTCTCGAATATTGGGTGGTTAAACACCCCTCCCCCTACTTTTTGACACTCGAGTTAAGATATGAGCTGTGGGATGATTCTGGTTGAATTGTGCATTCTTGTAATACTTTTATTGTGACTGTTTCTACTGAATAAGTATTGTGTTACATTGTTTACAGGATGAGCCAATGTATATGTATAGGTGATGATTGGACTATCCCCATTTAATTACACGTTAATATTTTATAACAGGTGAGATCGGATAAAATTATGTTATTCTCCCCTGTTTTCACTAATCTATCATAATACTGGACACTTTAGTGTGCCCCCTCAGGCGCACTCAATATGTTTACAATACATTGGCTAGTATTTTCATTCTGCTGTAATGACAACCCCTACCATCTGGAGCATCACATGTACGTTTTTTTGTCAAATCCAATGGAGGTAGCCTATGGCTGCCTCGAATGCATTCCAACCACCCACAGCTTTCTAGATCTTTGTACACTAGAATGCAATTTATAGGTTTCTATAATCCTGTTACATATTGTCTGCATTGTGTTGTTCCCCTGCTTCTCTCCCTTCCGGAGCCCGATGTGGGTCCCATGGGCCGTGGACCCATCCTGGGGATGGGGGCTTCGTCGTTGCGTCTCTTCCTGGCAGGAAAAGAGGGGGAGCACAATTAAAGGGTCCGTGCCTCCTTTCTGCACCCTCGGGTGTATCACTTCCTGCCAGCGGTGTTCCAGATCACATCCGGATGCCGTGGCGTTGTGGGCACGCGATGCTGCGTGCGTGCGACGTCGCGACATCGCGCTATTACGGCGGATGTGACGGCTGTGCCGGGATATTTATCTTCCTGAACGCCGGGGGAGCCACATGTGGAGGGTTAATCCCTGCTGGAGGAGGAGGGGTGGGGACAGCCTGCATGCACCTGCAGCCTAATTAGGCATCCAATCAGCGGCCAGCACTTTATTTATAATGACCAAGCAGATTGGGGGATCTGCTTTTAGTTCCTACTGTTTCATCAGACTGATCAACTGACTTATACTCTGGAGACAGGTAATCACCAGTATCTGAACACATTGATGAGTTGGACCTGACATACCCTGTATTGTGGGTCTCTGTCACGTCATTCCTTCCCACTGTGATTAGTTATACTATCTTGTACAATTTACATCCGATTCTACCCACCCTCAATACATGTCCACCTTTATGGCACTTCACCTTGTGTGTTTCTTTGTCTCACCTCTGTCCCATTTTCTTCCCATCTTGACACCTCATGACCCCTTTTCCAGCACCCATGCATTTTTCAGTACACTATCACACACACCCATCTCTCACCTATACACGGTTGGATTATGTTTTTTGCCTATGTTTTTGCTTTCACTGCTTTTTGATTGTTTTATTTGGCCCCTTGCACTGCACCTTCCCATTTCCCCACCCCCATGCTTCCCTTCCACTCACATGCATCACCCCACCTGCACTATCCTCACACTTCACCTATCTGTTCCCTTTTTTCCCCTGGATCTTTTCCTCTTAAGCCTTTTTTCCTTCACTCCCTGATCTTTTTTTCCCATTCTCCCCTTAACCATCCCCCCCTCCTTCCTGTTCTTTCTTTCCCATCCCCTTCCTTTCCCCTGGTTTTTTTTTTTCCCTACTAGTCTGCCCGTCCCCTTCTTTCCTCACATGTTCTCCCCACACTCGCCTTTTTCTTTACATTCCTATATTTTCACCCTACTTCGTCACTTGTTTCACGGCCAACACATAGATACCACTATTTACCTATTACATTACATACTCTGATATACTGATATCTATATGCAGTCCTACTTACCCTTGTTAACCCCTTCCCCTCCCCCCCTTTTGTTACCATCATCACTATAGGAATATTCATACATTGCTGACCCCAAGCACAGACAACATCCAACAAATATTTAATTAAATAAATTACAGAGTTATCTCTTTTTTTCAAAAAATGACACATGATACATATATCTCTATCCGTGCTAAACCAAACGCACTGATGGTACAGTTGTCTGTTATTTGATGCTTTGGCTGCAGGTCTCGCTCGCTTGCCCCCACGCTCCTCCCCAGTTTTGGGAAATATCCACTTGGTGTGACTCCTTGTAAGACACGCATGGACGATTAACCCCCCCTTTTCCCCTGTTGACGTGGTGGACGGCCGGGGACTCTTGTCGGGACCCGGTGGGGGAGACGTCGGAGAACTATAAGCTCAGGAGAAACTGCTCAAACACAATGTGATTGGTAATTATACTGTTAAACATATATATATTATATTGTATTTTTATGGTCACATCCATGAACTCTAATACGCAAATTTTGTCACAGCGCCTCAATCCTCTGAGGATGACCCAACGGGGTCGAAACGCGTCAGGATTATCACCCTATTTTAGCGCTTGATCATTGTATAATACTTGTGCCAGCTTCATTTGTGTTATCTCCTGTAGCACAGCTCCTATTTTAACCATTATGGTTAAGTTCCATTAATAAAAAAACTCTTTCAAGTAACAACCTATTATTTTCATAATTTTTTGCTGCTTTAAAACCCCACGGGGGATATCTTCTTTTTCTTTTTGATAAAATGTAATACTGACATATAATCACACACATAGGTTGGACTTGATGGTCTTTTTCCAACCTCACCTACTATGTAACTATGTAACTCCTGACCTTGCCCTCTGTATTTGCTTAATCTCCTCTGAATTCCTAAGATTACTAATGGCCATTCCAGGTCAGCTATTCAGTTTTCTATATTAAGTTTTTTTTTTTATACCTTCTAGTCCTTGGCCTTTTCCTCTCCTTTCCATCCCCCCCTCCCCAACTTCTTTTCTTCTCCCTGCCCTTGTCCCCCCTTTTTCCCTTCCTTTCCTTCCCCCTTTCTTTTCTCACCCCTCCCCTCCCCCCTTTTTTCATCCCCTTCTTCCTTCTCTCCCCCCCTTTTTTCCCCTCCCTTCCCCTCCCCTCCCCTCTTTTCCCCTCCCCTTTTTTCCTTTTCTTTTTTCCTTTCCTTTTCTTTTTCCTTTTCCTCCCTCCTGTCCCTACTCTCCCTTCCCCCACTTTTTCAATCTATGAGATGTCTTTACTATAATTGATTTGATATATATATTTTTTTTTTTTTACGCCAGTTTTATTTGCCGTCCATGCTTTTTGCACCCCCCCACATCCACCGTAGGGGACTTCTGGGTGCTGTAGATCCATCGGTAAGCACTAGTTTTGGAATTTTTCCCTCGAGTCCCCTTTGTAAATTACATTTTTGCATTCATGCATTTATATGTGATTGCTATTTTTTGCTTACCATGTGTATTTTTGTCAATCCGCTGCAGACAATACTCTCCTGATGAAACGGCAAAACCCCATGAAACTTGTTGAGAAAGAGTAATGCATGATTTGTGAGGATCTGCTATACCTCTGTTCTCCTCTATGGAGCACATCCAGTTGTAGTGACACACATGCAATGTTGGGATATATTTCCAAATGGCATTAGAGTGTGTATCTGTATAAATGTTTATGTTTTTTTAGGGATATTTATCATACATTTTAATATTTTCTCTTAAAAACCATCTTTTTATGAATTTTGTGTACTCTGTTCAAACTGGTATCACGATAGTCCATCTCCTTTTCCCCCCCTCCCCTCCTTGGACAATACCACATTTGCCTGTTTTTTTCCATATGGGGAAACATATGGCGATAGTCAATCTCCTTTTCCCCTCTCACCTCCTTGGTAACCTGTTGGGGACAGGTTTCCTTTGTCCCAATTTCTTCATCATTTTTGGGGAGAAATAGTGCTTTATTTTAATCATATAGTTTAAATTATATGTTTTACTTTTTTGAAATTGAGGGAAAATTTTTTAAAATTATGAAAAAAAAAATGTTTCTGTTGATTTTCACCACATATGGAATGGTGAAATTAAGAAAAAAAGTGATTTTCTGTTTATTTTAACCACCATATGAAAAAATAAAAAATAAAAAATCTGGAATCAAACAATACCACATGTGCCTGTTTTTTCCATTTATGGGGAAATATACGGTGTAGAAACCATGGTGTAGATAATAGAATTAATTTACAAAGCTTTTTTCACACAATATGACATTACAACAAAGGCCCTATCTTTGAAAATATATTGAAAGTCTACCATTATGAAGAGAAAACTTATAATGTGAATGAAGTGTTATAATGTCAATGTTTTGAACATTTTAAATGAATAGTTTTATGAGAATTTTGTGAAATTAAAGCAAAAAAAAAAAAAAAAAAAAACATTGAAAATAAATAAAATTGCTGTTTCAAGTTATTTTTTTTTTCAATGTCTTATGAACATATAATAAGTAGGCAATGATACTATAACATACTTTAAACTATTACTCCTATATGTGAGAACACCATATAAGTATTCACTTGATGTAAACATGGCAAGGCCCAGAACCAAAGACACAGCACATTCTGTCTGTCAATGGCTGAAAATTGGCATAACCATTTTTTTGGCACCAAACTGAATTACAGTGGTTTAGTGGCATGACCCCATAAACTCCCCTAAAATCACTCTATTTAGAAAAGTAGACCCCTCAGAGTTTTTGGAGAAATGTATACTTGGACCTCATTTTTTTTTTTTTTGGCAGCAAAATTAGGAAAAAAATGTAAATAAATTCAGTGATGGGTTTCACAAACACATGACATGGTTAAACTAGCTCTTATGTGCTCACAGATAAGTATGCCTAAGTCACTTGTTCTGAACATGGCAGAGCCCAGAAGGGAGCACATTCTGGCTGTTAATGGCTAAAAACTGTCATGTTTTCAGTACCACAAAGTATATCTTTTAGGTTTTATAGTCTACCTTAAAGTATTATACTGTATATTGCTTGGGAGGGGGGGTAGATTTTTTATGTCGTAGCATATTTTGGTACAAATATTTTTATAGTAAATAATTATAAAAATTGCATTTCCTGTAACTTTCCCCAACTAAATATTTACATAATTGCACACACTCATACATGTGTGCCAAAAAATAATTTATGAAGTCTGACAGTTAAAAAGAAAAATCATGTTAGTGGAACTTTTAAGGGTGTGGCAGAAAAGTAAAGTTAATGTAAACCACCTTGAGCCCCGGAGAATTTTTCCACTTTGGCAATGTGTAGAATAGCATATTATACATCCTTTTTTCAGAAAAGGGAGAGAGGCAATGATAAGGGGAATGAGATGGAATAATGGAGAGAGAAAGAAAACATGAGAGAGATGGTACATTTTTTTTCTATGGCCAAGTGTATTTTAAAAAAGCACAATATTTTATTGAATACATATTGTCAATTAGATGGTATGATATAATTATTTCAGTAAATCTGTTAAGCATAGGTAATTAGTTCATCAACAAGGCTTCCTAAATGTTTAGCTATAGTACTAGCTAACAGAAGAAAAGTCTATATTACTCTTTCATTCAGTGGGAACCAGAGTGTGAATAAGTTAAACTTTCTCTTCCTTCCAATGGCAACATAAAATGGACAGAAAGAAGCAGCTGAGGGCATGACTGGACCTTTAAAGTTAGCAGAAGTTAAGCACTGCAGCTCACACTGAAAACCTTCTTAACGTTCACCACAAAAATTAATTTAGCCTTTATTTACTTCTCTCCCACCTTGTGCAGACCCAGTGTCAGGAAACAAGTACAGTTAATGTTTATTTTTGTACAGCTAATGCTTATTCCTGTGCAGTTACTGCTCATTCCCATGTAGTTAATACTTGTGCACATGTGCCAGCACACAGACAAGCTAAGGCTAATATTTAGCAGCAACTGGTGTGCACATCCATGCACATTGGCACCAAGCTGCCTATTTAAAGGAGAGGTGTGCTCTAATTGCTTGATGTTCTTCGGCTTCTAGCTCTGTGGATTCTGGATACCGACCTTGGCTTCCCTCTGGCTATTCTCTGCCTACCTCCCTGGTACTGACCTTTGCCTGCTACTGGATCTTGTTCTGCCTGCTTTCCTGGTACTGATCTTGGCCTACTACTGGACCTTGCTCTGCCTGCTTCCTGTCCAAGCTGCTGCCTCACTGTGTATGACCCTGACTCACCTCACTATGTCTCAGTTTATGGCAATCACCTGCTACCAAGCCACAGGCACCTGTGCTTCTTTGAGCATTGTACCTCTGTCACCACTTCATGGGTGCTGAGCCGCAAGGAAAGCCTTCTAATGAACGTGGCCTCCAACCAAGGTACATGAGACCCAGTCATCTCTGTGAGCTACCCTGCATCCAACACCAGAGACATGACAACATATAACAAGGAAGATAGTATAGCATCAGACAAGCAGCCCCAAGAAGGCACCAGGCACTTCCACCATGCTCAGAGAAGGATAGAGGCAGAGCAGTACCTTTAAAATTGGATAACTTTGCATGCACCCCTATTGGAATATGTGTTGCCAGCACAGCGATGCCACAGGGGATGCCACAGTGAAGGAGATGGACATATACATGGGTGGTGGAGGTATGTGGGGACAGTGGGAGGTGCACAGATGCCATGGAGGGGGACTAGGAGGTGCAGGCAGTACAGAGCTGGATGACTGAAGATCCAAAACCCACACTTAGAGATGTGTTTGCGTCTGTGCAAAGTTGTAACTCCTCACTTAGAGATGTGTTTGCGTCTGTGCAAAGTTGTAACTCCTCACTTTCTGCTTTTACTAACCAATTTTAACATCTCAGGGAGGATGCTTCTATTATGGGGCATGAAGTGCAGAAAGTAAGGGAAATGCACAGCTGCCTTTGAGGGACAAGTGAGCTCTACTGAAGATGAGATTGTCCCTGTTAAGTGAGATCTTAAAGCCACAGGCCTCCTAGTTGCTACTCATAATAACCATATGGAAAACTGACTCAAGAGAAACAATATAAGGATTTTGGGGATTCCAAAGCACATTGAAGGGAAAAAAACTTACTAAAAACACTGTATATAGCAGTGGTTATTGGAGACTTTTGATAAACAGAACTTTACTCCATATTTTGCAGTAGAACAGGAGCACAGGATCCCAGCTAGATCCTTCCCTCCTGGTCGTCCACTGCAGCCTTTCAAAATTTCTGCATTACAAGGATAGAGATAACATTCTTTCCATGACTGCACTAGAGAAAATATCGGGATGAATGGCTCCCAAATCTCTTTTTATCTAAATTTCTCCATTTCCCTCTGTTTATTCCCTCTTGAAACAGAAGGAAAATTATGCTGAGATTAAACAGAGACTCCAATGCTTACAAATTTCTTATGTAATGCTTTACCTGGCCAAATTAATGCTTGTCATCAGTGGGGAACACTTTTGACACTCTGAAAGCTGCTTCTCAATGGCTTGATGGAAATAAGCAACATATGCACCCTTCCAATAACACCTCTAAACCTGCTTCCCCTATTTCCTATAAAGGAATTTGACATACAGTGAGACATATTTCTTGATGGGATCATGGTCGAAGCTTCAACCATGGTCCTGATATCGTGTTTTACAGGCCAGAAATTTCCTAACAGATAAAAGTGATCTGAGCAGCTATACAGCCACTGGATCACTTTTACAGGTGGTGAAAGGCACCCCCTTGCTGCTACCGGCGCCTTTAGCAGGCTCTCCTATCATATCAGGGAGTGCAGTAAGGATGCAACCAGTGGAATCAGCTTCCCCAGACACAGTGGGAGGAACTGTGTCTGGGGAAGCTGTGTTAAATCAGAAACTGGAAGTGACAAGTATTTTGTTTTGTATAAACAAGCCATTACCGTCTTGAGAAAGCATATGATTAAACCGATCTCAATTTTATCAAATGCTTTGGAGGTCAGAGGAGAGATATTGGGTCTAAATAAAAATCTTAAAAAAGCGTGCAGTCCCACCATTCTCATACGCAAATGGGAATGCGCATGTAGGTCCTGCACGAATATGTAAATGGTGATCACATCATACATGTGAGGTATCGCAGTAAACATCAGAGCACGAGTAATAGTTCTAGTAGACATGTTAAGGTTTTTAAAGTGTCGCCTATGGACATTTTTATGTTCCATAGTTCACAGCCATTCCACAATTTTAAAGCGTGACATGTTATGTATCTATTTATTGGGCACAACATCATCTTTTATCTTTTACCAAAAAATTGGGTATTATATTGTGTTTATCTTCACTAAAACTCAGTGTGTTTTTTCCCCAAAATTTGATAAACCACTGCGCAAAGGGGTATGCCTATTATATTCTGCCTCTCAGAATTTTTGCCCCTCCACATTTGAATGAGGTAGGGGTGTCCGCATTCCCTCTCCTTAGGCATCATGGTCTATTCGATAATTGAGGAATAATTACATCACAATTTATCTCTAATTCTAAGTAAGTTCAGGCTTATCAGTAAATGCTGAAACAAACTGCCCCTCTCAGTCAGTAGTAGTTAAATCAAACCTAGTTAAAATGGTTTGGGCCCCTCAACTATGCTTAACAATGGTTTAAGAAAATAAACTCTCTGTATAGAATTCTGTTCTGGAAAGGAAAACATCCTAGAATCAAACTGCCCATTTTACAATTGTATATTATGTATTGGCAAAAAGTAGTGAACATTATTAATAGGGTTTTTTAAATGCGGATTACCTTAGACCCCCCTAGTTTGTATTTTGGCCAACTTGGAGGAAGAGGCATACCCAAATAAGATCATAGTGTTGGTCATCCTCCTACATTTGAAGACCGGCAAAATTATGTTAATTCTATCCTTCTAAAGTAGCATTTGATTTACCAACACAGATACTGTATACACTGAGCAAGTTTGCAAAAATGTTGGATCTGTGATTGTCTGTCCACGGTCTAGCACCTTTATCCCTGGTAACTGATGCACAATTTACTTTACATGGTCTGTAGAGATAAGGTACCTAGACACCCGATATTATTTGAACTGTTGTACACCATTTGAGTTGCCTGCAAATATGTCGGTTTTGTTATGTTGTTGGTGTGCTTGGATGAAAGTTATTATTGTTCTATGACACTACAAGGGATGACCTTGTATACTTACCTTGTGTTACTACATGCTATTAAGGACCTACTTTCCTTATGTTGCTTCTCATGGTTGTATACATTTCTATTAACCCTTGCTACAGTGGACTTATCTTGGTATTGCTATGCTATTGCCATCTTGTACTGATTTTTACAGATCATCAAAGTGATGACTGTGACTGTGTTATTTGTTGTGAGCACAAAAACAAATTCAATAGAAAGTACTTAAAAAAAGGAAAGAAAGAAGCTGCTGGAGTTCTACAACCTGCTCTGCTTACTGCTCTTTCTCTGTTGCTTTACTATCTAAAAAATGACCAGTTGCTTGCCAGACAAATTGTGTCATATGCAATGGAAGTCCATCCAGTTCAACTCAAAAAATCCAATAAAGCATGATCCAATTCTCTCCAGCAGAGGAGAAAAAAATCCTTCCTGATCCCCCAAGAGGCAATCAGATATTCCCTGAATCAACTTTACCTATAAATATTAGTATCCAGTTACAGTATATCTTGTGTATTTAGGAAAGAATCCAGGCCTTTTTTAAAACAATCTGCTGAAAAGAAGCCTTTCTGTATTTGAAGATTAAATCTCTTTTCCTCTAGATGTAAAGAGTGCCCCCTTGTCCTCTGTAATGACCTTAAGGTAATATTATAGCTTAATCTTTTGTTTTGTTTTTTAAATAACAAACATGTTATACTTACTTGCTCTGTGAAGTGGTTTTGCGGGGGATCCTCTTCTTTTCGGGTCCCGTCAGAGCTCCTAGCTCCTCCCCCTTGATCAGTGCCCCCAGAGAAAGCCACTTTCCCTGGGGACAGCGCTGTGTGCTTGCTCCTGAGCCACTGCGCTATGTGTCCATAAGACAGAGCTGCGGCTCGGCCCTGCCCCCGCTCTCCATTGGTTTACTGGCTGTGATTGACAGCAGTGGGAACCAATGGGCTTCTGCTGCTGTCTCAGCCAATGAGGAAGGAGAGTCCCCATACAGCCAAGGTTATTGTGAACATCACTGGATCGGGATGGGGGCTCAGGTAAGGATTGAGGGAGATGGGGGAGCCACTGCACACAGAAGGTTTTTTAACCTTCACGCATAGAATGCATGAAGGCAAAAAAAGTCAGCCTTTAGAACCACTGTAAAGTGAATAACTCTACAAGTTTAACTATATGGGCCACTTATATATGTATGCATGTTGATCTTTTTCTACAATAATCTCCTGATCTCATAAGAGAATAAATTCAGTTCCTCCAATCTTTCCTCATAGCTGAGCTGCTCCATGCCTCTTATCAGTTTGGTTGCCCTTCTTTGCACTTTCTCAAGTTCCTCGATATCATTTTTGTGAAATGGTGCCCCAAACTGAACTGCATAGTCTAGATGAGGTATTACTAATGATTTGTATAGGGGCAAAATGATGTCTCTTTCTTTGCATTCCATACCTCTTTTAATACAAGAAAGGAGTTTGTTTGCTTTGGAAACTTCAGCTTGGCATTGCATGCTATTATTAAGACTATGATCTACCAGAACACCCAGATCCTTCTCCACGATCAATTCCCCAATCATACTCCCCCTAGTATGTATGATGCATGCATATTTTAATCCTCAAGGTACATAACTTTACATTTATCCACATTAAACCTCATTTGCCACATAGTCGCACAATTAAACATTGCATTAAGGTTGGCATGAATATTGGAAAGGAAAGGATCAATCCATTGCATAGTTTGGTGTCATCTGCAAAGCCTGAAATGGTAATTTTTATTCCAGACCCTACATCATTTATAAATACAAGTAAGAGTCCCAACACAGAACCTTGGGGTACACCACTAATAGGGATGAGCTTCGAGCTCGAGTTGAACTCATGTTTGACTCGAACATCGGCTGTTCGCCAGTTCGCCGAACAGCGAACAATTTGGGGTGTTCGCGGCAAATTCAAAAGCCATGGAACACCCTTTAAAAGTCTATGGGAGAAATCAAAAGTGCTTATATGCATGGTATTGTCATAAAAAAGTGTTTGGGGACCTGGGTCCTGCCCCAGGGGACATGGATCAATGCAAAAAAAAGTTTTAAAAACGCCCGTTTTTTCGGGAGCAGTGATTTTAATAATGCTTGAAGTGAAACAATAAAAGTGTAATATTTCTTTAAATTTCGTACCTGGGGGGTCGTCTATAGTATGCCTGTAAAGGGGCGCATGTTTCCCATGTTTAGAACAGTCTGACACCAAAATAAAATTTCAAAGGAAAAAAAGTCATTTAAAACTACTCGTGGCTATTAATGAATTGCCAGTCTGACAATACACATAAAAGTCACTGGGAGGCCCCGCCCCCCTCTGATGCACGGGTACTCGATGGGGACTTCCCTGTGGCATTCCCCGTGATGTCGGGGGGAGGGTCACAGGGTGGCCCCGCCCCCGTTATTTAAGAACCGTCAGAATAGGAGAAGCGTCACACAGCGGGAGCCTCCCTCCATGCCATCATGGATGCGGAGCGGCCCGAGGAGAAGAAGGGAAGAAGACACCGCAGAGGAAGATGCCGGACGAGAACACCGGAGGAAATGTCATTTTTCTGTCAGACTGTTCTAAACACGGGAAACATGTGCCCCCTTACAGGCATACTATAGACACCCCCCAGGTACTAAATTTAAAGGAATATTACACTTTTATTGTTTCATAGTTACATAGTTACATAGTAGGTGAGGTTGAAAAAAGACACACGTCCATCAAGTCCAACCTATGTGTGTGATTATGTGTCAGTATTACATTATATATCCCTGTATGTTGCGGTCATTCAGGTGATTATCTAATAGTTTCTTGAAGCTATCAATGCTCCCCGCTGAGACCACCGCCTGTGGAAGGGAATTCCACATCCTTACCGCTCTTACAGTAAAGAACCCTCTACGTAGTTTAAGGTTAAACCTCTTTTCTTCTAATTGTAATGAGTGGCCCCGAGTCTTATTAAACTCTCTTCTGCGAAAAAGTTTTATCCCTATTGTGGGGTCACCAGTACAGTATTTGTAAATTGAAATCATATCCCCTCTCAAGCGTCTCTTCTCCAGAGAGAATAAGTTCAACGCTCGCAACCTTTCCTCATAACTAAGATCCTCCAGACCCTTTATTAGCTTTGTTGCCCTTCTTTGTACTCGCTCCATTTCCAGTACATCCTTCCTGAGGACTGGTGCCCAGAACTGGACAGCATACTCCAGGTGCGGCCGGACCAGAGTCTTGTAGAGCGGGAGAATTATCGTTTTATCTCTGGAGTTTTTCCCCCTTTTAATACATGCCAATATTCTGTTTGCCTTATTAGCAGCAGCTTGGCATTGCATGCCATTGCTGAGCCTATCATCTGCTAGGACCCCCAGGTCCTTTTCCATCCTAGATTCCCCCAGAGGTTCTCCCCCCAGTGTATAGATTGCATTCATATTTTTGCCACCGAAATGCATTATTTTACATTTTTCTACATTGAACCTAATTTGCCATGTAGTCGCCCACCCCATTAATTTGTTCAGGTCTTTTTGCAAGATTTCCACATCCTGCGGATAACTCATTGCACTGCTTAGCTTAGTATCGTCTGCAAATACAGAGATTGAACTGTTTATCCCATCCTCCAGATCATTTATAAACAAATTAAATAGGATTAGTCCCAGCACAGAAGACTGGGGAACCCCACTACCCACCCCTGACCATTCTGAGTACTCCCCATTTATCACCACCCTCTGAACACGCCCTTGTAGCCAGTTTTCAATCCAGGTACTCACCCTATGGTCCATGCCAACGGACCCTATTTTGTACAGTAAACGTTTATGGGGAACTGTGTCAAATGCTTTTGCAAAATCCAGATACACCACGTCTACGGGACTTCCTTCATCTAGATGGCAACTCACCTCCTCATAGAAGGTTAATAGATTGGTTTGGCAAGAACGATTCTTCATAAATCCATGCTGATTACTGCTAATGATATCGTTCCTATTACTAAAATCTTTTATATAGTCCCTTATCATCCCCTCCAAGATTTTACATACTATTGATGTTAGGCTAACTGGTCTGTAATTCCCAGGGATGTTTTTTGGGCCCTTTTTAAATATTGGTGCTACATTGGCTTTTCTCCAATCAGCTGGTACCATTCCAGTCAATAGACTGTCTGTAAAAATTAGGAACAACGGTCTGGCAATCACCTGACTGAGTTCCCTAAGTACCCTCGGATGCAAGCCATCTGGTCCCGGTGATTTATTAATGTTAAGTTTCTCAAGTCTAATTTTAATTCCGTCCTCTGTTAACCATGGAGGTGCTTCCTGTGTTGTGTCATGAGGATAAACACTGCAGTTTTGGTTACTGAAGCCCCCGATTCACTCGTGAAGACTGAGGAGAAGAATAAATTCAATACCTTTGCCATCTCCCCATCCTTTGTAACCAGATGTCCTTCCTCATTCTTTATGGGGCCAATATGGTCTGTCCTCCCTTTTTTACTGTTTACATACTTAAAGAATTTATTTTTTTTTGCTCTTCTCCGCTATGTGTCTTTCATGTTCTATCTTAGCCGTCCTAATTGCACCCTTACATTTCTTATTGCATTCTTTATAAAGTCTGAATGCTGAGGATGATCCCTCAACCTTGTATTTTTTGAAGGCCTTCTCCTTTGCTTTTATATGCATTTTTACATTGGAGTTAAGCCATCCAGGATTTTTGTTCGCTCTTTTAAATTTATTACCCAATGGGATACATTGGCTAATGCCCTTATTTAATATGCTCTTAAAGCAAACCCATCTCTCCTCCGTATTCTTTGTTCCTAATACTTTATGCCAATTTATGCCTTTTAGCAAGGTTTGTAGTTTAGGGAAGTTGGCTCTTTTGAAATTCAGTGTCTTTGTATTCCCTTTATGTTTCCTATTTGTGTGATTTATACTGAAACGAATTGACCTGTGATCGCTGTTACCTAAATTGCCCCGTATTTCCACATCTGTGATCAGGTCTGTATTGTTGGTAATCAGTAGATCCAGTAATGTTTTATTTCTAGTTGGTGCATCTACCATCTGACCCATAAAATTGTCCTGCAAGACATTAAGGAACTGGCGAGCCTTAAATGAATGCGCGGTTCCCTCCGCCCAGTCTATGTCTGGATAATTAAAATCCCCCATTATGATAACACTTCCCATCCTTGCTGCTAATCCAATTTGTGATAGGAGATCCGTCTCCACTTCCTCCTTCAGGTTAGGGGGCCTATAGCATACTCCCAGTATTATTTTCCCCTTAGCTTCATCCCTTTGGAGCTCTACCCATAAGGATTCCACCTCCTCTCTAGCTCCCTCAGTGATGTCATCTCTCACATTCGCTTGTACATTATTCTCGATATATAGGCATACCCCTCCGACTTTTTTACCCTCTCTATCCTTGAGGTATAGGGTATACCCTTGAATGTTTGCCAGCCAATCATGAGAGCTGTTGAACCAGGTCTCTGAAATTCCCACAAAATCCAAATCCTCCTTGTACCACAGTATCTCTAGTTCACCCATCTTGTCTGCCATGCTCCTGGCATTGGTGAACATGCCACATAGTTTAGACCGGTCGCATATTGTCCTCGTATTGGGTGTTTCAAAATTGCAACTAGGACTTGCTACTATACTCACCTTGTGTTTTTGTGCTTTGGTTAACCTACCACTAATGCCCCCAACACTACCCTCTGGAATATCATCCGTGCTGCCTATCACTGTCTCTGGACCCTCCAGAGCATTATTAACCACTTGAGCCCCGGACCATTATGCTGCCTAAGGACCAGAGGTCTTTTTCCAATTTGGCACTGCGTCGCTTTAACTGCTAATTGCGCGGTCATGCAATGCTGTACCCAAACGAAATTTGCGTCCTTTTCTTCTCACAAATAGAGCTTTCTTTTGATGGTATTTGATCACCTCTGCAGTTTTTATTTTTTGCGCTATAAACGGAAAAAGACCGAAAATTTTGAAAAAAAATGATATTTTCTACTTTTTGTTATAAAAAAAATCCAATAAACTAAATTTTAGTCATACATTTAGGCCAAAATGTATTCGGCCACATGTCTTTGGTAAAAAAAATGTCAATAAGCATATATTTATTGGTTTGCGCAAAAGTTATAGCGTCTACAAACTAGGGTACATTTTCTGTAATTTACACAGCTTTTAGTTTATGACTGCCTATGTCATTTCTTGAGGTGCTAAAATGGCAGGGCAGTACAAATCCCCCCCAAATGACCCCATTTTGGAAAGTAGACACCCCAAGGAAATTGCTGAGAGGCATGTTGAACCCATTGAATATTTATTTTTTTTGTCCCAAGTGATTGAATAATGACAAAAAAAAAAAATATTTACAAAAAGTTGTCACTAAATGATATATTGCTCACACAGGCCATGGGCCTATGTGGAATTGCACCCCAAAATACATTCAGCTGCTTCTCCTGAGTATGGGGATACCACATGTGTGGGACTTTTTGGGAGCTTAGCCGCGTACGGGGCCCCGAAAACCAAGCACCGCCTTCAGGATTTCTAATGCCGCGTACACACGGTCGGACTTTCTATCCTACTTGGTCCGGCACACTTTCCGACGGACTTTGTCCGCCAGGTGCGCCGGACTTTAAAACGGACGGACTTGCCCACACACACCCGGACTTTCCGGCGGGCTAAGTCCGCCCGTCTTTCCGACGAACTTTCGCCGGAGTTCCGGCGGACTTTCAGAATGAACGGACTTGCCCACACACGGACAAGTCCGTTCATTTTGAACGTGACTCAGGTGCGACGGGACTAGAAAAGGATGTCAATCTTGCCGCTTTTATCAGCGAGATTGACACCTTGCGAGCCCCGTCGCGGGGCATACCAGGCCCTTAGGTCTGGTATGGATTATAAAGGGAACCCCCTACGCCAAAAAAACGGCGTGGGGTCCCCCCTAAAATCCATACCAGACCCCGATCCGAGCACGCAGCCTGGCCGGTCAGGAAAGGGGGTGGGGACGAGCGAGCGCCCCCCCCCCTCCTGAACCGTACCAGGCCGCATGCCCTCAACATGGGGAGTGGGTGCTTTGGGGGAGGGGGGCGCCCTGCGGGGCCCCCCCACCCCAAAGCACCTTGTCCCCATGTTGATGAGGACAAGGGCCTCTTCCCGACAACCCTGGCCGTTGGTTGTCGGGGTCTGCGGGCGGGGGCTTATCGGAATCTGGGAGCCCCCTTTAATAAGGGGGCCCCCAGATCCCGGCCCCCCACCCTATGTGAATGAGTATGGGGTACATGGTACCCCTACCCATTCACCTAGGGAAAAAGTGTAAGTAATAAAACACACTACACAGGTTTTTAAAATATTTTATTAAACAGCTCCGGGGGGGGATCTTCCTCCGGCTTCGGGGGTCTTCTTCCGGCTTCGGGGGTCCCTCCGCTTCATCTTCTCCCGGCGTCCGGTTGGTTCTTCTCCGCTCTCTTCTCCCGGTGTTCCTGTTCTTCGGCCGGCTCCTCTGCTGTCTTCAAGTAGCTCTCTTGCCAGCAGAGGTCCGGACTTCTGGGCTTCTGGGCTTCTGGGCTTCTGGGCTTCTGGGCTTCTGGGCTTCTCTTCCCCAGATGTTGACACGACGCTCTCTCCTGCTGGACTGCTCTCCGAGGGCTGCGTTGTGACTTATATAGGTGGAGACCCCGCCCCCTTTTGATGTCACAGTCCCTGGGCATGCTGGGACTGTGACGTTTTAGGGGGCGTGGTCACTGGGTGATGTTGACCACGCCCCCTAAAACGTCACAGTCCCAGCATGCCCAGGGACTGTGACATCAAAAGGGGGCGGGGTCTCCACCTATATAAGTCAGAACGCAGCCCTCGGAGAGCAGTCCAGCAGGAGAGAGCGTCGTGTCAACATCTGGGGAAGAGAAGCCCAGAAGCCCAGAAGCCCAGAAGCCCAGAAGTCCGGACCTCTGCTGGCAAGAGAGCTACTTGAAGACAGCAGAGGAGCCGGCCGAAGAACAGGAACACCGGGAGAAGAGAGCGGAGAAGAACCAACCGGACGCCGGGAGAAGATGAAGCGGAGGGACCCCCGAAGCCGGAAGAAGACCCCCGAAGCCGGAGGAAGATCCCCCCCCCCGGAGCTGTTTAATAAAATATTTTAAAAACCTGTGTAGTGTGTTTTATTACTTACACTTTTTCCCTAGGTGAATGGGTAGGGGTACCATGTACCCCATACTCATTCACATAGGGTGGGGGGCCGGGATCTGGGGGCCCCCTTATTAAAGGGGGCTCCCAGATTCCGATAAGCCCCCGCCCGCAGACCCCGACAACCAACGGCCAGGGTTGTCGGGAAGAGGCCCTTGTCCTCATCAACATGGGGACAAGGTGCTTTGGGGTGGGGGGGCCCCACAGGGCGCCCCCCTCCCCCAAAGCACCCACCCCCCATGTTGAGGGCATGCGGCCTGGTACGGTTCAGGAGGGGGGGGGGCGCTCGCTCGTCCCCACCCCCTTACTTGACCGGCCAGGCTGCGTGCTCGGATCGGGGTCTGGTATGGATTTTAGGGGGGACACCACGCCGTTTTTTCGGCGTAGGGGGTTCCCTTTATAATCCATACCAGACCTAAGGGCCTGGCATGCACCGCGCTCACCGCAATAGGAAAATTTGTTTTTCCTATTGCAGAGAGCGCGAGATGCAATACCCTGCCCTCGCGTCGTATCTGGTCCGTCGGACCAGCCTACACACGAGCGGGCTTTCCGTCGGACCAGCACACACACGAGCGGACTTTCCGCCCAAAACTGAGTCCTACGGAAAGATTTAAAACTTGTTTCAAATCTAGGTCCGGCGGGCTTTTGGGAAGAAGTCCGCCGGAAAAGTCCGCCGCCGCCCACACACGGGCGGATTGTCCAGCACACTCTAGTCCGCCGGACCAAGTATGCCGGAAAGTCCGACCGTGTGTACGCGGCATTAGGGTGTAAGTTTTTGATTTCACTCTTCACTGCCTATCACAGTTTCGGAGGCCATGGAATGCCCAGGTGGCACAAACCCCCCCAAATGACCCCATTTTGGAAAGTAGACACCCCAAGCTATTTGCTGAGAGGCATATTGAGTCCATGGAATATTTTATATTTTGACACAAGTTGCGGGAATGTGACACTTTTTTTTTTTTTTGCACAAAGTTGTCACTAAATGATATATTGCTCACACAGGGCATGGGCATATGTGGGATTGCACCCCAAAATACATTTAGCTGCTTCTCCTGAGTATGGGGATACCACATGTGTGGGACTTTTTGGGAGCCTAGCCGCGTACGGGGCCCCGAAAACCAAGCACCGCCTTCAGGATTTCCAAGGGTGAAAATTTTTGATTTCACTCTTCACTGCCTATCACAGTTTCGGAGGCCATGGAATGCCCAGGTGGCACAAAACCCCCCCAAATGACCCCATTTTGGAAAGTAGACACCCCAAGCTATTTGCTGAGAGGCAAGGTGAGTATTTTGCAGCTCTCATTTGTTTTTGAAAATGAAGAAAGACAAGAAAAAACTTTTTTTTTTTTCTTTTTTCAATTTTCAAAACTTTGTGACAAAAAGTGAGGTCTGCAAAATACTCACTATACCTCTCTTTCTACTGTGTCTACTTTCCAAAATGGGGTCATTTGGGGGGGGTTTGTGCCACCTGGGCTTTCCATGGCCTCCGAAACTGTGATAGGCAGTGAAGAGTGAAATCAAAAATTCACGCCCTTAGAAAGCCTGAAGGCGGTGCTTGGTTTTCGGGGTCCCGTACGCGACTAGGCTCCCAAAAAGTCTCACACATGTGGTATCCCCGTACTCAGGAGAAGCAGCAGAATGTATTTTGGGGTGTAATTTCACATATTCCCATGGCATGTTTGAGCAATATATCATTTAGTGACAACTTTGTGCAAAAAAAAAAAAAAAAAAAATTTGTCTCTTTCCCTCAACTTGTGTCGCAATATAAAATATTCCATGGACTCGACATGCCTCTCAGCAAATAGCTTGGGGTGTCTACTTTCCAAAATGGGGTCATTTGGGGGGGTTTGAACTGTCCTGGCATTTTATGCACAACATTTAGAAGCTTATGTCACACATCACCAACTCTTCTAACCACTTGAAGACAAAGCCCTTTCTGACACTCATTGTTTACATGAAAAAGTTATTTTTTTTTGCAAAAAAATTACTTTGAACCCCCAAACATTATATATTTTTTTAAAGCAAATGCCCTACAGATTAAAATGGTGGGTGTTTCATTTTTTTTTTTCACACAGTATTTGCGCAGCGATTTTTCAAACGCATTTTTTGCGGAAAAAACACACTTTTTTAAATTTTAATGCACTAAAACACACTATATTGCCCAAATGTTTGATGAAATAAAAAAGATGATGTTAGGCCGAGTACATGGATACCAAACATGACATGCTTTAAAATTGCGCACAAACGTGCAGTGGCAACAAAATAAATGCATTTTTAAAAGCCTTTAAAAGCCTTTACAGGTTACCACTTTAGATTTACAGAGGAGGTCTACTGCAAAAATTACTGCCCTCGATCTGACCTTCGCGGCGATACCTCACATGCATGGTGCAATTGCTGTTTACGTTTGACGACAGACCGCCGTTTGCGTTCGCCTTAGCGTGAGAGCAGGGGGCGACAGGGGTGCTTTTTTTTTTTTTTTTTTCTTTATTATTTTTTTGCTTTTTTATCTTATTTTTAAACTGTTCCTTTCATTTTTTTTTTTTTTTAATCATTTTTATTGTTATCTCGGGGAATGCAAATATCCCCTATGACAGCAATAGGTAGTGACAGGTACTCTTTTTTGAAAAAATTGGGGTCTATTAGACCCTAGATCTCTCCTCTGCCCTCAAAGCATCTGATGACACCAAGATCGGTGTGATAAAATGCTTCCCCAATTTCCCAATGGCGCTATTTACATCCGGCGAAATCTAAGTCATAAAATGCTCGTAGCTTCCGGTGTCTTAGGCCATAGAGATGTTTGGAGCCACTCTGGTCTCTGATCAGCTCTATGGTCAGCTGGCTGAATCACCGGCTGCATTCTCAGGTTCCCTGTTGAGACAGGAGAGCCAGAGAAAAACACAGAAGACGGTGGGGGGGGCATTCCCTCCCACAGCTTGTAAAAGCAGTCTAGAGGCTAATTAGCTACTAGGATTGCTTTTACATGAAAGCCGACCGCTGGCTGAAAAGAATGATGCCAAGATGATACCTAAACCTGCAGGCATCATTCTGGTATAAGCACTCAAAGTCGTGAATGGTGTACCTGAACACAAAAAAATGGTTAACAATAAAGCACAGTAAACGGTAAAGTATAAAAAATTGCATACCTGAAAAGCAAACATGATAAAACATAACAACAATAAAACATTGCAGAATAGAATACAGTAAAAAAGAGCAGAACAAGAGAGAGAGAATAGAGAGAGAGAGAACAATAAAACGACAACTATTTTTTTTATTTTATATATATTTTTTTTTTTTTTTTACACTTTTTTTGTAACTAACTTTTATAACTGTAAACGGTTCCAGGTTCGGGTCTCTCAAAATGCGATGGCATCTTGGGAGACCCTGTGAAAGTGTGCCTAGTCTGTGCAATGCTGTACCCTACGCTAATACTCAACTAGTGTATGGTAGCGTTCAAAACATTCACCAATGCAAAGACCAGGATTGTCAGGACAGGAGGGACAATAATAGCGGGTGTCACGCCTATATTCGCGCTTGCTGCAGACACGACATCTTTTTTGGGGGTTCGTTGGGTAGGGGTACTTGGGAGGACATAAAGAAAATGCCTCTCATGCAGCCGACTGCATTTGGTTGGGGATGTGAATGGGGGAAGTACGGGCGCTGCAGAAGCGGTGGGTTCCCAATTAGGATTGGCGAATGCAGCAGGAAGGGCACTATGGGCACGACGGGCCTGTGTTTGTCTTCTTGGTGGCAGCGGGACACTACTTGTGCTTGTCACCTCACCAGCTTGAACTGCACTTATGGGACTCGCCACGTCACCAAGTGTTACTGCAGTGCTGGTTTGACTACGACCGGGGTGTACTAGGCCGCTGGCGCTTGCCAGTTCAATAAAAAGCTACCAAAAAAACTGTTAGCGATCACAGGGATCAGGCCTGACTCTGTGAATGCTGCAGTTATGCGTTAAGTGTTTTGTAAGTGACAGTGATCGATCGATACTGCACTTGGGTGGGCTGGGCTGGGCCGGGCGGAGGGGCAAAATGCAGGTGCTAGCAGGTATCTGGGCTGATCCCGCTAACACTGCGTTTTTGGGAACCCTAAACTGCTGGGGACGCCAGTATAGATCTGATCGGATCAGATATTGATCCGTTCAGATACTATACCACTAAGGGAGGTGTACGGTGCGTGCGTGGGTGTTAGCGGTACTGGCGCTAATCTGACGCTGCTTGGGGCTGGTGCTTGCCAGTTCACCAAAATACTACCAAAAAAACTGTTAGCGATCGCAGGGATCAGGCCTGACTCTGCGAACGCTGCAGTTATGCGTTTAGTGTTTTGTAAGTGTCAGTGATTGATCGATACTGCACTTGGGTGGGCTGGGCTGGGCCGGGTGGAGGGGCAAAACGCAGGTGCTAGCAGGTATCTGGGCTGATCCCGCTAACACTGCGTTTTTGGGAACCCTAAACTGCTGGGGACGCTAGTATAGATCTGATCGGATCAGATATTGATCCGATCAGATACTATACCACTAAGGGGGCTGTACGGTGCGTGCGTGGGTGTTAGCGGTACTGGCGCTAATCTGACGCTGCCTGGGGCGACGCATATCACCGCCGGGCGATCAGGGGGCTAAACCTTTATTCGGTAATAAACGGCGGGTGCCCTGACACTATAAAAAATAAACAAACTAACCAGCGTCACCCGTAACAGTTATACGGTGATCAGTGGTGAAAGGGTTAACTAGGGGGCAATCAAGGGGTTAAAACATTTATTAGATAGTATATGGGGGTCCCTGACGCTATAAAATGCTGACGGCGAACCTAAATATTTACCTCACTAACTAGCGTCACCAGCGACACTAATACAGCGATCAGAAAAATGATCGCTTAGTGACACTGGTGACAGGGGGTGATCAAGGGGTTAAAACTTTATTAGGGGGGGTTAGGGGGGTATCCTAGACCTACAGGGGGGTAATACTAACTGTCCCAACACTGTAACTGTCACAAACTGACACCATGCAGTAATCAGAAAAAAAAAAAAAAAAACTGCTGGTGTCAGTTTGTGACAGGGGGGGGTGATTGGGGGGATCGGGGGGCGATCGGGGGGGGGATCGGGGTGTTTTGTGTGCCTGGCATGTTCTACTGTATGTGTGTGTGTTTGTGCACTCACATACCTGTCTTCTCTCCTCGGGCCGGAACGGAAATTACCGAGCCGAGGAGAGATGACATCATTTCCTTTGCTGCTGTTTAGCATACAGCAGCAAAGGAATGTTCTCATTGGCCGGCGGCGATCGCGAGGGGGGGGCCACGAACGGATGGCCTCCCCCTCATCTCCGATCGCCAGGGGACAAAAGACGACCGCCTTGGGCACCGGGGGGGGTCCGATCGGACCCCCCACCCGCGGATGGCAAATCACGTATATGTACGTGATTTTGCCTGTCCGTGCCACCTTGCCGACGTAAATCGGCGTGAGGCGGTCGTCAAGTGGTTAAGCATTATTAAAGCATTATTTAAGCATTATTAAAATCACTGCTCCTGAAAAAAACGGCCGCTTTTAAAACTTTTTTTGCAGTGATCCATGTCCCCTGGGGCAGGATCCAGGTCCCCAAACACTTTTTATGATAATAACTTACATATAAGCCTTTAAAATTAGCACTTTTGATTATTCATGTTCATGTCCCATAGACTTTAACGGTGTTCGTGTGTTCGAACACATTTTTTGTCTGTTCTCAAGTTCTGGTGCGAACTGAACAGGGGGCTGTTCGGCTCATCCCTAACCACTAATAACCTTAGACCATTCAGAGTATGGGTCATTAACCACTAGTCTCTGAATACGTTCTTTTAGCCAGTTTTCTATCCATTTACAAACTGATTTTTCAAGCCTGTAGACTTTATCTTACACATTAGCCTTGTGTGGGGAACTGTGTCAAACACTTTTGCAAAATCCAGCTATACTATATATAGTTGGAGCCACCCCTCTGTCTAAGGTTTTACTCCTCATAAAAAGAAATCAGATTTGTTTGACAACTTCTGTCTTTCATGAATCCAAGCTGTCTATTGCTTAAAATATTTTTTCTAGCAAAAACTCATCTATGTGGTCTTTTATTAAAGTGATTATAAAGGTATTTATTTTAAACAAACATGTGTATACTTATTTGCTCTGTGCAATGGAACTGCACAGAGCAGCAAAGATCCTCCTCTTTTCTGACTCCCCGCTAGTGCTCCTGGCGCCTTGTCTCTGTCCAGTGCCCGCATAGTAAGCCGCTTCCCATGGGGGCACTCATGCATGCTCACACCTGAGCCCCACTGCTGCACTCATTGACAGAAGAGAGATAAGAATTGAGAGAAGAGCTGCCGACATGTACAGCGATGGATCAAATAAGGGCTCAGGTAAATAAAAGGGGGGGATGAGGGGGGGATGCTGACACCTAAACCTTTTTCACCTTAATGCAAGGAATGCATTAAGGTAAAAAATATTTAGGCTTTACAACCACTTTAAACTTTCCAGTATCTTCCCAACTATAGAAGTTAACCTAACAGATCTATAATTACTTGGTAAAGACTTTGACCCCTTTTTAACCACCTGCCATCCGCGCTATGGCCGAATGACGGCCACAGCCGATTGTTTGAGCACTTTGTACTACAAGGTGGTGGGACTGTTCACCATTTATTTATTTACTTGGAGTCACTAATAAGAGTTTGCTGAGTTATCACATATGTGCTAGTATGATACTAGCCCTTTTGCACTGAGGTTTTTTTTTTTGTTTCAGTATTTACAATATTTTTTATGTGCTAGTATGATATGATACTAGCCCTCATGCAAATGGACTTTTTTTGATTTATATATTTTTATTTGGTTCAATTTTTTTTTGTACCCACACTGTATTTGTCACTCATTTTATAGCTTTTTATACGTTTTAGGCAATTTTGTTTCTTCAGTTTATTCGGATTTAGTGCCCATGAGTTTGCACTTTATTATATTTCATTATACTTTTATATTTTGTATAATTTTTTCATTTTGCCTTTTTTGGAACTGATGACTCATTGTTTGAGCACTTTGTACTACAAGGTGGTGGGACTGTTCACCATTTATTTATTTACTTGGAGTCACTAAGTATTTGCTGAGTTACCACATATGTGCTAGTATGATACTAGCCCTTCTGCACTAAGATTTTTTCTTTTAATAAGTATTTGCTGAGTTACCACATATGTGCTAGTATGATACTAGCCCTTTTGCATTGAGAATTTCTTTTCTGTTGTTTCAGTATTTACAATATTTTTTATGTGCTAGTATGATACTAGCCCTCATGTTTATTATAGCTTTGGTTTAATTTTTTCAATTTTCATTCACCTCTCTGTACATTTGAGTTAGCCCCTTCCCCTGCCCCTCTTCCCCTTTTTATCACAGCGCAATCACCACTCACTTTATTCACTCCCAAGGACACACTTAACCCCTTCACCGGCCCCTAGTGGTTAACCCCTTCACCGCCAGTGTCACTTACACAGTAATCAATGCATTTTTTTTCAGCACTGATCGCTGTAAAAATGACAGTGGTCCCAAAATAGTGTCAAAAGTGTCCGATCTGTCCGCCATAATGTCGCAGTCCCAATAAAAATCACAGATCTCCACCATTGCTAATAAAAAAAATTAAAAATAAAAATGCTATAAATTTTGTGCAAACCAACCATTATATGCTTATTACGTATATTTATTTTTACCAAAAATATGTAGAAGAATACATATCGGCCTAAACTGAGGAAAAAAAATAGTTTTTTTATATATTTTGGGGGGATATTTATTATAGCAAAAAGTAAAAAATATTGCTTTTTTTTTCAAAATTGTCGCAATTTTTTTGTTTATAGCGCAAAAAATAAAAGCCGCAGAGGCGATTAAATACCACCAAAAGAAATCTCTATTTGTGGCAAAAAAAGGATGTCAATTTTGTTTGGGTACAATTTCGCACGACCACGCAATTGTCAGTTAAAGCGATGCGGTGCTTAATCACAAAAAGTTCTCTGGTCTGGAAGGGGGTAAATTCTTCTGGGGCTGAAGCGGTTAAAGAGTCCCTAAAATTTTGAAAAAATTACTTTGAAATGACAGAGCTCAGTTCTTTGTATAACACATGTATGTCATCTGGTCCAGGTACTTTATTCACCTCTATTATCTCTAAATATACCTGGAATATATCAATTATTTTGAGGCTATGTCACTATCATCTCCATTATACACTTGAGCTCCCCCATGCTCCTTTGTATACACAGAGCTGAAGAAGATATTTAATACATTTGCTTTTCCTTTGTTCCCATTCACCCACTCCAAATTATTTTGTAAAGGGCCTACATACTCAGTCATGTTTATATATTTGAAGAATGTCTGGGGGTTTGATCTACTCTCTTTTGCAAATCTGTCATTCTTTTTGAATTTTTGCGGCCTTGATTTACTTTTACATATCCTGTGATATTCTTTATAACACTTAAATGATGATAGTGTTCCTTCGATTTAAAAATTTTAAAAGCTCTATTCTTAATATTTATAGATTTTTTAACTTTGGCTGTGAGCCACATAGGTTTTATGGTAATATATTTTGTAGTGTGTTTGCATACAGTTTGAAAGAATTCCCAATTCCGTTCTGTGTTCATCAATGCCATTATTCCCTACTAGTCTAAATCATGGAGAGCAGCCCTCAGTCTTGGAAAGTTTGCTCTCTTAAAGTTAAAGTCATTATAAATAATCACATTGTAAAACAACCCATTCAGTTTAAAATAAAAATGAAAGATAAAACACTGTTGTATAGATTAAAAAAAAATTATAAATATATTTTTTCCCTTTTTTATAAGTGACCACATTCCCTCCGTTTCTTCTGTTCTCAGCAGCAGAAGAGCTGGGGGGAGGTGATGCAACTGTACAGTGAGTTTCCCGTGGCAAACTGTGAGGGGGAGGGGGTGTCAGAACAAGTTTGACCATTGGAGGAGAGCAAGTTGAGTTCCCAGCACAGCTAGAGAACTGACCACGCTGTGTTCTCCTGCTTAGTGTGGTCAATTTTTAATAGAGAAATAAAGGGAGTGGCAGGAACACTAGGGATTTCACACAATGGAAGCAATACAAAGGGAACAGAATACATTCTCATACAAGTATATGGTACAGCAGGCACATTTCAGAAATATGAAATGTTGTGGTAACAAACACTTTAAGTGTCTTTCTAGTATATGCTTGTTGTTTACAGCTAACATTAAATGAAACTGTATTGTGATCACTTCTACCCAGATGTTATTTTATATGAACATTAGTAAAAAGCTCTGAATGGTTTGAGATTACCAGGTACAGCATAGCATAATTTCTCGTTGGGGCCTCTGTGAACTGTACCATAAAATTATTTTGTAATGGTTTATACATTTTTGCTCTTTAGCTGTTTCAGCAGTTCCATTACTCCAGTCAATTTCTGGGCAGTTAAAATCCCCCATTATCATCACTATGTCAGCCCTTGCAGCCCTTTCTATCTGTGCAAGGAGCTGAGTCTCCCCTTCCTCATCAACACTGAATGGCCTATACCAAACTCCAATTATTAACTTTGAAGTAAACATACCCATATGCAGTTGCACTCATAATGCTTCAGTCTCATTCCACTCTTCATTAACTAGGTCCTCATTTACACTAGTTTTCACTAGGATCACTTCTCACATAGAGACAAACACAACCACCTTTCTATTTTAGCCTGCCTCTCCAAAAGAGCTCATAACCAGGAATATTGATAGCCCAACCACATAAGGAGAGAAGAATCAACAATACCGATTAAATCAAAATTATTTTCATGCACCAAAGCTTTCAACTCACATATTTTGCATGGCAGACAATTAGCATTGTGAACAAACACCTTAAAGCGGGGTTCCACCCAAATTTTGAACAATATCTGTATGTATTCTCTTCCTTGCCTAGATGCTGACATGCCGTTTAAAAAAATTTAAATTGCCGTAATTACCTTATATTTTTCTATTCTTCTTTGCACTTTCTGGTTCTCCTCCCGTGGGAGTAGGTGTGTTTCTAGCCTCTCCCAGACTCCTGGGAGGTAGTCTCAGGCGTCCCAGGATGCCACTGAGCATGTGCGGGAACGAGCGGTGAATGCTGGGAGCACAGCATTCACCACATCCAGGAAATAAATGCTTGTGGGCTTCAAATGCCCACAATGAAGATGGAAACCGCCTGCAGTGAATAATATAAGTTATTCTTTCCAACAAAATCTGACACAGGCGGACATATTACACACAATATGTGAGTATGTAATGCTGAGAAGAAAAGTTTGTGAATGAACTCAAAAAAAAAAAAAAACGATAGATAGGTGGACACCCGCTTTAATTCATTGTCACATTTTGCACATGTGTTTTTGCATATTTTTTTTGTAGTACAAATAGTACAATTTCCAATGGTTTGAATGTAACATGGGAAGCTGTTTATCACCTTCCATAGCCCTCCCCCCAACTTCCCCAATTCCCCAACGTTAGACACTGACACCTGTCTGCCTCAGTATAATCTAATTTACCCTCCCCCCCTCAACCCTAGTTCAAATACTCTTTCAGCCTTCCCATAAACCTCTCCAACAGCACAACAGACCCCCTTCCTTCAAGGTGCAAACCATTTTTAGCATATAGGTTTTACCCCAGTGAAAGGTCAGCCCTGTTCTCTAGAAACCCACATCCTTCCCTCTTACACCAGGTCTTTAGCCATGCATTCATTTTTCTAAGCTCCCCACGGCTTTCCTGTGTTGCGCATGGCACAGACAATATTTCAGAAAATATCACCTCGGAGGTCCTTTCCTTGTTCCCCAGTGCCCTCCTATCCCTGCAAAGTCCACCTTTCTCCTCAAATGGAATGCAAACAAATCATAACATGAACACAATCTGGAATTCTGTGTAAAAGTGGAAGTGAAAAAACAATAAATAGCTATAAATGAAAGTTCAAGTATATGTTTGATATAAAACCAGTAAAACATTACAAATAATAAAGGGGCCACTAAAAGATAAGTTGAAAACGCATATTTTTAAATGGAAAACATTTCATAATACACACAAACAACAAATATAACTTCAAAATAGATCTTAAAGCCAAACTTTATATTGTCTCAATTTTGGATAAAAATAAAACCACGTTAATCATTATGAAAGGCAGCCAATTCAGTTTACTTTAATATTTTCCCTGTAGTTGACATTCTTATTTATACTGGTCAGAAAACTACAATTTATTGAATTTATAGTGCCATTTTGAATTGAAATAACTTTTTGCTTCATAAAGTGTACTGCAAAAACAAATACATTTGACACATCAGTAGAGTAATGCACTAAGCATCAGAATTGCTATTACCCACCAGCAATCAAAACTATATTATAAGAAAAGTAATAAAATAATAATTCTACTTTCTAAGCAAAGTGTATGTTCACATCGCAAAGTGAAATTTGGTATTTAAAGTGAAATGTGCTCACTTTAAATATACAGCCATGCACAAGATAAATTAAAAAAATATTCTTGCTAGCACATGATTGGTTGATTGAAGTGAACCCATGCCTTATTTATTAAGTTCAGCGAACATTAATTTTGTTAAATGAACAGCCTTTACTCCTTTAGTAGATCAACCAAAATGTTTATACGGGGGGTTGAACTGATTAAAAATAATCAGTTGAAATGTTAAGAGGCACTCATTAGCTGCACATACCTACAGTATAATAACTTTTAATTTTAGCATAACAGTAAGTTAACAGTTTTTTTTTTTTTTTTAAATGTCTGCCAGAGTAGCCTACCAATGTGTATGCCTTACCAAGTTCAGAGAAATAAATATATTCATAGACTGAATCTTTCAAATCTAAGTAGCAGAAACAACACCATATTTCAGTTGGAAAAGTTTCATATTTTTAATAGATATAAAAGTCTTTAGTTTTGACAATGAACCCAAGGGACAAGGTAAAACAGTACACTTTTGTTGTTTATCACAATTGAATGACTGACAAACTAGCAAAATATGACTTGCTGGTGGGAGCCAACAAAAAGGTTCCTTAGTACATTCTCATTATTTACATATTTTTATATCCAAGAAATTTTGAATTAGATAGTGAAAGAGTCACCACCCCATGAACATCATTAGACATAGCAGGTAAATCTATTTACATACTCACATGTCAATCTGATTTTATTTATTAATTTCACTTGCCCGCTATACAGCTGCTCCCCCTCCCTGACACCAACCAAGGCCCCATTGCTCTAGAAAGCACAGATTCAGACACTCCTAGAATTGTATGATGCACTTAAACATTTAAGCTATGGCTTCTGTAAAGCAGGGGGAACAGATTTAAGTACAAATGAAAGACTAGGGTATTGGTATGTGAGTACATTTACCTGCTATTTTAAACTTGCTGTTAAGGGGGTGGTAAAATGGTCTATTTAAAATCCATACTTTTTTGCTGTTTTTACTAGAGCAAATTGAGAGGATACATCTCCCTATCAGGGTCATAGACAGCAATAAATCCTGACAGGGGTTCTAGAATTGTCTAATTCTATCAAAAATGTAGAAAATAGCTTTGACTTTAGATACACTGATTACTTTTGGAACAGTATGTAACAATGCAAATGTTGTTTTATTTTTTGCATCACACATTGTAAAGGAGTAAGGCTATGAGTAATGTTGAAATAATTTTAGAAATACTGATTATTTAGGCACAAAAAAAAAAAACTCACTGAAATGTAATTCTGCAGATAAAACAGTGGTAAATTTGTTCATCTATGCTAAACTTGGAATGTATTTTCACACCTGCATTACCCCTAGTAAAATAGCATAATTCATGCAGCAGTCAATTCTTAACAAGAACATTGCATTTCATAACTATATTAAAAGTTGATATTATACTGTAGTGGTTGATTAAAAAAAACTTCAGTTTCCAGGGGCATATCAAAATTTAAATGAGCTCCACTACAAAGAGAAGCAGGGCTTCCTTTTTTTTTAGAAACACTCAATATTTACAAAAATATCCACAAACTATAAAAAATATATTGTACAAAGTAAGACCCTTCTGGTATATAGACTTAGTGAATGGAAAATAAAAGAGACAACTATTCTGGGTTTCCAAACTGAGCATAACTTTAAAAGAAACCTTTCCTAAGAGAAACACATTGGCTGCTATTGTTGACCTCCTTTTGAGAATGCTAGTTGCCTAACAATTACACTGATGCACTGGCCTAAATACATTCCGAACCACTGACCTGGAAACTGTTGTGCGGCCTCCCAGTTTCTTCCATCAGCTGCAGGTTTTAAGCATCTTCTAGAATGCCTAGCTTCTTCCATCAGCTGCACAGTATTGAGTCTGGCCACAAAGCCCCTAGCTGGAACCTCCTCAGCCCAGGAGGCGCCTTATTTAAACATCATCAGCCTGTGGCTCTGTGCTTGTGATAGCGTTAGCTTACCATCTCCTTGTCTGTTTCCTTGCCTGACCCAGGTCTGCTGTTAATATGTATTCTCTTGTTGCTGTACTATGCTTTGTACCCCAAATTTTTTGGGATTGCCCCCTAAATGTGACCTTAGATAGTTAACTGGACTACGCTTGTTTGATACCAGCCCTGACCTCGGAACTGGTTTTTGATATTGGTCATGGTGGTCATAAGACAGTCCTAACCAATAGGAGTGTATTTTTTGTATTTTGGGTTAATGGAGCCAACAGAGTTGTGACAAGCACTATGCCCAGCCCTTCTATTCATAGAAGCTGTACTACAGCTTCTAAGAGTAAAACATGATCTATGATTTGAGGGGGAAGACTTTTTAATCATCCAACCATCCATAGATCCAGTTTCTATCATAGAAGCTGTAGTACCAAATTCTATGAATTGAGGAACTGGATGGAAAGAGCGGGCATAGTCAAGCACCTTTGATGAGTCTGTGTCAAAGCTCCCTTTGTTCTATTACCACCAGCTGCACAGGAAAATTGACATTTGTGGAAGAGGATTTCTGCTAAACAAGCACACAGCAGCACAAGGGACACATTTTAGGGAATATGAATAATGTCCTTGTGCTTTTTTTTTTTTTTTTTTTCATTTAAGCAAACTTGGGCTTTAGATAGTAATGTAATATAGTTATCCGGCTGAAAAAAGACACAAGTTCATCCAGTTAAACCTATAGAAATAAAAAAAAAAACATATACAAACTGAAAACCTCCATATACCCAGTCCTATACCCAGATTCAGAGGAAGGCAACCCCCCCAGTAAAACATGTTTCAATGTGCTTCAGTGGGGGGAAAGTTCCTTACTTACCTATATTAGTATCCAGTAACATTTTGTGCATTAGGAAAGAATCCTGGCATTTTTTAAAACAATCCAAGATGGTCAAAACAAGCTCCTAAGCCTAGTACACATGGGCCAAATGCCGGGCAACATTGGCCGGCTCAAAAAAAACAGTTGGTCCAACAGAAGCCAGGCATTCGGCCAGATTCTTTCAGACTAGCATGCTGGAAAACCAGCAGCCTACCAACTCCCGATTAGCACTAATAGTTGAGAATGCTGACCGGAGCATTCTGACGGAGAGTTTCCCCTGTCAGAACACAATAGCTTAGAAGGGGAGATCTCTGTACTAACATCGGATTGTTAGTACAACTGCTCCGATCTGCGTTGTCATTTTACTTTTCATTCAACCCGCTGGGTTAAATGAAAATAAAAACTGATAGTGTGTGTGTGAAGGTTAAAAATGTATTCTTCCAGACATAAAAAGTGCCCCTTATCCTCTGTGATGATCTTACAGACAGATCTCCATTCTGTCAGGGGTGAGGAGACTGATCTGTTGTTCCTACTGCTTAGGAACAACGATCGGTCTCCTCCCCCAGGCAGTCCCACCCCCCACAGTTAGAAACACTCCCTAGGACACACATTTAACCCCTTGATCGCCCCCTAGTGTTAACCCTGTTAACATTTATACAGTAATCAGTGGCTATTTATAGCACATATCACTATAAAAATGTCAGTGGTCCCAAAAAAGTGTCACAAGTATCCACCGCAATGTCGTAGTCCCAAAAAAAAATCACTGATCACCGCCATTACTAGTAAAAAAATAATAATAATAATGCCATAAATCTATCCCCTATTTTGTAGACACTATAACTTTCGCGCAAACCAATCAATATACACTTATTGCGATTTCTTTACCAAAAATATGTAGAAGAATACATACTGGCCTAAACCGAGGAAGAAATTTGTTTCTTAAAAATTTGGGGGGATATTTATTATTTTATTAACATAAAATAAAAAAATAATGTTTTTTTTCAAAATTGTCACTCTTTTTTTGTTTATAGCGCAAAAAATAAAAACCGTAGTGGTGATCAAATACCACTAAAAGAAAGCTCTATTTGTGGGAAGAAAAGAACATCAATTTTTTTTGGGTACAGCATCACACGTCCGTGCAATTGTCAGTTAAAGTGACACAGTGCTGTATCACAAAAAGGCGGCAAATCTTCCTGTCCCATTAAGTTAGCAAATCTTCCTGTCCTTAGGTGGTTAAATCATGTTATATGACACAGTGCTTGTCCTGTGTCATTTGGCCCCCTGTAACACCTAAAAAACCTGGCTGATCCTGCCAGTTTCTCCCCACCCCTCTGTAAACTGACCACAGTGCATTATGGTTGCTGAGCCCTGACATCATGGTCAGTTTACATGCCTCCATCATCAGCAGCCTGCTATCTGCTCTCCTCTCTTCTCCTGTGTCCTCTTCTCCCCTCCCCTCTGTCTGTGTGTGAGACACCCCTCCTCCCTACTGCGGCTCTCATAACATTAACCTGTATACACCATCGGCACTGCCTCCTAATGCAGTGTACCCATCTGTGAATGATTTATAAATATAAAGACTGTAAATACCTCATTTAAGAACCAAGATTGTGATCACATGACCAGCCAGCTCTCTCCTCCTCCCCTCCAGGCTGACATCAGCAGGGGAATCTAACCCCCTCCCACTGCATCTCTCAGAGGAGGGAAGGAAAAAGCTGGCCATTCATGTAAATTGTTTATTAATCATACACAGAGGGGGACACTACAATAGGAAGCAGTGCTGATGGTGTATACATGTTACAGTGGCTTAACAACCACTTTAAAGTGAATAACTCTACACCAAGTTCATTATATGGCTTTAATTGATAACAGCTGTTAACCACTAGACCTCTGAAAGATTTACTGCCCTTCATGACCAGGCCATTTTTCACTATACGCCACTGCGTTAATTTAATTGACAATTGCGCAATTGTGCAACCCTGTACAGAAATGAAATTTATGTAATTTTTTTCACAAATAAAGCTTTCTTTTGGTGGTATTTGATCACCTCTACATTTTTTTTTTTTTTTGCATTATAAACAAAAAAAGACCTACAATTTTGAAAAAAAAACTATTTTTTTTTTACTTTCTGCTATAAAACATATCCAATAAAACAGATTAAGAAAATCTAATTTCTTCATAAATTTAGGCCAATATGTATTCGGCTACAAATTTTTGTTTAAAAAAAAATCCCAATAAGCGTATATTAATACGCAAAAGTTATAGTGTCTATAAAGTGTCTATAAACAATGATATATATACCGGATACCCTAGCTCTGAGGAAGGGGGTGCGCCCCCTAAACGTATTAGCTGTACCCCATGTTCTGTGCATGTCCATGCATTGTTTTTATGGCCTTTTGTCAGTTGCATTTTGTGAGTACCCACTTTTATATAAAACATTTTAATTATTAAATTATCTTTGGTAATGCACTAGGTGGAGTCATGAAATGCAGACTTGCTGCAATTGTGCAACAAACATGTGAAGCCTAGCAAGTCTAGCAATAGCTTAGCAAGTCATTTTCAAACTTGCAGCTCAATTGCAGGCTATCTGGGATATGCAGAGCTCCATCCTGTGTCTCTCCTCGATGATCAGTGAGTGGCGGTGGACATCCATTGGCTGGCACCCCCTGATCAGCTTCTGCTGTGACTAATCACAGCAGAAGTGGTGCGTGCCCCTTGTGTAGTAGTGCAGAATCATGTATATATATATATATGTGGTTCTTGACAGAACGGGTGCCATGTAGCAGTAAATCTGCTGTAGGCCGGTTGGCAAGTGGTTAACTAAGACCACACCACAGGTTTCCAAATTGTATTGGAAAAAAGGGTAATGGGGATTTTCTAAATTCTACAAAAAAGGTGCACATGAGCAGGACCATATACAATAAAATACAAAGGAGCCCCCACCTCACCCCTCAACCCCCACTCCAAAAGGTACCTCAGCATACCAGAAGCCCAGACATTCCTCTTCAAGAAAGCTGAAATCTTTTAGTGTGTGTCTACATCAAATACAAAAAAGCAACAATGGCAGCTGTTGAGGTCAGTTTGAAACTAGCAAAAGCAAAGCAATATAAAAAAACAACACAGAGGGATCCCCCAACACACTTTCAGCGTAGCAAGCAAAGAAAAAAAAAAAAAAACTGAAGTGTCACCTGTCCTGAGATTGACATAGCCTTCCCTAATTGTTTTCTGCTTCAATTGTGCAGTATAGCCTGGTCACGTTTCTGTCTGCTTACTGAACTGTGAAAAATCTTCAGCAGATTGGTATGCTTATTCCTCTGCTCACTCTGTTCTTTCCTCCTACCAACATACAGTGTAATTGTCAGCACATACAATACACGTACAATACATCAAACTCCTTAACTGGGGAGCATAAGAAGGATACCATGTAAACGTAAGGTGTTTAAAGTAAATAACTGCACTTAAAATATGTGTAATGATTTTTAATAAATCCCAAACTGCATTATGTTGTGTTTTCATTATATCTGCCTGGTTTATATTTAACCACTTGCATACTGGGCACTTTTACCGCCTTCCTGCTCAGGCCAATTTTCAGCTTTCAGCGCTGTCACATTTTCAATGACAATTGCGCAGTCATGCAACACTGTAACCAAACAAAATTGTAATCTTTTTTTTTTACACAAATAGAGCTTCTTTTGGTGGTATTTAACCACTATTTAACCACCACTGGGTTTGTTTTATTGTTGCTAAATATATATATATATATAGTTTGTTATAAAAATTTTGCAAACAGGTAACTTTTTTCCTTCACTGATGTGCGCTGATGAGGCTGCACTAATGGGCACTGATAGGCTGCACTGATGGGCACTGATGAGGTGGCACTAATGAGGTGGGACTTATGGGGCACTGATAGAGCAGGACTAATGAGCCTAGACTGCTGGGCATTAATAGGCACTGATAGGCGGCACTGGTGGGCACTGATGAGGCAGCACTGAAAGGAGGCACTGATGGGCACTGATGGGTTTCACTGATGGGCACTGATAGGTGGCACTGATGGGCAGCACTGATATGTGGCACTAATAGGCAGCACATGTAGTCGGCACTGATGCCCGGATCACGGGAGGACGTCATATGATGCACTCCTAGAACTGGCTGGCCATGCTGTAGCTGTCATCTGGCTATAGCGCGGTCAGCAAGTGGTTAAAGAAGAATTCCAGGTTTGAATATTTTTACATAGTTACATTGCTCCAACTTGGTCCAATGCATATACTATACCTGGCTAATTTCCCTGAAATCTAGAAATAACTGAAGGAGACACCACTACTCCAGTTATCTCCATTTGCCCTGAGCAATTGCCATGCTGTATTCTGAACACAGGAGATGAGCCGCTCAGCACAGGCAGCATTCAGAGAAAGTGTTGCATTTTCTGAAAGTGTTGCATTTTCTGAATGAAAAACAAGGTGTTCTCTGCCAACCTCCTGTGTTCAGAGTACAGAATGCAATGCAGGGCAACTGCTTGGGACCCAGAAGCAAGTGTAGATCATTGGAGTAGTGGTGTCTACTTCAGTGATTTCCAGCTTCCAGGGGCACCATCCAGTGCATAGTTAGTACATTGGTCCAAGCTGGACCAATATAACTATGTAAACATATCCATACCTGGAATTCTTCTTTAACCACCTCAGTACTGGACACTTTCAACCCCTTCCTCTCCAGACCCTTTTTTCAAGTTTTCCTTGTCAAAAGATTTTATTGTACATACAATAAGGTACTTGACATTACAGTGAGTACATGTTATACAATAAAGGGAATGAAGCTCAGAAATACATATTCAAACAGTGTAAATTATATATTGAATTATAAGTTTTTATGATATTAATAATACATACAAATGGTATTGGTTATAAGAGGAATTATGTTCTATGATTAATATGAGCTTCCAAATCAAAAAAAGAGTAAGTAGAGAAGAAAGGAGAAACAGAAAGAGGAAGAACTAGAAAGAATAGAAAGAAGAGTCCGTAATGTTGAGTTGAGGTGAGGTCTGTCACAGTCACTGAAGACTATATAATTAATTGGTTCACTAAGTCAGCTACCATGGTAGTAAAACTTCTTTGTTAAAAGTTGAAGGCAAATAATTGCTAATCCATGGTTGCCATATTTTCTCAAATTTGACCATCGAGTCATTTTCAAGAGCTACCATTTTAGCTTGAATCATGGTGACATTCATTCGATTTACTACCTCTTCCACTATCAATGAAGGGGATCACCAGGCTCTTGCGAGTGTTTGTTTCGCCGCTGTAAATAGTTGGATAAGTAATTTAAACTGGGTGTGTGTTAAAAATTCTGGCTTTCAATTGATGAGAGCCATTGCAGGATCAGGGGTGATGGATATTTCTAACATTTTAGATGCAATAGTAAAGATAGCCTTCCAAAAAATTTGTGCTTTGGGGCATGACCACCAAATATGAAATTGTGTACCTGGGTCACAGCATCCACGATAACATTCTGTCGAGTAGTTATGCACATATTTCGTTATTCTAACCGATACAAGGTACCATCGTATTAAAACTTTATAATTAGCCTCTATTGCTAGTATCTTTGGGGAGGCTGATTTGGTTGTTAACCAAATTTGGTTCCATTCTGTTGTTTCCAGTGTTCGTTTTAAATCGACCTCCCATTTCTGTACATACGATGGTTTCTCCATTTCAGGTTGGGTTACTAATTGAGCATAAAGGACCGAAATCATGCGGAGGATCATCTTTACAAAATTTTTCAAATCCAGTAAATTGAGTCAGTGAAGAGTTTGTGGTTAAAAGAGGCATAAAGAAATTTTTAACCTAAAGATATCTAAATAACTCCGATTGAGGTAATCCATAGTTATCACAGAGGGTTGGGAAGGGAATAAAGGACAAGGAGTTTACAAATTTGTGCATATTTAGTACATCATGAGTAATCCACGCTTTAAAAGATCTAGGTGAGATCCATGCTGGGTAGAATGCAGGATTTTTATAGAACGATAGTAGAGGGTTATGCAAAGATTGTAATTGATTTCTGAGTTTGTATTTGTCCCACATGGAGACAAAATGTTTGGTAATTTGGTTACCTAACCCTCTACGATCTCTCGGTGAAAGCCAGATCAAATTTGCGATTGATAAGGGATCGCAGTCAGCTGCTTCAATCGATACCCAAAGAGGGGATTCGTGTTGTGCATGGTATTTAGTTAATGTTGCTATATGTGCAGCTCTATAGTAAGAGGCAAAATTGGGGCACCCTAGACCACCATTCAACTTAGGGAGGTATAATGTATGTTGTTTCGTACGAGGTCTAGAGGAGCCCCATATAAATGAGTTTGCTTTACTGTGTATAATTCTAAGGTAATAGGCAGGAATTGGGATAGGTAAAACTCTGAATAAATATAATAATTTGGGTAAGATTGTAATTTTTATTGTATTAATTCTTCCGAACCATGATAGAGGGAGGTGATTCCAAGATTTCAGTATATTTGTTATATTTTTTAACATTAGAGGGTAGTTAGCTAAAAAAGGTCCAAATAAGATGCAGTGAGATGTGTTCCTAGATGTGGGATAGATTTATCTGCCCAAGTAAATGGGAGACCGATTTTAGCTGAATTTAATTCCAAGGTTGAGAGGGATATGTTTAATGCTATACATTTTTTAGAGTTAATGAAAAGACCCGAAAAGGCAGCAAAGTCATCAAGTATTGGCATCAAATTGGGGCCTGATACTTGCGGTGATGAAAGAAACAAGAGGATGTCGTCTGCAAATAGACAGAGTTTGTGATGAAATCCCCCTATCTCAATTCCAGTTATGGTTGGTTCTGATCTAATCCATTGGGCAAGTGGTTCTATGAGCAGGGAAAATAACAGGGGTGAAAGCGGGCACCCCTGTCTAGTGCCCCTCTCAATGTTAAAGGCCTCAGATTTATAACCTGCATATTTAACGTATGCTTTAGGTTTATTATATAAAGCCTTGATCCAGTTTATAAAATTTGGGCCAAAACCCCATTTTTGTAACATATAATGTAAGTATGGCCAAGATATGGAATCAAAGGCTTTTTGAATGTCAAGTGAAAGAAAGCAGGAGGGAGTACGTCGAGTTTTGGCAATTTGTGCTAAAAGAACCGCTCGTCGTACATTATCGCCTGCTTGGTGAGTTGGCATAAAGCCAACTTGATCACGATTTATAAGAGTGCCAATGAACCCACCAAGACGGGATGCTAACATTTTTGCAAGAATTTTAATGTCTATATTAAGCATCGAAATAGGTCAGTAGTTAGTACAGGATTTATCGTCTGCGTGGGGCTTAGGAATCATGCATATGATCGCCGTTAGGGATTCCTGTCTAAATTAATTATTTTCAAGTAAAGCATTAAATGTCTCTGCTAATGTGGTTGAAATAGAGTCTGAAAATGTACGGTAATATAATGCTGAATAACCATCAGGTCCTGATCTTTTATTAATTTTTAATTATTTGATGACTTTTGCTACATCTTTTGCCTTGATAGGTACATCTAGTTGCGCTTTTTGTGAATCAGATAATTCAGGTAAGGTAATTTTTGAGAAAAAATAATCTGCTTCATTTGAATTAAACAAATTTGATTCCGTGTATATTGTTTTTTAGTGGGAATGAAATTTATGGACAATTTTAAGGGGATTACTTGTATATATATTTTTAGATATCTTCAGCTTAATTGGTTTAAATGATTTATGTATTGTTCTGAGTGCGCGTGCCAGGTATGTGCCTGGTTTATTAGATTTCATGTAGAAGGCATGCCTGGAACGACGCAATATTTTATCAGTTGATTCTGTTAGAAAGAGATCATATTCCAGACGTGCCTTCTCTAAATCACTTTTAGTAATTGGGTTAGGATTGTTTTGGAAAGCTAAGAAATGGGAGTTAAATTGTTTCTAATTTTCGTGCAAAATTTCTACGTTCTCTTTTGAGTACACCAATCTGTTCCTGAAATATCCCTCTCAACACCAGTTTGTGAGCTTCCCAGAGTGTTATTGGAGAAATTTCTGGACTTTTGTTGAGTGTGAAATGCACTTTCAAGGCATGTTCAATTTTGTTTCTATATATAGGTTGTTTGAGTAATATCTCTGGTAAATACCATGTTTTATCTTGAGTTTTGGGTATAGTGGATGCAATGGTGGTTAGGACTGCGTTGTGGTCAGACCATGGGATGGGGATTATATTTGATGATAGAATCTCTGGTATCATCCCTGTGGTAAGAAAAATGTGATCTATACGACTGAATGTTTGGTGAGGGTGTGAAAAATATGTATAGTTTCTTTTTGTTGGATTATTCTCCCTCCAGGAATCAACTAGATTATGTTTCGAAAGGAGTTGAGAGAGGGATAATTTAGAGTGGTTTCAAGGTGGAGTATATGGTGTTTTGTCCAGAAATGGGAGGAGAACCTGGTTGGAATCACCACATACTATAATTGTTCCCATTTTATGTGTATTAACTACTTGCAAGAGATGTGTTAAAAATGGAATTGGCTGTTTGTTTGGAGCATAATAAGAGACCAGAGTTACTTCTGTATCTAAAATGTGTCCCGTCAGGATTAAATAACGTCCCTCCGGGTCTTTAATTTCCGAGTGGACTGTGATTGGAGTGGAACGGTGGAATGCCACTAGAGTTCCGCGTTTTTTGGTATTGGCCGAGGCAGTAAATACTTGTGGATAGGATGAACTAAAAAAATGTAGGTGTTGAGTTTATTGTAAAATGAGTCTCCTGAATACACACGATGTGTGCATTTTTTGCTTGAAATGATCTAAACGCTTTAATACGTTTCTGTGGTACATTGAGTCCCTGCACATTGAGGGATAAAATGTTTAAAGGAGCCATGGTAGCTGAGTCAGTAGGCAGCACTTACCAATTATTCTAGTTTGGAGATCGCTCGATTCAACCCATACGGACTTGAAAACGGAAAAGAGAAAGAAGAATCCTGTGTGATCTAGTTTAGGAAGGAAGAAGAAGACAGGTAAGATTTCATTACATAAGCTTAAGAATAAAATACTAAGGTGTTCAGAATTTGCCCTTGGTGAGGGGTAAAACCTCTCAACAGGGGATCGGAGGCCTTCGTCAGGCCCCCCATATTAAGTGAGGGGATCCAAGGAAGATTAGGTGAGGCGCATGGAACTTCCGTGTGCAGGAGAACCACTTTGTGAAAAAGAAAAGAAAAAAAAATAATAACATCACTAGGATGCAAGCTTATAGCCCTTAAGGCTTGATGCGAAACATATCTATATTGTCTAATATATTTTGAAGAAAGACTTAACATTTATGAAATAAAGGTTATTGAATTTCTCTGTTATTTAGGAAGAGTAAGCTATCTAGTCTGAAAAAAAATAAATAAATAATAAAAAAAAAATATATGTCTTGTGACTAGTATTTAGACTTACTACAAAACTTAGTTTCAATAATTTAAATAAATATATTAACTATATAAGTAAATTTGTGTCATTTCAGTCATGACTAGGTCTTCTTTTGATAATATTAGTATATAACTCAAAGTTGCAACTAATAGATAAGAAAAAGTATTTTAACCAATCTGGTTAGGAGAAAAGAAAAAGCTACTTAGTTTCAAAATATGAATTAAGTATAGAACTGATAGGAATGGTGTTCTCGTATGATTTTATTTAACATACTCAGATAACATCTGAGTAAAGAATTAATCTAACCCATCTTATATTTTATGTATTAGAATAAAGTATGGGATATAGATTCTGGACAAAAGAACATTTTAAAACTAGGTTTCTATAATCTATATAACATTACAGCTAAAGAAATAAAATTATATTTCTTCAGTCATGACTGAATTTCCTTATTTATTTGAATATAGTAGTATGCAACTCAAGGCTGCATATAATAAATAAGGAGAGATATTTTAAACCATTCCGTTTAGGAAAAAAGAAGAAAAAAAAGAAAACCTGGTTTCATGTTTTGAGAATAAATATAGAACTGAGAAGATCAATGTTTTCAGATGATTATGTTAAGCATATATAATTGTTACTTGAATAGGGGATTTACCCTTATCCATATTGTATTCTATTTATTAGAGTACAAGTATGGGATGTAAATTCATGTAAGAATTGCATAGTGAATGCGTCCAATATACTGTGTGTTCATTGAGAACATATCTTCTTAGCTAATTTTATATTTAAATTCATGTTCCTGGAAAAACAGTCTTTCAGTCCATTGGATCTACTTCTTGGTCATGTGGAGGGGATACATAGTGGCCTCTCTTGTGTACGTGCTGGTTGCCGTTTTTCCATACAGCAGGGGATGAATTTGGTAGGGAAGAAGCGGATGCTGTTCGTCTTCATGAGGTAGTGGTTGCAGATGTTCCATCGATCAATTTAAGATCTTGTAAAGCTTGTTGTAGTTTGTTCGGAGATCTACAAATATGCCTGCTTCCTTGGTAGGTAAAAAGTATGGAGAATGGAAAACCTCATTGGTTTGTGATGTTGTTTCTTTGCAGTTCCAGCAGATGTATTTTCATAGCACGTCTTTTGGAAATGGTAACTTGAGAGAGATCTGCGAAAATCTGAAAATTGTGAACTTGGAAGATTAAGTTTTTTTTCTCTCTGGCCGCAAATAAAAGTTGTTCTTTTGTTCGATAAAAATGGAACTTTGCTATGATGTCGCGAGGGGGTCCATCAATTTTTTTAGGCATGAGGGCTCTGTGTGTAACCTATCCATTTCCAACCTTTCGATCGGTATTCCTGGTTGTAATTCTTGGCATAAAGCTGTTATTGTAGAAGATAGGTCAACGATCAATTCAGGAATGCCTCTGAAACGCAAATTAGACCTTCTTGCGCAATTCTCATAATCTTCCAGTTTGTTTTGTAAGATTATATTATCTTCTTTAAGAAGATCTATTTCAGTCATGAATTCCTGTGTTGGGTTTTCTAATTCTTCAATTTTAATTTCCAGCGCTGCAGTGCAGTTTCCCAATTCTCTAATTTCTTTAGTAAGATTATTGGTTATTTGTTCTGAGGTAATCTTTAATGCTACGTGTAGCATTTTCTCAAATTGTTTAATAAGGTTTGAAGTTGCTGTTGGTTCTTGTGAAGATTTTTGTGACAGAAATAATTCTGTGTCAGATTCATCTGAGGAGATTTGCTGTGACAGCTTTGTCTTTCTCCTGCACTCTGAGGTGATTATGTCTGAGGCTGAGGAGACTGAGGGAACTGGCGCCATTTTCACTATAGTCTTAGCCTGTGTGCCTCCGCTGGGGGCATTTTTATATTTATTCCGGGCTCCCCCTAGTACCATTTTTGCTCTCAAAATCTTCTCTCACCTCTCAGGAGTATAATGACTAGTTTTTTTAAATGAAAACGTCGGCGGGCTGCCTTTATACAGCGGTTCTCCCTCTTCACAGAGCAGAGCTCTAGCTGGACATGTCCGCTGCGCTAGACTCCGCGCATGTGCCTCCCTTTTTTCAAGTTTTCATCACTGTCCCCATTTTGAATGACAATTACTCATGCAACATTGTACCCAAATAAAAATGTTATAATTTTTTTAGACAGATAGAGCTCTCTTTTGGTGGTATTTAATCACCACTGGGTTTTTTTTTGCAATATAAACAAAAAAATACCAAACATTTTGAAAAAAAAAAAAATCTTAAGCCTCGTACACACGATCAGATTTTCGGCAGGGAATTGTGTGACGACAGACTGTTAGCCTAAAATCTGACTGTTAGTACGCTCCATCAGGCAATTGTTGTCCAACTTTTGGGCAACAAATGAAAAAAAAAGAAAGCTCTATTTGTGGGGAAAAAAATACATACATTTTGTTTGGGTACAACTGTGCATGACCGCGCAATTGTCAGTTAAAGTGATGCAGTGGCATCTCACAAAAAAAATGGCCTTGTCATAAAGGGGTAAATCCTTCTGGGGATGAGGTGGTTAAGTAAACTTTTTTCATAAAATTGTCATTTTAACAAGTTATGTCTCACACACATTATAGGCATACTTACAATTACACCACAAAACACATTCTTCTTTGCCTTTCAAATATGGTGAAACCACAAGTGTGAGACTTTTTCACAGCCTAGATGCATAGAGGGGCTCAAAAACCAAGGAGCACCTTTGGGCTTTCAATGAGCATAAATTACATATAAATGATGCATCCAATTTCCTGTATGCACAGAGCTATGTAAGGACTGTTTGATGCTCTGCTTTGTATTGTTCTCCCCTTTTCCTAAGAAAAAACATTTAATAAAAATGACTAAAACAGGATAGTGGAAACTCCCATAAAATGACCCCACTTTGGAAAATGTATTTTTTGTAAAATGCAGGGAAGAAATTTTTTTTTTTTTTTTTTTTTTTTATACAAAGTTGTCAATTAAGACGGTTCTAACATCATAGGGATACTTAGAATTATACTCCAAAACACATTCTTCTGCTCCTCCCAAGTATAGGGGTACTACATGTGTGACACTTTTTCACAGCCTAGCTACACAGATGAGCCCAAAATCCAAGCAGCACCTTCAGGTTTATAAGGGGCATAAATTATGCATCTCATTTCCTGACTTTGGGGAGCCTTAGAGCACAGTAGGCACATCTCTAAAATGACAACATTTTGGAAAGCAAACACCCCAAGATATTTTTTAAGAGGCATGGTGAGTCTTTTGAAGACTTCTTTTTTTTGCCATAAGTTTTAGGAAAAATGCTAAATGAAAATGGAATTAATTATTTTACACATTTGTCAATTTAATAGGATACTTAGAATGACAACCCAAAACACATTCTGTTACAGCTTCTGAGTGTGTGAAACCTTTTCAGTGTTTGGACTGGTTATATACCAGACATTGTATGTTGTGTATCCCACAATTCAACCAATTGTATCAAAACCACTGTACTGTAATAGTCACCTTTATATGTGTCGTCATGGAATATAGCTTAGTGTAGCGTCACCAATAATAGTCCCTGTTCTTATAAGCCAAGTAAGCCTAGCCAACTGGTATGTGATTGCCCCCCAGAATTACATGTTCCAGGTAGTACAGGAGGCTAAAGAAAGGAAGAACATAGCTGCAGGGGTTGGCTGGTATTGGTGTCTCACAGGAACATAGTAAGCTGGACATGCAGATGGTCAGTTCAGGCGCAGGCAGAGACATAGTCATTAAACAAGCAAAGGATTGGTCCAGGACCCAGACAAAAATGTGGCCAATTACCATCAAGGATTAATGCACTGGTGTGGTGGTGATCAGGAACACTGTTGCTGACTTACACTGGTCTGGTGACACCAGGGACTAGTGTGGCAGCCATCAGTAACACTTTTACTGAATTACACTGGTCTGGTGATCTGGTGTGGCTGTGGTCATTGAATGGGGTTGCTTGTGTAGAGTCAAAAGGGTTAAAGCAGGTAGTGATTATGCAATAGTGAATAGTGATACAAACACTGTCAGCTCTTCAGAGAGCATTGCACATGTGAACAAGTCCTTATGGTAACACTATGACTACTGTGGAGGCGATCAGGGACACTGTAACTGGTGTGGCGGTGATCAAGGACACTGGAACTGTGTGTGGTAGTGATTGGGACACTGTAACTGATGTGATGGGTTTCAGGGACACTGTAATTGGTGTAGTAGTGATTGGGACCCCAGTACTTATAAAGAACTGTCTTATGATCCTACCAAACAATACAAACAAACTTTAAAGGGACTAATTACTCAGGGTTATGACCAAGGAGTCATTATTAAAAAGAATGGGACTATGTCCTGTAACACCTAAAATATCAGTGTTTTACTGTTCTCCCAAAATTCACAAAAGCCTCACCCGACCACCTGGTAGACCTATTGTTAGTGATATAGGTTCTCTGCTAGCAAAAGCAGGGGAATATTTTGACTTCTTTTTTCAACCACTAGTATCAACTACCCTAGCATTTTTTAAAGATATGAAACAAGTATTAAATGACCTTCAATCCATTAAGCTTACCACACATACCTATATGTTTACAGCAGATGTAACCTCACTACAAGCAGTCCCCGAGTTACGAACACCTGAGTTACGAATGACTCCTACTTACGAACGGCCTCAAATGCCAGCCACTTGTGCTCCGCGCTTGTCCTGGATACCTCCGGACACATCCCATACTGCAGTACTACATGTACTGCATGGCCAGAAGAGCCCCAGATAACATAACAAGCGCCCGGAACATCCCACATCCATGCACAGGTGGATGTTACATTTACAAATGCAGTGTTACAACCGGAAGTTACACTTACAAATGCAGTGTTGCGACTTACGAACAACTTTGACTTACGCACAAACCTACAGTCCCTATTGTGTAAGTAACTCGGGGACTTCCTGTATACATTAACATCGCACACCAGGACAGAATGAATGCTATCCATTTCTACCTGGATGAGGCAAATGATATCCCTGTTATACAGAAAAGTTTCCCTTTTGTATCTGTTGAGTTTAATGATGTCTCATAACAATTTTTTTTTCAAACAGTTTTTATTGAGAGTATACAAGGAATGAGGTACAGCAGTACAACAATAGAATTGAAGCCTAATGTAACAATTTCCAATATTAATAGTAGCAAGATAGTGGTACATATGAAGAGTTTAAGAACGTAGGTAATGGGTATTATACATATCAATGAAAATGCATAAGTAAATCAATGCAATATGAGTAATACGTTTCATATACCTGCATATACTTCAGAATGGTTAACACCAGATTAATATGAGCAAATGTGTCTATATGTGTTTCAAGTGTGGTATATTTTCTGAGGATAAGTCCTATGGGCTTCTTATCTGAGAGACCTAACCTTGTCCCTAGGTGGTGGAACCCTGAAACATTTTGGGCTTGTGAGGGTGTAGGGTAGAGGGTGCACTGGTTGATAGGTAAATACTCAGACCAATGAAGTCCTCTTAATTATTAATGGGTCTGAGAACAGAATTAGGTCTATTCAGACTTAGAATTAATAATAATATTGGGAAAGAGGGTTTGGCATTTTGTTAGTAGTTAGTGTAACATCAGATGATATTCATGTGCTTAGTTAGTTGAGTGTGGTCGTGGGAGGTTATTCCATTTTCTTGGAGGTATTCGCTTGTTGATTTTAAAATGAAGCCAACAGGCCCATATGTGGGTGAATTTGGAAGGTGTATCTTTTGCAATTGAAATAAGTTCTTCCATGTCAGCTATCCTGTTATACCATTTGCGTAGAGTAGGGGCTTGTGGAGTGCCCCAGTGTGTGGGTATGCACATTTTAGCAGCATTTACCATCATCATTGCTAGTGATTTAAAGTATGAGGCTTCATTTTCTGGGTCGTGGTGAATTTGTATAATAAAGCAGGCAATACCAATGAAACATGAGTTTAAAACCGTTTTCTTGGATCGATACATTGATTGACCCTTTGTGAATGAAACAGAAAATATATGTTGCCAGTGTACATATGTGGCCCAGGATGTACATGCTTTACTTGCATCAGCGGGTTTGTTTGCCCAAAGAAGGCTACGAATAGTGGAGATTATGTGTTGGTTAGGTTCAGGCTTAGAGCAGAGCGTTTCAAAGGGAGTTAGAGGATGCAACACTGAGTTTGAGCGCTCAAGTGAGTGAAGGAAGTGATGGAGTTGCCTGTATGTCCATGGGGTCATAAGGGCTTCTGGCCAAAGGTCATTAATGTGTTCCAATGTCTGTATTTTACCTGTTTTAAGGAGATGATATTAAATGGAGGTGGAATGCGCTCCCTATTTAAACACAGAAGTGTGTTCTCCAAATACGTTATAATATAGTATGTGGGCATGCTCTCATCCACCTAAAGTGTAAGTAGAAAATTAATTAAATATAGTGAAAAAATATATCTCAAAAGTTAGGTAAACAATATGTAACACAGTCACCGTGTAGTAATTATTATTGTATATGCAATGTGTCAAAACCATATATGATAAAACCAAACATCAAATGATACACCTAAGATGCGATTATAATCAATATTCCCACTAGCAACAAAGATGATAACACCCAAATAATCCCCAGCTGTCAGCAAAGATAATGACATCCAAATATGGCAAAAGTGTATAACAAAAACAGTTCCAAGTGGTAGAGTGTCTCAAATCAGCAATGTGGAAATAAAGATGAAAAAATATAATAAAAACTTGAAAAAATGAAGGATAAAAAATATAAGAGTGAAGCTCCAAATTGGCGAAGTGTTCATACAAAAAAGTGACTCTTGTGCTTGATCAAAATGCAGTGACTCGTGTGCTCCCTCTTAAGGGTCCCCACTCACCAACTGCAGGGGTAGTAGGCATGTGTAGATAGAAGTGGATGGCCTTCTGTTTCAGATCAGAACATCCACACGGATCATCTGCTCAGCACATCCTCCAGCACCATATCCAGGAAGCGGTTCACCGTCTTCTTTTGGTCAAGTCCTCATAGGAAGAGACAGGACTTCCATAGTGTAGTAGTTAAAAGACTTTTTATTTTAAAAAATGTCTAAAAACAAGATCCCCACCAAAGGGAACAAGCTAGACAAAACACACTACATCGTATGGTCAAATGAGGTGTCCAGGGAGCGAACGGCTTTCAGCGTGCGCCTCAGCTGCGCTCCAAGCTCCCTGTCACTATACCGGATGGGACGTGAGTGCGTGGCTCCGCCTTATGTGTTTCATCATAGAGGTTATCAAAGGCGTCAACATCATTCTCTGTCTCAGAGTTTATGAGGCGTGCGGACATGCAGGGTCCTCCACTTCTTACTTCCGCAAACAACACACATGGGTGTCTGAGGTAATCAGACCCTCCCACATTGGCAATCCGGCATACAATCAAGAGGAAAAAGAGTATAAGAACGCCCACCTGGGAGTGGACCAGTCCCCACTTGTATGTAAACAAACCAATGCATCTCCGCTCGCCCTTGATGTATAATAGTAGACATTTTAACATTGTAAGTATAAAACAGATGTCCAGAATATGGATAATAAAAACTAGATAAGTATATAGAATATATATATAATAAAAAAACAAAAAGTATATTATCTGACACTAACAAGCGGGCCCCAAAAGATGAACTGATACAAGCCTATAGAGTGCAGTGGCATTAATCTCGAGCACATCCCTGTGGTGAATGCGGAACTACACCAACAAAGGCAAGGGGTAGTCTGAACAAAGTCAGATATTACCCTGTAAACCACGGGCTCGCAGGTGAGAGGAGAGGCAATATACTGTGCACAAAATGTCATAATAGAAAAAAGAATACAAAAAATATAAACTGGCAAGATATCCAAAAATTATCCACAAAAAATGAGTAATTAATAAGTTCTAACATAAGTGTAAAATATACAAAAAAAATATGCAAAAAAAAAAAATATAAAAAAGAGAGGGATTACCCAACTATCCCATACATACTGTCAAATACAGCCTGCCCAATACACTTCTATGGGTAACTATTTATTGATAAACCAACATATCTGTCCTACAAGGGGAGTATATATATGCACCATCCCAAATACTATAATATAGAACTTGTGTCCTCCAACATAAGCAGGTTGTGGGCACGAGATGATGTCATGTTATTAAAATGAACATCCCTCTAATGTTCTACAGAGAGGTCCTATACCTCGCACGATAGAACTAATATAGAGGGAACTCTGAAGAAGAACTCCTTTAATGTATATAACAATGGGCAATCACCCATCAACCTATATCATATAGTATGGACAATGTATTCCTGTCCATCTACTAGCATAATAGAGATTAAAACCTAATCTGGTAAGAAGTGTGGGGGGTCCCTAAAATGGATAATGTAAAAAAAGGGAAAAAAATGTATTGCATCCCCAGTCTACCTACCACCATGGTAGAAATTATTAACATGGTGTAAAGATGTTGGGGGTCCATAGAATGGTAAGTATGCTTAGCCTCCCATTATAGGAACTGTCCCATATATATCCCTCATGAGGTTGTACATATGGGGGTAGGTTGGGACTAAGATGTGTGCCCCATATGCATGGGGCTGAGAAGCCAGGCCACATGACTGTATATACATTATATATAATCAGTATATGGGTAATACTATGCTCTAAGGGTTGGCTAGGAAGCAGTTGAGGTCTATATCTAAGTTGAGGCCCCTAGGGGCAAGGGACCTCAATCGATATATCCACTCTGTCTCGTTCCTGGAGATAAGTGTGTGCTTGTTGCCCCCTCTCCAGTGATCCTTAACATGATCGATGACATAAAAGATAAGCCCGGTAGGGTCTCTATGATGTACTTCAGCAAAATGCCTGGATAGATTGTGCTTAGGAAACCCTTTCCTAATATTGTTAATATGCTCCCGCATTCTCACAAAAAGCGGGTGGGTGGTTCTTCCCACATATTGGAGGTGGCATGGACATTCAATAATATAGGTGACATGAGTACTCCGGCATGTTATTAGTTGTTTTATCTGGTATTGTTTCTGATCCACTGTAGATTTAAATACTTCTTTTTTTCTTGGTCGTGGTTTACTAACCCTGCAGGGTAGGCATCTAGAGCATCTGTAAAACCCTTTCATATCTGAAAAGATTTTTATTTGTTTAGGGGGATCAATAATGTTGTGTACAAGGTGATTGCGAAGGGTAGGCGCTTTCCTATACACAAATTTTGGTTTCCCTGGAAGGATTTTGGATAGAACACGGTCTTCTTGCAGGGTGGGCCAGTATTTCTTAATAATGTGTTCAACATCCTTGTATTGGTTATTAAACCCTCTGATAAACGCTATTTCCATTTGTTCATCCTTCATCCTGTTTTTGTTGTTAAGTAGAACGTTTCTGTCCATATTCATGATCTCTAGTTTAAGCTTAATCAGATTTGCATAACCCTTCTCCTGGAATATATGGATTAGGACATCAGCCTGTACTTCAAAATCCTCAAGTCAATTGCAGTTCTTACGTATCCTTAATAATTGGCCCTTTGGGATGTTACATTTCCACTTAGGATGGTGGCAGCTGGATATAAGTATGTATCCATTATGATCAGTACAGAACTCATGTTCGACTTGAACATTGGCTGTTCGCAAGTTCGCCGAACAGCGAACATTTTGGGGTGTTCGTGGCAAATTCGAATGCTGCGGAACACCCTTTAAAAGTCTATGGGAGAAATCAAAAGTGCTAATTTTAAAGGCTTATATGCAAGTTATTGTCATAAAAAGTGTTTGGGGACCTGAGTCCTGCCCCAGCGGACATGGATCAATGCAAAAAAAAGTTTTAAAAACAGCCGTTTTTTCAGGAGCAGTGATTTTAATAATGCTTAAAGTCAAACAATAAAAGTTAATTGATAAAAACGGCATGGGAATTCCCCACAGGGGAACCCCGAACCAAAATTAAAAAAAAAAATTATGTGGGGGTCCCCCTAAACTCCATACCAGGCCCTTCAGGTCTGGTATGGATATTAAGGGGAACCCCGACCAGAATTTTAAAAAAAATGACGTGGGGGTCCCCCTAAATTCCATACCAGGCCCTTCAGGTCTGGTATGGATTTTAAGGGGAACCCCGCCAAAATAAAAAAAAAACGGCATGGGGTCCCCCAAAAATCCATACCAGACCCTTATCCGAGCACGCAACCTGGCAGGCCGCAGGAAAAGAGGGGGGGACGAGAGAGCGCCCCCCCTCCTGAACCGTACCAGGCCACATGCCCTCAACATTGGGAGGGTGCTTTGGGGTAGCCCCCAAAACACCTTGTCCCCATGTTGATGAGGACAAGGGCCTCATCCCCACAACCCTGGCCGGTGGTTGTGGGGGTCTGCGGGCGGGGGGCTTATCAGAATCTGGAAGCCCCCTTTAACAAGGGGACCCCCAGATCCCACCCCCCCTGTGTGAAATGGTAAGGGGGTATAAAATTACCCCTACCATTTCACTAAAAGACTGTCAAAAATGTTAAAAATGACAAGAGACAGTTTTTGACAATTCCTTTATTTAAATGCTTCTTCTTTCTTCTTTCTTCTATCTTCCTTCATCTTCTTCTTCTGGTTCTTCCTCCAGCGTTCTCGTCCAGCATCTCCTCCGCGACGTCTTCTATCGTCTTCTCCTCGAGCCGCTCCGCACCCATGGCATGGGGGGAGGATCCCGCTCTTCTCTTCATCTTCTTCTCTTCTTCTCTTCTTCATCTTCTTCTCTTCTTCTCTTCTTCTCTTCTTCATCTTCTTCTCCTCGGGCCGCTCCGCACCCGTGCTGGCATGGTGGGAGGCTCCCGCTGTGTGACGCGTCTCCTCTTCTGACGGTTCTTAAACAACGGGGCATGGCCACCCGGTGACCCCGCCCCCCTCTGACACACAGGACATGACGGGACTTCCCTGTGGCATTCCCCGTGATGTCACAGGGAAGTCCCATCAAGTCACCGTGCGTCAGAGGGGGGGCGGGGTCACCGGGTGGCCCCGCCCCGTTATTTAAGAACCGTCAGAAGAGGAGACGCATCACACAGCGGGAGCCTCCCTCCATGCCAGCATGGGTGCGGAGCGGCCCGGAGAAGAAAATGAAGAAGAGAAGAAGAGAAGAAGATGAAGAAGATGAAGAAGAAAAGAAGATGAAGAGAAGAGCGGGAGCCTCCCCCCATGCCATGGGTGCGGAGTGGCCCGAGGAGAAGAAGATAGAAGACGCCACGGAGGAGATGCTGGACGAGAACGCCGGAGGAAGAACCAGAAGAGCCAGAAGAACCAGAAGAAGATGAAGGAAGATAGAAGAAAGAAGAAAGAAGAAGCATTTAAATAAAGGAATTGTCAAAAACTGTCTCTTGTAATTTTTAACATTTGTGACAGTTTTTTAGTGAAATGGTAGGGGTACTTTTGTACCCCCTTACCATTTCACACAGGGGGGGTGGGATCTGGGGGTCCCCTTGTTAAAGGGGGCTTCCAGATTCCGATAAGCCCCCGCCCACAGACCCCCACAACCACCGGCCAGGGTTGTGGGGATGAGGCCCTTGTCCTCCTCAACATGGGGACAAGGTGTTTTGGGGAGCTAACCCAAAGCACCCTCCCAATGTTGAGGGCATGTGGCCTGGTACGGTTCAGGAGGGGGGGCGCTCTCTCGTCCCCCCCTCTTTTCCTGCGGCCTGCCAGGTTGCATGCTCGGATAAGGGTCTGGTATGGATTTTTGGGGGGGACCCCACGCCGTTTTTTTTTTTATTTTGGCACGGGGTTCCCCTTAAATCCATACCAGACCTGAAGGGTCTGGTATTGAATTTAGGGGGACCCCCACGTAATTTTTTTTTAAATTTTGGCCGGGGTTCCACTTAATATCCATACCAGACCTGAAGGGCCTGGTATGGAATTTGGGGGGACCCCCAAGTCATTTTTTTTTAAAATTTTGGTTCGGGGTTCCCCTGTGGGGAATTCCCATGCTGTTTTTATCAATGAACTTTTATGTGTATTGTCGGACCGGCAATGCAATAGCCGCGAGTAGTTTTAAATGACTTTTTTCCTTTGAAATGTAATTTTGCTGTCAGACTGTTCTAAACACAGGAAACATGCGCCCCTTTACAGGCATACTATAGACACCCCCCAGCTACGAAATTTAAAGGGATATTACACTTTTATTGTTTGACTTTAAGCATTATTAAAATCACTGCTCCTGAAAAAACGTCCGTTTTTAAAACTTTTTTTTGCATTGATCCATGTCCCCTGGGGCAGGACCCAGGTCCCCAAACACTTTTTATGACAATAACTTGCATATAAATCTTTAAAATTAGCACTTTTGATTATTCATGTTCGTGTCCCATAGACTTTAACGGTGTTCGCGTGTTCGAATGAACTTTTTTCCTGTTCGCATGTTCTGGTGCCTAATTATCAGTGGCCTTAAAAAAGGTATGGGTACATAGGGATTCACCTGATTTGAAAATTTCCAAATCTAGGTAGTCTATCTTTCGAAAATCCCATTTTCCTGTAAATGTAATCCCATATCCGTTCACATTCAGATCTTCAAGGAATTTTTCAAAAGTATCAGGTGTAAACATGTTCGCTACACTAGGAGCGTAGCGAGCCCCCATAGCAACACTGTGGTTTGAAGTATTCCTTGTTATACCAGAAATAGTTACATTAAATAGCTAACTTAAGACCCTGAAGGATGTAATTAATCTGCTGTTGTTTCATCCCTGTGTTTTCATGTAGGGCCTTCTCCACTCCAAGTAATCCATCTTTTTGTACAATGCTGGTATACAGCGAGTTGACATCTATTGTTGCCAGCAGCCAATTATCAGCCCCTTTTATTTCTTGGAGTTCTTGAATGAGCTGTAGACTATCATGTAGGTATGATTTACCCTGCTGTACCAATGGTTTCAGATATTTATCCAGATATTCTCCTAGCCGGGAAAAGACCGAGTTGAGGACATACTACACTAACTGTAAATACTGTAGCTGCCTGCCTGTGGTATTAATAGGATCAGAAAAACACCGCTAATTTTCTTCAGGTAGCTTTAGGTGCACACTGTGCAGAGGGCACAGTACACTAACTGTAAATACTGTAGCTGCCTGCCTGTGGTATTAATAGGAGCACAACAACAGCAATTGTCTCCAGGTAGCTTTAGGAGCACACTGTGCAGAGGACGCACTACACTAACTTGTAAATACTGCAGCTGCCTGCGGTACTGTACTAAAAGGATCAGAAGAACATCACTAATGTTCTTCAGGTAGCTTTAGGTGCACACTGTGCAGAGGACGCACTACACTAACTTGTAAATACTGCAGCTGCCTGCGGTACTGTACTAATAGGATCAGAAGAACACCACTAATTTTCTTCAGGTAGCTTTAGGTGCACACTGTGCAGAGGACGCACTACACTAACTGTAAATACTGTAGCTAATAGGACTAATAGGATCAGAAGAACCCCAGCAATTTTCTTCAGGTAGCTGTAAATACTGTAAAAACACCTGCCTGCCTGTCAGTAGTAGGAAGAGAATAACAGGAACAGATCTAGCAACACAATACACTGTAAGTGCAGCTAACTGACTCGCCTGCCTACTCTATCTAAATGACACTGTCTCTCTGTCTATCTATCTCTCTCTCAATGCCAGAAAACACTACACAGGGCTGCCGTGCAGGCGGCCTTATATAGTGTGGGGCGTGTACTAAACCCCCTGAGCCATGATTGGCCAAAGCCACCCTGGCTTTGGCCAATTACGGCTTTCTGTACAGACGGCACTGTGATTGGCCAAGCATGCGGGTCATAGTGCATGCTTGGCCAATCATCAGCCAACAATGCACTGCGATGCCGCAGTGAATTATGAGCCATGACGCACCAATCGAATTTGGCGCGAATGGCCCATATCGTTCGTAATTCAGCGAACGGCCGAACACACGATGTTCGAGTCGAACTTGGGTTCGACTCGAAAATGAAGCTCATCCCTACATCCCACACATAGGCAATATACCTTCTACTCCCCTCCACACAAAATGTACTCCCGCTTAGACCATTTTTTGCTTACCGAACCTCTATTACCCCATTTAGTTGCTTTCTAAATAGGCCCCAGTACATGGTCTGACCATGCCCCCATAACACTATATATTTAGCTATACACTCTGCACTACCTAAGACATGCCACTGGAGACTTAACGAGTTCCTTCTGTGAAACATTGATACTAAAAACCAACTCCAATCGAAACTCATAGAATATTTTCAGCTAAATGAAGGCTCTGTCTCGAGCTCTCCTACCCTTTGGGAGGCCCACAAGGCCTTCTTTAGAGGCAAATGCATTTCTGCTGCTTCACGCAAGAAGCGGGAATCAACCCAACAAAGATTGGAACTTCTGATCTAACTACATTCAGCGGAAATGCATTTACTTCAATCTCCCACAATAGCTCGTCTACGTACAGTGGTATCTATCCGAAACCAAATTAAGGCTTTGGATATGAGAAAAATTTCTAGGGCCATGTTATGGTCAAGACAGAGGTTTTATGAATATGCAGATAAGCCACATAAAATGCTAATTAACAAGTTAAAACCACGCCCATCCCTATCTATCCCTGACCATATTGTACAAACCGACGGCACCTACTTACTCCCCCCAGACCATGTCAAAGGTCTTTGGAGACTTCTATAACAAACTTTACAACTGTCTATGCTCAGACCCATTGACCCAGTTTACACAACAGAAGTTCGACACCTTTGTATCATCATTACAACTTCCACAAATGTCTCCAGAGCAGCAATCCTCACTAATTTCACCAATTACTGCTGAGGAATTAGCAGACGTGATTAGACTATTCCCCTCTCACAAAGCCCCAGGTCCTGATGGACTCCCCTATTCATACTACAAAACTTTTTTCCTAACTTTAGCTCCACACTTGTTAAATTTATTCTCTTTCCTACTCAAACGTACCTTGCCTCATTCTCAGTTTTTGCAAGCACACATCACAGTTATCCCCAAACCAGGCAAAGACCCGTCTATTCCTGATAACTATCGCCCTATTGCCCTATTAAATTCGGATTATAAAATATTCACAAAAACATTGGCAAACAGACTCTCGAAAATATTACCATCACTAATACATAAAGATCAGGTGGGTTTTGTCCCCACAAGACATGCAGGAGATAACACTAGGCGCACAATAGACCTTATTGATCTACTAACTAGAACAAAAACCTCTGCCCTAAGTCTAGATGCTCAGAAAGCATTTGATCACCTCAGCTGGCCCTATATGTTCGCTATTCTGGTGAAATACGGTTTCTCTGGACCTTTTATACAAGCCCTCCGAGCCCTGTATTCCCATCCCACCTCCCAGGTACCAACTATCATCTCATATATACCCTTCATTCACCCTCAGTAACGGTACCAGACAGGGGTGCCCCCTGTCACCCCTGTTGTTTGTTCTCAGCTTAGAACCCCTGGCTGCTGACATACGCGACAGCCCTAATGTTACTGGAGTATATTTGCGACAAAGAGAATACAAACTATCCCTCTTTGCAGATGACGTCCTCTTGACGCTCACACATCCACACACATCCCTGCCCTCACTCCACAATATTCTAACAGCCTTTAGTGCTATCTCAGGTTAAAAAAATCAATGCTGCCAAGACGGAAGCCCTCCCCATTAATATCACCCCCCCCTCAATTAACTATACTTCAACAAAACTATAATTACCATTGGTGCGCTTCCTCACTGAAATATTTAGGAGTACAGCTTACAGCATCATACTCTACATTATATCAGGCTAATTCCCCCCCCCCTATTCAAAGAGATCAATCGTCTTTTGACACAATGGACCACTCTTCCCCTCTCCCTTTTGGGATGTGTAAACATTCTCAAAATGTCGATACTTTCTAAACTGTTGTATCTATTCGGGACGCTCCCAGTGGCAATACCTATGTCACAACTGAAAGCTCTCCAAAGGAGAAATCTCCATTTTATATGGAACATAGCGTCTCATCGGGTGGCAGGATCAGTGGTCATGGCATGCAAAAATAGAGGAGGTTTAGGAGCCCCTGATTTTATTAAATATTATTACACCTCTCACTTAAGAGTCCTCGCTTCCTGGACTCACAGGAAAGCTCCAAACAGATGGGCCAAAATCGAAATTAGCATTACCTCACCGGTCCATCCATGTTACATGCTCTGGCCGTCTAGTGACAAGCACATGCCCCAGCTGAGAGGTTAATGCCTGGGTCCAATGCTTTTCACTCTAGCAATCCCTGATAGCATGTCCTATGATCATATGCTAGATTGGACTAGGGCTGGGATTTTTCAGCTGAGGCATCTTGTTAATCCTGCTACGAGACATCTATTATCCTTCGCTGACCTACAAAAGCAATACCAGATTCCTAAAGCACTTTTCTATTCCTATTTACAATTTAGACATTTCTTCGCCACCAAATCTCCCACCGACTCCCTGGACAAACCATCAGACTTCGAAATGTTATGTGCCAAAGGCCCCTATGAGCCCCAATTAATTTCCACCATATATAGAATTCTACACAAAGCCAACCCCTTGAAGGTAGTCAGTCACCACTACATGAAGAGATGGTCTCAGTTACTCCAACATGACATTTCTCTGTTAGATTGGGAGAGTATCTGGGAATCCACCTCCAGAATTTCCCACTGTGTCACGCACATAGAATCCGCGTATAAAATTGTACTATTTTGGTACAAAACTCCAGAACGCCTACATGCATACAACCCGACAATCTCAAAAATGTGTTGGAGATGTAATAAAGCTGTGGGCTTACACTTTCATATTTTCTGGGAATGTCCTTTAGTCACCCAATTCTTGGCTCGGTTCTGGAGAAGTTGTTGGAGGTCCCCACCCCCCCTAAACCCTATGCACGACATACTTGGTCTACCCGTCTCAGGTATTCACAAACCTAAAAGAAAACTGATGTCCTGCATATTATTAGCAGCTAAAAGAACTATTCCCAAGCTCTGGCTCTCTACCTCCTCTCCCACTCTCACGCAAACCCTCTCCATCTTAACGGACAATGAATGGAACATCTATCTGCCGTAATTGATGATTCAATACAAAATTTTTCACAAATATGGCAGTCATGGGACAAATCTGAATATAGCTCTGAAACATATAGTTCTAATTGAGAGATAGCGGACCTGTTCAGATAATTTATCCTTAGGTCTTTGCTGACTTCACTAAATATTGACTATGGCACCTTGCCTTTCGTGCCTTTGTACTGCTTCTGTACCCCATATAGATATTGATAGTATATACCATTGAAACCAAACCGTACATATGAAAATCAAAACTTTTACCTAGATGGCTTTCTCACTATCTGTGTAATTACATTAGCCTCTATATCTCATCTCAACTCTGTATATACTTCATTGACAGTGTATATTTACTTCACTTGTAATTGAATGTGATAATTACATGTTACTTTGTATTATATGTAAAACTTGTTAAATAAACAATTAAAAAAAAAAAAAACCTACTACACTATATGAGCATCCTTTGGGCTCACACAGGTGAGCTTTTTTTCACAGTGTCTAATCCTATTGAGGACCACCATCTTACCAATACACCAGGACGAGATGTCTCTTTGCTTCAGAATAATAACCTAAGGTGCGTTATCATTTATTATCTGATGAGTGTACATATTGGTGGAGGTGCACGTGTGTGATGAATTGTTTGCAGGCACATCGGGCAACGTTTATCTTATGCTGGATTTTTTCCACTTTCTGGTGAGTGGTTAGACTTATCAAGCACATTGTTGGAATTATTTTGGGTTACACTGAAGATTTGGTGAAGTCAAGTCACGGATTCATATATTGGCACTTTATTTACATGATATGACTGTTATTTATTGTTTTACAATATCACAAGAAGTGCTGCACATCTTTTGTGTGCCAGCTGCTAAACAAATACACAGTGCTCACCTTTTTCTTTTTTGATTTAGTGATTAAGAACACTGAAACTGGTATGGTGCTGATTAGGAACAATATGATTGATGTGACAGTGATCAGGGACACTGGGACTGGTGTAGCAATTATCAAGGAACACTGTAACTGGTGTGGCACAGATTAGGGACACTGTAATTGGCATGGTGGTGATTAGGGACAATATGACTGGTGTAACGGTGATCAGAGACACTGAAACTGGTGTGGTGATGATTAGGGACACTGAGATCAATTCACAAAATGTTATCTACTGCTTTAAGATCAGCAGTAATATAGCTCAAAGCGCTTTTACAAAATCTCCAAATTTCCAAAACTAAAAAAGCTACTAAAATACCACATGCACTATTTCTTAAAGTGATTTGGTATTTTAGTAGTGAAAACTGTGTTTTTTTTAACACTGGCACTCGTCAGCATCCTTAAAGCTGAACTTTAGCTTTTGATACACTTAACATACTGTAGTTTGTTTGGGCCAAGCTGGCCCAAATGAACTATGCCCCCTCACTAACATGTGAGGCCATGGGATGTGCAGTATAAAGTGTATGTAGCTGAGGCTACATACAGCATACAGCATACTGCACTGTGTTCTATCTGATCAATCCTCAGCTATTCAGAGAAAGCGATGTATCCTAGCAATGAATACAAAGCTTCCTCTGATTGGCTGATGATGTCAGAGAGGCCGGCTGATGATGTCACAACCTCTGACTCAATCAGATAGACTTTATTGTGTTTCATGGATGAGACAGGAAGGTCTTGGCTCAAACTCGGAACAAAGTGCGGTATGCTGTATGAAGCCATACAGTTTATACCGCACATCCAGCAGCCTTACATGTTCATGAGGGCCAGCTTGGCCAAAACAAACCATGTTAGGTGTATCAAAATGGGAAGTTCAGCTTTAACAACCCTTTTATACTGGGAGGATGTAATATGATGTCCTCCCAGGATCGAACCATGCTCCAGCATGATCTGTCAACCGCTGTGCCCACTGGAAAAAGCTGATGTCAGATCACTGTACCAGCCTGCTGCCGGTGTCACATGATCGCTGTGGCCAATCACGGCAGATCACAGGACAATTGTACACAATGAATGGCTTTGTTTCATGCCATTTGTGTGTAGTATTGTGATGAGCTCTGTGATCAGTCACAGACAGGGCCAATCACAGCCAATCTGTACCATGTGATTAGCTGTGGCCAATCATAGCTAATCACAATATTAATACTCAATAAATAGTTTTCATTCAGAAAAAATGGTTGCTTATAACTGTAAAATTCAGTTATAAACAATCATAATGTGTAAATAAAAAAAAAAAAAGTCACCTCCACAGAGTAGTTTAGTGTTACTGAACTTCCTGATGATGCTATTACAGTGAAATGCATAGATGTCGGATTGCTGCGTGACCGCAAGTGACTTCACGTCCATTTTGTACTGGAACGCACGCCACGGTTGGGTAAGAGCAACAGCGGTGCACACCGAATAACTTATGAAGCTTTGAGCAACTTGCTCATCTAGAAGAGCTGGTGCACTTTTACATGTAAGCACATAAACTGTATGATGTATTTTAAAGAGAATTTTAATAAAACTGTGTTGCACGATCACTCTGCCATTTTCCTTTCTGGAGTTTGATGTTCATCCATTAATGGGAGAACTCGCTATTGGAGGAGAACACGCTGATTGTTTAACCACTTCCCACCTGGCCTATAGCAAAATAACAGCCGGGAGGTGGTTAAGTTATCCTGACTGGGCGTCATATGATGTCCAGCAGGATAAGCCACGATCGCGGGCCCATGGGGGTGCACAGCGCAGTGATCTGTGGTGTGGTGTGTCAGTCTGACACACTGCAACATCGATCTCAGTAAAGAGCCTCTGATGGGGGCACTTTACCATGTGATCAGCCGTGTCCAATCACGGCTGATCACAGTGTAAACAAGAAGAGCCATTTATAAGCTTTTCCTCACTCGCGTCTGACAGATTGGCAGCTCTCCTAACAGGGGGGGTCTGTACTAATTGTTTATCAGCCCAGCCCCCCGTGCATGCCCGCCCAGAACCACCAGGGATGCCTACAAAAGACGCCCACCAGGTATGCCACCCTAGACCACCAGGGATATGCCAATCAGTGCCCAGGCAGATGCCAATCAGTGTCCATCAGCAATGCCTGCCAGTGCCATCAGTGATGCCTATCAGTGCCATCTATCAGTGCCACCCATCAGTGCCACCTATCAGTGGCCATCAGTGACCCTATCAATGCCCATCAATGCCCATCAGTGCTGCCTATCAGTGCCACCCATAAGTACCCATCAGTGCAGCCTTTCAGTGCCCATCAGTGTTGTCTATCAGTGCCCATCAGTTCCCACCAGTGCCACCTATGAGTGCCCATCATCAGTGCCGCCTATCAATGCCCATTAGTGCTGCATATCAGTGCCGCCTATCAGTGCCGCCTATCAGTACCCATCATCAGTGCCATCTCATCAGTGCCACCTCATTGGTGCCGTCTTATCAGTGCCCGTCAGTGCAGCCTTATCAGTGCCCATCAGTAAAGGAGAAAACTTACTTATTTACAAAATTTTATAACATAATTTTTTTTATTTGTTTAGCAAAAAATAAAAACCGCAGAGGTCATCAAATACTAACCAAAGAACCACCCAATACCACCCAAATAAAGCTCTATTTGTGGGAACAAAATGATAAAAATTTTGTTTGGGTACAGTGTAGCATGACCACACATTGTCATTTAAAATGTGACAGCGCTGAAAGCTGAAAATTTGCTTGGGCAGGAAGGAGGGAAAGTGCCCAGTATTGAAGTGGTTAAAGAAGGAGTAAAGTTGGCCTTGGGCCTTGTAGGCCAAAAAATAAAAAAGTCTTGACTAGTCCTGGTGGCCTTAGGGCTCTGGTGAGTGTATTCATATGCGGTGGAGCACTGTTTGTGTATTATCTTGGATCACCCACATAGAAGAACAGTGGATGGGATAAATTGTATCAAGAGCTCCAATATTGGACTTTGTTGCTGAATATAATGGACTTGCGTTCTGTTTTTTGTTTTATGTGCTTTTGTTTTTTTTGCTTTTCTAATTTTTCAAGAGTGATATTGATTCAATACCAATTTTTGGGTTTACACGTTTTTCACTTTATAAGTGGTATGTGTCTATTTAAGGATATTAATTAATGTCACAATATTAAACATATATGTTTTTTGAAACACAGATTATGAGTTCATTTTAAGGGGATTAGTGCCTACTTTATCTGTATGGGTATGGTAGCACTGTATTGCTCTGGTCACTGTCGCAAATGTAAATAAAGAAAACAATGTAATAAAAAATAAAAAAAAATTTACTTTTTTTTAAAAATACTATTTTAGTTTTTTTTTTTTTTTTACAGTCACCAGTCAGTGTCACTGATTACTGCCACCCCAGTTATATGAGACACTGTTCTGTACTGGTGACAGTACATTAAAAAAAAATGTAATTGTGATTTTTTTTTTTTTTTAATATCTTAATTTATATATATACTAAAACAATATACACTGATTTAGGGGCTTTATTTACCAAAGAAATGTATCAGAATACATTTTGGCCTAACAGAAAGTGCATTTTTCTTTAAAATTTTTGGGTATTTTTTGTTTATATTGCAAAAAGTAAAAAAAAACAAAAAAAAACAAAAACAATACTACCAAAAGAGAGCTCTATCTGTCTCAAAAAATGATACAAATTTCATATGGGTACAGTGTTGCATGACCGCGCAATTGTCATTCAAAGTGAAAGCTGAAAACAGGCCTGGGCAGGAAGTGGGTTAAAGTGTCTGGTATTGAAGTGGTTAATATAAAAATAAAAATAAATACACAAGTCCATTTAGTTCAACCAATTAATATCTAAGCACATTAATGATTACATAGTTAAATGTACTGTTGAGGTATATTTTACCAAAAAAAAACAATGCGGTCTCAGTTTCCCTTAACAATACATAATTGATTGTTATACATAGAATAATGGCACCTCTAACAGCATCAGAGTACTTAGACCAATATTCTTTCCAAATTTCATAACATTTCCCATGGTAATTTCCATTTAAAGAGGCATAAACTTAGCAATTATTGATTTTCTGTCACTTATATTGTCATTGCAATTGAAGGTAAAAATCGTAATTGCTTAGCAGTTAGGAAAATGTATTCATGTGCACACAGCATATGCAAATTTTGTAATGTTAATATCACAAATCCATTTTATTATGCACATGCTACTTCAAATGCAAAATCTCTGGTTTATTAGCAATATTGTATGTTAAATACCTTGCTCTTGTAAACACCAGAACCAGATATGTTATTCATAATATCAACAATACTAACAACCTATGCTTTATACCACTGAGATGTTGAAAAGGTTTTGCAATACAAATATACAAAGTAAAGGAAATATTTTGTGAGAAAAATACAGGCTGCCATTTTGGTCAACTTATACTGCAAATGCTAGTTTCTTGGCTATCATTCTGCCTATATGGCTTCATACTTTTGTTCTACTAACTCACAAAAAGTATGCAGATAAGGAATTCTGACTACCAAAGGGTTACCAAATATATTAAGGGTGAAACCTTACTGTTATCCTTCTTAGAGCACCATCCCTTTATCTAGAAATCATATAGGGGTTGATTTACTAAAACTGGAGAGTGCAAAATCTGGTGCAGTTCTGCATAGAAACCAATCAGCTTCCAGGTTTCATTGTCAAAGCTTAATTGAACAAGCTGAAGTTAGAAGCTGATTGGCTACCTTGCAGAGCTGCACCAAATTTTGCACTCTCCAAAAACTTTATTGTACAATTAAAATATCATTAACCACTTGCAAACTGGGCACTTAAACCCCCTTCCCGTCCAGGCCAATTTTCAGCTTTCAGAGCTGTCACACTTTGCATGATAATTGCGCGGTCATGCATCACTTTACCCAAATGACATTTTTATAATTTTTTTCACACAAATAGACCTTTCTTTTGGTGCTATTTATTCACTTACTGGGGTTTTCATTTTTACTAAATAAACAAAAAAATACAGAAGATTAAAAAAAAGAAAACGTTTTTCATAGTTTCTGATGTGCGCTGGTGAGGCTGCACTAATGGGCACTGATAGGCTCTGGTAGGCTGCACTTATGGGCACTGAAAAGCAGCATTGATGGGCACTGATGAGGTGGCACCGGTGGGCACAGATGGGTGGCACTGGGCACTGATGGGCGGCACTGAAGGGCACTAATAGGTGGCAATGATAGGTAGCACTGATAGGTGGCACTAATGGGCACTGATGCGTGGCACTGATGGGCACTGATAGGCACTGGTAGATAACACTGATAGGCAGCACTGATGATGAGGCACTGATGGTCACTGATTGGCAGCACTGATCAGCACTGGTGGACATTGATAGGTGGCACTGGTGGGCACTGGTAGGTGGTACTGGTGGACACTGATAGGCAGCACTGTTTTGCACTGGTAGATAGCACTGGTGGGCACTGACAGGTGGCACTGGTGGGCACAGATGAGGTGGCGGTGGCTTTCTATGTGGTTTTATTTCCTCCTCACGCTACCAGCGTGAGGAGAAAAAATAGCTAAATAGCGGCTCTGTTTACATCACATGATTAGCTGTCATTGGCTGACAGCTGATTATGTGGTAAGGGGTCGGGATCGACCAAGTCCTGACCTCCACCCGATAGAACACCTTATGGATGAATTAGAGAAGAAACTGCAAGCCAGGCCTTCTTGTCCACATCAGTGCCTGACTTCACAAATGCACTGGACCTCACAAATGCAGTGCCTGACCTCACAAATGTGCTTCTGAAAGAATGGTCAAACATTCCCATAGACAAGCTCCTAAACCCAGCAGACAGTCTTCCCAGAAGAGTTTGAGCTGTTATAGCTGCAAAGGGTGGGCCAATTCAATATTGAACCCTACTGACTAAGACTGGGATGCTGTTAAAATTCATGTGCGTGTAAAGGCATACGTCCCAATACTTTATATATATATATATATATATATATATATATATATATATATATATATATATATATATATATATATATATATATATATAATGGTAGCTAAATGATCCACATGGACCTCCAAAGTAATGATTCTGCACTGTGATTTACTATAAAGATCAATGAGTCAAAAACTGATATGCAAAACAAAATATCTCACATAGTGTAATGCTTTTTGACCACTCACAACTAGGTGCTCAATTAATTCCAGTAAGCGGTGAAGTGTGTCATCTTGTATCTCATGCAGAAGGCTCTATGGTTTACTTGGACCTATACTTTGGACTTGCTTTTTAAAAATAGGAGTGTGCCTGGATGCGAGCAACCTGTTCATGTTACCTACTGTATGTGTTCAATCTGTTCTTCGATGGGTGAAGTTCTTGCTGATCTATACAAAAATAACTGATAACCCAAAATGTCAGCCAACAGCCTGCAAGCAAATCTGGGAATAGAAACAAATTATACAAGTAGACTGTATAAACTAAGGATGTATTGAACCATAAAGGCGACACATTAATATGTGAATACATAATACTAAACATTGCAAAAATAATAAAGTATTTCTAACAATTATTAGACATTGTTTGGTATAGCAGATAAATATTCAAATATAAGCAGGTAATATTTTGATCTCCACACCTGAACTTTAAATTGAATGGGAAGGATTGAAGAAAAAGCATCCACAAGGCCCATTCATCAAGCATGTCATATTAGCCACCAGAATGCAAATTAATAAAAAAAAGAACACACTGGTACGGATGCTAGACCTCTAGAGAAAATATTGTTTGCAAGTCACTGATTCTTGGATTTTTTAAAATTAATTTTGTAGGCTGCCAACTAGTAACAGCTGGTGGGGAAAGAGCACATACCTGGTGTTTGCTGTCATAAAATTAGCACTCTCTCAATTCTTTGGGTGGATACAAGTAAGGATTTTAGAGGGTACTGAGGAAAAAAACATTTAGCCACCTTCATGATGTAAAGAAAGGTAAGTAACAAAACACTTTTTATGTGTTTGTTTGGTGGACACTGCCTATCAGTTATAGTAGATCATATCAATACTGGCAGCTCTGAAAGATACAAAGTAAAAATAGGCTATATATATTTACAAAAACAAACAAAAGAGGTTGCACCAGCCTATCATCCGATGCACCTTTTATTAATAATCCACAAATAAATATACTCACAAACGATGTGAAAAATACATAGTATCAAAGCAAGCACCGACTTTCAGGTTGATCTGTCCACTCAGCACAATCTAGACTTTGAGAGAACACTTCCAGGATCCTAGCTGGCTTACACGTTTCGAGGGAAGTACCCTCTTTCTCAGAGCTCTGACAAATGTACTTGCCTCAAAACTATTTTTTTCATAGAGCGCTATTGGGACTTCCCCAGTCCTAGGAAGGCAAGGCAGTGTGTGATTTTGACCTGTGCAGTAAAGCAGATGTTCGTGAAGAACTGTCACCCAATCATCATACTCATGCACAGGAGGTGTTTAATTTTGATTTAGTTTATATATATATATATATATATATATATATATATATATATATATATATATTTACTTGGGGTAGAACTGTAAATTAGTAATAAGTAGTTTTCTAATGAGATTGGGTTACAATGGAGTTTATATACTAGAAGTGTTTTTTCTGGTCTTCATAATGATATGTAAAGTATGAGAAGTCATAATAGGACAGCAAATGATCAATATCTCTGTCATTGGAATAGTTATGCTATAAACAGCCTTTCAAAAGGTAAAGCAAACATTGCAATTTGCAGGTAAACAGAGATATTTTTCTGCCAAATCTAAAATGTTTCAAGGTGCAACTACCGCTTTATCAGGTGCAGTAAAGAAAAATGCATTTATTCACCAAGAGCTCTTCTCCTGTGTCCTTGACACAAAATTGAGCATTTAAATGGATGAGTGGAAGGAAACAGATCAGAAAAAAATTAATTTTGCCCACCCGATTCTGTTGACATAGGATGGTGACTTTTTGGGGTTGATTTACTAAAGGCAAATAGACTGTGCACTTTACAAAGTGCTGTTTGCACTCTGCAAGTGCAGTTGCTCTAGAGCTTAGTATACGAGGTAAAGGCTCACTTTACAAAGAATACCCAATCACGTGCAAGGAAAATAAAAAAAAAAAAACAGCATTTTTGCTTGCACATGATTGGATGATGGAAGCCAGCAGAGCTTCTGCTCATTTACTAAGCTCTGAAGCACAGTCAACCTGAGTCGGGCCACCATCAAGCCTTTCCTAATAATCAAAACACATTAATATAAAGTTGTATTTCTATCACTAACCAAAACATTCTCATTCCTTTGTCAATCACATCCCCTACTCCCTAAGCCTACCAGTGCTACTGCTATATCTGATTAAGGAGGGAAGATGACATGAGAACCAGCAGCTAAATACAGTTGTGCATTAAATAATTCAGTCAAATCCTCACAAGCCAGTACTATGAATTCTAAAACTTTTTATGTGAGAAAGGTTTCAAGCCCTCCAAAAGAAAAGTTATATGAAAAGCCAGGAAGACAGCCTACTATGACTGCCAACTGATACAGTTTCTTCCATCTCAACTGTATGCAGGCTGTGGAATTGATGACTGAGAATTCAGCGTACAGTGTTCTTAGCTGAGGTTACTTAGTATATAGCGTTAAACATGATAGTTTACACTGGATCTAAAATAGGTTAGCCCTAATTAAAACAACCTTTTAGTGCTATTAAAGTACGTAGAATGATGTTTTATACCCCAATATTACTAATGCCGCATACACACGAGCGGACTTTACGGCAGACTTTGCTCGGCGGACTTTACGCCGGACTTTGTCGGCTCCTTGCGCCAGACTTAAAAAGGGACGGACTTGGACACACACGATCACTGCAAAAGTCCGCTGGTTTGGAATGCGGTGACGTACAGCACGTACGACGGGACTATAAAAAGGAAGTTCAAGCCTTACTACGGCACCCTTTGGGCTCCTTCTGCTAATCTCGTGTTTATCTCATGTTAGTAGAAGATTGGTTAGAGACGATTCGCGCTTTTCACACTTCAGCTTATTTCGATCGTTTTCTGCGGTTCAGTTTGTGCTTGTGAGGTTTGTATCTGCTTTTCAGTGCGTGTTGGTCAGTTTGTAACCTGCCTAGCAGGCCGTTCTGGTCCGCTCCTTCCTGATTTGCAGGTCGTTCTTCATAGGCCTTGCTGTTCTTCAGTGCGTTTGTTATAAGTTTGTTTGTTTGACCAGCCGACCGTTTTGAAGCCATGTCACGTGGACGTACTCATTCTTGAGTTCGTGCTGCGTGGGGACTTGGTGTTGGGGTTAATACTTTGACCCGAGTCCAGTCCATGAACAGGGCGAGGAGGAGTTCATGGATGAAGAATCGGTTGCGCCAGCATGACCAATTCTCGCATATGCCTTTGCTCCGTGAGCTCCGTGAGAATAATCCTGAGGATTTCAGGAATTATCTCCGGATGAAGGACCCCGTTTTTGAGCGTCTGCTGGCTATGCTGACCCCCTATATCAGCAGGCAGGATACCTGCATGAGGCAAGCCATCAGTGCGGAGCAGAGGCTAGTTGCCACTTTACATTACTTGGCAACTGGGAGAAGTCTTCAGGACTTGAAGTTCTTGACAGGCATCTCCCAGAGACTTGTTCTGCCATCATTAAGGTCCTGCAGAAGGACTATATGAAGGTAAGTTTTATCCTTTAATATTACATGATATGTATTAAATGTTTGCTAATGTATTGTCTAAATGCCCTCCTTACCTAATTACCATGCTTGGAATATGCTGTGAATGTCCCCTTTATCTTCATGCATGCCTGTTTTTTGACATTAATCATTTTTTGCCCTACATGCATATTTACCTTCAATAACCTCCCCACCATGCAATCCTGGGTCCATTTATATCTCTAGCCTATAGTCCCTTGAACAATGTATATTGTCAGCTCCATTGTACTGTTTGACCCTCCCCCACCCCCTCAAATGTTTGAAACTGGCAGGTGTGTTTTTGACCCTAATTAGAACCCCTTCCCCACCCCCTCAAATGTTTGAAACTGGCAGATGTGTTTATTAACCTAATTAGTACCCCTCCCCCACCCCCTCAAATGTTTGAAACTGTCAGGTGTGTTTATTGACCTAATTAGTACCCCTCCCCCACCCCCTCAAATGTTTGAAACTGTCAGGTGTGTTTATTAACCTAATTAATACCCCTCCCCCACCCCCTCAAATGTTTGAAACTGGCAGGTGTGTTTATTAACCTAATTAGTACCCCTCCCCCACTCCCTCAAATGTTTGAAACTGGCAGGTGTGTTTATTAACCTAATTAGTACCCCTCCCCCCACATTCAAATTGATCAATGGGCCATCAGAGGGGGTGATTAATCTTATAAGTGGGCCTTATGTTTTTTTTAATTAAAATTACAAACACACCTATTAATAATGTTTGACTGCTGTTGTTCAATAATGTTTTTGTGTAATCTGATATCCAAGTTATGTTTAAAAGTACTTATCTTAATTTTTTAATTTTTTTTCACTCCACAGTTTCCTTCCAGTACACAGGAATGGAAGACTGTGGCCTCCCAGTTCGCTGACCGTTGGGACTTTCCCAACTGTGTCGGGGCGATTGATGGGAAGCATGTCCGCATTGTGCCACCACCGCATTCGGGGTCTTATTTCTATTACTACAAGGGGTTCCATAGTATAGTTTTGATGGCGGTGGTCTCGGCACATTTGGACTTTCTATTTGTGGAAGTGGGGAAGAATGGCCGTATGTCTGACGGAGAAGTGTTTGCACAGACTGAGCTGTGCCAGCGTCTCCAGACTGGTGGCCTGGGATTGCCACCTGATGACCAGAATGTGGATGGATTCCCCTCAGTTTTTATCGCTGATGAAGCGTTTGCTCTCGGTGAGCACTTGATGAGGCCGTTCCCCCAAAGGACACTCACCCCTGAGAGGAGGGTATTTAATTACCGGCTGGCCAGAGCAAGAAGAGTTGTGGAGAATGCCTTTGGGATTCTGGCCAGCCGGTTCCGTTTGTTCCTTTCAGCCATAAATCTGGTGGACTATAAAATTAATCACGTCATACTGGCTTGCTGCATACTCCATAACTTTTTACGAAGACATTCGGCTACATATATTACCTCTGTTGGGCCTGAGGCCAGACTTGTACAAGATCAAACACTGACAGGCCTGGAAATTGGCCGTATTCTGTATTGGCTTGGCCCCCCAAACCGCACGTCAAGTGCGTGAGCGATATGTGAATTGTTTTAATGGTCGGGGGGCCATTGCTATTCAACAAGAGCTTTAATTTTTACAAAAAAAAAAAAATTTGGATAAAATATCTTGTTTTTCTTCTTGTTTACATTTAGTTTGGTCTGTCTCCTAGTGCACTTGTAGTAGTGGCAAGTGCATTTACCTTTAGTTAATAAGGCCCTTTGTCACTGTAACCACACAAAAATTTGCAAAACATATTATTGAGAAATAATCAGCCACACACATTGTAGTAGTAAAAACATTTTACTGTGTGCACATTGAAAGGTGCATTTTTGAAATATTTTTTTTTTTTTTTTATATTTTTTTTTTTGAAGGTTATTAAAGGCATATTTCAACAAAAATAGACCTTGTTTCAAATATTAAAATTCACAACAGTGTTTTGAAAAACATACAAAAAAATAAAAGAACTTACAAAGTTCAACATTTTAATAACGGTGCTTGTAAATCGTACATTTTTAAGATGCTCAAAATTGAGTTTAAAAAAGGGTCAAGTCAACATGTGCTATCTCCCATCATGGGTGAGCAATGTACGTGTTTTGTGTGTGCAATCCCTTTGTTCCTCTCACCACAAAAAAATTTTGAGGATGAAGGGGTTGAAAACACAAAACAAGTACATTGATATCCCATGATGGAAGATAGCACATGACGACACACCGTGTGCATCATCAAAAATATTTTTGAAGGAAAAAACTATAAAAAAAATTTGAAGAAGAAACAAACTTGACAAGGAAATGAAGAACATGATTGATGTTTTTAGTCAAAATGTTATTATATTCTGCCCAAAACATCAATCATGTTCTTCATTTCCTGTTGCATGGAGTCCAGGTGAAGTTTCATGCTGTGAATTTGCTCACGCATTTGATCAATTTGGCCATTCCACAGCATTATCTGGCCAATCAGTCTTTGGGCACTGTCTGTGCTGAATGGCTCTGCCGCTTGGCCTTCCACAACCAGAAGCTCACCTAAAATGTGCGTAAAAAAAAATGGGTTAAAATATGCACCCCTAAATACATTACCTTAGGCTGGGGTGTCAGTCACTCACTTGGTGGGGTTGAAAGCTCGCATACTTCCTCCACCTCTCCTTCCTCCAGCTCGTCGGGTGGGCGTGGTCTTGGGCTATCTTCAGCCTCAGGCTGGTGACTTGGGGGGTCCTGGGTTCCTTGGACTGTTGTCTGAGTCTTTTCTCCCCTATGATAATTCAACAAAAGGTATAGTTAAAACACAGTAATATTTTATATTTTTAAAAATAATCTGAAACGTTGGTTATGAGTTGTGGACAATTGCCTTTTTTTGTCCTCAAAAATTTAGAAGACAGGATAAACATTACCTATGAGCAACAATTATAAACAATGCACATTTTCATGCAAGTTTCACAGATGCAGACACCTCAATGATCTCCTATGTGTATTACCCCTCAAAAATGTCTTTATGGTCACATAGTACACTAGTGCTCGTGAGTCCAGATGTGGAAGCAGCTGCTGTGTCCTGTCCTTACATTACACTGAATCATTTTTGAAGAAGCATTATATTTTCCAACACATCTACACCACATCCACAAATTCTGGGAATACGAAAAATTATCAAGACCTAAATGTATATGTCCAACCCTGTACCATCGTATTTGGTGAAAAAAAAACGTCATTTTCTTTAGTATCATATGTCTTTTACAAAGAACGGTCTTTACGAACGATGCTGTATAAACGAAAAAAATATGGATCAGCATGCAAGTTAAGTATCTCAATAGGAAAACACAACAAGTACTTACTTTTTTTAAGCAGCTTCTTTATTCGCCAATATTGTTCTGGCTCCCTACTTTTGATGTTAGACCACTGCTTCCTCAATTGTTCTTTCGTTCGAACGTTTAGTGCTAAATTTAGCTTCTAGAGTGGTGACAACTGAGGACATTATTTTGTCCTTACGCATATTCGGTCATGTGTACGGTCCTTTTTTGCCATCGTAGTCCTCCCTTCTCAATATGGACACCATCTCCACCATCTCTTCAAAAGCCATGTTGGTGGCCTTATATCTCCTCCGTGATGTGGATGGTTGTGGCTCCGGGCTTTCCTCCGCGCTACTTCCACTGATTCTCTCCACCATCTTTCTCTATCTACTCCCACTGCGCAACGAAGAGTGAAGGGGCGGGGACAAATCGTACTAAAGAATGTCAGGCGGGCGACGCAGGTGGAGCATGACACATGCGCAGTGTATATAAAGTTATTACGATGGCCTACATATGTCCGGCGGAAGTAGCGAACGTCAGAAACGAAGGTAAACGTGGGTGTGTGGGTGTGTGTATATGTGTCCCCTAGATTCTTCACAAAATAATCCTGGGAGTTCTGACTGACATTACAGTTTTGATCCTGTGTCTTGTCTTTCAACAACAATGAGTCCCTTTAAAGAGGCTGATTTTTTGTCGAGATTTATCGATTTATATCAGGAAAACAAAAAGCTGTGGGAGGTCAAACACCCACTATATTTCAATCGAGCTGTAAGGAAGGCAACACTGGGCACACTTTTAGAATTTGTGAAGACTCGAGTCCCCCAGGCAGACCTCAAGTTTGTGGACAAGAAAATTGGTATCTTGCGAAACACGTATAAGCGGGAACACAATAAAATCCAGGAGTTGCTCAGATCCGGAGCAGCAGCCGACCAAGTTTATGTACCCAAGTTGTGGTACTACCACAAAATGCGATTCTTGGATGACCAGACAGAAGCCAGGCAATCACTTTTGACCCTTCCCCCCACCCTTCCTGCCACCCTTCCCTCCAGCCTTCCATCCACCTCCACCCCAGCTGAGGAGTCCCAGGAAGAACTGGGCCTTTTCATCCTTGATGAAGTGGATGCACCCAGCTTCAGGCAGGTATCCTTTTTTGTGGAATTTGTGATTGTGTAAATGTTATTAATGATATTAACGTCTCAAATTTGTAAGTGCTTCCTAAAAAATGACTTCATCACAAATATTAATATGTAGACATATCACTAGACAGTAGTGGCCAAAAATATACTTCTGCATAGGTGTGCGCAGCCTCTTGCATTAGGATGTGCACCCCAAAGCTCAAATACATATGCATGTGTATATGTACTGATGGTGTTGGTAGGGCAGTGGACAGTGTCACTATTTTTATTTTATTTTTAAATAAATTATTGTATTTTGTAACTTTTTTTGGTGGATGAAATATCAGTGGTCTAAACAGGGGGGAATATGCACCACACAAGGCGATTAGGGTGTGCCCAGGCACACCTGGCACACCCTGTGCGCACACCTATGTACTTCAGATATTGTTGATCAGCTGGAATAATGGTGGGGTCAAATAGATAGCCTTTAATATTTGTTTAGAATTATATTTGCAAGTCATGAGCTGAAAATTGTGTGTGATTGCGTAACACAAAATTACAACTATGTCCCTTTTTTTGACACAGGATGACCTCAGCCAGGAGGAGGCCTTGACCAGTGGGAGAGAGGAGGAGGCCTTGCCCAGTGGGAGAGAGGAGGAGGCTGTGGCTGGGCTGAGTAGAAGCCGCACGGAGTGTCAGGTGCCTCCCCTCTGCATTCTCACCAAAAGGCCCAGAAGAATGACCAAAACTGAGGAGGAATCCCTAGCCCTCATTCGTGAAGCCAGCCAAATCCTCAGCACACCACCCAATGCAGAGGAGGCATATGGGACATATATGGCCACCAGATTGCTGGAATTGGAAAAAGGGCAACGCCTCCTCTGTGAGGGTTTGATTTTTTAGGCCTATCAGAAGGGCTTGAGAGGGGAGCTTACTGCTACAACCTATCTAGCAGATGAAGCCACTCCTCCTCCTCCTCCTCCTCCTCCTGCCCCAAGTACACCACCAGAGGCCCAGCCTCCAAGGAAGGCTGCAGAGAAGCGTGGAGGGAAGGCTGCAGAGAAGCGTGCAGGGAAGGCTCCACGGAAGACTCGAAAGTGATTGCCTGGTTTCTGTCGGTTCTGACTGTGCTCCCTGTGCTCCCTAGTCGCAAGATACCAATTTTCTTGTCCTAAAACTTGATGTGTGTCCTGGGGGATGAAAGGCTTCACAGATTCTAAAAGTGTCTCCAGTGTCGCCTTCCTAATTTTTGGGTAACCCAAATAAATGGATTTTTTAGTTATCTTACATTATTGACTATGTGTTTTGATTCCAAAACAACATTTTGTTTGGGAGTAGGCAGGTACAGGTCAAAAAGACTATGGGGTTGATTTAATAAAAGCAAATAGATTGTGCACTTTGCAGAGGGCAGTTGCCCTCTGCAAGTGCAATTGCTCCAGAGCTTTGGAAATGAGGTAAGGCTTGACTTTGCAAAGAGTACCCAATCCTGTACAAGGAAAATTAAAAAATCAGCATTTTTGCTTGCACATGATTGGATGATGGAAGTCAGCAGAGCTTCTGCTCATTTACTAAGCTCTGGAGCAACTGCTCTTGCAGAGTGCACAGTCTTTTTCCCTTTAGTAAATCAACCCCTATGTGTGTTTTTCCAAAAGGCTAAATCATTTCTAAAATCAAGTGCAAAGTACTAGTGAAAAGTGCACTTTAGAAATTGCACTGCAAGTGCACTTGTTGGAAGTGCAGTCGCTGAAAATCTGAGGGGAAGAGCTGAAATCAGGGGAAGCTCTGCTGATTTTATCATACAATCATTTGCAAGAAAAAGGTTTTATTTTATTGGGGTTCCTTGCATGCGCCCCTCGGAGACACAGCAAAGGCACTTCAAAATGCTCTTTCTGTGCAATTCCAAGTGGAATTTGCACTTGTAGTGAAAAATGAATTTGCCTTTGGAAAATAAACCCCCCTATGTCTAATTAACAAGGGACACCAACCTCATTAAGGTTCATTAAAACAACACAAAATATTAAGGTTATTGTGGTAACTTGAAACTACAAAAATAATAATAATAAAAAAAAAGGTTTGTATAATTTAGCACACATTGTAAAATAGATAGTGTTTTAATCTAAAAAAAAAAAAAAATGAGTCCAAAATCTAATTTAATACTTTATTTATGGAGATCTGGCTTTTTAAAAATAACATATTAGTCATGGCATGAGGATGAAGAAAGTACTTTGTGAGAACTCTGTGTGAATAAAAAGCACCAAAACAATTTAATTCCTCTCACATTATAAAGAAAAAAAAACGCTGTATTAAAAGATCACAGAAGAGGAATGTGCTAGCTTCAATACGAAGGCTAGTTTTACCAGACCGAGCGCTTCCGTCTTGTAATTGCTTCAGAGCATGCGTCAGTTTGAGTTCACCGGACTAGCACACAGACGACCGGTTTGTCCGCTAGAAAGAAGAGTCCGTCGGATAGATTTAAAACATGTTTCAAATCTAAGTCCGTCCAACTTTTGAGCAAAGTCCGCTGAAGCCCACACATGATCGAATTGTCTGACGAAATCCAGTACGCCGGACCAAGTCTGCCGTAAAGTCCGCTCGTGTGTACGCAGCATAATACTACTCTACTGATCCTGTGTAAGTCTATATAGCACTAAAAAAAAAAAAATCTTAATTAAAATATATGTATGTAATTCCACTCAAACTTTAACAGTGGTTTTCATGAGATGGATAAATCAATACACAGTAAAAGCTATACTTTAAGATTATTTGTTTTTGTTAATAAGAAACCCTCATAAAGCTCTGGGAAGTTCTAATGCACATTGTGTATATGAAGACATGTTTTTACATCGAGGAATGGCCTGGCCGCCATCATACTTGTTAATTGAGAATATTTAACTTGTTTCTTGAATTATAGCGTTTCTTTTCCAGCATGACTATTTGCTTGAACTACATTATCTAAATAAGATAACATGAATACTGCATAGTATAAGCCTATAAATATAATCTTTTCATGGGCAAGGACAAGGATTCTCACATCTAATCAATCTTCTGCAATGACTGATCATTGATCTAGTCTGCTTAAAAATGGAGGAGGAAAAGTAAGGACATTTTTTGTTTCTCGGCTAAAGAAGTGTCTCATGGGGAACGGAAAATGTACTTAGGAAATGGTCAGCACATCACTGTCTTGAAAATTCACTCTATGAATTCCATTAAAAACATACAGCAGTGCTCGGAGTCAACATGTTTTGACCCAACTGGGTCTTGATCGAGATCCACTGTAAGACAGAGCAAAATGTTTTGAATAGGTAGCACCTATTAACACATCCACACGTAGCTTTCAGAAGATGAAAAGAGAACTATGACAAAAGCTTTTTTTGGCCAGACTTCTTTTTTGGTTTACAGGAGGGCATTTACTTTTGCTCTCCTGTTACTCAGCCAACAGTGTACTTTAGCTGTGCCAGCTGACATCAAAGAGCCAATTCAGGCTCTGGAAGGATCCCAACCATATTGTTGGGATCCACCCAGCTGTCTGATAGCTGGCTCCTGCTCTCTTTGTGTGGCTGAAACTGCTTTGCCTACCCCCTCTCTGGACTGATGCTCCAGTGGGTGCTAGAGTGGCAGAGTGGAGAGCAGTGATTGACAGTAACTGCTCTCAAATCTGAGAAGACAGAGACCTGAGAAGACAGAGGTTACTGGTCATGTGATCAATTAGTTCTTGGGCTTAGAGCTTCCCTGGGACAGCTTCAGCATCACAGCAATGCTGCAGCATATAGGTATTGTATGAGTATTGTTTTTTTATGTACTCTATACATCTCCTTTAACTACATGTACCTAAATTATAAATCAAGTATTCCTCCCTGAACAAAAGCTATACTTTGATATCGCCACTTCTAGCCCTAACAAATGATCATTGCTTTCTTGCTTTCTTGCATTTCGCTCTTTTCTCTCTAGATTTATCAACAGCAGCTACAACACTCCTGAACATGTTCAGCTTGGGAAAAAAAAGGCTTTTCTTCAGGTTGCTTTGCATTGTTAACACATAGTTAAAGAGGTTGTAAACCTCCCTGCAGTACTTGTACCTATTTATTATTTATTTATTTCAGGTACTTATATAGCGCCGTCAATTTACGCAGCGCTTTACATATATATATTATACATTCACATCAGTCCCTATACCCTCAAGGAGCTTACAATCTAAGGTCCCTAACTCACATTCATACCTATACTAGGGCCGATTTAGACAGGATCCAATTAACCTACCAGCATGTCTTTGGAGTGTGGGAGGAAACCGGAGTACCCGGAGGAAACCCACGCAGACACAGGGAGAACATGCAAACTCCAGGCAGGTAGTGTCGTGGTCGGGATTCGAACCAGCGACCCTTCTTACTGCTAGGCGAGAGTGCTACCCACTGCGCCACTGTGCCGCCTATAGGTACTGTAAATATCTCCTAAACGTGTGCTATTTAGGAGATATTTACTGTATACTGCACTCTGAAGGAATGGCCGCCCGCGCATATTCTTCCGAAGCGAGTGCCGTGACTGGTAGCTCCCGCACGCATGCACGGGAGTGACGTCACGTGGCTCCCGAGTGAGTCAGCGGTCACAGAAGGAAGAGGGACTAGCATGGATGCGGCCTGCAGAGGGGACGACGTGGGCTTCGTTTGCAGGTAAGTGTCATATAATGTGCTAGTATGCAATGCATACTAACACATTATGACTTTACTTTGCAGGAAAGGGGGAAACTTTTTTTTTCCCCGCAGGGTTTACTTCCTCTTTAAAGCGGTAATAGGCCTGCCCTGTCCTTACTATTGAAACTGTCTTGCCACTGGTCAATTTCTGTCAAACTCTCTCTAAATTTTAAGAGACCACAGATGGCAGAGTAGTGAAAAATTAGCCAGCAGCACATTTTGATGAGCATGAAATGGCTAAAATGTATTAGAGAAAATACAGGCAGGTGTTTTAATAAAGGTAGGAGACTACAGATGACACTGCAGTGTGAAATTGGCCAACATCAGGGCAATTTTAACCACTTGCCGACCGCCTAACGCAGATATACTGCGGCAGAATGGCACGGGCAGGTAAAATCACGTACCTGGTACGTGATCTGCCTCCCGCGGGGGGCGCATTTTGCCCCCCCCGGTGCCCGAGGCGGTCGGCATCGTTAGGGGAGCGATACAGGCTGAGGGGGAGACCACTCATTCGTGGCCACCCCCTCGCAATCGCTCCCCATGAATGAGAATCTTCCTCTGCTGCAGTATAGTAAACAGTGGCAGAGGAAGTGATGTCATCTCTCCTTGGCTCTGTATTTTCCGTTCTGGCGCCGAGGAGAGAAGACATCTGAGTGAGTGCACCAACACTACACACACAGTAAAACACACCAGGCACACTTTTCACCCCCCATGGCCCCCCGATCACCCCCTGATCACCCCCTAATAACCCCCCCGTCACAGTGACACCAAGCAGTTTTTTTTTCTTCTGATTACTGCATTGGTGTCAGTTTGTGACAGTTAGAAGCGGTAGGGCAGTTAGGGTTAGCCCCCTTTAGGTCTAGGGTACCCCCCTAACTCCCCCTAATAAAGTTTTAACCCCTTGATCATCCCCCGTCGCCAGTGTCACTAAGCAATCGTTTTTCTGATTGCTGTATTAGTGTCACTGGTGACGCTAGTTAGGGAGGAAAATATATAGGTTCGCTGTCAGCTTTTTATAGCATCAGGGACCCCCATATACTACCTAATAAAGATTTTAACCCCTTGATTGCCCCCTAGTTAACCCTTTAACCAGTGATCACCGTATAAGTGTTACGGGTGACGCTGGTTTATTACCTAATAAAGGTTTAGCCCCCTGATCGCCTGGCGGTGATATAACTTAGGTTTTAAGGCCAGATAGGGTCTGCGTCATCCCAGGCAGTGTCAGGTTAGCGCCAGTACTGCTAACACCCACGCACGCAGCACACACCTCCCTTAGTGGTATAGTATCTGAACGGATCAATATCTGATCCGATCAGATCTATACTAGCGTCCCCAGCAGTTTAGGATTCCCAAAAACGCAGTGTTAGCGGGATCAGCCCAGATACCTGCTAGCACCTGCGTTTTGCCCCTCCACCCAGCCCAGCCCAGCCCACCCAAGTGCAGTATCGATCAATTACTGTCATTTACAAAACACTAAACGCATAACTGCAGCGTTCACAGAGTAAGGCCTGATCCCTGCGATCGCTAACAGTTTTTTTGGTAGCGTTTTGGTGAACTGGCAAGAACCAGCCCCAGGCAGTGTCAGGTTAGTGCCAGTAGCGCTAACACCCACGCACGCACCATACACCTCCCTTAGTGGTATAGTATCTGAACGGATCAATATCTGATCCGATAAGATTTATACTAGCGTCCCCAGCAGTTTAGGGTTCCCAAAAATGCAGTGTTAGCAGGATCAGCCCAGATATCTGCTAGCACCTGTGTTTTGCCCCTCCGCCCAGCCCAACCCAGCCCACCCAAGTGCAGTATCGATCGATCACTGTCACTTACAAAACACTAAATGCATAACTGCAGCGTTCGCAGAGTAAGGCCTGATCCCTGCGATCGCTAACAGTTTTTTTGGTAGCGGTTTGGTGAACTGGCAAGCACCAGCCCCAGGCAGCATCAGGTTAGTGCCAGTAGCACTAACACCCAGGCATGCACCATACACCTCCCTTAGTGGTATAGTATCTGAACGGATCAATATCTGATCCGATCAGATTTATACTAGCGTCCCCAGCAGTTTAGGGTTCCCAAAAATGCAGTGTTAGCGGGATCAGCCCAGATACCTGCTAGCACCTGCGTTTTGCCCCTCCGCCCAGCCCAGCCCAGCCCACCCAAGTGCAGTTTCGATCGATCACTGTCACTTACAAAACACTAAACGCATAACTGCAGCATTTGCAGAGTCAGGCCTGATCCCTGTGATCGCTAACAGTTTTTTTGGTAGCGTTTTGGTGAACTGGCAAGCACCAGCAGCCTAGTACACCCTGGTTGTAGTCAAACCAGCACTGCAGTAACACTTGGTGATGTGGCGAGTCCCATAAGTGCAGTTCAAGCTGGTGAGGTGGCCAGCACAAGTAGTGTCCCGCTGCCACCAAGAAGAAGACAAACACAGGCCCGTAGTGCCCATAATGCCCTTCCTGCTGCATTTGCCAATCCTAATTGGGAACCCACCACTTCTGCAGCACCTGTACTTCCCCCATTCACATCCCCAACCAAATGCAGTCGGCTGCATGAGAGGCATTTTCTTTATGTCCTCCCGAGTACCCCTACCCAATGAACCCCCGCGAAAAAGATGTTGTGTCTGCAGCAAGCGCAGATATAAGCATGACACCCGCTATTATTGTCCCTCCTGTCCTGACAATCCTGGTCTTTGCATTGGTGAATGTTTTGAACGCTACCATACACTAGTTGAGTATTAGCATAGGGTACAGCATTGCACAGACTAGGCACACTTTCACAGGGTCTCCCAAGATGCCATTGCATTTTGAGAGACCTGAACCTGGAACCGGTTACAGTTATAAAAGTTACAGTTAGAAAAAAAAGTGTAAAAAAAAAAAAATATATATAAAATTAAAAAAAACACAAAAATAGTTGTTGTTTTATTGTTCTCTCTCTCTCTCTCTCTCTCTCTCTCTCTCTCTCTCTCTCTCTCTATTCTCTCTCTATTGTTCTGCTCTTTTTTACTGTATTCTATTCTGTAATGTTTTATTGTTATCATGTTTGCTTTTCAGGTATGCAATTTTTTATACTTTACTGTTTACTGTGTTTTATTGTTAACCATTTTTTTTTGTTTTCAGGTACGCCATTCAGCTGCAGCACAGATTTATTTATCTTGACAGCAACAGCATTTGCTCCCACAATATATAAAGCCGTGACTCCAGCGGAGGTGATATATGCCAAAGCATGGGGGCAGCAGGGGGAGAGGCCCCATGCTTCGGCATATATAAATGGTGCATGTATGCCCATCATTAGAAGTGGGTGGATGAAGGGAGGTATTCTAATGGTGGGGATTCCCACCAATCAATCTCTTTTTTTCATGCAGCCCACAGGCTGCATGAAAAAAAAGATTACAATATATGCCCAACAAGGCCCAGCAACGTACTGGACTTTGAGTGTTATACCAGAATGATGCCTGCAGGTTTAGGTATCATCTTGGTATCATTCTTTTCAGCCAGCGGTCGGTTTTCATGTAAAAGCAATCCTAGCAGCTAATTAGCCTCTAGACTGTTTTTACAAGCAGTGGGAGGGAATGTCCCCCCCCCTCCCACCGTCTTCCATGTTTTTCTCTGGCTCTCCTGTCCCAACAGGGAACCTGAAAATGCAGCCGGTGATTCTGCCAGCTGACTGTAGAGCTGATCAGAGACCAGAATGGCTCCAATCATCTCTATGGCCTAAGAAACCAGAAGCTACGAGCATTTCATGACTTAGATTTCACCGGATGTAAACAGCGCCATTGTAAAAATGGGAAAGCATTTTATCACACTGCTCTTGGTGTGGTCAGATGCTTTGAGGGCAGAGTAGAGATATAGGGTCTAATAAACCCCATTTTTTTCAAAAAAGAGTACTTGTCACTACCTATTGCTATCATAGGGGATATTTACATTCCCTGACATAACAATAAAAATTCTAAAAAAAAAATGAAAGGAACAGTTTAAAAATAAGATAAAAAAAGCAAAAAAAAAAAAAAAAAGCACCCCTGTCCCCCCCTGCTCTCGCGCAAAGGCGAATGCAAGCATTGGTCTGGCGTCAAATGTAAACAGCAATTGCACCATGCATGTGAGGTATCACCATGAAGGTCAGATCGAGGGCAGTAATTTTAGTAGTAGACCTCCTCTGTAAATCTAAAGTGGTAACCTGTAAAGGCTTTTAAAAGCTTTTAAAAATGTATGTAGTTTGTCGCCACTGTACGTTTGTGTGCAATTTTAAAGTATGTCATGTTTGGTATCCATGTACTCGGCCTAAGATCATCTTTTTTAATTCATCAAACATTTGGGCAATATAGTGTGTTTTAGTGCATTAAAATTGAAAAAAGTGTGTTTTTTCCCCAAAAAATGTGTTTGAAAAATCGCTGCGCAAATACTGTGTGAAAAAAAAAAAAAAATGAAACACCCAGCATTTTAATCTGTAGGGCCTTTGCTTTAAAAAAATATATAATGTTTTGGGGTTCAAAGTAATTTTCATGCAAAAAAAAAATTTTTTTTCATGTAAACAAATAGTATCAGAAAGGGCTTTGTCTTCAAGTGGTCAGAAGAGTGGGTGATGTGTGACATAAGCTTCTAAACGTTGTGCATAAAATTCCAGGACAGTTCAAAACCAAATGACCCCATTTTGGAAAGTAGACACCCCAAGCTATTTGCTGAGAGGCATGTCGAGTCCATGGAATATTTTATATTGTGACACAAGTTGCAGGAAAAAGACAAGTTTTTTTTTTTTTTATTTGCGCAAGTTGTCACTAAATGATATATTGCTCAAACATGCCATGGGAATATATGAAATTACACCCCAAAATACATTCTGTTGCTTCTCCTGAGTATGGAGATACCACATGTGTGAGACTTTTTGGGAGCCTAGCCGCATACGGGACCCCAAAAACCAAGCACCGCCTTCAGGGTTTCTAAGGGTGTAAATTTTTGATTTCACTCCTCACTGCCTATCACAGTTTCGGAGGCCATGGAATGCCCAGATGGCACCCCCCCCCCCAATGACCCCATTTTGGAAAGTATACACCCCAAGTTATGTGCTGAGAGGTATGGTGAGTATTTTGCAGACCTTGCTTTTTGTCACAAAGTTTTGAAAATTGAAAAAAGAAAAACAAAATACATTTTTCTTTTCTTTCTTCATTTTCAAAAACAAATGAGAGCTGCAAAATACTCACCATGCCTCTCAGCAAATAGCTTGGGGTGTCTATAAAGAGATACATATTGTTGGATCATTTCCAGATACAGATAGGTGTCTCCAATCCCTGGTAATGTGTAAAAGAAAGAACTTTTAGGAGGTAGCCTAAGCTCCCCTATAGAAATGGGATTTTTGGGGAGACAGTTACATCTGTATAACGAGGTAAGCACAAAATCATTGAGGTTCTTTAAAAACTAAATGTATTAATACAAAAATATAATGCATAATATAAAATCACAGAGTTCACATAATATATAGTTTATGAATGATGCTTGAATGTACTATTTCACAAGATGCTTGGATATGCAGAAGGCCTACATGTTTCGCAGTTTCCTGCTTCTTCAAGGGCATCGCATGCATCTATAAATTCATCTAGATTACATACAACAACATTAGAACCATAATTTATTGAATATATAATTGATAAGTGTTTCCTTAGAAACGTGTAAATGCTTACCCAATCAGAGATTGCAAGTGCTTTCAAAGCACGTGTATGGCGGAAGCTGATAGTCAGGACCCGGTTAACAAAGTCAGCCAACCGAGACCATTACCCTGTGGAAGCCAGATCCATAAGGGTTGGATAGTGGGATGTTGGATCACGCAGTGGCCAAGATATCAGGAGATTATTACCAGTGCTAGGGATGAGCCGAACACCCCCCTGTTTGGTTCGCACCAGAACATGCGAACAGGAAAAAAGTTCGTTTGAACACGCGAACACCGTTAAAGTCTATGGGACACGAACATGAATAATCAAAAGTGCTAATTTTAAAGGCTAATATGCAAGTTATTGTCATAAAAAGTGTTTGGGGACCTGGGTCCTGCCCCAGGGGACATGGATCAATGCAAAAAAAAGTTTTAAAAACAGCCGTTTTTTCAGGAGCAGTGATTTTAATAATGCTTAAAGTCAAACAATAAAAGTGTAATATCCCTTTAAATTTCGTACCTGGGGTGTGTCTATAGTATGCCTGTAAAGGGGCGCATGTTTCCTGTGTTTAGAACAGTCTGACAGCAAAATGACATTTTGAAGGAAAAAACTCATTTAAAACTACCCGCGGCTATTGCATTGCCGACAATACACACAGAAGTTCATTGATAAAAACGGCATGGGAATTCCCCAAAGGGGAACCCCGAACCAAAATTAAAAAAAAAAATGATGTGGGAGTCCCCCTAAATTCCATACCAGGCCCTTCAGGTCTGGTATGGATATTAAGGGGAACCCCGGCCAAAATTTAAAAAAAAATGACGTGGGGTTCCCCCTAAATTCCATACCAGACCCTTCAGGTCTGGTATGGATTTTAAGGGGAACCCCGCGCCAAAAAAAAAAAAACGGCGTGGGGTCCCCCCAAAGATCCATACCAGACCCTTATCCGAGCACGCAACCTGGCAGGCCGCAGGAAAAGAGGGGGGGACAAGAGTGCGGCCCCCCCCTCCTGAACCGTACCAGGCCACATGCCCTCAACATTGGGAGGGTGCTTTGGGGTAGCCCCCCAAAACACCTTGTCCCCATGTTGATGAGGACAAGGGCCTCATCCCCACAACCCTGGCCGGTGGTTGTGGGGGTCTGCGGGTGGGGGGCTTATCGGAATCTGGAAGCCCCCTTTAACAAGGGGACCCCCAGATCCCGGCCCCCCCCTGTGTGAAATGGTAAGGGGGTACAAAAGTACCCCTACCATTTCACTAAAAAACTGTCAAAAATGTTAAAAATGACAAGAGACAGTTTTTGACAATTCCTTTATTTAAATACTTCTTCTTTCTTCTATCTTCCTTCATCTTCTGGTTCTTCTGGTTCTTCTGGCTCTTCTGGTTCTTCCTCCGGCGTTCTCGTCCAGCATCTCCTCCGCGGCGTCTTCTATCTTCTTCTCCTCGGGCCGCTCCGCACCCATGGCATGGGGGGAGGCTCCCGCTCTTCTCTTCATCTTCTTCATCTTCTTCTCTTCTTCTCTTCTTCATTTTCTTCTCCGGGCCGCTCCGCACCCATGCTGGCATGGAGGGAGGCTCCCGCTGTGTGACGGCGATCCTCGTCTGACAGTTCTTAAATAACGGGGGGGGCCACCCGGTGACCCCGCCCCCCTCTGACGCACGGGACATGACGGGACTTCCCTGTGGCATTCCCCGTGATGTCACAGGGAAGTCCCGTCAAGTCACCGGGGTTCCCCTTTGGGGAATTCCCATGCCGTTTTTATCAATGAACTTCTATGTGTATTGTCGGCAATGCAATAGCCGCGATAGTTTTAAATGAGTTTTTTCCTTCAAAATGTCATTTTGCTGTCAGACTGTTCTAAACACAGGAAACATGCGCCCCTTTACAGGCATACTATAGACACCCCCCCAGGTACGAAATTTAAAGGGATATTACACTTTTATTGTTTGACTTTAAGCATTATTAAAATCACTGCTCCTGAAAAAACGGCCGTTTTTAAAACTTTTTTTGCATTGATCCATGTCCCCTGGGGCAGGACCTGGGTCCCCAAACACTTTTTATGACAATAACTTGCATATTAGCCTTTAAAATTAGCACTTTTGATTTCTCCCGTAGACTTTTAAAGGGTGTTCCGCGGCATTTGAATTTGCCGCGAACACCCCAAATTGTTCGCTGTTCGGCGAACTTGCGAACAGCCAATGTTCGAGTCAAACATGAGTTCGACTCGAACTCGAAGCTCATCCCTAACCAGTGCCATTAATCTAAAAATTAAAATTTAAAAATGACTGTTTATTTAACATAAATGGATCAGTGGTGGGGTACTCGTATATCTGACCGATTGAACAACTATGTCCGTATTTTCAAAGCAGTCACAGATGATCCATAATGTGGATCAAAAGTGACCCGACCCGGGCCACCAATGGCACACAGTGAAAACATAGTAAACTAGAAAAAAGAAAAATAGACTACGCAAAAGTTGATCAAATATATCTATGTATAAAGAATAATCATATTAATAAGATTGACACTAGTAAATTGATTACATAATAAAGTTGTATCCACAGAAACTAGTACATCTAGATATACCATGCTGATTATGAGCCATCTATGGGACAGAGCGGAAAATGCACCAATGGTTTTGCATTGCAGCCTATGTGGCATAAAGGTACCAAAAGTGTATTAAAGTATGCAGCTGTGGTTTCAGGGCACACCTACATTGCTGTGATAGGGTCTTTGCTATTATGGACACTCAGCCTCTAATGGCATTCTCTAACATGCCTAACAAGGCAGGTAGATGCGCCGAGTAACATGTCCACTATAGTATGCAAGTTTCTCTGGCTATATAACATGGCATGGGTAAGGGGAGGTATAGCCCAGTTACCTATGAGGTATCCGATACACCACGGCGGAAGAGCTCCCGCCCGCTGTGTGGTACACTCGCTGTCGCAAATAAGTGATGGTGAGAGCGCTCTCATCATCAGCTTGGGGTGTCTACTTTCCAAAATGGTGTCATTTGGGGGGGTTTTGTGCCATCTTGGCATTTTATGGCCTTGGAAACTGTGATAGGTAGTGAGGAGTGAAATCAAAAATTTACACCCTTAGAAATCCTGAAGGCAGTGCTTAGTTTTCGGGGCCCCGTACGCAGCTAGGCTCCCAAAAAGTCCCACACATGTGGTATCCCCATACTCAGGAGAAGCAGCAGAATGTATTTTAGGGTGTAATTCCACATATGCCCATGGCATGTTTGAGCAATATATAATTTAGTGACAACTTTGTGCAAAAAAAAAAAAGTTTGTAATTTTCCCGCAACTTGTGGCAAAATATAAAATATTCCATGGACTCATCATGCCTCTCATCAAATAGCTTGGGGTGTCTACTTTCCAAAATGGGGTCATTTGGGGGGGTTTGAACTGTCCTGGCATTTTATGGTCTTCAAAACTGTGGTAGGTAGTGAGGAGTGAAATCAAAAATTTACGCCCTTAGAAATCCTGAAGGTGGTGCTTGGTTTTCGGGGGCCCGTACGCGGCTAGGCTCCCAAAAAGTCCCACACATGTGGTATCCCCATACTAAGGAGAAGCAGATAAATGTATTTTGGGGTGCAATTCCATATATGCCCATGGCCTGGGTGAGCAATATATCATTTAGTGACAACTTTTTGTAATTTTTTTTTTTTAGTCATTATTCAATCACTTGGGACAAAAAAAATTAATATTCAATGGGCTCAACATGCCTCTCAGCAATTTCTTTGGGGTGTCTACTTTCCAAAATGGGGTCATTTGGGGGAGTTTTGTACTGCCCTGCCATTTTAGCACCTCAAGAAATGAGATAGGCAGTCATAAACTAAAAGCTGTGTAAATTCCAGAAAATGTACCCTAGTTTGTAGATGCTATAACTTTTGCGCAAACCAAAAATATACACTTATTGACATTATTTTTACCAAAGACATGTGGCTGAATACATTTTGGACTAAATGTATGACTAAAATTGAATTTATTGTATTTTTTTTATAACAAAAAGTAGAAAATATTGTTTTTTTTCAAAATTTTCGGTCTTTTTCCATTTATAGTGCAAAAAATAAAAACCGCAGAGGTAATCAAATAGCATCAAAAGAAAGCTCTATTTGTGGGAACAAAAGGAAGCAAATTTTGTTTGGGTACAGCATTGCATGACCGCGCAATTAGCAGTTAAAGCAACGCAGTGCCAAATTGTAAAAAGTGCTCTGGTCAGGAAGGGGGTAAATCCTTCCGGGGCTGAAGTGGTTAAACAGCAAGGCTAGGCCTACAATTAGTAAAGACACTGCAGAGAATACAGTAGTGTAAAATTGACTAGCAGCAGGACAATTTTATTGAGCAAGGCAAGGCCCAGATTTATTAGAGACAAAGAGTGCAAGCTGGAATTTTACTACAAAAGCTAAGATACTGCAGAGATACAGCAATGTAAAATTGACAGGCAGCGGAGACAATTCTCATCAGGGATGATTGGGCTAACCAGTGTATGACTAACTTTTATTTTATCTACTTTATGAAGATATTGGGTGCAGTGAATGTGAGTAATGTTATTTTAGATGCTTTAGGTACACACTGTACTTGTACTTTTTTTTTTTTTTTCCATATGAAATGCAGATCCAAAAACATTTGGTCAGTAACAAATAGATGCTACACTTTGACCACCCCAAGCTTAACAAAAAGGTCATATCAACATAAAAAAGTTAAAAATACCCAAATAAATAAAGAAAAGATATCACCCCTAAAATACAAGCCCACTTTTTGTATTCAATGTTTTTATTGAATTTTGCAAGATTTAACATATATGTGAATAGAAGCAATAACATAATGCTGAAGGAAAGTCTAATACATTGAAATGTGCATCACATAGACAATCCAGATCATATAGTATAGAATGTACAAAACGTACAATATGACATATCAAAAGATATTAGTAAAGTATTTACTGTCCGTCCATGGTTTCCATAATCCGTCAAATAAGGCACGCGTGGAGTTTTTGTGAGAACACATTTTTTTTATTTGAAAATTGCATATTAATTATGTCTATGGTTTCAGAAGGGTTATGTGCCATATTTTTCATCCAGTGCCTGGCTATCATTATTTTGGCTGCCAATAAAGTGTGTATGATGAGTGTAGGATGACCGTCCTTTGGTTATGAGAAAATTTCTCTATATAGAGATGCAGGATGGCAAGGGCAGAGTCAGGTTTAGATAGTACTCCTGTGGTTTGTGAGATCATAGAGAATATTTTTCTACAGTAGCTGGTAAGGCTTTTACAGGTTCAAAATATATGAATAAGATTACCTATTTGTCTACACCCCCTCCAACACAGGGGAGAGTGGGATTGGGAAAATTCTTATAGCTGGTATGGTGTACCACCGGGTAAGTATTTTTTGTGTTTGCTCCCAGTGGGCTATACAATGAGACATTGAGTAGTTACAACATATGGCCATTGTCCATTGTGTTTTAGAGAAAGATAAATGGAGGTCCTCTTCCCATTTTAACATGGGGGCATCTTAGAGAATGTTGTTTTTGTTTTGTAAGGTGTTATATAGTAAAGATATACCTTTGTGGGTGGAGTTTAGTGAGAACAGGAAGTGCCAGATGTGCCAGATGATCAGATATCATCATACAAGGTGGGGGGTGTTTAGATAGGAAGGTGGAAATTCTTGTATATGTATAGGATGCAGATCTGGGGAGGCTAAACTCTGTCAGGGTTTCAGTTGGTTGATATGAAAAAGATGATCCACCCATTGAATTCCTGACTCTTCCCAATGTTTAAGGGAAATACAAGGGAAAAGGTGTTCTAGAGTTCTCAATGAGTAAGGGATACGATGCTGTATAGATCCCTGGAAGGGTTGGGATGTGAGTTTTCTCCATGCTAGTATAGAAGCACGGGTAGTTAAAGGAAGGGATTTAATGTTCAGTGGGACCCAGGAGTCTGCTAACAGAAGGTGGTGTAATTTAGCTGAATGTGTGTGTGGTTTCAATGTCAATCATAAGCCCACTTTTTAAATCAGAGTTCCAGTTTTTTTTAGTTTATTAAAAGTCAGCAGCTACAAAAAGTGTAGCTGCTGACTTTTAATAAGCAGACACTCACCTGTCCCATGGTCCAGCGATGTGGGCACATGGAGCCTCGCTCCTCTCCCCCTCCTCTCCGTGGTGCCACCATAGGAACTGAGGGCACCCGGCCGTGACAGCTTGCGGCTTCATGGCCGGGCGTACATTGCACACGCGCAAGTCACGCTGCGCTCTCCGAGTGGACAGGCAATCTTCTGGGACCTGTGACATGTCCCAGAAGATTGCAGAGAGGGAGGGGCCGTCTAGGGGGAGAGGAGGAGTTGCATGGTTGGCCTGAAGTCGGAAGCAGGTAGTAGGACAGGAAGTCTCACTCATAACCAAATGTGGCATGTAAGGGGGCGAGGAGTGCTTAAAGTGGAAAGTTCCACTTTAAGCACTTGTCCACTGGACACGTATACCCCCTTCCTAATCAGGCCAATTTTCAGCTTTCAGCGCTCTCACATTTTTAATGACAATTACTCAGTCATACAACACTGAACCCATATTATATGTTTTTACATTTTTCACACAAATAGTGATTTGTTTTGGTGGTATTTAATCACCACTGTTTTTTTTTAATTTTTTGTACTATAAATGAAAAAAAAAGAATTGTAAAAAAACAAAACATTTTCTTTATTTCTGTTAGCAAATTAGTAATTTTTCTTCATAAACTTTGACCAAAATTTATACGACTACATTTCTTTGGTAAAAATAACCCAAATCAGAGAGGCTAACAAGCCAGGAAAGTGCAAATACCCCCCAAATGACCCTTTTTTTTTAAAGTAGACATTCCAAGGTATTTAGTAAGAAGCATGGTGAGTTTTTTGCTATTTTTTCCCCACAGTTTATTGCAAAATTAAGATTTTTTTTGTAACTTTTACAAAATTGTCATATTAACAGGTTATTTTCTCACATGGCATATGCATACTAGCAACTACACCCCCAAAACACATTCTGCTACACCTCCTGGGTATGGAAATACCAAATGTGTGAGACTTTTTTACAGCCTAGCCACTTAAAGATGCCCAACATGCAGGGAGCACCATCAGGTGTTCTAGTTACATAAATTACACATCTAATTTCCTGACTACCTATCACGTTTTTGAAGACCCTGGAGCACCAGGACAATGGAAACACCCACAAAATGACCCAATTTTTAATGGAAACACCCAAAAAATGACCCCATTTTGGAAAGCAAACTACCCAATTTATATTATATGAGGCATAATGAGTGTTTTGAATGTCATTTTTCACACGGTTTTAGAAAATTTGGAAATAAAATGAAAATGAATTTTTATAAACACATTTTTCACACATTTTTATGGGATTGACGGGCACTGATGAGGATACCAATGATAAGGTGACACTGATGGACACACACTGATGGGCACTGTTGGGCACTGATGAGCACTAATAGGGCAGTGTGGTGGCACCGATGAGCACTGTATTTGCACTGATGATCACTTTGGTAGCACTAATGATCACTTTAGTGGCAATGATGAGCACTCACTGATGATGCTGTAGGTCACTGATGATCACCGATAAGCACTCACTGATGTGCACTGTAGGGCACTGATGTGCACTGATGGCACTGATAAGCACGCACTGATGAGCACTGTAGGGCACTGATGGCACTGATGTGCACTGTAGTGACACTGATGAGCACTGTAGTGGCACCGTACGGCACTGATAGGCACTGTAATGGCACAGAGGAGCTGTGTAGTGGCACTTATGAGCAGTGTAGTGCCACTGATGATCACTGTAGTGGCACTGTAGGGCACTGATTAGCACTGCAGTGGCACTGTATGGCACTGATGGCATTGTAGGGGCACTGTGGGGACACTGATGGCACTGTAGGGGGACTTATTGCACTGTGATGGCACTGTAGGGGCACTGATGGCACTGTCGGGGTACCGGGGGCACTCTGGATCATGCCACCTTACGCTGCTGCAGTGTTTCTCTCTCCTCACACCGATACAGCATGTGAGAAGAGGAGAGAGAAACACTGCAGCAAGGTGAGCTAAACTGGGCATGATCCCTGTTTGTTGACAAAGTGATCCCTCCATCATTGCACAGAGCGATCACATGGTAAAGGGCCTCTGTAATTCTCCCTTTATCCTGATCCGTGATGCGCTAGATCCTGAGGACACACCGATTGTGGACACTTCTGTGTGCGTGCACCAGGGGGTTGCGCAAGCACAGGGGCTGTCATATGACGGCCTCCCAGTACTGTAGCCGTCAGTCAGCTATAGCACCATCAGCAAGTGGTTAAAAGCAAGCCCTTGCAGCATGAAAAAATAAAAAAAGTTAAACCTAAAAAAAGAACCATCAAAGTACAATACAAGCCAATAGAACCCTCAAAATAAATTAAAGCCTGAATACCCTGTGAAAAAGTTCCCTTTCTTTAGAGGAAGCCTTGCAATTCAACCTAAACCTAAAATTCAACCTAATATAAAGACCCTTTTAACATAATACAATATACCCAAAGTAAGTGAAATCCATAATACGGTCTCACTGAAACAGAGCCTGTTTTTTATTTAAGGAAAGACTTGCAGCAAAATAAAAATGGTATGAACAGGACAGCAGCTAAGAGTAATCACTAACCTCAAATCAACCAAAAAAAATAAAAAAATAAAAATAAGAATAACAAAACAAGCAGCGAAGAAGTACACATTACTAATCTTGCGCTATGCAGTTTGTCAGCTTTCCCTGTTATAGCTAAAACAGCTTCCAAAACACTGATACTATGGCTACTCTGTGCCGCATTCCCCACACCTCTTTTGGTAGGGGGAGTGCTAATTTATCCAAAATTCCCCTTATTGGCCCTACTCATCATAGTCCAAGGCCATACAGTGCATTATGTAAAAGAGGGTAAATCTGGGGGGGGGGCGTGGCATGTGGCTAGAACGATGGTAGCATGATACAGCTGCTCCGCTTGGCCACCCGGGACTTCAACCTTTAGTGGGTACCTTTGTTCACCTCACAGGTCACAACTGGCTCCTGCTGCACTACATACTCAAGCAGCATGACAGTTCAGCCATGAGTTGCATGACCTAGGGGATAGAGTTGCAAATGTGGAATATTCCATGGGGAATATATGTCATCATTCAATACACTAGTTGACACTCATACATCACATTCTAAAGATATAGCTTAAAGCAACAATGGATGACATGGAGGACAGGTCCCGGAGGAATAATATCAAGATTAGGGGAATTCCTGAAACTATTCCAGCCACCCAGCTGCAGCAATATGTCAGGGAACTCTTTTCAGCACTGGTGCCATCCTTATCTACCACAGAATTTTTTATAGACAGGATCCATAGATTACCAAAACCTTCCTCCCTGGCCATTGAAGTGCCAAGAGATGTTCTGCCAAACAAAAGAATGATCATCTCTGATTTCAAACAGGCCAACATGCTACCGGAGGGTTACTGTGGACTACAACTGACCTGTCAAGATATACCCTCCAATGCCGCAGGAACCTGGCTACAATAACAAAGGCTCTGAGGAACCACAAAATCCCTCATAAATGGAAATACCCCGCATCTCTCTCCATCAAGTACAATGGATCTATGTCCCTGATATCATCCTTGGAGGAAGGCCTACAAGCTCTCCAGCAGTGGGGAATCTTGCCTTCCCCCTTGTCGAATGACTCTCCCACCCCTGCCCCAGATGCTTTGTCTTACAACTGGCAAGTTGTGTCCTGCAAGAGATCTTCAAAGAAAAAGTTTAAAAAATGGTGGTACCAGTGGCGGCCCGTGCATTGTGGCTGCCCCTCTATCTCTGCTGCCACCTCCCCATCCATGCGCCCGGCCCCTTTCAGGATGCTGGACACATGGACTCCTATGGCGGAGGCAGGAGGGGGTGTATTTTTTGAAGCACCTTATTAGAGCCAGAGGCTCTAATAGGCTTCAAAAAAGGGTGGGCTCGGGGCGCAGTGAGACCTGTTTCCTGATTGGCCAAAGAGCCAGGCATCCCTATTGGATGCTCAGAGCTTTGGCGGAAGTAGGACAGAGCGGTGGAAGCTTACTGGAAAGGAGACGCCAGAGAAGGAGACACCTAGAAAGCGCTGGGCCCAGTCCTCCTGCATGGGGTGTCCCGCTTTCCATCCGTGGGGGGGTGTCCCGTGATCCGTTTGCGGGGGTGTGTGAGCGGGGTGTCCCGGGAGGCACAGTGGCAGCATTTGAGGGCACAGTGGCAGTGTTTGATGGGCAGACTGGCAGCATATGATGGCACAGTGGCAGAATTTGATGGCACATTGGCAGCATTTGGGCCCAGTGGCAGCATTTGATAGGCACAGTGGCTGCAATTGCAGCATTTGAGAGCACAGTGGCAGTGTTTGATGGCACAGTGGCAACATTTGATGGGCACACTGGCAGCATTTGATGGGCACACTGGCAGCATATGATGAGCACACTGGCAGTGTTTGATGGCACAGTGGCAGTGTTTAATGGGCACAGTGGCAGCATTTGATGGCACAGTGGCAGCATTTGATGGGCACACTGGCAGCATATGATGGGCACACTGGCAGCATACAGTATGATGGGCACACTGGCAGCGTTTGATGGGCACACTGGCAGCATTTGATGGCACAGTGACAGCATTTGATGGCACAGTGGCAGCATTTGATGGGCACACTGGCAGCATATGATGGGAACACTGGCAGCATATTATGGGCACACTGGCAGCGTTTGATGGCACAGTGGCAGTGTTTAATGGGCACAGTGGCAGCATTTGATGGCACAGTGGCAGCGTTTGGGCACAGTGGCAGCGTCTGATGGTCACAGTGGCTGCAATTGATGGCACAATGACAGCATTTGATGGCACAGTGTCTACGTTTATTGGGCACAATGGAAGCATTTGATGGCACAGTGGCAGCGTTTGGGCACAGTGGCAGCATTTGATGGCACAGTGGCAGCGTTTTATCGGCACAGTAGCTGCAGTTGATGGCACAGTGGCAGCATTTGAGGGCACAGTGGCAGCATTTGATGGGCACAGAGGCAGTGTTTGTTGGCACAGTGGCAGCGTTTGGGCACAGTGGCAGCATTTGATGGCACAGTGACAGCTTTTGATGGGCACAATGGCTGCAATTGATGGCACAGTGGCAGCATTTGAGGGCATAGTGGCAGCTTTTGATGGCACAGTGCAGCCTTTAATGGGCACAGTAGCAGCGTTTAATGGGCACAGTGGCAGCATTTGATAGCACAGTGGCAGCATTTGGGCATAGTGGCAGCGTTTGGGCACAGTGGCAGCGTTTGATGACACAGTGGCAGTGTTTGATGGGCACAGTGGCAGCGTTTGATGTGCACAGTGGCAGCGTTTGATGGCACAGTGGCAGCATCTGATGGACACAGTGGCAGCATTTGAGGGCACAGTGGTATCGTCTGATGGGCACAGTGGCAACGTTTGATGGCACAGTGACAGCCTTTGATGGCACAGTGGCAGCATTTGCGTTCACAGTGGCAGCATTTAAGGGCACAGTGGCTGCAATTTTCAAAAAATGTTTGCGCCCCCCAAAAATTTTGAGCACCAGCCACCACTGTCCTCTATCTATTCACAGGAAACACTGAGTTGTGTGACAGTAGTAACTTGGGCAATATAAATGGTGAAGGGAACAAATGTATTTTCTCTGTAGCAGCCACTCATGGCAGTATCCTGCAGCTGTGAAGAAGACAGTGCAGGGATGACTTTTAGCAGAAGCAGTCAACTGCAGGTAATGGGATAGACACCTATACACATCCCCAATGTGTTTGGTGCTGCAACCCCCCCCCCCCCCCCCCAAAAAAAAAAAATACCAAGCTTCAGCTTTAATGTCAAGAATTACTTCCAATTGTCTACCAATCAATCAATCAATATTAAAATGTGTAATCTGACAATCATATTTGCTGCTATCTTTCCGCCTAAATAAATATCACATCTCACATTCTCAGCACCTAAACCTAATATTACTGACATTCCTGCACTGAAGTACAAAGTATATTGTCAAAGTCAGTGTGTCATGGAGCCACATTTCAAATGATTACATTTTGAAAGAGAGCATTACAATGTTATGTGCTATAATAACTTGTCACTTTATCATCTCATTTTTATCCTCTAACTAGACTGCATACTACTCTGGCATGTAGATTGGTATACATTTTAATAATAAGATGAAAAGTCCAGTAAAAAGGTAGATTTTTAGGCAAAGGGCTCAAAGAAATGTAGAAAAAAAGGATTCTTATAAATAGTAGATATTCAGACAGAAATACTTTTGTCATTGAAGTGACATAGAGAACAGTTTTGGATGAGCAGACTAGTGCCAGTCATTTTACCAGACAACAGATACAAATGATTTCTACTTTATTTTTCTTTTATTCCTAATCCTCCAGTTTTCTGAGAGGGACTGACTTTTGAAGATCTGGACCCAACCATAGATCTTCTGGTGTGCACATCTGTACTGCTTGCTGTGCTATTTTTTTCAGCACGTCCCCACCTTGTCTATTGTCTCTCTGCCTTGAGTCTGTGCCTTACTGTACTTTGCAGGGACTAGATATACATGTGCTCAAATCCCAATAGCTTGTACATGCATTTAAACTATCAGGTGCTCAAGGGGTGTGACCACAGCCATAATGTTTACTGTACTTTGCTTCTCCTACTTGTTCTGCTTCATATCTCCCACCATTCTATCTAGTATCTCCACTCTGTTCTACCCACCAACACATATATTTTGTTTGCCTGCTATAGGGCTTTTTCTTTTTTTTCTGTATGTAATGCATTGGATTTGTCTCCAGTCTGTAGTTCCATCCTCTTGACTTGCACCAAAGATATTATATACCTTTTTGGTTACCTTGTTTCCTAGAATCGTGTTTGTAGTTACCTTGTCCCCTCTAATCTTGCCTATACCTTGTTTCATCTCTGCCCCTGCCTGATCATCTTTTATTTTTTTTGGTATTTGATGCTTAGACTTAAGATCAAGCCTAATTCTTCTATAACATGGGATGACACTTTAGAAGAGTCTGATGAAGCTGCACACCCCGAAACAAATGTTTGAAAAAGGGAAAATGGAGGTTCCCGGTGGGGTTTTTTAGCAGCAATTATAAATCAAAAAGGGTTTTATTCAAAAAGTTGATTTTATTAACAAAATACTCTGGACATAGACCATGCAAGGCAGAGATTTAAAAACATGAGCTCCGGTTTACATAATGCGTGATACAGTGGGTTAGGTAACAAATCAGACAATGAATTGGTATCATGTAAAAATTGTTATGAGAGGTATACATACAGCGATGCTACCTATAACATTAATTATAGTTATACTGTACAATGTTGGAGAAAACCCCAATGCATTTCAACCTTACTGGGTCATGGTCTTCCCCAGGGGGTTCTTTATAATTCTACAATAACATCGGCACAATGGCACGGGCAGGCATAAGGGCTTACCTGTACATCCCTGCCTGCCCGCGGGCGCGCCTGCGGCGGTTGGATTCTCGTCAGGAGCGATCCGAGGTGAGGGGGAGGCCACTCATTTGTGGCCACCCCCTCATAATCGCTCCTGGTGAATTAAATGCTTCCTCGGCTTCTGTAATGTAAACAGAAGCGGAGAAAGTGATGTCATATCTCCTCGAGCCGGTCTTTTCGTTCCGGCGCCGAGGACAGAAGACATCAGTGTGAGTTTGCACCAATACTACACTTCCAGTAGAACACGCAGGCACACTTTTCACCCCCATCACCCCCCGATCACCCCCCTGTACCCCCTGTCACAGTGACACCAATAGCAGTTTTTTTTTCTGATTATTGCATTGGTGTCAGTTTGTGACAGTTATAAGGTGTAGGGCAGTTAGTGGTAGGCCCCTTTAGGTCTAGGGTACCCCCTTAACCCCCCCTAATAAAGTTTTAACCCCGTGATCACCCCCCATCACCAGTGTCACTAAGCGATCATTTTTCTGATCGCTGTATTAGTGTCACAGGTGACGCTAGTTAGGGAGGTAAGTATATAGGTTCGCCGTCAGCTTTTTATAGCATCAGGGACCCCCATATACTACCTAATAAAGGTTTTAACCCCCTGATTGCCCCCTAGTTAACCCTTTCACCAGTGATCACTGTATAACTGTTACGGGTGACGCTGGTTAGTTAGTTTGTTTATTATAGTTTCAGGGCACCCGCCGTTTATTACCTAATAAAGGTTTAACCCCCTAATCGCCTGGCGGTGATATAAGTTAAGTTTTAGGGTCAGATAGGGTCTGCGTCGCCCCAGGCAGTGTCAGGTTAGTGCCATTACCGCTAACACCCACGCACGCAGCATACACCTCCCTTAGTGGTATAGTATCTGAACGGATCAATATCTGATCCGATCAGATCTATACTAGCATCCCCAGCAGTTTAGGGTCCCCAAAAAGGCAGTGTTAGCGGGATAAGCCCAGATATCTGCTAGCACCTGCGTTTTGCCCCTCGGCCCAGCCCTGCCCAGCCCACCCAAATGCAGTATCGATCGATCACTGTCACTTACAAAAGACTAAACACATAACTGCAATGTTCGCAGAGTCAGGCCTGATCCCTGCGATTGCTAACAGTTTTTTGGTAGCGTTTTGATACAGTCGCTAACAGTCAGGAGCCTGTGAGTCTCACTAGTGTACCACTAAATTCAGAGCCCAAAATGGCAAATCGAAGGTACACTAGTGAAGAGGCCAACACGTTTCTGAGCATGACAGATAGTGAAGAGGAAGTCACTCATCTGTCAGATTCAGGCTCAGAATACGAACCTGTAGACAGCAGCGGCTCCATGACAGATAGCTCTGATGACGGAGTTGTGGTCCCTGCCAAGGTCAGGCATACCAGACCCCGAACTTCTTCTTCTGCTGTGGAGGTGCAAGAACCGCAGTGCTCTCATATGGAGCAGAGCAGTACTAGCGCCGCTATTCCTTTTGGTGAACTGGCAAGCACCAGCGGCCTATTCCTTCTGGTGAACTGGCAAGCACCAGCGGCCTAGTACACCCTGGTCATAGTCAATCCAGCACTGCAGTAACACTTGGTGACGTGGCAAGTCCCATAAGTGCAGTTCAAGCTGGCGAGGTGGCAAGCACAAGTAGTGTTCTGCTGCCACCAAGAAGACGAACATAGGCCCGTCATGCACATAGTGCCCTTTCTGCTGCATTCGCCAATCCTAATTGGGAACCCACCACTTCTGCAGCACCCGTACTTCCCCCATTCACTGGCCAACCCGGCATTCATGTGGAAACAGTTGATTTTATGCCACTTGATTTTTATTTGCTGTTTTTCACCAAAGATCTCTATAGATCTATTGTGGACCAAAGCAATTTGTATGCTGGTCAACACATTGCCACTATTCCCCAGTCCTCCCTTGCCAGATATTGGAAACCAATTACGGTTTCTGAATTTAAGATCTTTCTGGGCCTTTCCCTCCTCATGGGCATAACCAAAAAGAGTGAGTTGCGGTCATATTGGTCCACTGACCCAATTCACCATATGCCCGTGTTCTCTGCCTCCATGACCAGGGCATGATACAAGCAGATTTTATGGTTCATGCACTTCAACAACAATGAACTCTGTTGTCCTCGTGGAGACCCTGGATACGATCGGCTCTACAAAATTCGGCCCCTTTTAAACCACTTCAACCAACGTTTTGCAGACTTGTTTATCTCCCCATCAAGTTGTCTGCATTGATGAGTCCCTGATTAAGTTTTCTGGCCGCTTGTCATTCAAACAGTACCTTCCCAGCAAGCGTGTCAGATACGGTGTCAAGATGTATAAGCTCTGTGACACTGCCACAGGCTATACATGTAGTTTTATGGTTTATGAGGGAAAAGATAGTCACGTAGAGCCAACAAACTGCCCTGACTACATAGGAAGCGCTGGCAAGATTGTGTGGGACTTGGTGTCACCCTTATTCGGAAAGGGCTACCACTTATTTGTGGACAATTATTACACAAGTGTGCTACTTTTTAGTCACCTTTTTGATCATGAGATTGAAGCATGTGGCACCGAGCGACCTAATCACCGAGGCTTTCCCCAGCGGCTTGTAGATTCCCGTCTTAGGCTGGGGGAGAGAGCCTGCTTGCAGTATAATAATTTGCTCGCTATGAAGTGGAGGGATAATAAGAATGTTTTTGTTCTTACCTCCCTTCATGCAGACATGACGGTCCAAATTACTACGGCGACTGGTGTTGTGGAGAAACCCCTCTGTGTCCACAAATATAACCTCAATTTAGGAGGGGTGGACCTCAACGACCAGCTGTTGACGCCGTACCTAGTTGCCCGTAAGGCCAGACGCTGGTATGAAAAAGTGTCTGTATACTTATTTCAATTGGCTTTGCTGAATGCTCATGTGCTATACAGAGCTTCAGGATGGACTGGATCCTTCCTTAAATTCCAGGAAGAGATTGTCAGAGCCCTTCTGTTTCCAGATGGTGCTCCACCTCACCTTCCCAATCCAAATGCAGTAAGCCGGCTGCATAAGAGGCATTTTCCTTATGTCTTCCCGCGTACCCCTACCCAACGAGCCCCCAAAGAAAATGTTGTGTCTGTAGAAAGCGCGGATATAGGCGTGACACCCGCTATTATTGTCCCTCCTGTCCTGACAATCCTGGTCTTTGCATTGGTGAATGTTTTGAACGCTACCATATACTAGTTGAGTATTAGCGTAGGGTACAGCACTGCACAGACTAGGCACACTTTCACAGGGTCTCCCAAGATGCCATCACTCTTTGAGAGACCCGAACCTGGTACCAGTTACAAAAGTTACAGTTACAAAAAAAAGTGTAAAAAAAAAAAAAGTAAAAAAAAAAAAAAACACAAAAAAATATAAAATAAAAAAAACAAAAATAGTTGTCATTTTATTGTTCTCTTTCTCTCTATTCTCTTTCTATTGTTCTGCTCTTTTTTACTGTATTCTATTCTGCAATGTTTTATTGTTATTATCTTTTATCATGTTTGCTTTTCAGATATGTAATTTTTTTATACTTTACTGTTTACTGTGTTTTATTGTTAACCATTTTTTTTGTTTTCAGGTACGCAATTCAGCTGCAGCGCAGTCTTACTGTTATACTGTAATGTTATTTTGCTTTATTGTTAACCATCATTTGCTTAGCAGGTACCCCATTCAGTTGCAGCGCAGATTTATTTATCTTGACAGCAACAACGTTTGCTCCCACGATACATAAAGCCGTGACTCCAGCTCTGTCGGAGGTGATTTCACTACCACAGTTACATACTTCAGCTTATATGTCGAAGCATGGGGGCAGCAGGGGAGGAGGAGCGATTTGCTCCTACCTTTTGTGGGTGGATGCCCCCATGCTTCGGCATATATATATTTTAGGCACAGGTTGCGTTAAAAAATGTTTTATTTTTTACTATGTTTTTTGTATTTGCTTTGCAGGTATGGTAAGTCTTACTGTTATACTGTAATGTTACTTTGTTTTATTGTTAACCATCATTTGCTTAGCAGGTACACCATTCAGTTGCAGCACAGATTTATTTATCTTGACAGCAACAGCGTTTGCTCTCACAATACAAAAAGCCGTGACTCCAGCGCTGTTGGAGGTGATTTCACCACCGCAGTTAAAAAAAAGAGCATATATGCCAAAGCATGGGGGCAGCAGGGGCGGAGGAGCGATTTGCTCCTAACTTTTGGGGCGGATGCCCCCATGCTTCGGCATATATAAATGGTGCGTGTATGCCCATCATTAGAAGTGGGTGGATGAAGGGAGGTATTCTAATGGTGGGCATACCCACCGATCAATCTCTTTTTTTCGTTCAGCCCACAGGCTGCATGAAAAAAAAGATTACAATATATGTCCAACAAGGACCAGCAACTTACTGGTATGTTGCTGAACTTTGAGTGGTTATACCAGAATGATGCCTGCAGGTTTAGGTATCATCTTGGTATCATTATTTTCAGCCAGCAGTCGGCTTTCATGTAAAAGCAATCCTAGTGGCTAATTAGCCTCTAGACTGCTTTTACAAGCAGTGGGAGGGAATGTCCCCCCCACCATCTTCCATGGTTTTCTTTGGCTCTCCTGTTACAACAGGGAACCTGAGAATGCAGCCGGTGATTCAGCCAGCTGATCATAGAGCTGATCAGAGACCAAAATGGCTCCAATCATCTCTATGGCCTAAGAAACCGGAAGCTACCAGCAATTAATTACTTAGATTTCGCCGGATGTAAACAGCGTCATTGGAAAATTGGGAAAGCATTTTATCACATCGATCTTGGTGTGGTCAGATGCTCTGAGGGCAAAGGAGAGATCTAGGGTCTAATAGACCCCATTTTTTTCAAAAAAGAGTACCTGTCACTACCTATTGCTATCATAGGGGATATTTACATTCCCTGAGATAACAATAACAATGATAAAAAAAATGAAAGGAACAGTTTGAAAATAAGATAAAAAAGCAAAAAAAAATCAAGGAAAAAAAAAGCACCCCTGTTTCCCCCTGCTCTCGTGCAAAGGCAAGCGCAAGTGTCGGTCTGGCATCAAATGTAAACAGCAATTGCACCATGCATGTGAGGTTTCGCCGTGAAGGTCAGATCGAGGGAAATAATTTTAGCAGTAGACTTCCTCTGTAAATTGAAAGTGGTAACCTGTAAAGGCTTTTAAAAGCTTTTAAAAATGTATGTAGTTTGTCGCCACTGCACGCATTTTAAAGCATGTCGTGTTTGGTATCCATGCACTCGGCCTAAGATCATCTTTTTTATTTCATCAAACATTTGGGCAATATAGTGTGTTTTAGTGCATTAAAATTAAAAAAGCGTGTTTTTCCCAAAAAAATGCATTTGAAAAATCACTGCGCAAATACTATGTGAAAAAAAAAATGAAACACCCACCATTTTAATCTGTAGAGCCTTTGCTTAAAAAAATATATAATGTTTGGGGGTTCAAAGTAATTTTCTTGCAAAAAAAATATTTTTTCATGTAAACAAAAAGTGTCAGAAAGGGCTTTGTCTTCAAGTGCTTAGAAGAGTGGGTGATGTGTGACATAAGCTTCTAAATGTTGTACATAAAATGCAAGGACAGTTCAACCCCCCCAAAATGACCCCATTTTGGAAAGTAGACACCCCAAGCTATTTGCTGAGAGGCATGTCGAGTCCATGGAATATTTTATATTGTGACACAAGTTGCAGGAAAATGACAAGTTTTTTTTTGCACAAAGTTTTCACTAAATGATATTTTGCTCAAACGTGCCATGGCCTGAAATTACACCCCAAAATACATTCTGTTGCTTCTCCTGAGTATGGGGATACCACATGTGTGAGACTTTTTGGGAGCCTAGCTGCGTACGGGACCCCGAAAACCAAGCACCACCTTCAGGGTTTCTAAGGGTGTAAATTTTTGATTTCACTCCTCACTGCCTATTAGTTTCGGAGGCCATGGAATGTCCAGATGGCACAACCCCCCCAAATGACCCCATTTTGGAAAGTAGACACCCCAAGCTATTTGCTGAGAGGTATGGTGAGTATTTTGCAGACCTCGCTTTTTGTCACAAAGTTTTGAAAATTGAAAAAATAAGAAAAAATACATTTTTCTTTTCTTTCTTCATTTTCAAAAACTAATGAGATCTGCAAAATACTCACTATGCCTCTCCGCAAATAGCTTGGGGTGTCTACTTTCCAAAATGGGGTCATTTGGGGGGGTTTGTGCCATCTTAGCATTTTATGGCCTTCAAAACTGTGACAGGTAGTGAGGAGTGAAATCAAAAATTTACGCCCTTAGAAATCCTAAAAGCGGTGCTTGGTTTTTGGGGCCCCGTACGCAGCTAGGCTCCCAAACAGTCCCACACATGTGGTATCCCCGTACTCAGGAGAAGCAGCAGAATGCGCAAAAAAAATAAGTTTGTCATTTTCCCTCAATTTGTGGCAACATATGAAATTTTCCATGGACTCAACATGCCTCTCAGCAAATAGCTTGGGGTGTCTACTTTCCAAAATGGGGTCATTTGGGGGGATTTTGTGAAATCTTAGCATTTTATGGCCTTCAAAACTGTGATAGGTAGTGAGGAGTGAAATCAAAAATGTATGCCCTTAGAAATCCTGAAGGTGGTGCTTGGATTTTGGGGCCCCGTACCCAGCTAGGCTCCCATGAAGTCCCACACATGTGGTATCCCCGTACTCAGGAGAAGCAGCAGAATGTATTTTGGGGTGTAATTCCACATATGCCCATGGCATGTTTGAGCAATATATCATTTAGTGACAACTTTGTGCAAAAAAATAAATAAATAATTAAAAAGTTTGTCATTTTCCCGCAACTTGTGGCAAAATATAAAATATTCCATGGACTCAACATGCCTCTCAACAAATATCTTGGGGTGTCTACTTTCCAAAATGGGGTCATTTGGGGGGATTTTGTGCCATCTTAGCATTTTATGGCCTTCAAAACTGTGAGAGGTAGTGAGGAGTGAAATCAAAAATTTACGCCCTTAGAAATCCTGAAGGCGGTGCTTGGATTTTGGGGCCCCGTACGCGGCTAGACTCCCAAAAGGTCCCACACATGTGGTATCCCCATACTCAGGAGAAGCAGCAGAATGTTTTTTGCGGTGAAATACCACATATGCCTATGGCCTGTGTGAGCAATATATAATTTAGTGACAACTTTGTGCAAAAAAAAAGTTTGTCATTTTCCCGCAACCTGTGGCAAAATATAAAATATTCCATGGACTCAACATGCCTCTCAGCAAATAGCTTGGGGTGTCTACTTTCCAAAATGGGGTCATTTGTGGGGGGGGGGGTTGCCATCTTAGCATTTTATGGCCTTCAAAACTGTGATAGGTAGTGAGGAGTGAAATCAAAAATTTACGCCCTTAGAAATCCTGAAGGCGGTGCTTGGTTTCAGGGGCCCAGTACGTGGCTAAGCTCCCAAGGAGTCCCACACATGTGGTATCGCCGTACTCAGGAGAAGCAGCAGAATGTATTTTGGGGTGCAATTCCGCATATAACCATGGCATGTGTGAGCAATATATCATTAAGTGACATTTAGTGTAAAATATTTTTTTTTTGTAAATATTCAATCACTTGGGACAAAAAATAAAATATTCAATGGGCTTAACATGCCTCTCAGCAATTTCCTTGGGGTGTCTACTTTCCAAAATGGGGTCATTTTGAGGTGGGGGGTTGTACTGCCCTGCCATTTTAGCACCTCAAGAAATGAGATAGGCGGTCATAAACTAAAAGCTGTGTAAATTCCAGAAAATGTACCCTAGTTTGTAGACGCTATAACTTTTGCGCAAACCAATAAATATACGCTTACCAAGGTAATAAATATGGACAGAAATGAATTTCTAATACTCAGTCTGCACCGCAGACTGAGCTGTGGTGACGCCCGGAGGGTTGCTATAGCAACGATACACTACAAATTAGCTTAGAGGGATCAGCCCACCCATCTACTGAGGAAGGTCTGTGATTGGCTGATACGCGTCTAGAAGGGAGGAGCTGATAGTTACGTTCAGCCAGGCACTGTGCATGTGGACACGGCGGTGCTACTCTGGAGGTTTTTATGTGATTTTAAAAGCTTGTAAGTGCAACTTGTATGTTTGGGGGCTTTGAATAAATTTGTATACGAAGAACATTTTGGTCTCTATACTTATTATTTACATGTCCTGAACTCATGAAATCTTGAGCCAAGCTGGGAGATGTTTCATTGGATATTAATAAACTGTGTTACCATTAAGAAAAGAGCCATCTGGATTACCCACCATTGATTGGGAAGAGGAAGTGAGAGCAAAGAGCTCGTGGGGAGATCCACATATGAATTTTGACTCATCTGGGAGGTGAGCGCGCATTTTTACTGGTGGTGTTGTCCACTCCTTTTGAGGCCAAACAAACACTGTGGTGGAATTGTGTGGATACATTGATCACAAGAAGAGTTTTTTATGTTTTATTTTTTAATTTTTTCATTTTATGGACTATTCATTTATATGTAGGATTTATTTATTTTAGAGATTTGCACTTTATATTTATAATTTTACACATAGCGCTACATTTATTTATTTACTATCCATTAAGTACAAATAGACAGTTTTTGACAATTCCTTTAATAAAAAAGAAAAATAAAGTGTCCCGCGATGTCCATTTATCTTCAATCACGCCGCCCAACGGACCCGAAAAAACACTCCACCTCGATGGGAGGCCTCCCGGCGACTGTTGTCTCTTCGCTGTGACAGCTGTTATATAGGCAAGGGCAGGGCCACCTGGTGACGTGACCGAGTGACTTCACCCCCTTCTGATGTCATGTGATGTCATGTGACGTCAGAGGGGGCGGGGTCATCCAGTTACGTCAGCAGGTGCCCCCCTTGCCTATATAAGAGCTGTCAAAGGAAAAAGACAGCAGTCATCGGGAGGCCTGCAATTTAGGTGGAGTTTTTTCGCCGGGCGGCGTGATTGAAGATAGATGGACATCACGGGACACTTTTTTAATTATTTTTTTAAATGAAGGAATTGTCAAAAATTGTCTATTGTGGTTTTTACTTTTTGACATTTTTTATGGTGAATGGGTAGGGGTACAATTTTTCTGGGGGCTTCCAGATTCCGATAAGCCCCCGCCTGCAGACCTCGACAACCAATGGCAAGGGTTGTCAGAAAAAGGCTCTTGACCCAAAGCACCCTCCCCATTTTGAGGGCAAGTAGCATGGTATAGTTCAGGAGGGGGGGCGTTCGCTCACCCCCTTCCATCCTGTCTCCAGGCTGCTTGCTCAAATAAGGGTCTGCTATTGATTTGGGGGGGCACCACGCCAATTTTTTTTTAAATTTTGGCGTGGAGTTCCCATACCATACCATACCATACCTGAAGGGCCTGCTGGGGGGGACCCCACGTCAATTTTTTCCTTGGTTTGTTATCTATATTGCCGGTAGCCGGCAATACATTACAGCCGCGAGCAAGTTTAAATGAAATTTTTTACTTTAGAAATGTCATTTTGCTGCAGCACTGTTCGACACACAGATGCGCCACTTTACAGGCAGACTAAGGGGACCCCCAGGCACGATATTTAAAAGAATACTTCATTTTTATTGTTTCACTTTATGCATTATTAAAATCACTGCTCCTGAAAAAACTGTTGTTTTAAAAACTTTTTTTGCATTGATACATGTCCCCTGGGGGATTACCTGGGTCTCCATGCACTTTATATGGCAATAACTTGCATATAAGCCTTTGAAATGAGCAGTTTTGATTGTTCATGTTTGTGTCCTGTAGACTTTAGTAGGGTTTGCATGTTCGCTCAAATTTTTTCCCTGTTTGCATGTTCTGGTGCGAACCAAACTGGGGGGGTGTTCAGCTCATCTCTAGGTAAGTATAATCTAAGAAGGCACTAAACAGATAGGGGTTGATTTACTAAAAATGGAGAGTGCAAAATCTGGTGCAGCTGTGCATGGTAGCCAATCAGCTTCTTTGAATCAATCGTATTTTATTAAATTTCAAGTTGCATATACAAGTATTATTAATACAATTTCGCTATTAATAAGTAATGAACATAGATTTCAAATAATAATATTCCAGGACCTGGTGTCCAATCTTGGACATGTGGAAACATTTTTAAAAACAATTTTAAGGAGAAAAGAAAAAGAAACCAGTGAAAATGATCCAAACATTCTGTAGGCTGTAGTATATTAAGTTCTTAAAGGATGAACAGGTGTGTAAAAGCAGTTAAATAATAGCAGGTAAGCAAGAGAGCTGCTACATAAATGTGGTATCTGGTTTTGACAACTCTAGTGAGAAAAACCCAGCCAGGTTTTCCAAAAAGAGGAGAGATCACAAAGGAAAGGCTTTGGGAGCATAAAGGATGGCTTCCCAGTGAAACAAAGGGTATTATTGTGCCATCATTATGGATGCGCTGTGCAGGATGGATGTTGAAGCCAAGGTGACCAAAGGGACCAGAAGGATTGGCCTTCGGCATTCTTGATGGAGAACATAAGTTCAAATTGAGATTGTGTGTTAAGGTAGTCCGTGAAAGAGGAGAGATCTGGAGGTTCTGCTTGCTTCCTTTTAGATGTGATGAATCTCCTGGCTGCAATCTTGCAGTGTATGATGAAGGGAAGGTGCCGTTTGGGCCAGTGTTCATATTTTAGGAGGAGGATTGCTTATGTGGGGTTTGGATCCAGTTTAAAACCATAAAAAATGTGGATCAAGAATGGAAATAGTTTAAGACACTGCCACCATGTGTGCAACAGGGATCCTGGTGTTAGCTTGTAGTACCAGCGGTGGACAAGTTTTAGTTGGGATCCCAGTGTGTAGTACATCTTGAATGTTTAAATACACTGTTGGTGGCCTTGTGCCATTGTAGAATATGGAAGGATTGGGAGAGGTCTTTTTCCCATAATGTCATAGAGTGAGATTTTTCCTTTGAAGAGGAGACATAAACCTGAGGTAAAAAATATGGTATTCTTTTGTGATTAGTGGAGTAGTCTTAGATGAAAGATAGAAGATCTGGTGTGATTTTGAAGTGCCAGGATTTTGCTGTGGCTGTCATGGTAAGGTATTTGGACAGGGGGGGGGGGGGAGTCCCATGGACAGTGCTCCTAACAGACCTTTTAGCAGGTGGCCCAATATGGCCTGTTCAATATGTACCCATTGTTTGTCAAGTAATGTGTGTCACCATGCTTTAACTTGGTCCAGTATGACTGTGTGGCAGTAGAATTTTAAGTTGGGCACTCCCATCCCAGTTGCTGATTTAAGTCTGTATAAGATCTTATTCCTGAAGCGGGGTCGTTGTTTTCCCCAGATAAAGAGGTTCAACATATATTGCAGACTCTGAAGATAAGATATGGTAAGAGTTATCGACAGTGTTCTGAAGTAGTAAAGTATCGTTGGTAATATTGACATCTTTGTGGCTACTGATCTACTTGCCCAAGAGACTTGAAATTTAGAGAAGGAACTAGTTTGTTGCCGTATGTTCCTTAGAAGGTATTCATAGTTGGCTTTAAAGAGTGAGGAGCTGGGGGGGGGGGGTATTTTAACTCTTGGATACTGTATACATGATTGTTGGGCCCAGGTGCAGCCAGAGGATGCTGCTATCCGATCCTTCAATTTGTTAGGAAGTGCTATAGGGAGCATTTGTGATTTTGAGATGTTTACCTTATACAGGGAAAGGTGGCTGAATTCTTGTAAAAGTGTGGTTACTGCTGGGAGGGAAGTTGTGGGGTTTGTTAGTGAAAGGATCACATCATCTGCATATAGATCTATTTTGTAGTTTGCAGAACCAATTGTTATGCCAGAGATTTCAGGATGGCTTCTAATAGCTTGGGCAAGTGGTTCCATGACCAGGGCAAAAATTATTGGTGATAGGGGACAGCCTTGCCTGGTTCCATTAATTATATCAATAGCCTGTGATAAGGTGCCAGATGTGTATACGCTTGCACTGGGGGAAGAGTATAATGCAGTGATGGCTGAGTTAATAAACCCTATGAGGCCAAAGGTATGCAGTACTTCCCTGAGATATAGCACATGAACCCGATCGAACACCTTCTCTGCATCCAGGGAGAGGAGCAGAGAGGGCGTTAGGTGGGACTCAGCCCATTGAAGCAGGTTTACAATGCATTTGGTGCCATCAGATGCCTGGCATTCTTTCACAAAGCCCATATGATCTGGGTGTATTAATAGGGGGATAATGTTTTCTAGTCTAACGGTGATGATTTTTGCGTAGATTTTTATGTCCGTGTTGAGGAGAGCAATAGGACGGAAATTGGCTGGAAGGTAAGGGGGTTTTTCCGGGTTTTGGTATAGTGATTATTAATGCCTCCAGGGCTTCTTTAGGGAATGTGGCTTCTTGTGCAGCCGAGTTGTATACATTTTGTAGGTGCAGAGCTAGGATTGCACTGAATTTCTTATGATATTCTTTGTCAAAACCATCAGGGCCTGGGGCTTAATGCATGGGTAGTTTGGAGATTGCATTGGTATCTCTTGTATTGAGAATTGGGTGGATAAATCAGTGAGATTTTCTTTGGATATTTTTGGAAGGTGTAATGAGGAGATTATAGTATTCTGCAAACCTATTTGCAAACCTATTTGTTATGTGTAACGGTTTAGTGAGTCTTTTCTCGTATTTGTCTAGTAGGAAGTTTATTCTGCTTTTGCTGGCCCTGTGTTTAATCTGGTTTGAGAGGTATGTGCCTATTTTGTTGCTTGCCACATAAAAATTAAATTTGAGTCATTTTAAGAGAATGTCATACTGAGAGATAAAGCATTGTGAGAGTTGATAATGAAGATCTTTCAATTGATTGTCTCTATCTGGGGAGTATTGAGTTTTGTTCTGGGATTCCAATGAATCTATAGATTTTTTAAGATCGGTGATGGTCTGCATCCTCTTACGCTTCTCCTATGCTCCTAGTTTTATAACGAGGCCTCTCATAAAGGCCTTCTGGGCTGTCCATAGGGTATGAGCCTTGTCCACAGAATTAGCATTTTGTAGAAAAAATGTTTCAAGTTTTTATTTGACATGTTGCTCATGTATGGGGTTGTGAATAAGGTGTCAGTTTAGTCTCCACATTTTAGCAGAGGAGTTATTTTGGTCTAGGCGGATTGTGAGTGAGATTGGGGCATGATTGGACCAAAGGATCGTGACAATTTTAGCTTCAGATGTTAAAAGGAGAATGGGTTGTTCCATGAGAAACATGTCAATTCTGGAATACACATGAAACGCATTGGAGTAAAAAGTGTCATCTTTTTCTGAACCATGCATATTTCTCCAGACATCATAAAGACCTTCCTTCCTAATCAGCGTATGTAGGTCTTTGGTGCATCCAGGGCCGGATTAGCCACAAGGCCACCGAGGCCAGGCCTCGGGGCGGCAGTGGTGTAGGGGCGGCGCCGCTCCTGCAGCGACTTCGCGGCCGCCCCCCCTTTCGTGCTGCCCATTACAGTCTATTATGGGCACCAGTGCCCATAGAAAAGATGGCCGCGAGCCGACCACGCAACGGCGCATGCGCCGTTCCGAAGCTGGCCGGGCTCGGGAGAGCTCGTAAGCGCTCGGCCGGGCGGCGCATGCGCAGTAGCGTGATTGCGCCGCCTGGCGCCATTTTTAAAAAAAAGTAGAGAGTAGCTAGTAATGTCAGTGGTGCGGCGGTGGGGGAGAAAGATGACATGCATCTCTCATTGCCCGCACCGCTGTTCTGCCCTCCTCCTTCTGATGGCAGGCAGCATGGCAAGTGACATCCCCATCTGGTGGCAGGCATGGTGGCAAGTGACATCCCCATCTGGTGGCAGGAATGGTGGCAAGTGATATCCCCATCTGGTGGCAGGCAGCGTGGCAAGTGATATCCCCATCTGGTGGCAGGCAGCATGGCAAGTGACATCCCCATCTGGTGGCAAGTGACATCCCCATCTGGTGGCAAGTGATATCCCCATCTGGTGGCAGGCATGGTGGCAAGTGACATCCCCATCTGGTGGCAGGCATGGTGGCAAGTGACATCCCCATCTGGTGGCAGGCAGCGTGGCAAGTGACATCCCCATCTGGTGGCAGGCAGCGTGGCAAGTGACATCCCCATCTGGTGGCAGGCATGGTGGCAAGTGACATCCCCATCTGGTGGCAGGCAGCGTGGCAAGTGATATCCCCATCTGGTGGCAGGCAGCGTGGCAAGTGACATCCCCATCTGGTGGCAGGCAGCGTAGCAAGTGACATCCCCATCTGGTGGCAGGCATGGTGGCAAGTGACATCCCCATCTGGTGGCAGGCAGCGTGGCAAGTGACATCCCCATCTGGTGGCAGGCAGCGTGGCAAGTGACATCCCCATCTGGTGGCAGGCAGCGTGGCAAGTGACATCCCCATCTGGTGGCAGGCAGCATAGCAAGTGACATCCCCATCTGGTGGCAGGCAGCGTGGCAAGTGACATCCCCATCTGGTGGCAGGCAGCGTGGCAAGTGACATCCCCATCTGGTGGCAAGTGACATCCCCATCTGGTGGCAAGTGACATCCCCATCTGGTGGCAGGCAGCGTGGCAAGTGATATCCCCATCTGGTGGCAGGCAGCGTGGCAAGTGATATCTCCATCTGGTGGCAGGCAGCGTGGCAAGTGACATCCCCATCTGGTGGCAGGCAGCGTGGCAAGTGACATCCCCATCTGGTGGCAGGCATGGTGGCAAGTGACATCCCCATCTGGTGGCAGGCAGCGTGGCAAGTGACATCCCCATCTGGTGGCAGGCATAGTGGCAAGTGACAAGAGATGGTGGTAAGTGACAGGCTCAGGGCTCCCAATGATTCTGCATTATGGTGAGTTGAACTATTTCAGTTTATATTACAATGTAATGATAGAAATAATGTGTTTCAATCATCCTGACACCATAACAACCATGGTGCCGGAGATGATTGAAGCACTAACACCAGCCATTGCCTTGAAAATTTGCCTGTGAAAAATCCTTACCCCTCGTGCGCTTACCCTGAAGTATTTTTAGTCTGTACAATTAAAGCCAGTTATTTTCAGTGTTCTCGTGTATGGAGATATGTTTTTAATTGATCTATTGTAGAAGTCATCGATAAAGGACGTGGTGTGTGTGTATGGTGGGGGGGGGGGGCGGCATTGAAGGACCCGGCCTTGGGGCGGCAAAGGGAGTAAATCCGGGCCTGGGTGCATCTCCTACTGAGGCTAGTGGAATCTATGGCTGAGTCGGGGACTGCATTAAAGTCTCCGCACATTATGAGACCACCATATTGCACTGTGCGAATATGTTTAAAGAGGGTGCAAAGAAATTTTTTCTGCTTAGTATTGGGAGAGTAAACTGAAACCAAGGTAAGCGGTAGGTTATTAATCTTGGCACCCAGAATGATATATCTGCCATTGGGATCACATTCTAAATATTCTTGTGAGAAGGTGATGGTGTCTTTTATTGCGATCATTACACCTTTGGTTTTTGTGTCGGAGTTTGCAAAGAAGCAGTGAGGAAATTTGTGATGGGTAATTTTAGGGGGGGGGGGGGTTAAGCGTAGATATATGAGTTTCCCGAGCACAAAATATATCACATTTCTGTGAGAGGGCTTTCCTCCATAACATCAATATTTTGTAGGGACTGTTTAAGCCCTTAATTTTTAAAGAGGCAATTTTTAATGCCATCTTTACTTTGGGAAAGAGTGGCCAAATGGGGTATACCCTAGGGTCAGTTATGCTACAGCCTATCTGTATTTGTATTTGTATTTAATATGCCACAGCCTATCTGTATTTGAGCTTATCGGTGAAAGCTGCTATGAACCGATGAGTATCAACAGGTGCAATAAAAATGAGTAAAAAACAGAAAATAAAACGTAAAGATTATAAACACAATATTGTAGGTACACGTAATAGAAGAGATCAAACTGAGCAGTAAAAAAAAAAAACCTCAAACTTAGAGTCCGTCAAACGGAGATATTCGGCTAGACCACTAACATGTGAGGGTACGTGAATTACAGAAAGTCCAACCATGAGGAAGCACCATGTTAGGAATAGGGATGAGCCGAACACCCCCCGGTTCGATTCGCACCAGAACCTGCGAAAATTTGCACAAAAGTTAGAACTCCATTGAGGTCTATGAGACTCGAACGTTCAAAATCAAAAGTGCTCATTTTAAAGGCTAATTTGCATGATATTGTCCTAAAAAGGGTTTGGGGACCGGGTCCTTCCACAGGGGACATGCATCAATGCAAAAAAAAGTTTTTTTTTTCCGGAGCAGTGATTTTAATGATGCTTAAAGTAAAAAAAAAAAAAAGTGAAATATTCCTTTAAATATCGTACCTGGGGGGTGTCTATAGTATGCCTGTAAAGTGGCACATGTTTCCCGTGCTTAGAACAGTCCCTGCACAAAATGACATTTTTAAAGGAAAAAAAGTCATTTAAAACTGCTTGCGGCTTTAATGTAATGTCGGGTCCTGGCAATATGGATAAAAATCAATGAGACAAATGGCATGGGTATCCCCAAGTCCATTACCAGGCCCTTTGGGTCTTGTATGGATAATAAGGGGAACCCCGCACCCAAATTAAAAAAGGAAAGGTGTGGGGCACCCAGACCCTATATACTCTGAACAGCAGTATACAGGCAGTGCAAACAAGACAGGGACTGTAGGTTTGTTGTTAAGTAGAATCTGTTTGTAATTTTGAACTGGTACATTTTTAACGTGTTTAGCTCCAGCCAAAAAATCTATTTTAAGCTTTTTGGAAAACCTAGGGAAGGGTTATCACCCCTGTGACATTTGTTTTGCTGTCTGTGCTCCTCTTCAGAAGATTTCACCTCACTTTTTGTCCCAATGACAAATGTTTTTTGAAAATTTGGGGATTTTTGTGAAACAAGGATTGGTGATAAAGCATCAGTGGAAAGGAGAAAAGTTTTTCCCATATTAACTCTTACAGGAGAGAATTTCCCTTCCTAGGGGTAGATTTAATCTCACTTCCTGTTGTCTCCTTCTGTTTGCAAGTAGGAGTTGTTTGTAAGTTGGATGTTTGAAAGTAGGGGCCTGTCCTATATACTTAGCAGAAATTTGGGCCTTAGGTGATGCTGTGGCCACAACACTGTAAGCCCTCACAGGGCTCTGCTGCGAAATATTAGATCAAGAATTGTAATTACATGACCCTGTTGAACGGGCAGAAAAATTGGGCCTTTGGCGGTGATGGTGGTGCTGGTGCCACAACACTGTAAGTCCACACAGAAATTCTTGGTGGGTGCAGAAATGGGCCCTGCTGTGAAATATTAGATCAAGAATTGTAATTACATGCCCCTGTTGAACAGGGGCAGAAAAATTAGGCCTTTGGTGGTGGTGCTGGTGCCACAACACTGTAAGTCTTTACAGTTACTCTTGGTGGATGCAGAAACGGGTCCTGCTGTGAAATATTAGATCAAAAATTGTAATTACACGCCCCTGTTAAACAGGGGCTGAAAAATTGGGCCTTAGGCACTGGTGCTGGTGCCACAACACTGCAACCCCTCACAGATACTTTAGTTGGAGTGCAGGAACTAGCCCTGCCGCAAAGAATTGCATGAAAAATTGTAATTACATGCCCCTGTTAAACAGGGGCTGAAAAATTGGGCCTTAGGCACTGGTGGCGGGACTGGTGGCGCCCAGAACCAAAAATGTTCTTACAAGCTATCATCATGATCATTGAGGAGGAAGAGGATAATTACTCAGTATAACAGGATAGTCACTCAGCATCAGCATAGGCAGTCTTTGAAGGGATCTGACATTTCAAAAAAATGTATTCAGTTACATCAGCATCAGGTGCTTGGTAGCTGGTGGTGATCCAAGACTGATTCATTTTTATGAAGGTTAGTCGATCGACCGAGTCGGTGGACAGACGCACCTTGTGATCGGTTACAAAGCCTCCAGCAGCACTGAATGTGCGTTCTGAAAGAACGTTGAATGCAGGATAGGCCAGTAGCTCAATTGCATACTGTGCAAGCTTTGGCCAGTGATCCATCCTCAAGACCCAGTAACCCAGAGGATTTTCGATGGGAAAGGTGTCCAAGTCAGATCTTGCCCCTAGGTATTCCTGCACCATGTAAAACAGATGCTGGCAATGGTTGCTGGAACCGATCATACCTTGTGGCTGTGGACTAAAAAATTGTCTGAACGCATCAGTCAGACGGCCACCTTCTCCACCGCTCCTTCTTTGACTGACCGAAGCCTCAGCAACACGTTGTCCAGAAACAGGAGTTTGTAACCTCCCAGTCTCTGGGAACGCATTGCACAGACCTTTCTGCAAGGCCTCCCGAAGATGTTTCATCCTCTGCTCCCTCTGCGACAGCAAGATAAGGTCCACAACTTTACCCTTGTAACGTGGATCAAGAAGGGTTGCCAGCCAGTATTGTTCCTTCTCCTTGATACCACGAATACGAGGATCCTTCCGCAGGCTTTGCAGGATCAGGGAGGCCATGCAGCGTAGGTTTGCTGAGGCATTCGGTCCAGAGTCCTCTGGGTCACTAGGGACGAGGGGGCCTTGAGAGCTAAGGAAGTCCTCCTCCAACTGCCTCTGTTCTGCCTCAAGTGCCCTGTGCATAATTCCATGCAGCGTGTGCTTCAACAGGTGGACAAGGGGGACAGTGTCACTGATGCATGCACTGTCACTGCTCACCATCCTCGTGGCCTCCTCAAATGGTGACAGGACAGTGCATGCATCCCTAATCATGGCCCACTGGTGTGGGGAAAAAAAACAAGCTCCCCTGACCCTGTCCTGGTGCCATAGTCACACAGGTACTTATTGATGGCCCTCTGCTGCGTGTGCAGCCGCTGCAGCATGGCCAACGTTGAGTTCCACCTGGTGGGCATGTCACAGATTAGGCGGTTCTTGGGCAGGTTAAATTCCGTTCGGAGGTCTGCCAGCTGAGCACTGGCATTATATGACCAGCGGAAATGCACACAGACTTTCCTGGCCTGCCTCAGGACATCCTGTAAGCCTGGGTACCTGCCCAAGAACTGCTGCACCACCAAGTTAAGGACATGAGCCAAACAGGGCACATGGGTCAGTTGTCCCTGTTGGAGGGAGGGGAGGAGGTTGGTGCCATTGTCGCAAACCACCATTCCTGCCTTAAGTTGGCATGGCGTCAACCACCTCTGAACCTGCCCCTGCAGAGCTGACAGAACCTGTGCCCCAGCGTGGCTCCTGTCCCCCAAGCACACCAGCTCAAGAACCGCATGGCATCTTTTGGCCTGCATACTTGCGTAGCCCCTTGAACGCCTACGGAGCACCGCTGGTTCTGAGGACAAAGCACAGGAAGAGGCCATGGAGGAAGAATAAGAGGAGGGGGTGGAGGAGAGAGGTGTGTCAGAATCATTAGTAGTGGCATTTTGGAGGCGTGGTGGCGGAACAACCTCCAACACTACTGCACCTTGTCCTGCATCCTTCCCAGCTGCCAGCAGAGTCACCCAATGCGCCGTGAAACTTAGGTAACGTCCCTGTCCATGCCTGCTGGACCATGAGTCAGCGGTAATGTGCACCTTACCGCTGACCTCCCTATCCAGCGAGGCATGGACATTGCCTTCCACATGCCGGTAGAGAGCCAGAATCGCCTTCCATGAGAAAAAGTGGCGTTTGGGTACCTGCCACTGAGGAACCGCACATTCCACAAACTCACAGAAGCGGGAAGAGTCTACCAACTGAAAAGGTAGCAGTTGAAGTGCTAGCAATTTTGCCAAGCTAACATTCAACCGTTGGGCATGTGGATAGCTGGGAGCGAACTTCTTTCAGCGGTGCAGCAGCTGGGGCAGGAAATTTGCTTTGTACAATCTGACGTCGGTGTACCGAACGCAGATTGCCCCCAAGTACTTGGCTGTGACACACCTAATTCTGCACCTTCATTACTCTCAGTCTCTCTCAGAGAGGACTGAAGGTATAGTGGGGTTGGAGGAGGAGGTCCTCTTTGTTCTTTGGTGTGGGTCTTTTAGGTACGCTTGCCAACAAACTGCATGGCAGGTCAACATATGTCTGGTCAAGCATGTGGTTCCCAATCGGGAGATGTTTTGGTCACGCGAGATACGCTTGAGACATATATTGCAAATAGCAGCGGTGCGATCTGATGCACTTATCTCAAAAAAGGCCCACACAAAAGAACTTTTGGAATAATGCACAGAGACAGCAGCACCCTGCACATGCGGAGCTTTGCGGTGTGATGCAGTCAGTGTGCTGCCCTTAGGCTGGCCCCTGGAGGGCATCCTGCCTCGTTGGTGATGTGCCTCCTCCTCCTCCTTCTCTCTCCTATCAGGCACCCACGTTGAGTCAGGGACCTCATCATCCCCTCCCTCCTCATCACTGGAGCAAACCTGGCAGTATGCTGCAGCAGGGGGAGCATGACTGCCAGATTGCTGTCCTTCTTGGGCACCCCCTCTGTCCGTGCTCACGTTACTGCCTTCATCTAGCTCAGTATCATCATCAGAGCCTTCTAAACGCTGGGCATCCTCTTGGAGCATATACCCAACAATGTGGTCAAACAGTTCGAGGGACTCCTCAGGAGGACTTGGTGGGGCTATGGAAGGAGTCACTGATGCCATTGAGCCAAGGGAAGAGGCCGCATTGGTAGCTGCTTTGCCAGACAAAGTTCCCTGAGCCTGGGTGAGAGAGGATGAGGAGGATGAGGAGGATGAGGACGGCTTGGTCATTCACTCGACCAAGTCTTCCACATGTTGCGGCTCAACACGGCCAGCTGCCGAAAAAAAGGCCAAGCGTGTCCCACGGCCACGTGCTGATGAGGATGCACCGTGTCCATGACCAGCACTGTTGCCTCTAGACACAGAGCCTGCATGCCTTCTTTTATTGGCTTGTGACTGTCTGCCTCTCCTTGCTCTCCTTGTTGGCCTTCCAGACATACTAATGGCCTGCAGTGAGATGTAGCTGCACAAAGCTGGGATATATATATATATATATATATATATATATATATATATATATATATATATATATACTGATACTGCAGCTAGCAAAATCAACTGCCTGCCTGTAGTATGAGAACACCACCAATCTTCTACAGGAAGCTTTAGATGCACACTGTGCAGAGGTCGCACTACACTAACTTGTAGCTTTAGCTGAACACTGTGCAGAGGACGCACTACACTAATGTTAAAATAATGTAGCTGCCTGCGGTAGTGATAGGATCAGGAAAACACCACCAACCTTCTACAAGTAGCTTTAGCTGAACACTGTGAAGAGGTCGCACTAGACTATCGTGTAAATAATGTAGCTGCCTGCGGTAGTGATAGGATCAGGAAAACACCACCAACCTTCTACAGATAGCTTTAGCTGAACACTGTGCAGAGGACGCACTACACTAACGTTAAAATAATGTAGCTGCCTGCGGTAGTGATAGGATCTGGAACACACCACCAACCTTTTACAGGTAGCTTTAGCTGAACACCATGCAGAGGTCGCACTACACTAACTTGTAGCTTTAGCTGAACACTGTGCAGAGGATGCACTACACCAACGTTAAAATAATGTAGCTGCCTCCGGTAGTGATAGGATCAGGAAAACACCAACAACCTTCTACAGGTAGCTTTAGCTGAACTCTGTTCAGAGGACGCACTACACTAACTTGTAGCTTTAGCTGAACACTGTGAGGAGGACGCACTACACTAACTTGTAGCTTTAGCTGAACACTGTGAGGAGGACACACTACACTGACTTGTAGCTTTAGCTGAACACTGTGAGGAGGACACACTACACTAACTTGTAGCTTTAGCTGAACACTGTGAGGAGGACGCACTACACTAACTTGTAGCCTTAGCTGAACACTGTGAGGAGGATGCACTACTTTATCTTGTAGCTTTAGCTGAACACTGTGCACTACACTAACTTGTAGCTTTAGCTGAACACTGTGCAGAGGTCACACTACACTAACTTGTAGCTTTAGATGAACACTGTGAGGAGGACGCACTACACTAACTTGTAGCTTTAGCTGAACACTGTGAGGAGGACGCACTACACTAACTTGTAGCTTTAGCTGAACACTGTTCACTACACTAACTTGTAGCTTTAGCTGAACACTATGCAGAGGTCACACTAAACTAACTTGTAGCTTTAGCTGAACACTGTGAGGAGGACGCACTACACTAACTGTAAATAGTCTAGCTGCCTGATTGTGGTACTAATAGGATCAGAAGAACACCAGCAATTTTCTTCAGGTAGCTGTAAATACTGTAACAACACAAGCCTGCCTGTCAGTAGGAAGATAATAACAGGAACAGATCTAGCTATACTGAATACAGTGTATGTATATATATATATATCTCAGGTGTTGCATATATATATATATATATATATATATATATATATATATATATATATATATATGCAACACCTGAGATGCATATATATACACAATACACTGTAAGTGCAGCTAACTCACTGACTGTCCTGCCTAATCTATCTAACTTAAATCAAGTGACACTGTCTCTCTGTCTCTGTCTCTCAACGCCGGAACACACACTACACAGGGCCGCCGTGCAGGTGGCCTTATATAGTGTTGGGCGTGTACTAAACCCCCTGAGCCATAATTGACCAAAGCCACCCTGGCTTTGGCCAATTACAGCTCTCTCTACAGACGTCGCTGTGATTGGCCAAGCATGCGGGTCATAGTGCATGCTTGGCCAATCATCAGTCATCAATGCACTGCGATGCCGCAGTGAATTATGGGCCGTGACGTGCCACACGAATTTGGCGCGAACGGCCCATATCGCTCACAATTTGGCGAACGGACGAACAGGCGATGTTCGAGTCGAACATGGGTTTGACTCGAACACGACGCTCATCCCTAGTTAGGAATTGCCTATACGTGCTTTGAAAGCCCTTCTATGCTTAGCTCCTTATCCTAGGCCAGGGCCTACTTTTCCTTCTTGGGAGAGTACGTTTGGAGATTTAGAATGATGGCGTGGATTTGGAGTGAATGGAGGTGGGATGCCCCATTGTTGTGGCAGCTTTTTGTATTCTGCTGGTGATGGGAGCAAATAGTTATGTCCCTGATGAGTAATTTGACGCTCAGCAGGGAAGAAACATTTATAGACCATTTTCTTGTGTCTAAGAGCCTCCGTGATGGGGGAAAATTGCCTCCGCCATGCTAGAGTTGCTGCTGAGAGGTCAATGTAAATAGAGATATGTGAGAAGGGTTCCAGAAGTTTTAGCTCTGTCTTTAAAGTGAGAGAAAATTATTCTTGCCAGAATATCCCATGGGACTGTATCTGGAAGTGAGCTTGGTTTAGCGATTCTGTGGGCTCTGTCTATGACCAGGTCTCAGGGATGTTCCGGGGGAATAATGTTTTCAAGCAGTTGTAGGAGATATGGAACAATCTCAGGGGAGAAATTGTTTCAGGGATACCTCTAAACTTGAGGTTATTCCTCCTGGAATGATCCTCCAAATCTGCTATTTTATTTTTCATCCATTGGATGTCAGTGTTGTGCTCCTGAACAGTCCACTAATTCATTATGTGCTGTTACAGAGTATTTTAGCTTAGTTTCCACTTTATCAACCCTCTCCTCAATCTGATCTACTTTTACTTGTAAATTGCTGATTTTTTTTTTTATTCCACAATGTTTTATTGGTAGAAAAAAGTCTATACGTTGACAAAACAAATATTAAATAAGGTTTGGTTTAGTTGGATCTGTTAAATTTTGGTGCTAACTATAATAACAAGCCTTCTGTCTAGTGCTAAATTACTTTGGGATGTGTATCGTGTATAAAATTGTGTATTTAAGAGTTGATATAATAACTACGGTCATTGGGTGTGACATTTCGCCAATGTAACATATGACCAGATCTGGTTGATTTTCAGTGCTCTGTGATATAGAGCTCTAGTGGTTGCATAAGGTGTTTGAAGAGAGAGAGAGAAAAGGAAAAGAACAAAGGAGGGGAGGGAGGTTGGGAGATGCATGGAGGGGAAAAGAAGTTGTGTTTAAGAGGGTGGGGGGTGTAATTCACCTCACAGTCTCCGCCAGTGGCTGCTAAAAAGTAATGTAAGACGCATAGAACAGCCAAGTCCAAAAGTTTTATGTATGTAGTTAGATGTCTCCAGAAGGGTCCTCCCTCACTCTTCCCTTGTTCAGGAGTGGGAGGCCCTATGTCTCATGTTTTAATAGCAATATCGGTTGGAAAGTGTGGAGAGAGTCAATACAAGTCTAAAGTACCTTGGGGTAAAGGGTCAAATTGAGTTTAGTTCATAGTTACATAGTAGGTGAGGTTGAAAAAAGACACAGGTCCATCAAGTCTAACCTAGGTGTGTGATTATATGTCAGTATTATCTTTTATATCCCTGTATGTTGTGGTCGCTCAAGTGCTTATCTAATAGTTTTTTTAAACTATCAATGCCCCCCCCCCCCGCTGAGACCACCGCCTGTGGAAGGGAATACCACATCCTTGTCGCTCTTACAGTAAAGAACCCTCTACATAGTTTAAGGTTAAACCTCTTTTCTTCTAGTTTTAATGATTGGCCACGTGTCTTGTTAAACTCCCTTCCATGAAAAAGTTTTATGCCTATTGTGGGGTCACCAGTACAGTATTTGCAAATTGAAATCATATCCCCTCTCAAGCGTCTCTTCTCCAGACAGAATAAGTTCAGTGCTCGCAACCTTTCTTCATAACTAATATCCTTCAGACCGTTTATTAGCTTTGTTGCCCTTCTTTGCACTCGCTCCATTTCCATTACATCCTAGCTGAGGACTGGTGCCCAGAACTGGACAGCATACTCCAGGTGCGGCCGGACCAGAGTCTTGTAGAGTGGGAGAATTATTGCTTTATCCCTGGAGTTAATCTCTTTTTAATGCATGCCAATATTCTGTTTTCTTTGTTAGCAGAAGCTTGGCATTGCATGCCATTGCTGAGCCTATCATCTACTAGGACCCCAGGTCCTTTTCCATCCTAGATTCCCCCAGAGGTTCTCCTCCTAGTGTATAGACTGCATTCAGATTTTTGCCACCCAAATGCATTATTTTACATTTTTCTACATTAAACCTCATTTGCCATGTAGTTGCCCACCCCTATAATTTGTTCAGTAACTTTCATCAGTAACTTATATTTAGCTGTGGTGCGGAAGTGGGTCAAGCAAGCCCAAGTGTGGGAGAATTTGACCCGGCAATCTCGAGCTACAGAAATGAATTTAAAAAAATGGGTTGATGCCCAATGAAGAGGAATACACATTTTGGCCACATTTATTAAAGGTGGTACCAATGTTTTGTGATATTTGTGCGACAGTATGTCCGAGTGATGAAGGAGAAACTTTGCTAGAGTGTGTTCCAGAGTGTATGTGGAGATCTGCGTTGTCAGTTCTCGGATTTGTGTCCAGAATGGTTGAATTAAGGGGCATGACCACCATATGTGTAAAAGAGTGCCTTTTTCCTCAGAGCATCTCCAGCACGTATTGGAGTAGACAAGGTTGTATTTGTTAAGAATTACTGGGGTTCTATACCAGCAAGTTAGAACCTTATAATTATTTTCCTGGATCGAGACATTAGGAGAACCTTTTTGTGACATGGTGGCTATGTGCTCCCGTTGCTCCTTCGTCAACTGGTGATGTTTCTACACAAATCTACATGCAAATCCTGTTTTAGAGACATGAGCATTTCTTTGTGTCTGTGTATATTCTCTGATGCAGGTTGGTCAGTGGCAGGAAAAGAGGATAGTGTGTCCTGAGGCTCCTGTCCTAAGTCACAGTTCTCCATAAAAGAGTTATATCTTTTACTCACGTGCACTTTAGATTATGGTGAGGCAAATGGAGAAGATGTAGGTCTCTTCTGGGACTGTTTTTCTCCCTGTTCCATGTCCTGGAGCTCTGTGTCAGATGTATTGTAGAGTGATGCTGTGTCTGTGTGAGGGAGATGTGCATCCCTGCAGCTTCCAGCGCCATCTTGTGTGTCCTCTCTGCCAGACTCAGGGAAGTCAGTGGCAGAGGAGTGGCTGGAGTGGCCTCCTCTTGTCATCCTGACTCTAGGCTGTGTCAGGCTGTATCCGGCGCTCGGTCTTGCAGGCTTAGGCTACTGATTTTCCGCTTATCTGGGATCAAGCGGCCATTACTTTGAGCAGTCAGACCACGCCCCCACAGCTAATGATCATCTAACTTCAGCTTGTTCAATTAAGCTGTGACAAAATAACAAAACTGGAAGCTAATTGGTTTCTATGCAGTTTCAGTAAATCAACCCCATACTGTTTCATTAACTGGATGCAAGGTTTATTTATCCTGCTGTTTCAGAATGGGAGTAAACATTATTTACATCAGCTTTCAAGTTGAAGAAACAACAGTAAATGCACAGATATTCAAATTAGTTATAATATAAGCTATTGCTGTATGTTCTCAGCATGTTTAGAATTTATTGTTTGCTACCAACTTCATGAAACACTTGACTTTATTTCTCAACAAATTACCCATTGGCTACAATCTATTTAAATTGGACTCTTCAGTCTACATAAACTACCATCCAAAATCAATAAGGCAAAAAAAGAGGAAGAAATATTTACATTGGGCCCCGTCTTTCAACCATTTTCCCTAATTGATGGTAATGTCAATCAGCATTCTTGAGGGACTCCATGGAAAACTGACCATTCCAAAGCTCATGAGAGTGCACTGATGTATAGACAGGACTCTAAAGCTGGCAGGGACTGGCCGAGATTCAAACCATGTATGGCAGACTGATTGTACTCAAGTCAATCCATCGATCGACTTGAAAACAACCAGCATGTCAGATAATAACTATGGGGGAGATTTACTAAAACTGGTGCACACAGACTCTGGTATAGCTTTGCATAGTACCCAATCAGCTTCTAACTTCAGCTTGTTCAATTAAGCTTTGACAATAGAAACTAGAAGTTGATTGGTTACTATGCACAGCTGCAACAGATTCTGCGTGGACCAGTTTTAGCAAATCTCCCCTTGTGTTCTCTGGGCTGGGATGCCCCCCCCAGGAAGAAGACAATAGCTCCGAGGGAGGGATTCCTCCATCAATACTGACTGTGTTGATGGGGGACTCAAGCGATTTTCTTTTCTTGCAGCCTGTTGTTGCAGGAAAGAAAATTATATCATCTATGGCCAGCTTTAATTTAATTTAATAAAGTGTTTGAAAATGGATGGCTGGCTCACTTTAACCATTAATTTATTTAAGAATTATCAGCTATCCTTGTTTCATATTTAGATATATCAAGGCAAAGGTCAACCAACAGATATTAATTGTGAAGCTGGTTAAAACTTTTATTTGATGAGTTAAATCAGCTAAACTAATCAGGAAGACTGGAAACTGCACTGTTATGGGACCGTGCTACAAAGACCTGCATAATAATTGTTTTTCCATTCATCACACCTTTACTCCACTTTCATAGAAGGTTATTGTAAAAAAAGCAGGCCCATTAAAAAAAAATGACAGAAAAAAAAATGAAAATAAAATAAAAAAAACATTACTTTTAAGAATATGCATAAGGCTTCTGCTTCTACGTTTGCTTTTTGGTGCATTTTTTCACTGCATTTTTGATGAATTGCAATGCATTTTTCTTGTGTTTTCATACTTCATTGTTTTGGGTTGTGGGCATGGTGAGCTATGGAAGAATATTTTGCATAGTTGGTGACAATAGAACAAGAATGTTTGTATACAGAAGTGTAATTTTAATTGCATACAATAACATGCATTAAAGCTACATTGAAAAGAAACTTACAGTACATATGTTTTTTTCTGTGTGTTTAAGTAACTGTCCCAATTCTTGTACATGTCACAGACAATGTCCTGCCATGCCTTCTCACACTTGGTGTGATCTTTGTAGGTGTTGTCAGATGAGTCATAAAGAAAAGGTCTTGTCCTTACCAGCTTGATTAGCTCTTTTGTGTCAACAGTTCTGTGGTCTTCTCACTTGTTACGTGCAGCCTGTAGATCAGATGTTGCTAGGAGGAGGTGATGTTGTTGTTCTGCCACAAAATGAGTCAAAAATCATACCTCCCAACTTTTTGAGATGAGATGAGGGACACCTATTAGCAAAAATATGTAGGCATAGGACACACCTACTGCCACGCCCCATAAATGAGAGTTATAGGAAAAATTGATTAGTTAAATCCACAAGTGTTTTTTACCACTATTATTCCTTTATACTGGCTTTTGAAATTTACAAATGCAGCAATTTAGAAATTGGATGGAAGGTTTAGCACTGGGAAACACTTGTTGAGAGATAAAACGTGTCTTTTGTATACAATTGTATAGATCAGACCAAAATGAGGCACAAATGAGGAGCAAAGAGCGCACAGAGGGACTTTGTTCTAAATCAAGGATAGTCCCTCGAAATCAGGGACAGTTGGGAGCTATGAAAAATGCATGTGCATGTATTTTTGATGCATTTAGATTGATGTCTATGGACCCAAAATCGCACCATCCTGCACCAAAAGAAGTGCCTGCAGAAGTGCATAGATGTGAATGGTCCCATAGAACAGAATGAAAAATTGCCCGCTGTACAGTTTTGCTCTTCAGCAAACACACAACTAATTGCACAGGTGTGAGCCTTCCCAATTCATACATTCTGCAGGACACATACAGTATATACTGTAGCTCTCAATGTATAAAGAAACTGTAATGCCACATACACACAATCGCACATTTCGACAACAAAATCAATGTTTTTTTTCCGATGGACGTTGGCTCAAACTTGTCTTGCATACACATGTTCACACAAATCTTGTCAGAAATTCCGAACATCAAGAACGCAGTGATGTACGACACGTACGATGGCACTAGAAAAGGTAAGTTCAATAGCCAGTTCTCCACCCTTTGGGCTCCTGCTAATCTCGTGTTAGTAGAAGTTTGGTGAGAGACGATTCGTGCTTTTCAGCCTCGTGCGTTTCAGATTGTTACTGCTCTTCAGTTTGTGCTTGTGGGTTTGTATCTGGTTTTCAGTGCATGTAGTCAGTTTGCATTTGTTTTTCAGTGTGTATTATTATAGTACGTATTTAATTGTCAGTGCGTTCTTGTCCGCTCATTTCTGATTTTTAGCTTGCTCCTTTCAGGCCTTTCTGATTTTCAGTTCGTTCTGACCAGCCGACCATTTTGAAGCCATGTTGCAGGTACGTACTCATCGTGGAGTTCGTGCTGTGCAGGGGCTTGGTGTTGGGGTTCTTACTTTGACCCAAGCCCAGTCCATGAACAGGGTGGGGAGGAGTTCATGGACAAAAAATTGGTTACTCCAGCATGATCAATTCTCTCATATGCCTTTGTTGCGGGAGATCCGTGAGAATAATCCTGATGATTCCAGGAATTATCCCTGGATGATGGACCATGTTTTTCACCGTCTGTTGGCTTTTTGTTCCCTTATATTACCAAGCAGGACACCTGCATGTGGAAAGCCATCACTCCCAAGCAGAGGACTTGGGGTATTTGGCGAGAGGCGGAAGTCTGCAGGACATCAAGTTCTCGACAGGCATCTCCCCCCAGGCTCTGGGATCATTATTCCAGAGACCTGTTCTGCCATCATTCAGGTCCTGCAGAAGGACTATATTAGGGTAAGTTTTCTCCTTTAACATCACATTCTATGTATTTAATGTTTGCTAATGTATTGTATTTTTTTCATCATTCTCTAATTACCATGATTGTAATATACTGTGAATGTCCCCTTTGTCCTCATGCATGCTTGAAGTTTTTAAACTTCCTTTTTTGTCCTTCATGCATATTTGCCTTCACTAACCTCCCCAACATGCTATTCTGGGCCCATACACACCTAGCCTAGTCACTTAACAATGTATTTTGTCAGCTCCATAGTAGTACTTTACCCTAAGCACCCCCTAAAATGTGTACACATGTTATTTGTGTCCTTAAATTCATTCAGAGTGCCAGAGGCTATTTTTTTGGGTATCAAAATCATTTGGAACCATCCCTCCCCCCCAACCACTAAGTCAACCGATACCAATTCTCTATCTGCTGACTTTGCCAAACCCATACACACTATACCTACCTATTTTGTGGTCAGATTTCTGTATGAATTCACCAAAGTATGTAGTGAAAGGGCCTGCCAGAATACTTTCAAATGGTACTGTTTAAAGTTTTGTTCTCCTAAACTCCTGTCTATTGGATTTGCCTTTAGTAAATAACCCCCATTTCAGTGTAAACACCAACTTAGTCCAAAAAATGATATTGAGCATTGAAAGAAGAAGCCACACATTGTTGAGTAGAAAACTTTTTACTCTGTGCACATTCACATGTGCGTCAGAAAAGGGTTTTTGAACAAACCAACATTTTTTAGTAATAACATTTTTGTTTTTGACAGTACAAATAGCCTTTTTTGTGTTAAAACAGGCATGTTTAAAACCATAAAACAATACACAACTCAGGAATAGGGATGAGCTTCGAGTTCGAGTCCAACTCAAGTTCACAATTTGGGATGTTCACGGCAAATTTGAAAGCCACCGAACACCCTTTAAAAGTCTATGAGAGAAATCAAAAGTGCTAATTTTAAAGGCTTATATGCATGGTATTGTCATAAAAAGTGTTTGGGGACCTGGGTCCTGCCCCAGGGGACATGTATCAATGCAAAAAAAGTTTTAAAAATGGCAGTTTTTTCGGGAGCAGTGATTTTAATAATGCTTAAAGTGAAACAATAAAAGTGTAATATTCCTTTACATTTCGTACCTGGGGGGTGTCTATAGTATGCCTGTAAAGGGGCGCATGTTTCCTGTGTTTAGAACAGTCTGACAGCAAAATGACATTTCAAAGGAAAAAAAGTCATTTAACCACTTGCCGACTGCCTAACGCACATATACGGCGGCAGAATGGCACGGGCAGGCAGAATCACGTACCTGTACGTGATCTGCCTCCGGCGGGCGGGGGGTCCGATTGGACCCCCCCGGTGCCAGCGGCAGTCGGCATTTGACTGGGAGCGTCGGGAGGCGAGGGGGAGACCATCCGATCGTGGCCCCCCCCTCGCGATCGCTCCCAGCCAATCGGAATCCTCCCCTGCCTGTGTGTAGTTTCACACAGGCAGAGGATGTGATGTCATCTCTCCTCGGCTCGGCAGTTTCCGTTCCAGCGCCGAGGAGAGAAGACATGTAAGTGCACAACACACACACAGAGTAGAACATGCCAGGCATACTTTACACCCCCGATCCCCCCCCGATCGCCCCCCGATCCCCCCCCAATCACCCTCCCCCCGTCACAAACTGACAGCAAGCAGTATTTTTTTTTTTTTTTCTGATTACTGCATGGTGTCAGTTTGTGACAGTTACAGTGTTAGGGCAGTGAGTGTTAGGCCCCCTTTAGGTCTAGGATACCCCCCTAACCCCCCCTAATAAAGTTTTAACCCCTTGATCACCCCCTGTCACCAGTGTCACTAAGCGATCATTTTTCTGATCGCTGTATTAGTGTCGCTGGTGACGCTAGTTAGGGAGGTAAATATTTAGGTTCGCCGTCAGCGTTTTATAGCGACAGGGACCCCCATATACTATCTAATAAATTTTTTAACCCCTTGATTGCCCCCTAGTTAACCCTTTCACCACTGATCACCGTATAACCGTTACGGGTGACGCTGGTTAGTTCGTTTATTTTTTATAGTGTCAGGGCACCCGCCGTTTATTACCGAATAAAGGTTTAGCCCCCTGATCGCCCGGCGGTGATATGCGTCGCCCCAGGCAGCGTCAGATTAGCGCCAGTACCGCTAACACCCACGCACGCAGCATACGCCTCCCTTAGTGGTATAGTATCTGTACGAATCAATATCTGATCCGATCAGATCTATACTAGTGTCCCCAGCAGTTTAGGGTTCCCAAAAACACAGTGTTAGCGGGATCAGCCCAGATACCCGCTAGCACCTGCGTTTTTCCCCTCTGCCCGGCCCAGCCCACCCAAGTGCAGTATCGATCGATCACTGTCACTTACAAAACACTAAATGCATAACTGCAGCGTTCACAGAGTCAGGCCTGATCCCTGCGATCGCTAACAGTTTTCTTGGTAGCGTTTTGGTGAACTGGCAAGCACCAGCCCCAGGCAGCGTCAGGTTAGCGCCAGTACCGCTAACACCCATGCACGCAGCGTACACCTCCCTTAGTGGTATAGTATCTGAACGGATCAATATCTGATCCGATCAGATCTATACTAGCGTCCCCAGCAGTTTAGGGTTCCCAAACACGCAGTGTTAGCGGGATCAGCCCAGATACCTGCTAGCACCTGCGTTTTGCCCCTCCGCCCGGCCCAGCCCACTCAAGTGCAGTATCGATCGATCACTGTCACTTACAAAACACTAAACGCATAACTGCAGCGTTCGCAGAGTCAGGCCTGATCCCTGCGATCGCTAACAGTTTTTTTGGTAGCGTTTTGGTGAACTGGCAAGCACCAGCCCCAGGCAGTGTCAGGTTAGCGCCAGTACCGCTAACACCCACGCACGCACCGTACACCTCCCTTAGTGGTATAGTATCTGATCGGATCAATATCTGATCAGATCTATACTAGCGTCCCCAGCAGTTTAGGGTTCCCACAAACGCAGTGTTAGCGGGATCAGCCCAGATACCTGCTAGCACCTGCGTTTTGCCCCTCCGCCCGGCCCAGCCCAGCCCACCCAAGTGCAGTATCGATCGATCACTGACACTTACAAAACACTAAACGCATAACTGCAGCGTTCGCAGAGTCAGGCCTGATCCCTGCGATCGCTAACAGTTTTTTTTGTAGCGTTTTGGTGAACTGGCAAGCACCAGCGGCCTAGTACACCCCAGTCGTAGTCAAACCAGCACTGCAGTAACACTTGGTGACGTGGCGAGTCCCATAAGTGCAGTTCAAGCTGGTGAGGTGGCAAGCACAAGTAGTGTCCCGCTGCCACCAAAAAGACAAACACAGGCCCGTCGTGCCCATAGTGCCCTTCCTGCTGCATTTGCCAATCCTAATTGGGAACCCACCGCTTCTGCAGCGCCCGTACTTCCCCCATTCACATCCCCAACCAAATGCAGTCGGCTGCATGAGAGGCATTTTCTTTATGTCCTCCCGAGTACCCCTACCCAGCGAACCCCCCCAAAAAAGATGTCGTGTCTGCAGCAAGCGCGGATATAGGCGTGACACCCTCTATTATTGTCCCTCCTGTCCTGACAATCCTGGTCTTTGCATTGGTGAATGTTTTGAACGCTACCATTCACTAGTTGAGTATTAGCGTAGGGTACAGCACTGCACAGACTAGGCACACTTTCACAGGGTCTCCCAAGATGCCATCGCATTTTGAGAGACCCGAACCTGGAACCGGTTACAGTTATAAAAGTTAGTTACAAAAAAAAGTGTAAAAAAAAAAAAAAAAAAAAAAAACCACAAAAATATAAAATAAAAAAAAAATAGTTGTCGTTTTATTGTTCTCTCTCTCTCTATTCTCTCTCTCTTGTTCTGCTCTTTTTTACTGTATTCTATTCTGCAATGTTTTATTGTTATTATGTTTTATCATGTTTGTTTTTCAGGTATGCAATTTTTTATACCTTACCGTTTACTGTGCTTTATTGTTAACCATTTTTTTGTCTTCAGGTACGCCATTCACGACTTTGAGTGGTTATACCAGAATGATGCCTGCAGGTTTAGGTATCATCTTGGTATCATTCTTTTCAGCCAGCGATCGGCTTTCATGTAAAAGCAATCCTAGCAGCTAATTAGCCTCTAGACTGCTTTTACAAGCAGTGGGAGGGAATGCCCCCCCCAACGTCTTCCGTGTTTTTCTCTGGCTCTCCTGTCTCAACAGGGAACCTGAGAATGCAGCCGGTGATTCAGCCAGCTGACCATAGAGCTGATCAAAGACCAGAGTGGCTCCAAACATCTCTATGGCCTAAGAAACCGGAAGCTACGAGCATTTTATGACTTAGATTTCGCCGGATGTAAACAGCGCCATTGGGAAATTGGGAAAGCATTTTATCACACCGATCTTGGTGTGGTCAGATGCTTTGAGGGCAGAGGAGAAATCTAGGGTCTAATAGACCCCAATTTTTGCAAAAAAGAGTACCTGTCACTACCTATTGCTATGATAGGGGATATTTACATTCCCTGAGATAACAATAAAAATGATTTAAAAAAAAAAATGAAAGGAACAGTTTAAAAATAAGCTAAAAAAATAATAATAATAAAGAAAAAAAAAAAAAAAAAAAAAAAAAAGCACCCCTGTCCCCCCTGCTCTCGCGCTAAGGCGAATGCAAGCGTCGGTCTGGCGTCAAATGTAAACAGCAATTGCACCATGCATGTGAGGTATCACCGCAAACGTCAGATCGAGGGCAGTAATTTTAGCAGTAGACCTCCTCTGTAAATCTAAAGTGGTAACCTGTAAAGGCTTTTAAAGGCTTTTAAAAATGTATTTAGTTTGTCGCCACTGCACGTTTGTGCGCAATTTTAAAGCATGTCATGTTTGGTATCCATGTACTCGGCCTAAGATCATCTTTTTTATTTCATCAAACATTTGAGCAATATAGTGTGTTTTAGTGCATTAAAATTTAAAAAAGTGTGTTTTTTCCCCAAAAAATGCGTTTGAAAAATCGCTGCGCAAATACTGTGTGAAAAAAAAAAATGAAACACCCACCATTTTAATCTGTAGGGCATTTGCTTTAAAAAAATATATAATGTTTGGGGGTTCAAAGTAATTTTCTTGCAAAAAAAAATTATTTTTTTATGTAATCAAAAAGTGTCAGAAAGGGCTTTGTCTTCAAGTGGTTAGAAGAGTGGGTGATGTGTGACATAAGCTTCTAGATGTTGTGCATAAAATGCCAGGACAGTTCAAACCCCACCCAAATGACCCCATTTTGGAAAGTAGACACCCCAAGCTATTTGCTGAGAGGCATGTCGAGTCCATGGAATATTTTATATTGTGACACAAGTTGCGGGAAAGAGACAATTTTTTATTTTTTTTTATTTTTTTTTGCGCAAAGTTGTCACTAAATGATATATTGCTCAAACATGCCATGGGAATATGTGAAATTACACCCCAAAATACATTCTGTTGCTTCTCCTGAGTACGGGGATACCACATGTGTGAGACTTTTTGGGAGCCTAGCCGCGCACGGGACCCCGAAAACCAAGCACCGCCTTCAGGCTTTCTAAGGCCGTACATTTTTGATTTCACTCTTCACTGCCTATCACAGTTTCGGAGGCCATGGAATGCCCAGGTGGCAAAAAACCCCCCCAAATGACCCCATTTTGGAAAGTAGACACCCCAAGCTATTTGATGAGAGGTATAGTGAGTATTTTGCAGACCTCACTTTTTGTCACAAAGTTTTGAAAATTGAAAAAAGAAAAAAAAAATTTTTTTTTCTCGTCTTTCTTTATTTTCAAAAACAAATGAGAGCTGCAAAATACTCACCATGCCTCTCAGCAAATAGCTTGGGGTGTCTACTTTCCAAAATGGGGTCATTTGGGGGGGTTTGTGCCACCTGGGCATTCCATGGCCTCCGAAACTGTGATAGGTAGTGAGGAGTAAAATCAAAAATGTACGCCCTTAGAAATCCTGAAGGCAGTGATTGGTTTTCGGGGCCCCGTACGCGGCTAGGCTCTCAAAAAGTCCCACACATGTGGTATCCCCGTACTCAGGAGAAGCAGCTAAATGTATTTTGGGGTGTAATTCCACATATGCCCATGGCCTGTGTGAGCAATATATCATTTAGTGACAACTTTGTGCACAAAAAAAAAAAAAATTGTCACTTTCCCGCAACTTGTGTCAAAATATAAAACATTCCATGGACTCAACATACCTCAAAGCAAATAGCTTGGGGTGTCTACTTTCCAAAATGGGGTCATTTGGGGGGGTTTTATGCCATCTGGGCATTTTATGGCCTTCAAAACTGTGATAGGTAGTGAGGAGTAAAATCAAAAATGTACGCCCTTAGAAATCCTGAAGGCAGTGATTGGTTTTCGGGGCCCCGTACGCGGCTAGGCTCCCAAAAAGTCCCACACATGTGGTATCCCCATACTCAGGAGAAGCAGCTAAATGTATTTTGGGGTGCAATTCCACATATGCCCATGGCCTGTGTGAGCAATATATCATTTAGTGACAACTTTTTGTAATTTTTTTTTTTTTTTTGTCATTATTCAATCACTTGGGACAAAAAAAATGAATATTCAATGGGCTCAGCATGCCTCTCAGCAAATTCCTTGGGGTGTCTACTTTCCAAAATGGGGTCATTTGTGGGGGTTTTGTACTGCCCTGCCATTTTAGCACCTCAAGAAACGACATAGGCAGTCATAAATTAAAGGCTGTGTAAATTCCAGAAAATGTACCCTAGTTTGTAGGCGCTATAACTTTTGCGCAAACCAATAAATATACACTTATTGACATTTTTTCTACCAAAGACATGTGGCCGAATACATTTTGGCCTAAATGTATGACTAAAATTGAGTTTATTGGATTTTTTTTAGAACAAAAAGTAGAAAATATCATTTTTTTTCAAAATTTTCGGTCTTTTTCCGTGTATAGCGCAAAAAATAAAAACAGCAAAGGTGATCAAATACCATCAAAAGAAAGCTCTATTTGTGGGAAGAAAAGGACGCAAATTTCGTTTGGGTACAGCATTGCATGACCGCGCAATTAGCAGTTAAAGCGACGCAGTGCCGAATTGTAAAAAGTGCTCTGGTCAGGAAGGGGGTAAAACCTTCCGGGGCTGAAGTGGTTAAAACTACTCGTGGCTATAATGAATTGTCGGTCCAACAATACACATAAAAGTTCATTGATAAAAACGGCATGGGATTTCCCCACAGGGGAACCCCGAACCAAAATTTTTTAAAAAATGGCGTGGGGGTCCCCCTAAATTCCATACCAGGCACTTCAGGTCGGATATGGATATTAAGGGAAACCCCACGCCAAAATTAAAAAAAAAAATTGCGTGGGGGCCTCCCTCAAAATCCATACCAGACCTGAATTTAAGGGGAACCCTGTGCCAAAATTAAAAAAAAAAATGGCATAGGGTCCCCACAAAATCCATGCCAGACCCTTATCCAAGCACGACACTTTGCAGGCCACAGGAAAAGAGGTGGGACGAGAGAGTGGCTCCCTCCCTCATGAACTGTACTAGGCCACATGTCCTCAACATTGGGAGGGTGCTTTGGGGTAGCGGCCCCCCAAAGCACCTTGTCCCCATGTTGATGAGGACAAGGGCCTCATCCCACAACCCTTGGCCAGTGGTTGTGGGGGTCTACAGGTGGGTGGGGGGGGTTATCGGAATCTGGAAGCCCCCTTTAACAAGGGGACCCCCAGATCCCGCCCCGTGTGAAATGGTAATGTGGTACAAAAGTACCCCTACCATTTTACGAAAAAACTGTCAAAAATGTTAAAAATGAAAGGAGACAGTTTTTGACAATTCCTTTATTTAAAGTCTTCTTCTTTCCATCTTCTTCAGGTCTTCTTCCTTCCTTCCTTTTTCCTTTGGTTTCTTCCTCCATCTTCTTCTTCCTCTGGTTCTTCCTCCGATTCTCTGCTTTTTGCTCCAGTGTTCTCGTCCGGCATCTTCCTTCGCGGCGTCTTCTTCCCCGCTTTGTTCTCAGGCCGCTCCGCATCCATGGGAGGCTCCCGCTGTGTGATGCTTCTCTTCTTCTGACACTTCTGACACTTCTTAAATAACGGAGGGTGGGACCACCCGGTGACCCCGCCCCCTCTGACGCATGGAAACTTCCCTATGAGTTTCCCTGTGACATCAGAGGGGGCGGGGTCACTCTGTTACGTAACGGGTGAACCGCCCCCCTCTGACGTCACAGGGAAACCCATAGGGAAGTCCCCGTCAAGTCCCCGTTCCTTTACACTTTTATTGTTTCACTTTAAGCATTATTAAAATCACTGCTCCTGAAAAAACGGCCATTTTTAAAACTTTTTTTGCATTGATACATGTCCCCTGGGGCAGGACCCAGGTCCCCAAACACTTTTTATGACAATAACTTGCATATAAGTCTTTAAAATTAGCACTTTTGATTATTATTGTTCGAGTCCCATAGACTTTAATGGTGTTTGCATGTTTGAACAGTTAAATAAAAGTGATCTTGCGCATTCCAATCTATTCACACATAGTGCAAAATTGCATATAAGATGACATAAATCATAACAATCAAATAAACATAACATGTAGGCAGATGACTCAGGCCACTGCGCATGCGCCCCGTCCGCCTTTAGTCCGCTCCTGACCAGCTGATTTTTATCATGCTGATCAGGTGGGGGTTTTAAAAGGCAGCCACATTTCAGTATCTTATATCCTTTCGCTGCGGGACCATCATGGGGAACTGGTTATATATGTGAAAGGTAATAGACTTTAAAATCTCCCTTATTACTGCCGGCATTTTTTACTATGACTGCTGCATGTGGTTATAATGGCTGAGTTCTATGCTGACAGTATTCTCACATGTATTGATTTTTAGACCATCTGTCATAGCCGGTGTTATCAGAAGGACTTGCTGGGAAGGTTCCATTGTGTAGCCTGTATACTGGCGGAACCTTATCTATAGGATGCACTCTCACTTCCAGCTATAATGCCTCTTTGGTAAGCCCTTCTTAGTATATTAAATATTCACCACGTCCCCCTACTTGACACTAATGGATACTATTTGATTCATTTATAAGTTGTCAAGATCATCTTACTCATACTACTCTTTTCAATTCTGTTTTCTAGCTTTTCTAATCACATTCATGCGATTTTTCTGCGTGCACTGAGTGCGCTGTGAATTTTTTCCACGCAGCACTCTGTTTTTGCATATAACCAGGGTATGTAATTGAGGCTGAGTTCCCCCCTTCTTTAAATAAGATTAAAAGAATTTCTCAATATTTATATGCTAAACTTTTCTTTTCTAGGCGCCCTCTAATTCCCCTGTAGCCAAATACTGGGCTGAGTGTAACTTCCATTCCCAGTGTTTTGGTGGTGTCTCCCTTGCGTCCTGGAATCTCTGTATGGTATGTTTTGGGTGTGGGCATTGGGGGGACTGGGAATATGGATGAACGACAATTTGACTGCCCTGCAATGTGACGGTCTGCCTTCTGCGCTACAAGTTTATGTTGGTTTAATAATACATCTTCTCTTTGTTTTAGTGGTTTTACTCTCTGCATTAGATTTATACACTCCCCTGATTAGGGATGAGCTTCGTGTTCGAGTCGAACCCATGTTCGACTCGAACATCGGCTGTTCGATCGTTCGCCGAATTGCGAACGTTATGGGCCGTTCGCGCTAAATTCGTGTGGCGCGTCACGGCCCATAATTCACTGCGGCATCGCAGTGCATTGCTGGCTGATGATTGGCCAAGCATGCACTATGACCCGCATGCTTGGCCAATCACAGCGCTGTCAGTAGAGAGAGCTGTAATTGGCCAAAGCCAGGGTGGCTTTGGCCAATTACGGCTCAGGGCATTTAGTACACACCCCACACTATATAAGGCCGCCTGCACGGCGGCCCTGTGTAGTGTGTGTTCCGGTGTGCTGAGAGATAGAGAGAGAGAGAGACAGTGTCATTTGATTTGAGTTAGATAGATTAGGCAGAACAGTCAGTCAGTTAGCTGCACTTACAGTGTATTGTGTATATATATGCATCCCAGGTGTTGCATATATATATATACACTGTATTCAGTTTAGCTAGATCCGTTCCTGTTATCTTCTATCTAGACTATTTACATTTAATGCAGTGCGTCCTGCTCACAGTGTTCAGCTAGATCCGTTCCTGTTATCTTCTAGACTATTTACATTTAGTGCAGTGCGTCCTGCTCACAGTGTTCAGCTAGATCCGTTCCTGCTATTTACATTTAGTGCAGTGCGTCCTGCTCACAGTGTTCAGCTAGATCCGTTCCTGTTAAATTCCTACTGACCGGCAGGCTTGTCTGGTTACAGTATATAAAGCTACCTGAAGAAAATTACAGGTGTTCTATTTGATCCTATTAGTACCACGGTCAGGCAGCTAGACTATTTACATTTAGTACAGTGTGTCCTGCTCACAGTGTTCAGCTAGATCCGTTCCTGTTATCTTCCTACTGACAGGCAGGCTTGTCTGGTTACAGTATATAAAGCTACCTGAAGAAAATTACAGGTGTTCTATTTGATCCTATTAGTACCACGGTCAGGCAGCTAGACTATTTACATTTAGTACAGTGCGTCCTGCTCACAGTGTACAGCTAGATCCGTTCCTGTTATCTTCCTACTGACAGGCAGGCTTGTCTGGTTACAGTATATAAAGCTACCTGAAGAAAATTACAGGTGTTCTATTTGATCCTATTAGTACCACGGTCAGGCAGCTAGACTATTTACATTTAGTACAGTGCGTCCTGCTCACAGTGTTCAGCTAGATCCGTTCCTGTTATCTTCCTACTGACAGGCAGGCTTGTCTGGTTACAGTATATAAAGCTACTTGAAGAAAATTACAGGTGTTCTATCCCAGCTTAGTGCAGCTACAGGCCATTAGTATGTCTGGAAGGCCAAGAAGGAGAGGCAGACAGTCACAAGCCAATAAGAGAGGGCAAGCAGGCTCTGTGTCTAGTGCTGGTCGTGGAGACGGTGCATCCTCATCAGCACGTGGCCATGGGACACGCTTGGCCTTTTTTTCGGCAGCTGGCCATGTTGAGCCGCAACATGCGGAAGACTTGGTCGAGTGGATGACCAAGCCGTCCTCATCCTCCTCATCCTCTCTCACCCATGCCCAGGGTGCTTTGTCTGGCAAAGCAGCGGCCTCTTCCCTCAGCTCAATGTCATCAGTGACTCCTTCCCTAGCTCCACCATGTCCTCATGAGGATTCCCTCGAACTGTTTGACCACAGTGTTGGGTACATGCTCCAGGAGGATGCCCAGCGTTTGGAAGGCTCTGATGACGATACTGAGCTCGATGAAGGCAGTAACATGAGCGCGGACAGAGGGGGTGCCCAAGAAGGACAGCAATCTGGCAGTCATGCTCCCCCTGCTGCAGCATACTGCCAGGTTTGCTCCAGTGATGAGGAGGGAGGGGATGATGAGGTCACTGACTCAACGTGGGTGCCTGATAGGAGAGAGGAGGAGGAGGAGGAGGAGGAGGAGGAGGAGGAGGAGGAGGAGGCGGCAGCACATCACCAACGAGGCAGGATGCCCTCCAGGGGCCAGCCTAAGGGCAGCACATTGACTGCATCACACCCCAAAGCTCCACATGTGCAGGGCGCTGCAGTCTCTGCGCGTTATTCAAAAAGTTCTTTGGTGTGGGCCTTTTTTGAGACGAGTGCATCAGATCGCACCGCTGCTATTTGCAACATATGTCTCAAGCGTATCTCGCGTGGCCAAAATATCTCCCGCTTGGGTACCACATGCTTGACCAGACATATGTTGACCTGCCATGCAGTTCGTTGGCAAGCGTATCTAAAAGACCCACACCAAAGAACAAAGAGGATCTCTCCTTGCTCCTCATCAGCTGAGATTTCCAACCCCACTAGACCTTCAGTCCTCTCTGAGACCTGCAGTGAGAGGAATGAAGGTGTAGAATTAGGTGTGTCACAGCCAAGTACTTGTGGGCAATCTGCTTTTGGTACACCGACGTCAGATTGTACCAGGCAAATTTCCCTGCCCCAGCTGCTGCACCGCCGAAAGAAGTTTGCTCCCAGCCATCCACATGCCCAGCGGTTGAATGCTAGCTTGGCAAAATTGCTAGCACTTCAACTGCTGCCTTTTCAGTTGGTAGACTCTGCCCCCTTCCGTGAGTTTGTGGAATGTGCGGTTCCTCAGTGGCAGGTACCCAAACGCCACTTTTTCTCACGGAAGGCGATTCCGGCTCTCTACCGGCATGTGGAAGGCAATGTCCATGCCTCGCTGGACAGGGCGGTCAGCGGTAAGGTGCATATTACCGCTGACTCATGGTCCAGCAGGCATGGACAGGGACGTTACCTAAGTTTCACGGCGCATTGGGTGACTCTGCTGGCAGCTGGGAAGGATGCAGGACAAGGTGCAGTAGTGTTGGAGGTTGTTCCGCCACCACGCCTCCAAAATGCTGATTGTGACACACCTCTCTCCTCCACCCCCTCCTCTTCTTCTTCCTCCATGGCCTCTTCCTCGGAACCAGCGGTGCTCCGTAGGCGTTCAAGGGGCTACGCAAGTACGCAGGCCAAAAGATGCCATGCGGTGCTTGAGCTGGTGTGCTTGGGGGACAGGAGCCACACTGGGGCAGAGGTTCTGTCAGCTCTGCAGGGGCAGGTTCAGAGGTGGTTGACGCCACGCCAACTTAAGGCAGGAATGGTGGTTTGCGACAATGGCACCAACCTCCTCTCTGCCCTCCGACAGGGACAAATGACCCATGTGCCCTGTTTGGCTCACGTCCTTAACTTGGTGGTGCAGCGGTTCTTGGGCAGGTACCCGGGCTTACAGGATGTCCTGAGGCAGGCCAGGAAAGTCTGTGTGCATTTCCGCCGGTCATATAATGCCAGTGCTCGGCTGACGGACCTCCAAAAGGAGTTTAACCTGCCCAAGAACCGCCTAATCTGTGACATGCCCACCAGGTGGAACTCAACGTTGGCCATGCTGCAGCGGCTGCACACGCAGCAGAGGGCCATCAATGAGTACCTGTGCGACTATGGCACCAGGACAGGGTCAGGGGAGCTTGGTTTTTTTTCCCCACGCCAGTGGGCCATGATCAGGGATGCATGCACTGTCCTGTCACCATTCGAGGAGGCCACGAGGATGGTGAGCAGTGACAGTGCATGCATCAGTGACACTGTCCCCCTTGTCCACCTGTTGGAGCACACGCTGGGTGGAATAATGGACAGGGCACTTGAGGCAGAACAGAGGCAGGAAGAGGAGGACTTCCTTAGCTCTCAAGGCCCCCTTTATCCAGACAGTGTTCCTGCGTGCCCGCCGATCACACAGGAAGAGGACGAGGAGGAAGAGGAGGAGGAGGAAGATTGTGTCAGTATGGAGGTGGAGCCTGGCACTCAGCATCAGCAGCAGTCTTTAAGGGATCAGTCCCAAGAAACACATGGACTTGTACGTGGCTGGGAGGAGGTGGCTGCGGACCATGTCGTTCTTAGTGACCCAGAGGACTCCGGACCGAATGCCTCAGCAAACCTACGCTGCATGGCCTCCCTGATCCTGCAAAGCCTGCGTAAGGATCCTCGTATTCGTGGTATCAAGGAGAAGGACCAATACTGGCTGGCAACCCTCCTTGATCCACGTTACAAGGGTAAGGTTGCGGACCTTATCTTGCCATCGCAGAGGGAGCAGAGGATGAAACATCTTCGGGAGGCCTTGCAGAAAGGTCTGTGCAACGCGTTCCCAGAGACTGGGAGGTTACAAACTCCTGTTTCTGGACAACGTGTTGCTGAGGCTTCGGTCAGTCAAAGAAGGAGCGGTGGAGAAGGTGGCCGTCTGACCGATGCGTTCAGACAATTTTTTGGTCCGCAGCCCCAAGGTATGATCGGTTCCAGCAACCATCGCCAGCGTCTGTTTTACATGGTGCAGGAATACCTAGGGGCAAGATCAGACTTGGACACCTTTCCCACCGAAAATCCTCTGGGTTACTGGGTCTTGAGGATGGATCACTGGCCAGAGCTTGCACAGTATGCAATTGAGCTACTGGCCTGTCCTGCATCCAGCGTTCTTTCGGAACGCACATTCAGTGCTGCTGGAGGCGTGGTAACCGATCACAGGGTGCGTCTGTCCACCGACTCGGTCGATCGGCTGACCTTCATAAAAATGAATGAGTCTTGGATCACCACCAGCTACCAAGCACCTGATGCTGATGTAACCGAATAATTTTTTTTGAAATCTCAGATCCCTTCAAAGACTGCCTATGCTGATGCTGAGTGACTATCCCTGAGTAATTATCCTCTTCCTCCTCAATCATCACGCTGATAGCTTGTAAGAACATTTTTGGTTCTGGGCGCCACCACCAGTGCCTAAGGCCCAATTTTTCAGCCCCTGTCTAACAGGGGCGTGTAATTACAATTTTTGATGCAATACTTTGCAGCAGGGCTCGTTCCTGCGTTCCAACTAGAGTGTCTGTGAGGGGTTGCAGTGTTGTGGCACCAGCACCAGTGCCTAAGGCCCAATTTTTCTGCCCCTGTCTAACAGGGGCGTGTAATTACAATTTTTGAAGCAATAATTTGCAGCAGGGCTCGTTCCTGCGTTCCAACTAGAGTGTCTGTGAGGGGTTGCAGTGTTGTGGCACCAGCACCAGTGCCTAAGGCCTAATTTTTCAGCTGCTGTTCAACAGGGGCATGTAATTACAATTCTTGATCTAATATTTCACAGCAGGGCCCTGTGAGGGCTTACAGTGTTGTGGCCACAGCAACACCTAAGGCCCAAATTTCTGCTGAGTATATAGGGCAGGACCCTACTTTCAAACATCTAACTTACAAACGACTCCTACTTGCAAACGGAAGGAGACAACAGGAAGTGAGATGAAATCTACCCCTAGGAAGGGAAATTCTCTCCTGTAAGAGTTAATATGGGAAAACAAGTTCTCCTTTCCACTGATGCTTTCCAATCCTTGTTCCACAAAAAAACCCAAATTTTCAAAAAACATTTTTCATTGGGACAAAAAAGTGAGGTGAAATCTTCTGAAGAGGAGGAAAGACAGCAAAACAAATGTCACAGGGGTGATAACCCTTCCCTATGTTTTCCAAAAAGCTTAGAAAAGATTTTTTGGCTGGAGCTAAACACGTTAAAAATGTTCAAAATTACAAACAGATTCTACTTAACAACAAACCTACAGTCCCTGTCTTGTTTGCACCGCCTGTATACTGCTGTTCAGAGTATATAGGGCCTGGTGGCCCCACACCTTTCCTTATTTTAATTTGGGTGCGGGGTTCCCCTTAATATCCATACAAGACCCAAAGGGACTGGTAATGGACTGGGGGGTACCCATGCCGTTTGTCTCACTGATTTTCATCCATATTGCCATGACCCGACATGACATTAAACCCGCAAGCAGTTTTAAATGAGATTTTTTCCTTTAAAAATGACATTTGGTGCAGGGACTGTTCTAAACATGGGAAACACGCGTCACTTTACAGGCATACTATAGACACCCCCCAGGTACGATATTTAAAGGAATATTTCACTTTTTTTTTTTTACTTTAAGCATCATTAAAATCACTGCTCCCGAAAAAACGGCCGTTTTTAAAAGTTTTTTTTGCATTGATACATGTCCCCTGGGGTAGGACCCGGGTCCCCAAACCCTTTTTAGGACAATACCATGCAAATTAGCCTTTAAAATGAGCACTTTTGATTTCGAACGTTCGAGTCCCATAGACGTCAATGGGGTTCTAACGTTCGTGCGAACTTTCGGTCCGTTCGCGGGTTCTGGTGCGAACCGAACCGGGGGGTGTTCGGCTCATCCCTACCCCTGATGAAGCCAATGTTTTGGCGAAACTAGTTGGGAACAAAAGACTATGATCACCCTTCAACATCATTGGTGACGGTCAATTATTTGAACTGTACCTCTGTTTTTGTTTTTGTGTTCTTGTGACTTTTCTATATGTCTAATGTACTATTTTAGCTGTTTTTGATACAAAATAAATAAGATGATTTTATAACAAAATTGTTCTATCTTATTGGTGGCACCATAATAATCCCTTCCCCCCTTTTTCCCATCTTGAGAAATCAAATAAACATATAAATAAAATAAATCAGTGAATGGTCTCATAAATCAATAAAAAGTGAATAATCAAAATGTCAAGTGCTTAATATTAGTGCAATAAGGGTACAAGTTCATAAAGTGAGCCAGTCACTGGATCTATCCTGGCCGTGCAGGGTAATAAAGTGACTTAGTGTTGAAATAAATAAACAGATTGGCTAAAGTTCATAAAGGTCCTCATGGAAAATTTTCAGATAACTTTAGGCTCTCAGACCTCTCACCTCAATAATAGCTAGAGTAGGCATCATAATGGGGTATCTGTTCCTGGATATGTATATCGCTTCACTGTAATCCCCAAAACATTCTCATCCGCTCATCCCGGTTATGTTTCTTTCCTCTCCACTCTTAATACAGCACACTAGCCTGGTAAAGAATGTGTCACCGAGGCACAGCGGCCTACTGAGGAAGAGAGGGAGAAAAAGAAAGCCTCCAATAGTGTAATACGTTAAGTGGTTAAAGTAATGTTTTATTAAGGGGCTTCAGGATGGTCTCTTACATTTAAAACTATAAAAACAAGCGAGTACAGCTGGAACGGCGTTTAGAGCGCCTCCTTACTTGACTTCTGGTTTACGTCTGCTGCTTTCAAAATTGTCGCTCTTCTTTTGTTTATAGCGCAAAAAATAAAAACATCAGAGGTGATCAAATACCACCAAAAGAAAGCTCTATTTGTGGGGAAAAAAGGACGTCAATTTTGTTTGGGTACAACGTCGCCCGACCGCGCAATTGTCGTTTAAATTGCGACAGCGCTGAAAACTAAAAATTGGTCTGGGAAGGAAGGGGGTGAAAATGCCCGGTATTGAACCGGTTAAAAGTTTTTTTATATATATATTTTACATTTAATATATCTACCCAACATAGAAAAAAGCGGAAAGATCCCCCACTTCTGATACTGGACTCAATGAAATAGTCGTCCCAACCTGCACCCCAAGAGAAGGCAGAACTGACCCGTGGGGCTTACGGATGGTTACAGATCAAATGGCCCTCTCCCGTAAATAGAGGATGCAGCAGAGGAACCAGAGCACCTGGAAGTTCATAAAATAGTGTTTTCACAATTTAGTCTACAAAAAGGTTTAAAGTATATAGAATTGTATCAATATGCTGACTAAAGTATACATAGTGTAAATGTAGGGACAATAATTAGAGATATTTAATACTAAGAAGTGTATATTGGTGGAATATGTATCTGGAGGTTTTGGATATCAATGGACTTAAAGAGTTTATCCAAAGCAGAAAAATGAATATCAAAAAACTGTTGTGACTATAATAAATCTGAAATGAATATGAAGTAAAATGAAAATAAAGCATGGACTGGCATGGAGCAAACTAGTAATTATGAAAAGTGCTACATGCATGAGTGTGAAGGAGAAGGTGCAATATATAGTTATACCCCTCAAAAGGAGGGGAAAGATTATCAGGGGTGAAAAAACTGAATTTTCAAAATAAATCCTTTTCTCCAAGGAAGATTGCTAAGATGTGACCATGAGAAAACATGCAAGGAAGTGAACAGCAACAATAGAAAACTAAAGTGAACACCACTTAGAAAGGTGAAGTGAAAACAAGGTAGCGGAGTGATGGTAAAACAGGATTATAAGTGAAAGTCATATTAAGTGAGTGTCACTGAAATATAGTGGTAAGGTGATGGTAGAAAATAAAAGATTGTAATGATCAATGTGTGAGTGTCTACTCAAATTAGTGCTGAAATAGTGAGTGAAAGAGAAAAGAAAAAAGGCTGCGATAAGTGAGAAAGGTGAGGCTGTAGGGGACTCAATAAAACCCCTCAGCCATTACAAAATCTCTAATGTTGACAAAATAAAACTAAGAAGCAAACTAAAGAGGCTGGCTCACCTGGTGACTGTGGTAAGAGATATTAGGTATCTGTAGGATTCCACAGGGGAATGCACAATGTCTGATAGCCGAGATCAAAAGACATCACTGACCTTAAATGAACATAAAAAAGTGTCAAATCAATCATGGAAATCTTGCGGATGAACTGACAATGGTGCAGGATAGCCCGCCATTGCCATATGTTTTTACCTGATGAATTTGTTGCTCTCAAGCCCTGTCAGGGGATCAACTGAACGGTCTGAGCAAAGGGAGTCCCTAGATATACTGCCTAAATTAGTCCATGATTACTAGCAGGTGTCTGGAGTGAGTCTGCAATCCATCCCTCCAAGGGGAGGGGCCGTGGGGAGGCATAAGGCGTCCCCTCTGTGACCATCCCGGCGTTCCGGTAAGTGGGTCACTCCGGAAACCTCTGCCACCCCTGCCGCAAACAGTAAGACTGAAGATAGAGTGTGCGTGTGCGGTGGGAACACCGTCGGCCAGTGCCGGAGAGATGTCCTGCGCACTCGCCCAGCCCCATTCTCCAGTCCGGTGATGTACAAGGAACGCCGCCAGCAGGAAAAAGGAGCTCCACCTAGTGGATGGTGAGACCACAGGTGTTGCTTAGATAGGGGGATGTATACAAGAACATCCCTCTACCCTGCCGGGAAGCCGCCGAGTCTGGAACCGCACAGCCTGAGGCACAGGGGGAGGGCAAAAATGGCAATCCAGTGTCTGGGGAGAGAGGAAAAAAAGGAAAAGAACAATTACAATTATGTACATAATTCATCAATTAGATTGTGCATCATTGTTCTGGAGTTACATAATACATTTTTTAAAGGGTATTCTTTAACATTGTATTGTATAATGAGCAGAAAAAAAGGGTATACACTGCAAAAACTATAACAGAGGAAGCAGATCCACACTTCTTAGTATTAAATATCTCTAATTATTGTCCCTACATTTACACTGTGTATACTTTAGTCAGCATATTGATACAATTCTATATACTTTAAACCTTTTTGTAGACTAAATTGTGAAAACACTATTTTATGAACTTCCAGGTGCTCTGCTTCCTCTGCTGCATCCTCTGTTTGCGGGAGAGGGCCATCCGATCTATGACCATCCGTAAAGCCCCACGGGTCAGTTCTGCCTTCTCTTGGGGCACAGGTTGGGACGACTATTTCAGTGGAGTGCAGGATCACAAGTGGGGGATCTTTCCGCTTTTTTCTATGTTTTTAAGAGTCTCCGGATGAACGAGCCCACATGGTATTGAGGGTAAATATCTAGTGATCACCATGAATCCCATAGAGTAGATATATTAAATGTAAAATATATATATATATATATATATATATATATATATATATATATATATATATATATATATATATAAATGTTATCAGCCCATGACCCTACAAGGTTGAAATGCATTGGGGTCTTCTCTAAATACCAAGCATCAATATAGCTACAACTTTACAGGAAGTAGCTTTATGTATACTCCCTGTAATCTACTGTGCGATAACTTATTGTTCGTTTTGTATAATTTACCTAGTATGACTCGTTCTTTGTAAAACCGGAGCTCATGTTTTAAAGTCTTGTATTTTCTAAAATCATGTTCGGAGTATTTTGCTAATAAAAACACTTTTTTTACAAAAACTTATATTATTTCCTTAATGATTGCTGCTAAAAAACCCCATGGGGAATCTTCCACTTCTTAATGTCAACATGTACTAGCTCCCATCATGGGTGATCAATGGACGTGTTTTGGGGGTGCAACCCCTTCCTCTCATCTACTTTAGGTGCGAGGAAGGGGTTGCACCCCCAAAACGTGTACCTTGATATCCTGTGCTGGCAGATAGCACATGTTGACACATTGTGTGCATCTTCAAAATTTGGCTTTCTAAAAAATATTTAAAATGTGAGAAAAAAATAAAAATACAAACAAACTAGAAGAATTTTGGTATGTTTTAGATCCTGCCTAAAACATCAATGATGTTTTTGAGTCTTTTTTCTACATCATTGATGTCTTCTTTGATCTTCTGTAAATCACGATTGCACACCATGATCTCCCTGATAAGGACGTGTGCACTTGCACTTGTGAAATGAGATTCTTCTTCCACAACATCCACATCACCTAAAATAAAAAAACACACCATGTATTATAAATATGCAGGCATACATCTATTACCTGAAGCTGTGGTCTCAGACACTCACCTGTTGTGGTCACTATTTTGCCCACTTCATAAACTTCTCCTTCCTCCACATCTTCTGGTTGTGGTGTGGAGATTTCCTTTTCTTTAGGAGGTGTGGGCTCCCTGGTGTCCTCAGATGTCCCGGTTCTTTTCTCCCCTATGTGAATAAAAAAAAGGTATACTTAGAACACAGAGATTTGATGCGAGAAATAGTAATATGAAACATTGCTTAGAAGTGTCGTACAATTGTCTTTTTTGGCAGAATTCCAAGCTGAAGACATTATTTTTTTCCCTTTATAAAGCTAGAATACTTACCTTTTTTGTACAATTTTCACACATGGAGACACCCCTAGTATCCAATGGAGCACCTGTGTGGGACACCCTAAAAAGGGTGTTCTGGTGTCCCACACTAGTGCTCCTGCATCCAGATGTGTAAACAAATGCTGAGTGTCCTCTCCTTACACTGAATCAAGTTTGCAATTAATTCTAGTACAAACCCATCTAGACAACAATGTCATAAACTTCTTTTAATACAATTAGGCCTGAACAAATGTAGTCAACCTGCATCTGACAAAAACATTGTATTAGTGGGCGAACGAACAATGTTTACTACGAACGATTACTGTGCCCACGAGCCTGAAACTTGCCATTTTAAACTGTACAACAGTAAAGAAAAGCACATAGAGCAGCATGCAAGTAATAATAATAACAGAAACACACGACAATTGCTTACTTTTTTGAAGAACTCTCTTGATATTTCTGTACTGATCGTGCTCCCTCAATTTCAGGTCTGACCAGCGTTTCCTCAATTGATCCTTGGATCGCCATACCCCAAATTCTTGTGCAGACTTTTCACAACTTTAGTCATGATCTTGGCCTTTCTCACATTAAGGTTTGGGTAAGGTCCATGCTTCCCGTCATAGTCGGCCCTCTTCAAGATGTCCATCATCTCCACCATCTCTATAAAGGACATATTTGAGGCCTTAAATCTCCTCCGGGATCGGGATGTTCACAGCTCCAGCCTTTTGTCGTTGCTGCTGCTGCTGTCTGCATGCACTTGCTCTTTCTCCGCCATGTGCTCTCCCACTGCGCCAAAAGACAAGGGGTGGGGAATAGACTAGAAAGAACGTCAGGGATGGGCGGATTTTAATGCATGCACAGTGTATATAAGTTGTAACACGCATGCGTCGTACGTACGATCTGTGAGTGGAGGAAGGAGTAGCGGAAGTGCCGATCATTAGAACGAAGGTACAAGTTTAACCTGGTGCATCAGTGGCCTATACTGCTTCTAGATTGAGGCCTATATTGGGACAAGATTAGGAGAGTTTAGCCTGACATTAGGGTTTGTCTTGTGTTGTGTCTTGCAGAGAAAATGGATGGCTTCAATGATCACAACGTCCTCCCCCTATTCATAGACAAGTACAGGGACCTGCCCTGTCTGTGGCAGGTGAAACATCTGCATTATAATCATAAACAAAATAGGCAGGCAGTGCTGGAGAAACTGCTGGAGTTGGTCAAGCCGCAGATCCCCACGGCAACCATCCCCTATTTGAAGGCAAAAATTGGTGGGCTGAGGAGCACTTATAATAGGGAGCGCAATATTGTCCAGGATTCCATGAGATCAGGAGCTGCAGCAGATGCCATTTATGTCCCCAGGCTGTGGTACTATGACTGCGTTTTCTGTCAGACCAGACTGAAGTCAGGCAATCACTCTCAACCCTTCCTTCCACTCTTCCTTCCACGCTTACTTCCACCCCAGCTGAGGCTTCCAACCTGGGCCTTCCAGCCAGGAAGAAGTGGAGGAGCCCAGCATGAGCCAGGTATAGCATTGTTCTACATATTTCTTAACGTAAAATGAATGATGTTAACTAGATGTTATTATTGATCACTAATTGCTCATTTAATAAGGTGTTTTACATATCAATAGACAGTAGTGGCCAAAAATGTTTGGGACTAGAATCAAAAATGCTGGGGTCAGAATGATAGTCTTTTCTATTTGATAAATTGGGTGAAATGTGGAGAGCTTATGTGATCATATAAACCATAACAAATGATATAAGTACAAAAAACATGAATAATAAATGATGTGCTCAAAAATACTCCAAGCAGTCCTCTATTATGACATGTGATATCTAGAAATAGAGGAACTTGGATGTGTGATGTCCAAAAAAAGTCAGTGACAAACTTCAATCATGTGTGATGATAATCCTCAATCACATGTGGATATCATATAGTGACAGGTTTTTAACTTCAAATATGTATGACGTAATAACAGTTGATAGTGGATCCACCACCAAAGACACCAGAAGCTGCTTACCAGAGGGATTGAACTCAAATAGGTGTACACCTAGTGAGTCAATCAAGCTTTGTGGTATAATATACCAAGGGGATCAGATGCTCTATCCAGATATGACCTCCAGATGGACGTCTGAACAGGTGTAAGGTATGCATGGACTCAGTAGATATAGGCAGTCAGCCCCACCATTAAAAGAAAGAGGAAGGCATAAAGGAAATTTTAATACATGAAAAGCAAAGGAAATACACTCATGTGTTTAGCAGTAAAATCAAGCGCTTGTATAAAGAAGACAGACAGTGGTCTGAGCATATCCCTCTGATGTGTTTCAACTTGGAAGTCATCATCTGGGGTGCTGGAACACTGTACTGGCTGAGTATTTATAGATACTGGTTACCCCCATAACAAGTGGCAGCTCAGTCTGATTGAAAGTGCAAATTATGGAGATTTCTTCCTGGTTCCTCCAAAATGGCGCCGGGCTTTCATTCCAAGCCTAGTTTTCATATGCAGAGGAGGATTACTTCCTGGTTCTGGCAAAATGGCACCCGGACAAGCAATTTAAGCCTCATTTTAACATGTGAAAGAATATGTGACATCATGTGGAACAATGAAAACATGGGCAGCACAGTGATGTAGTGGCTAGTACTCTCACCCAGCAGCACCCCTCAAAAAGGACACGTTATTGGTTGGATCGAGCTGATATTTGTGATTGGGACCAAATTTCTATTTGTTAGCATTCAATTTGCAACAGTCATGAGATCAAAATTGTGTGTGATTGATGAATAAAAAGCTAAAACTATGTCCCTTTTTCAGACACAGGAAAGCCTCAGCCAGGAGGAGGGCGTGGAATGTGGCAGCCAGGAGGAGGCTGTGGAATGTGGCAGCCAGGAGGTGGCAGGGAAAAGTGGCAGCCAGGAGGTGGCGGGGGAAAGTGGCAGCCAGGAGGTGGTGGGGGTAAGTGGCAGCCAGGAGGTGGCCTGGCCCAGTAGCCTGACTGAATCACAGGTCCCTCCCCTCCGCCTTCCAACCAAAATGCCCAGGAAGGGGAGTAACGTGGAGGAGGCAGCACTTGGGCTGATTCAGGAGGTTAATGCTGCCCTCAGAACCACTCCCACTCTTCAAGAGGCCTTTGCCTCCATGGCTGCATGCAAAATGCAGAAAATGGAGGAGGGCCAAAGCCCCATCTGTGAGGAAATTATGTATCTGTCCCTAAATAAGGGGTTGAGGGGCCAACTCACAACCAAAACCTGCCTGTGTGAGTTTGACCATCCTCCTCCTCCTCCACATCCTGCCACAACTCCAAAAACACAGCCTGGAAGAAAGCCTGGAAGGAAGAGTGGAAGACAGACAAGAGTATGATGGCCTGGGTTCAGTCTGGTCTGACAAAAGTCGCAGGTTGTTGTATGACCACAGCCTGGGGATATATGTCATCTGCTGCTGTTCCTGATCTATTGTAGTCTGGGACCGTGGGTCCGGATTGTGCTCACTATTATATGTACTCCTCATTCTACCAATTTTGGCTGTAAAATAGTTGATGTGTGCCCTGGGGTACAAAGGCTTCGCCAATTTCACCAGTTTCTCCAATGTTGCCTTCCACTTTATTTTATTATGACCCAAAATAAATGGCTATTTTGTATTCACAAATACTTGCCTATGTGTTTTACTTAAAACAGGACAGTTTGTTTGTGAGTAGGCAGGTACATTTCCTAAATACAATGTCAAATTAACAAGGGACACCAACACAAACCAACCTCCTTGAGGTTAAAAAAATACAAGGTAATAATGGTGTTGTGGTAACTTGACACACAAAAACATTATTATGGAGATCTGATGAAAAAAAAAAAATTATTCAGGAGATCACGAGAAATAATAAAGAAATCATTTTTTCAGAACTCTGTGTGAATATGAGAAGCAAAACAACTTCATTATTCCACATTATAAAGAAGAAGAGATTGCGCTGCGTTAAAAGATTTCATGATTTGCAGCGTGACGAATGTGCTATCTCCATTATGAATGCTAGTTTTACCAGACTGAGCGATTCCGTCTCATAATTGATTAAGAGCATGCGTGAAACTTTGTGCATCGGAATTGTGTACACACGATTGAAATCTATGAGAACAAATTTTGTTGTCGGAAAATTTGAGATCCAGATCTCAAATTTTGTTTGTCGGAAATCCTGACGGAAAATATCCGATGGAGCCTACACACGGTCGGAATTTCCGACAACAAGCTCCCATCGAACATTTGTTGTCAGAAATTCTGACCGTGTGTACGCGGCATTAAAAAAGAAAAATGGTTTTGTGAAGATATGCAATCTGCTTGATATAAGGTTGTATAGTTTGGTGTTGCAATGATCAATTAATATCATGTATATAAATGCTTTTGATAAATCAAAATGAGTAGGGAATACAAAGTATTTGCTTTAATTTGAATTTTCTCTAACACAAATGATGGCTGCCCTGTACACTACCATCATTTTCTATAATCTGCTGCATACTTGCTGAAAAAATGAGAACAAGATTATGATTCTTTTACTCCAACCCACTTTATTCCTCACATTGCTTTTAGGAATGGAAGATGTTTGATAATCTTTTCAATGTTTATTGTTATTGTGCATTAAAACACATAGGTGCATGTTTATTTTCATATGGTGACACCTAGTGGACATTAGTAATTAATGTGTTGCCTCTGTTCTATTGTGGTCAGTTGTTCTCTACATAAACTGCAGTATGATTGTCACTGTAAAAACGTAAGCAAAATGTTGTTTGCATTATATGTCATTTTTTTCTAAATCATTTTAGAACTAGTATAGCTGGCAAAATTGAATTCAATATTCAGGTTTTTCTGTTGTAAATGTGTGTGTGTGTGTGTGTGTGTGTGTGTGTGTGTGTACATGCATGTAAAATACAAGAAATAAATACACATACTTTTTACTGCTTATGTAAAATATCTGGTGAGGTGACGAGTTTGTGTGTGTGTGTGTGTATATATATATATATATATATATATATATATATATATATATATATATATATATACAGTATATAATAATGGGGTTGATTTACTAAAACTAGAAAGTGCAAAATCTGATGCAACTCTTCATAGAAACCAATCAACTTTCAGGGTTTTTTTTTGTCAAAGCTTAATTGAATAAGCTGAAGTTAGAAATGATTGGCTACCATGGACAGCTGCACCAGATTTTGCACTCTTCGGTTGTAGTAAATCAACCCCAATATATAAACTGTATATCAGCCAAACATTTTTTGGTGGAGTACGTTTTGGGAAGGATTTTCCTCACTTCCTCTCTCAATGACAGGGTATCTTTTCAAAGGGAAAGCATTCGGCAATATTTTCTTTTTTTTATTTCAAGCAGGGATGGTTTCAGAACTTCTGACACATTTTTAATACTGTCTGGTACAGGAAATTATGGGAAACCTTCAGAGGTGTAGACAGCAGAAAAATCCTGACAGATGTTCTTACATGCTATCCAAACTTAAAGTGGAGCTTTAACTGCAGCATAGAGAAAAAAACAAAAAAAACCGCAAACCAGGCTATGTATTTGGCAGGGTTGTGAAAAACGTGAGACAGGATGACAACTACTCTAGACAAAACTTCAAAATTTCCTTTAGCAGCTAAAAGATCTGACATACTGTATATGTATTCAACATGTCAGCAGTCAGTGTCATGTGTCAATAGTTGCTTTTGGTTACCATTAGTCAGTCTCAATGACAGTGGTCAGTAAGGCACCTCAGTAGTAATGCCGCGTACACACGATCGGATTTTCCGACGGAAATTGTTCAATGGGAGCTTGTTGCCGGAAATTCTGACCATGTGTAGGCTCCATCAGACATTTTCCATCAGAATTTCCGTCACACAAAATTTGAGATCTGGATCTCAAATTTTCCGACAACAAAATCCAATCACATGTACACAATTCTGGCGCACAAAGTTCCATGCATGCTCAGTATCAAGTACGAGACGGAAGCGCTCAGTCTGCTAAAACTAACGTTCATAAAGGAGATAGCACATTCGTCACGCTGCAATTTTTTAAATCTTTTAATGCAGCGCATTCTCTTCTTCTTTAGAATGCTAGAATAATGAAATTGTTTTGCTGCTCATATTCACACAGAGTTCTGAAAAAATGATTACTTTAATATTTCTTGTGATCTCCTGAATATTTTTTTTTTTGGTTTTCATCAGATCTCCATAATAATGTATTTCATTTTTGTTTATAGTGTTTTTTTTTATTAAGATCTCCTTGTTTTTTTTTTTTTTTGCTAGTGCTCTCCATAATATTGTATTTAGTTTCGTGTGTCAAGTTACCACAACACCATTATAATCTTGTATTTTTTTTAACCTCAAGGAGGTTGTTTGGTGTTGGTGTCCCTTATTAATTTGACATTGTATTTTGGAAATGTACCTGCCTACTTTCAAACAAACTGTCCTTTTTGAAGTAAAACACATAGGCAAGTATTTGTGAAAATAAAATAGCCATTTATTATGGATCATAACCAAATAAAGAGGAAGGCAACGCTGGAGAAACTGGTGAAATTGGTGAAGCCTTTGTACCCCAGGGCACACATCAACTATTTTACACCCAAAATTGGTAGCCTGAGGAGTCCTTATAATAGTGAGCACAATCTGGTCCAGGACTACAAGAGATCAGGAACAGCAGCAGATGACATATATGTCCCCAGGCTGTGGTCATACAACAGCCTGCGTATTTTGTCAGACCAGACTGAACCCAGGCCATCACTTTCTTGTCCTACTTCCACTCTTTCTTTCAGGCTTCCTTCCAGACTTCCTTCCAGGCTGTGGCTGTGGTGTTGTAAGTGTGGCAGGAGGTGGAGGAGGAGGAGGATGAGGATGGTCAAACATACACAGAGGTGTTTTGGTTGTGTGTTGGCACCTCAACCCCTTATTTAGGGTTGTATACATAATTTACTCACACAAGAGGAGTTGGCCCTCCTCCATTTCCTGTATTTTGCTGGTAGTCATGCAGTCAAAGGCCTCTCGAGGAGTGGGGGTGGCTCTGGGGGCCGCCATAGCCTCCCGATTCAGCCCAAGCACTGCCTCCTGTACATTACTCCCCTTCCTGGGCCTTTTGGTTGGAAGACGGAGGGGAGGGACCTGGGATTCTGTCAGGCTACTACTGGGCCTGGCCACCTCCTGGCTGCCACTTTCCCACACCACTTCCAGGCTGCCACTTTAAAACAGCCTCCTCCTGGCTGAGGCTTTCCTGTGTATGAAAAAAGAACATAGTTTTAGTTTTTGGTCATCAATCACACACAATTTTCAGCTCATGACTGTTGCAAATTGAATGTTAACAAATAGAAAAGACTATTATTCTGACCCCAACATTTTTCCTTTTTGTCCCAAACATTTTTGGCCACTACTGTCTATTGATATGTAAAACATTTTATTAAATCAGCAATTAGTGATCAGTAATAACATCTAGTTAACATCATTATTTTTACAACCAGAAATATGGCTGGAAGGCCCAGGTTGGACGTCGGAAGCCTCAGCTGGGGTGGAAGGAAGCGTGGAAGGAAGAGTGGAAGGAAGAGTGGAGAGTGATTGCCTGACTTCAGTCTGGTCTGACAGAACCATAGTACCACAGCCTCGGGACATAAATGTCATCTGCTGCTGCTCCTGATCTCATGGAATCCTGGACCTTATTGAGCTCCCTATTATAAGTGCTCCTCAGGCCACCAATTTTGGCTTTTAAATAGGGGATGGTTGCCGTGGGGACCACCGTCTTCACCAACTCCAGCAGTTTCTCCAGTGCTGCCTGCCTCTTTTGTTTATGATTATAATGCGGATGTTTCACCTGCCACAGACAGGGCAGGAAGTTGTGTTAACTGAAGCCATCCATTTTCTCTGCAAGACACAACACAAGACAAACCCTAATGTCAGGCTAAACTCTCCTATTCTTGTCCCAATATAGGCCTCAATTTAGAAGCAGCATAGGCCACTGATGCACCAAGTTAAACTTGTACCTTCATTCTAACGATCGGCGCTTCCGCTACTCCTGACCTAACATCAGGACGAGACATTATCAATCTGACTCCTTATGTGTTTGAGGATGAGATTCTAGATATTCTCAAATATGGACTTAGTTTCTTCCCCTCGGCCAATATTGACAAAAATGAAACCATTAAAGATGCCTATTTATTCTCACACAATCTGACCTACAGGTTCCTATTTGATAAGGAAGTTCTACAATCCAAACAAGACAAATCTATTTCCGAACAAGTCAAGCATTTCTCCATGGAGGACTTTTGGGCCTTCCGTGACTTAATGCTCTTACTGGATGAGAATGATTCATCACAAGAACCTAGCAGCTCTATGCCCACTCAACTTTCAGGAACACCAGCCTCGTCTATACCTCTCACAAAACTATTCAAATCTAAATCCCAACGCTTTCCGGATTTAATGACCAATCCCCGGATCTGGGCTTTCCTTATAGGGACTGTCAATGACATTAAACATATGACTATTTTACCCAGCCCTAGCAATCTAACCCTTTCCCAATTACGAGCCATTAAATTTTTGCAAAACCATCCTGATCTTGAGATTAAGGCCTCTGACAAGGGAGGAAACATTGTCCTCATGACCGGGGCATTCTATGAATCCATGGTCATGAGGATTTTATGAGACAAACAGTGTTACTCTCATCTGTCGGATGCCTCAATTGTGAAATACAAGAAAGAATATCTATGCATTATTGGATCGGCCCACCAGAGAGGCCTCATTGACCAGGATTTATATAACTATTTAAATGTACGAAACCCCAGGGAAGCCACGTTTTATGTGTTACCAAAAATTCATAAGCACCCTACTATGCCCCCTGGTCATCCAATCGTCTCTGAGATTGGTTCTTTGACAGAGAATGCTAGTCGTTTAATCGACTCCGTTCTAATGCCACATGTACTAGGTATGCCTTCTTACACCCATGACACATTGGATCTTTTGAAACAAATAGAGGGTTTGGCTGTCCCTCCTGATGCCCTGCTAGTGACTCTGGATGTTGAGTCATTATACTATAGTATCCCTCACGAGGATGGTCCGCACCTTCTCACAAGAACAGGATCACTACAGCTGGGATTATTGTGAATTTATTCTTGACCTACTGAGATTCATACTTACCCGTAACTGCTTTTGCTTTAAAGGTTCCCACTTCCTCCAGGTACAGGGTGTGGCTATGGGCACATGTTGTGCACCAGCCTATGCCAACCTGTACCTGGGGGGGTGAGAACGTAACATTTTTTCAGATGAATCACTAACTTTGTTTGTCGACCACGCCCTTATTTGGCGGCGTTATATTGATGGTATTTTTGTTGTATGGACAGGCACTTCTGACCTACTTGATACATTCATTCAAACTATTAATCAAAATCAATTTAACCTAAAGTTTACGGTCTCTAGCAATTCCCAACAAATAACCTTTTTAGACTTAACCATCTTTAAAGATGATAAGAACTGCCTGGCTTCTACTCTCTACAGGAAAGAGACAGCAGGGAACACCCTGCTACATGCAGACAGTGCCCACCCTAGGTCACTCATCAAGAGTATTCCATACACGCAATATTTAAGATTGCGTCGCAATTGTACTCATGTGGAGGAATTCAAGCTCCAGGCCAATGCCCTTCGTGCTAGACTTTTGGCCAGGGATACACCAAAACCTTACTTCGCAGTGCCTACAACAAAGCCGTACGTCAATCACAAACCTTATTACTTTATAAAACAAAAACAGCTACTACTAGCTGTTCTGTCAGATTCATTACGAGATTCTCGCAACAACACCAACAACTTCGAGATATTCTGACTAACCATTGGCAGATTCTTCAAGAGGATCCCATCCTCAAGAAATATATTGGCCCCTCCCCACAAATTACCTTTAGACGAGCCAGGTCCCTACGTGACAAATTGACATCCAGTCACTAGTCTACTAACTCCAAGTCCAAACAACCTAAACACAGAATATCACAATGTGGCCAATGCCCATTTTGCCCATGGATCAAGGTAAGCACAGTGTTCTCACGCCCTAATGGAGAAACCTTTACCCCCAACTTTCATGCCAATTGCAACACTGAAGGAGTAGTATACCTCATGTTGTGCCAGTGTGGCACTTTCTATGTAGGTAAAACTATCAGACATCTGCGCTGCAGAATAAAAGATCATGTGTACTACTCGGCAGAGGGGAAGATGATCACTGCAGTCAGTAGACATTTAGATTTATATCATAAATTTGATGCATCCTTGATATCTTTTATTGTATTGGCAGTTGTCCCTAGAAACCCTAGAGGTGGGGATTGTGATAAATATATTCTTCAAAAAGGAACTATGTGGATAGAACACCTCGGTGCTATGTATGCTCCGGGTATTAACGAGGCTCACACATATAAGTCTTTTTTGTAATTTCCCCTTTTTCTTAGCCTTACTTTAACCTATATACATTTGGATTATTTTCAGTATATATCCTTCATCCCATCATTGCTGCTTCTTGGGACCAATATGTATATTGGCTATGCAATTCCATATATCCATTGCACTTATACTATATTCTTTTTTAATCCTAGATATTGTTATACAAAATAGCCATTTTATTCAATTATCTTATGCATTGTATTTATATTTCCTCTAATTGATTATGTCTATCTTATTTGCTTGTTTATGTGTATTGCGTTTTTTGGGGTTCTACTGCCCTGTTAACCCACGCTGGCCTGGTCCTTCATGGGTTGTGGGAATACTTTCACCACTATGCGGCCGCCCAGCGCCACATCCCCCACCATAGGGCTGTAGGCTCACTCTGGCATTTCCGGGTTTCCCTGTTATGCCTTGATTGCAGCTGCGCTCCCTATCTCACACATCAGGCTGTTCCCTTGCTGACGGTGTGAGTGGGGACATGTGCAGTCTGCACCCAGCGGCTGGCTTGGATGACGTCACGTTGGCTTCGCCGATTGGTTGACTACAAGCGGGGTGTGTGTACAAAGAGATGCCACTCAGCGTCCCTCTATCCAGCTCCATTCACAGTCGCTCTCTACCCGAGCGGCTGCTTGTGTGTGTTTTTCTTATGCTTACTTACACCATGGATCAGCAATTAGGTACGTTAACAACATTGATACTGATATATTCCTTGTAATTCTCTTTATACGCCTCATCCCCTTTCTTTCTTTTTTTCTAACTCCAACCTTTCTTATAAGCTATATTCGTTTGGTTTCATCGGTGTAATTTATTGGCACTTAATTATCTTTTCTAATAACCCCTTATGTGCTTTCTGTCTGCACTACATCAGGTCATGTACTACAGATAACTTTTTGGGATGTTGAATCATCATCTGAGACTGCATACAAGCTTCTGCGACCACTGCTTCTCCTATATGCAAATACTGGCTTAATACAGTTACTAGGATATAATTTCCTTTCCTGTACAGCCATTTTATCATTACTATACCGGTTAAGATATTCTAACAGTATACCTTATACCTCATTTGAAGGATATACAGATATCTCCCCTCTCCCTTCCCATTTGAGTTTGGTAAGTGTTTATGCTATTCTTCACATTTAATATATTAATCTACTACGAAATGTCCATCAGCAATACCGCCCTGACTATTCAGCTTTTTGCTGAGTTTTCTGATCTATTTTTGACTTGATCCTAAATAGTAAATATTAAATCCCCCTTCTATACTTACTAATTATTGATTAATTAGAATTACACACGTTTATATATGTTTGGTTAAGCCCCAGGGATATTCGCCCTTGCTCATACCCCTCTCCCTCCTTTCCTTCCCTTGCCCCTTCCCCAATCCCCCTCCCTCCCTTTCCTTCCCCTTCCCCTCTCCCCCCCCCCCTTGTTCTTTCTCCAATACTTCCCTATTTTTCTTGTTCTTTATCATGGAAAAACACTAAACCTGTTATAGCCACACTGATTCACTTACTGGACCAATAATACCGTGACCCCATGCTTCAAACTTTTTATTTTATCTTGTTACATACGTCCCCATAGTGTGTGAATATTGCCTAGATCCTGCTTGATTAGCACAAGTAGTGGGTTTCCATCCTAGTGTCTCCAATGTGCAATATATATTTATTTGTTATTCTGTTACACGTTAGTCAACATTATGGTTAATGGTTTCTAGCTTTATTTATTCAATGATTTATATATTCCAGTAAATCTGTTCCATGCTCCTGAAGAAGCGCTATGGCGTGTAACATGTTGAGTGAATCCTAAAGACTTCCATTGCTATCAACTACATAGCTCTCCTCTGTATACGCAGTAAGCCTATGGCGGAATAATTGCTATTCTATTCTTACATTACCCTTTCATATCATATTGAGCTATGTATGGAGTGTATAACTGTAACTGTATTTTTATGAACTGATTTTTGTTTTTGTATATATTTTTTTTCTTGTTTTTAACAATTTTTGTATATCTAATAAATTTCAAGTTTTTAAAAACTTTACAATACTGGATATCGTGCCTGTAAAGTCCAAGCCCCTAGATACTTTTCTATTCAATAATTATACTGGGACTTGGCACACAATACTCCATATGTATACACAATACCACTATGTGGTGATACTTAATTGATTTAAAATAGAAGCAGTATAGACCACTGATGCCCCAAGTTCAAATTGTACCTTTGTTCTAACGATCAGCGCTTCCGATACTCCTTCCTCCACTCACAGATCATATGTATGATGCATGCGTGTTACGCTTTATATACACTGCGCATACGTGAAACTCTGCCCGCCCCTGACCTTCTTTCTAGTCTATTCCCCGTCCCTTGTCTTTTGGTGCAGTGGGAGAGCACATGGCGAAGAAAGAGCAAGTGCATGCAGACAGCAGCAGCAACGACAAAAGGCCGGAGCTGTGAACATCCCGATCCCAAAGAAGATTTAAGGCCTCAAAAATGTTCTTTGTAGAGATGGTGGAGATGGTGGACATCTTGAAGAGGGCCGACTATGATGGGAAGTATGGACCTTACCTAAACCCAAATGTGAAAAAGGCCAAGATCATGGCTAAAGTTGTGAAGAGTCTGCGCCGAAACTTTGGGGTACGGCGATCCAAGGATCAATTGAGGAAATGCTGGTCGGACCTGAAATTGCAGAGCACGAGCAGTACAGAGGGATCAAGAGAGTTCTTCAAAAAAGTAAGTTGTTGTCAAGTAAGTTTTTGTCGTGTGTTCCTATTATTATTATTACTTGCATGCTGCTCCATGAGCTTTTCTTTACTGTTGTACAATTTAAAATGGCAACTTAGGTTAGTGGGCACAGTAATCGTTGGTTGTAAACAGTTTGTTTGCCCGCTAATACAATGTTTGGGGCAGATCCAGGTTAACTACATTTGTTCATGCCTATTTGTATTAAAATAAGTTTAGTATATTGTTGTCTAGATTGGTTTGTGACTAGAATGAAATGCAAACTTGATCCAGTGTAAGGAGAGGACACTCAGCAGCTGTGTACACATCTGGACACAGGAGCACTAGTGTGGGACACCAGAACAAACTTTTTAGGGTGTCCCACACAGGTGCTTCAGTGGATACTAGGGGTGTCTCCATGTGTGAAAATTGTACAAAAATGGTAAGTATTCCAGCTTTAGAAAGGGAAAAAAAATGTCTTCAGCTTGGAACTCTGCCCAAAAAGACAATTGTACAACACTTCCAAGCAATGTTTCAGATCCCTTTTTCTGCCCTCAAATATCTGTGTGCTAAGTATACCTTTTTTTCACATAGGGGAGAAAAGACTCGGGACATCTGAGGACACCAGGGACCCAAAACCTCCTAAAGAAGGGGAAATACCATCACCACAACCTGAGGATGTGGAGGGAGACTTTTATGAAGTTGGTGAAATAGTTACCACAACAGGTGAGTGTCTGAGACCACAGTTTCAGGTAATAGATGTATGCCTGCATATTTTTAATACATGGTGCGTTTTTGAATTTTAGGTGATGTGGATGTTGTGGAAGATGAAACTCATTTCACAAGTGCAAGTGCACACGTCCTCATCGGGGAGATCATGGTGTGCAATCGGGATTTACAGAAGATCAAGGAAGACATCAATGATGTTGAAAAAAGACCCAAAAACATCATTGATGTTTTAGGCAGAATCTAAAACACACCAAAATTCTTCAATTTGTTGAGATTTTCTAAATATTTAAAAATTTCTTGAAGTGTATTGAAAGCCAAATTTTTAAGCTGCACACAGTATGTCAACATGTGCTATCTGCCATCATGGGATATCAAGGTACGCGTTTTGTGGGTGCAACCCCTTCCTCACAACTAAAGTAGCTGAGAGGAAGGGGTTGCACCCCCGAAAAATGTCCATTGATCCCCCATGATGGGAGCTAGCACATGTTGACATTAGGCATGGGATCAGGAGGGAAATCCCCATTTTGACTCTCAATGTGTGTGCATCTTCAAAATTTGGCTTTCACAGGGGTGACATCACCCCATCTGATGAAGGCAAGATCAACACAGTTTAAACATACTAATGTTTGATATTACCTTCAATTTATCAAAGTTGAACTTTGTAAGTTCCTGAGTTGTGTATTGTTTTATGGTTTTAACCGCTTCAGCCCCGGAAGAATTTACCCCCTTCCTGACCAGAGCACTTTTTGCGATTCGGCACTGCGTCGCTTTAACTGACAATTGCGCGGTCGTGCGACGTGGCTCCCAAACAAAATTGACGTACTTTTTTCCCCACAAATAGAGCTTTCTTTTGGTGGTATTTGATCGCCTCTGCGGTTTTTATTTTTTGCTCTATAAACAAAAAAATAGCGAAAATTTTGAAAAAAAAGCATTATTTTTTACTTTTTGCTATAATAAATATCCCCAAAAAATATTTGAAAAAAAAAAACTTTTCCTCAGTTTAGGCCAATACGTATTCTTCTACATATTTTTGGTAAAAAAAAAAATCGCAATAAGCGTTTATTGATTGGTTTGCGCAAAAGCTATAGCGTTCAAAGAATAGGGGATAGTTTTATGGCATTTTTAATATTAATTTTTTTTTTACTAGTAATGGCGGCGATCAGCAATTTTTATCATGACTGCAACATTATGGCGGACACATCGGACATTTTTGACACATTTTTGGGACCATTGTCATTTATACAGCAATCAGTGCTATACAAATGCACTGATTCCTATGTAAATGACACTGGCAGTAAAGGGGTTAACCACTAGGGGGCTAGGGAGGGGTTAAGTATGTTCTGGGGCATGTTACTAACTGTGGGGGGGCATGGCTACGTGTGACATGTCACTGATCTTTGCTCCCGATCACAGGGAGCAGAGATCAGTGACACTGTCACTAGGCAGAATGGGGAGATGCTTGTTTACATTAGCATCCCCCGTCCATCCTCTCCGCAAGGTGATCGCGGGTATCCCCGCGGTGAACGAGTCCAGCGGGACCCGCAACCCAACTCACGGAGCTCCCGGCCAGCATACGCGCCACCAGCTGCGCGCACGCAATGGCATGGCGGCAAATTCAAAGGGACGTACGAGTGCGCCCATTTGCCCAGCCGTGCCATTCTGCCGACGTACATCGGCGTGCGCCGGTCGGAAAATGGTTAACCATGCCTGTTTAACACAAAAAAGGCTATTTGTACTGTCAAATGCAAAAATGTTATTCCAAAAATATGTTGATTTATTCAAAAACCCTTTTCTAAAGCACATGTGAATGCGCACAGAGTAAAAAGTTTTAAAATCAACAATGTGTGGCTTCTTCTTTCAATGCTCAATAGCAGTTTTGATACTAAGTTGGTGTTTACAGTGACAATGGGGGTTATTTAATGAAGGCAAATCCACTTTGCACAACAAGTGCACTTTCAGTGCATTTTCAAGTGTACTTTTGCAGTGCACTTGGAGTGCAAAGTGTATTTTCCTTTAGTAAATAACTCCCACAGTGCTTTATAATTTGCCACAATCACACCATTTTCTTGACTCCCAAAAATTAATTCATGGTGCTGAAAATGATGATTATTTTTATCATTAATGCATTACATACACTAACAACAAAAACAAGGTGTGTGTTTAGCAGACCCACAACATAATAGTTTGCTGAAGAAGAGATTGTCACCTCTTGTATCAAATAAATTACGTTTGCACTATTGAAGAAAATGGCCAAAAAAAAAAGCCCATTGGAGAACCTTGGAGACAGCTAAAAGAAACACAAGCATTAAATCAAAGGAAATATTATTTCAGTTTAACAAAAAATGTTTTTTTTAAATGTTTCTTAAACATTGTCTGGCATATAAATGGCCCCCCTACCCATAAAGTACTCTAGATACTTTTCGTGAAGTTCGCAGGTGCTTTGGGGGGGGGGGAGCCAGGACAGCCAGCTTCAAGAGCCATCAGATGTGTTGGATCCGGTAATAAGCCGGCCTCAGTCCCAACTGAGGCCACATAGTTTGATGCATTTTTTCTTAAAAAGTTATGTAATATGCAGCATGCAAGAATGATGTGATTGATTTTATATTCCGCCATGTTTATTGCAGTGAGGAATAGGCAGAACCGGCTGGCCATTATCCCAAAAAGCATTCTCCACCACTCTTCTGGCTCTGGCAAGCCGGTAGTTGAAAATCCTATGGTCCGGGGTGCGGGTTCTCATGAGGAATGGATGCATCAGGTGATCACCCAGCCCAAATGATTTATCAGCGACAAAGATGAGCAGGAGTCCTTCCACGTTCTCTTCAGCAGGTGGCTATCCCAAGCCACCATTTTGGAGCTGTCTGTAAAACTTGGTCTGGGCGATGACTCCACCATCCGACATCCAGCTATTCTTCCCCACGTCCACATAGAGAAACTCATATGTCACCATCACCACCGCCAACATCACAATACTATTGAACCCCCTATAGTTGTAATAGTATGACCACAAGTTGGGGGTGGGAATATGTGGATGTGTTTCCGATCAATTGGCCCTCCGCCCCACCACTGAGCAAATTGGGAATCCACAGTCTGCCATTCCTGTGGCGTTGAAGGAAACTGTGGAGCTAAACAAAAAGAAAATAAAATTATTATTATTTATTATTATTATTATACAGGATTTATATAGCGCCGACAGTTTACGCAGCGCTTTACAACATTAGGGCAGACAGTACAAGTACAATACAATTCAATACAGGAGGAATCAGAGGGCCCTGCTCGTTAGAGCTTACAATCTAGGAGGGAGGGTCAAGTGATACAAAAGGGTAATAGCTGTGGGGGATGAGCTAATGGAGAAAAGAGTGCAGGTGTTAGATGGAGGCAGGATAGGCTTCTCTGAAGAGGAAAGTTTTCAGGGATCGCCTAAAAGTGGATAAAGTTGGAGACAGTCTGACAGATTGGGGTAGGGAATTCCTGAGGTCTTGGGAGGAACGGAGATGGCGATTAGGTTGGTATTTTGAGACTAGGTTAGTGATGTAGCTGGGGGCAGAGTTGTGGATGGCTTTGTAACTTATTGTTAGTATTTTGAATTTAATTCGTTGGGCGAGTGGTAGCCAATGGAGGGATTGGCAGAGAGGGGTAGCAGACACTGAGCGGTTTGTAAGGTGGATGAGTCTGGCAGCAGCATTCATGATGGACTGAAGGGGGGATAGTCTGTTTAAAGGTAAGCCAATGAGGAGTGAGTTGCAGTAGTCAAGGCGAGAGATAACCAGGGAGTGAATCAGGAGCTTTGTGGTTTCATTGGTTAGAAAGGGACGTAGTTTAGAGATGTTGCGGAGGTTGAGGCGGCAAGCTTTGGAAAGTGATTGGATGTGGGGCTGAAAGGAGAGTTCAGAATCCAGGATAACACCTAGTACCCTGACATGTGGGGACGGGTGGATGGTTTTGCCATTGCTCTTGACAGAGAAGTCGGGGGAAGAGGAACGTGGGGGAGGAAATATTATAAGCTCGGTTTTGGACAAGTTGAGTTTGAGGAAGTGGTGTGACATCCATACAGATATGTTGGTTAGTAAGTTAGTGATGCGTGAGGAGACTGATGGAGTGAGTTGAGGGGTGGAGAGATAGATTTGTGTGTCATCAGCATAGAAATGATATTGAAAGCCGTGAGAAGCTATCAGCTGACCCAGGGAAGAGGTGTAGATTGAAAATAAAAGAGGTCCAAGAACAGAACCTTGGGGGACCCCGACAGAGAAGGGAAGAGGAGTGGAGGAAGTAGAATTGTAAGTGACACTGAAGGTGCGTTGGGATAGGTAGGATGAGAGCCACTGAAGAGCACAGTCACGGAGACCGAGGGAGTAAAGTTTTTTGAGGAGGAGGGGGTGGTCAACCGTGTCAAAGGCAGCTGAAAGATCCAGAAGTAGGAGTACAGAATAGTGTCCATTGGTTTTTGCAGTTAGTAGGTCATTTGTGAGTTTTAAAAGAGCAGTTTATGTGGAGTGTTGAGGGCGAAATCCAGATTGAAGGGGATCAAGAAGGTTGTTTTTAATGAGGTGGTCACTCAGTTGGTTGTAAACCAGGCGTTCAAGGAGTTTAGAGGAAAAGGGGAGCAAGGAGATTGGGCATAGGTTGTTAAGATTGGTAGGGTCCAAGGACGGCTTTTTGAGTATGGGGGTGACCAGTGCATGTTTTAGAGCATCGGGGAAGATGCCAGAGGTGAGGGAGAGATTGAAGATGTGGGTTAGAGAGTGTAAATTAGTAATTTTGCATATAACATTGCAAGCAGATTAAACACAAACATTCTTGGCCAAAATCAGTATAACATTTATTTTAAGGAGTATTTAAAGACAAAATATAATGTCCACTTATCAGATTCCTCACCCCCTCTGATGGCCCATTGTAAAAAATGTAGAGGGGGATGTTTTGGACAGGTAACCCTCTCCACTTCATTGAGAGCTGAATGCCTAAATAATGTGTGTTACTTTAGCCAGCCCCTCCTTACTTACACTATTGGCAGCCCACTGGACAGGTAAGAAGTGTCATAATAAAATAAAAATGATACACACTGTCAAAATGTAAGCACTTTTTTACATTCTGCAATGACCTATCAAGATAATAGGAGAACAAAACTTTAAACAGTACCATTTGAAAGTATTCTGGCAGGCCCTTCCACTACATGCTTTGGTGAATTCATCCATAAATATGAACACAAAAGAGGTAGGTATAGTGTGTGTGGGTTTGGCAAAGTCAGCAGATGGATTGGTATCGGTTGACTTAGCGGTTGGGGGGAGAGAGGGTTCCAAATGATTTTGGGACCCCAAAAAAAAGCCTCTGGCTTTTGGACACATTTTAGGGGGTGTTTAGGGTAAAGCACTACTATGGATCTGACAAAATACATTGTTAAGTGACTAGGCTAGGTGTGTATGGGCCCAGGATAGCATGCTGGGGAGGTTAGTGAAGGTAAATATGCATGAAGGACAAAAAAAGAACTTTAAAAACTTCAAGCATGCATGAGGACAAAGAGGACATTCACAGCATATTACAATCATGGTAATTAGGGAATGATGAAAGAAATACAATACATTAGCAAACATTAAATACATAGAATGTGATGTTAAAGGAGAAAACTTACCTTAATATAGTCCTTCTGCAGGACCTGAATGATGGCAGAACGGGTCTCTGGAATAATGATCCCCAGAACCTGGGGGGAGATGCCTGTCGAGAACTTGATGTCCTGCAGACTTTTCCCCGTTGTCAAGTACCGCAACGTGGCGACGAGCCTCTGTTTGGGAGTGATGGCTTGCCACATGCAGGTGTCCTGCTTCGTAATATAAGGGGACAGCAAAGCCAACAAACGGTGAAAAACGGGATCCGTCATCCAGAGATAATTCCTGGAATCATCAGGATTATTCTCACGGATCTCCCGCAACAAAGGCATGTGCGAGAATTGGTTCACGCTGGAGTAACCAATTCTTGGTCCATGAACTCCTCCCCACCCTGTTCATGGACTGGGCTTGGGTCAAAGTAATAAGAACCCCAACACCAAGCCCCAGCATAGCACAAACTCTACGAGGACTATGTAACCGCAACATGGCTTAAAACCGGTCAGCTGGTCAGAATGAACTAACAGAACGCACTGAAAAAAAGAAAGGCCTGAGAAGAGCGAGCTGAAAATCAGAAATGAGCGGACAAGAACACACTGCAAAATCAAATACGTACTATAAAATACGCACTGAAAAACAAATGCAAACTGACTACACGCACTGAAAACCAGATACGAACCCACAAGCACAAACTGAAGAGCAGTAAGGATCTGAAAAGCACAAGGCTGAAAAGTGCGAATTGCCTCTCACCAAACTTCTACTAACACGAGATTAGCAGAAGGAGCCCAAAGGGTGGCACACTTGGTATTGAACTATAGCATGATATGACACATATAGAGCAACTGCACGCCCCAAATATGGATTCTAAAAAAAGAAAAAGGTTCCCCAAGGGTTTTTTTGGTGGCAATTGAGAGTCTCAACAAATGGTTGTAAAAGTATAGTAATTTTTATTGTAGAAGAACCAATGGACAATATCATACAAAAAGTTAAAACATGAGCTCTGGTTTGCAAGGTGCGAGACTATGAGGTTGAAATAGAAGGGAAAATCTTCAGTCTACTGCAACAGTACTATTACTATTTAATCACCATAAGCCAATAATTTGAACTTGCATCTTTGGTATTGTCAATCTGTTTTCCCTTCTATTTCAATCTCATAGTCTCGCACCTTGGAAACCAGAGCTCATGTTTTACCTTTTTGTATGATATTGTCCATTGGTTCTTCTACAATAAAAATGACTATACTTTTACAACCACTTGTTGAGACTCTCAATTGCTGCCAAAGAACCCCTTGGGGAACCTTTTTCTTTTTTTAAACTTGGTATTGAACTTCCCTTTTCTAGTGCCGTCATACGTGTTGTACGTCACCGCGTTCTTAACGTTCAAAATTTCTGACAACATTTGTGTGACCGCGTGTATGCAAAACAAGTTTAAGCCAACATCCGTCTGAAAAAAAAACATGGATTTTGTTGTCGGAATGTCCGATCATGTGTACGCAGCATAAATCTTACTTATAATGTGTCAGCCTTGCATGTCACTAGTTAATCTCCCTTGTCATGGTTGTTATGATGTCATGTCAATGGTCAGCATTGCATGTCAGTAGTCAGTTTCACTTGTCAGTGCTCACCTGGGCATTTTTCTTATTTAAATGTGTTATGTCATTGCCTCATTGTTTCATTATTTAGGATAATGCCTCATTTCATCTTCTCATATCAACATTCATTCCAAGGAAGGTCTATTTCCACTCCTCTTATGTCTGTGCTCTAATTTTGCCTAATGTTATATTTTTCAGTGGCATCGTCTGTTTTCGGTTGTCATTCTCAGTCTTAAAGTGAATGTAAACTTAAATCATCAAATTTGAGCTGATCACATATATCTGCAGTGTTTATATTATCTCTCTTCAAATCACTAAGTCCCGTGGCTTTCTCCTGCTCCGTTCTTCTGTTATCAGCATGGTAAACTCTGACAAGTTCTCCGACAACTGTGATAAAACCAGGCTGAATTTTGTTTTAGGGAGGGTGCTATAAATATATTAGCAGAAAGCTGCTCTACTCACAGGACAGCTCGGAAAAGCTCTGCCTATCTGGAGGGGGGGTGTGCTTTTCCTGCAATCAGCTGTCTCCCAGTGTAATCCAAGACTTCTTTCACAGTGCAGAATGAGAAAGTAAAACTTCTAACAGGATGTGCACTTTCTAAACAGTATATAAAGCTGAAGACAGCAGATATACATGTAAAACTTATGTAGGAGGATTTGTTTCATCCCTGTGTATCATCTGAGGCTGTTCACTTCACCGGGTATATGTGAGGGTTTACATACACTTTAAGTGTACTCCTCGTGTCAGTGCTCAGTCTGGGGCATTAGCTCTCCATATCCTTTTGTTTATACATTGTTATGGCTCAGTCTCCTCCCTTTTATACTACAGTTCTGCGTATATTGTGGCTCTGTTTTAAATGCCCTGTTTCCCTTATAATTTATTAGAGTTGTTTTAATTTAGCCAAAACATTATATTCTGAATCCTTAAATGTCCTAGCATTAATTGACACGTAAAATTAATTTACTATATATAAATCCTTAATATAAACAGTTCCCCAAATTTTCTCATCACTTGAGCAATACCTATTTATTATATAACAAATAATATTTTCTCACTCTTTTCTAATGGCCTAAGCTTATTGGAGATGTCATCTTTGCATCTGTTTATTTTTCCGTGATTTTTTTTCTTTCTTCCAATAATGTTTATTGTTTTCAAAAAAGAAGTACAATAGTATAAAAATGCACAAATGTAATAGGACATAAGGCAAATAAATTGTGTGGAACATAAGCAGATGCACTACATAAAATATGGTGATAGTATATACGCATATTCAGTTACATACAGTCACTGTACCTAGCCTCATTTTCAAATCAATGGCATTCAACAAATTGGTGAGTGGGACTCAGACACCCTCTGAGACCAAAACCTACCACCAGTTTCATGACAGGTCAATTTAAACCGCCTTATGACCATATAACCAAAATCAAAAAGAAAAAAGAAAAGAAAAGTGTTGCAAAGAGGAAGACAAAAAAGAAGTGGAAGAGAGAGAAAAAAAGGAAGAGTAGTGCACCCTATCCAGCCAATAGGATAAACATTGTTCCTTTCTCAGAGAGAAGTTGACAGAGATGTGATCAATAGGGATTGTGGGAGATTTCCAAGATCTAGCAATGGAAATCCTGGCAGCCACCAATATAAAAGCAATCTCCTAGTATGTCTCAGTAGTCCCTATAGTGCCTGCAGGAATGATTTTACCAAATTCACTTGTGTAAGTGAGTAAACAACATTAAACACATTAATCCAAAACCTCTGCACTTTCCAACATGAACACCGAATATTAAAGGCGGCTCCCTCTTGTCCGCAACCCCTAAAGCACTAAGTGTATGCTCCTGGGACACACTTTGCCACTCTCACTGGTACCATTTACCACCTCACAAGTACCTTATAGTTGACCTTTATAAGAGAGGCGTTAATAAAAGAGTTGGAAGCGAGCTGGGCAAGCTTGCACCACTTATCCATCTCTAATTGTTTGTTCAAATCTTGTACCCATTTTCCATATAAAAGAGTTTTATGGGACTATTCGTTAGCATACTATAAAGCTTAGATATGTGACCAGTGTGCCTGTCAAAAGTCTTACAAAGGTATTCCATTGAAGTGGAAGAGGTCAGATTGGACTTGCATTTTAAAGTGTGCAAAAAGTGCCGTTCTCTTAAGCAAGCTTGCAACAAAACACCTCTGTGGTCACATAAATCTGCAATATGTAGCAAGCCTTTGTTCATCCACCATGTGCAATTATGTGGGTGGAGACATAGGGTAGATGCTGGGTTTTGCAACAATGGAGCCAAAGGAGTATATGGGGACTTGAAACCATATCTGGCTGCTAATCGATCCCATAAAATAAGAGAAAATGATAATGTAGGGCATAGAATAATTGGTCTTTCTTTTGGACACAGCCACAGAAGATGTCTAATTGGCATGTACAGCTACAGGGATTACTCCATCTTCATTCATAAGGGATGTTTGCATTGAGTGTGAAAGTGTGACAATTGTGCCAATTGTGCAGCATGATTAAGGAGATCCGGCATCCTTGGCCGCCCTTTAGTTTAGGTGTATACAGTGTATGCCTATTCACCTGAGGTCTCTTGTCACACCAAAAATTAAGTAACAGTTTCTGTTGAATTTTTTAAAATCAGAAATATGGAGCAAAATTGGAAGAGTCCGAAATACATATAGTAGTCTTGGTAAATTAATCATTTTTATTGAGTACAGATGACTGTACCAAGAAGGAAGGTTAGAGGCCTAGGTTTGCAACTCATCAGTTAGCTTTTTGAATGAAGGAGGGTCGTTTTTCACTTACAAGGTGTGTAAAGTGAGTGTTAGGTATATGCCTAAATAGGGTAGGGTCACTGACTGCAATTTTAAAGGAAAGAAATATTTGAGGGCACGAATGACCTGCTCATCCAAACATATACAGTATTGAGTTCCAAGGACTTAGAATGATTAACCGGAAGGCCTGAAATATGCTTAAAGTGTCTCAGTGTTAAGCAAAGATTGGAAATGAATGTGACCAGGGAGAAGAGGATCATCAGGAGATTGTCCGCAAACAGGGCGCACTTATGTTCCCGATCCCTGCAAAATATCCCTTTGATATTCAAATGTTCCAAAATTTGGATGGTAAGGGGTTCTAAATCCAATATATACAAAATTGGTGATAAAGAGCAACTTTGTTGAGTGCCCCTGTGTATTTGAATATGTTGGGAGCTATAATCCTTAATCATCAACTGAGCAGAGAAAGCACTATCAAGAGTTTGCAAAAGGGTACTAAAAAGGGAGCCAAATCCATAACATTGTAGAGAGTAAAAGAGGTAGACCCACAACAAGGAGTCAAAAGCCTTTTACAGGTCTAATGACAATAGCATGCCCTTCCTCTGTCCCCCTTCTGTTCCAATTTGAGTGAACTGTGGATATAATGTCCACCAACCTCCCAGTCTGGTCTGGTGCCTGCCTATTAGGGATGAAGCCTACTTGATTGGAATGTATATATTTGTTAAGGAAAAAGTTCAAAGGGATGGCCTGTACTTTCCTCATGAGTTTTAGATCAACATTAATTAATGAAATCGGGTGATAGTTCACTCAATCACTATGCTCTTTACCTGGTTTAGGTAGGACATGTATGAAGGCAGTGTTTTCATGTATAGGAAGTAGGGATGAGCCCGCCGAACAGCGAACAATATGTGGCGTGTGCGGTAAATTCTAACGCTACAGAACGCCGTTAAAGTCTATAGGACACTAACAAGAAAAACGAAAAGTGCTCATTTTAAAGGCTTTTGTGCAAGTTATTGCCATAAAAAAGTGTTTGGGGGCCTGGGTCCTGCCCCAGCGGACATGAATCAATGCAAAAAAAAGTGTTAAAAACTGCAGTTTTTTCGGGAGCAGTGAAACAATAAAAATTAAATATTCCTTTTCAATAATGTGCATCTGGGGTGACCTTAGTATGCCTGTAAAGTAGCGCATTTTTCCCGTGTTTATAACAATACTACAGCAAAATTACCTTTTTAAAAAGGAAAAAATGTAATTTAAACCTACTCGCGGCTGTAATGTATCATTGGGTCCCAGCAATATAGATGAAAATCATTGAAAAAATGGTATGGGTCCCCCCCAGTCCATTACCAGGCCCTTTGGGTCTGGTATGGATATTAAGGGGAACCCCACACCCAAATAAAAAAATCTGAGCACGCAACCTGGCAGGCCGCAGAAAAAGGGGGGGTGAGAGAGCACCCCCCTCCTGAACCGTACCAGGTCACATGCCCTCAACATGGGGAGGGTGCTTTGGAGTAGCCCCCCAAAGCATCTTGTCCCCATGTTGATGGAGACAAGAGCCTCATCCCCACAACCCTTGCCCGCTGGTTGTGGGGGTCTACAGGCGGGGGACTTATCAGAATCTGGAAGCCCCTTTAACAAGGAGGCCCCCAGATCCTGCCCCCCTATGTGAATGGATAGGGTATTGGGTAGATTGTACCCCTACCCATTCATCAAAAAAGTGTCAAAATGTAAAAAACTGAAAAAACTCCATGGGAGGCTCCCGCTGACTGAAACCTCTTTGTGATGACAGCTGTTATATAGCTGAGGGCGGGGCCACCCAGTGACATAAACGGGTGAGCCTGCCCCCTCTGACATTACGTTTTTCTTTTTATTGAGTCGTCGAACGTTGTGATTGAAGATGAATGGACATCGCGGGACAGGTTTTTTTATTCTTTAATAAAGGACTTGTCCCAAATCGTCTACTGTAATTTTTAACATTTTGACACTTTTTTTGGTGAATGGGTAGGGGTAACAATGTACCCGATACCCATTCACATGGGGGGGTGGGATCTAGGGGTCCCCTTGTTAAAGTGGGCTTCCAGATTCCGATAAGCCCCCTGCCCGCAGACCCCCACATCCACCCGGGTCCCCAAACACTTTTTATGGCAATAACTTGCATATAAGCCTTTAAAATTAGCACTTTTGGTTTTTCATGTTCGTGTCCCCAAAGGCTTTAACAATGTTTGCGTGTTCGTACACATTTTTTGCCTGTTCGCAAGTTCTGGTGCGAACTGAAACAAGGGATGTTCAGCTCATCCCTAATAGTAGACATGTGCATACGTTATCGTACAAATTCATTTTCGTCCGGATTTTCGTGTTCGTTTTAACAAAACGATAATGAACACACAGAATCCGAAATCCGAAAGTTCCGAAATAGATAAATGCTTTATTTTTGTTTCCATTATATTTTCATACTGTTGCGACAACAGTTCGATATAGATAGATAGAAGATTTGACATGACGGTGACAATAGCGATCTATGTCTATCGAACCTGCGGTTGAGTGAGCCTAACCTAACTCTATTAATCCAAGATTATTCGACATAGAGAGAAAAGATTCAACATTATAGAGACAATAGTAAAAGAACTGTTAGTGGTTGCTGCTGGAATAGGTGGGGGAAGTAAAATGATGATGATGATGAATCTTATTGGCTGATTGTAACCAAAGAGGAGGAGCAGTAAAATAGCTAGAACTTAAGTATACACGTACAGTCGATATGAACAGAAACAAGCAAGTATTGTATTATTCGATACAATCAAAAATATATAAATACTGTTCAACAATACTCCGCTCATAGGCTATAGAAGAATTCTAATGTTGTTTGACTAGTAATAATAATTAATAATTATAATTATTACTAGTCAATCAACATTAGAATTCTACTATAGCTTGTGGGCAGAGCATTCGACTGTAAATGTATGATCGTGACGTCGTACAGTTTAGCTGCTTCGTCGAATCTTCTTAGAACATCAGATAAACACCATAAGCCTTTAATTGACAGACTCGACCTTAATTAATTCGTATTTTTATACGAATGCATTTTTTATGAAACAAAATAAATAAAAACTAATTTTGGGAGTAACTAAATAAATTTATTATTCAGACGAAACCAAAATTCCGAAACAAAATATTTCAGTGCGCACATGTATAGTAGGAAGGGGGTGCCTGTGTGCAATGTGTTGAAAAAGGAACACAAGTGGGGGGTTAGTAGATCTGAATATTTCCTATAATAATGGCCTGAAAATCCATCTGGACCTGGTGCTTTTGACAGGTGTAATCCCTTAATAGCCCTAGCAATTTCTGCTTCAGTGAATTCTCCCTCTATTAATTTGACATGTGCCCACTTAATTCGGGGAAGATCCTTAAAAAAAGTGGCTTGGTTCAGGGCTAACTGACCAGGAGGAGCATAAAGCTTAGTATAAAAATGATAAAACTCTTGTAGAATCAATTGCGGATTTTGTGACATTTGACCACTGCTTCTTCACAATTTGGGTAGAACAGGATTATACGGGTGAGGAGCATGCTTCCGCACCAACAGAGTATTATGCTATCCCCTATTGTATAATAGCGATGCTTCAACCAGCATATGTGCTTTTTCGATTTTGGTAGTCCACGCCTACTAAATTTTGTGTCTTAGGTCTAGATGAGGATTAGTATTCTGTTGCTATAAAAGCCATTGTAGCTCCTGTTCTTGGTCATTAATAGTGCTTAACCAAGCTTGCCTAGCACTATAAGCAATTTGAATTACATTTCTGCATCTAGTCGCCTTGTGTGCCACCCATATAAGCAACGGAGGGACATCGCTCGATGCATTGTCCTAAAAATATTGAGGTATCACCATTTCCACTTCCTGGAATATAATGGGATCATTCAGCAGTGATGCATTAAGACTCCATCCTGAGGGGAGCCCACAGCTCAGATAGCATTATCTGAATCAGGGAATGATCCGACCGGGGGGGGGGAATATTTTAGCTGACTTAACAAATGGCAACAGGGGTGACATTATAAACACATAGTCGATCCTTGAGTAAATTTTATGTACATGGGAATAGTATGTGTAATCCCTGGTCAAGGGGTTGCTATCGCTCCATACATCCACTAGACTGTAAGAATAGAACAAACAAGCCAAAATGGCATTATGTTTCAGGGGTGTGTTTTAAGGTTGCTTTATGAGGGTTTGACTTATCTAAAATCTGATCCAAGGGAGTATTACTATCCCCCTATAATCACGTGGCCCACCACATGGCCATAAGGACCTTGAACATCTTATTAAAGAAAAGTACCTGGCCTGTATTAGGTGCATAATAAGAAATAAAAGTGACAGTATGTTCATTGATCTTTCCTGCCGCCAGTACATACCGACCTTCCTTGTGACTAATAACAACATTAGGGGTAAAAGGGACATTTTTAGCTAGCCATATCGCCACCCCCCTCTCCTTGTCTAGACAATTTGAGGTGAAAAACACTGTATATCAGGCATTAAGGTATTTAGGGGCCAAAGTGCATGAAAGTGAGTTTCCTGGAGTGACAGAATATTAATATCCAGTTTGTAATAATACTGAATGGCCTTAGTCCTCTTAGTGTGAGAACTGAGGCCTTGTACATTGTGTGTTAGAACTTTGAAGTTTGAAGGGGAAGAACTAGAAATAATGGTTCAGTAGAATATACTCCCCTGATGTTAGGCTTTCCGATTTGTCCCCAAGGGACCCGAGATACCTCCTGGTATTCCTGTTGCTCAAGCTGTGGGTGCACTCAAGTGAAAGTGAAGCTAGAAAAGAAAAAGGTAGAAGAAAATTAACGTACCAAAACAATACGCCAAATATGTGCATACATAATGTCAAATATTGAACAAATGGCTTATCTGTATTTGTTAACTAAACTGTAGATACTAGTTGAAGAGACCAGCTCCCCATTTTTCAGTGTTAAGGTACCTGATACCCTCCAGGCAACAACAAGTTCACAAGAAGTGGCATGTAGTATCGCTCCACTCAGAATATTTATATGAGATGGGGGAGTTAAAACTATCAGCAGAAATCCATTAGATAAGCACTAAAAAGAAAAGGCAATGTTCCATACTATAGAACCATGGTGGAAAGTGTACCCTATACAACAACAAGAGTACCAAGAAACAGGTAGGGATGAGCCAATATATAACTAGGCATGTCCCAATCAGAACAGTTGCTTAACCCAAGTAGCAGACATATGAACTATCAAATGTTCGATGGAGATCTTCCAGAGCTCCTGCGCTTCTGCTTAGTCCAGAGTGGAGAAACAGGATGAGGGGAATGGTTTTGCACCTTCAAGATGGGAGAATTTCTGCAGATCAGTCCCACTCCCAAGCCCAGTAATACTTCTTCCCTATCGTGGAATGCATCTTGCCTTTGTAAGTGAAAGATAAGCAGAATGGGAATGACCAACGATAATTTATTTGGCGATTTATCAGATGCGACAAAAGTGGCTTCATTGATCTTTGTTTTTGAATTGTCACTTGAGATATGTCCACAAAAATTTGAATTTTGTAGCCCAATAGAGTGATATCCGACTTAATCCATGCTTCAGACATGACTTTTTTTTTAATTCTGTAAAAATGGGGCTTAATGATTACATCTCTGGGTAGACCTTCAGACCTGAGAGCCATCGGGGTCCGGTGAACCCGATCGAGTTCAAGCTGATGAGGTGATACATCAGGGTTTAGGTCCTGCATTAATATGTGGACCCTTGATTCCAAGTCTGTAATGGGTTGCGGAGGCACCAGATTCTGAAGTTATAACACTGGAACCTATTTATAAGATCCTCAATTTTTGCCTGGTCTTGTTGTTCTTGCAATGAAGTTATCATATTATTATTTTGATTCACTCTGGAAACAGTGCCATCTAGTTTGGATTCAATGGTCTCCAATCTATCCACCATAGTTTGAAAGTCACTTTTAATATTGATAGTAATTATGGCACATGCTTTATATAAGTCCTTCTGTAATAGTGCTGAAAATCTGGCAATCAATACTGCATTGCCAGAATATGTGGGTACAGGTGGCTTATTCTATGTTAGGCTGGATTGACTCAGGGATATTTCAGTCAGTTCTACCATGTTACTATCAAGAGAGAAGGCCGGAGATGCTGCACAGTGAAGGTCTAACATAGGGGACACAGGAAGAGGGAGATAATGGATTGATATCACTCAGTGAGGGAGCTAGTGGCTCATCCATAGAATGGGAAAAAAAGGGACCCGACCTGCCTGTGCTGGTGATGCTGAGATAATTAGGCTAAAGGAGGTGAGGAAACCTGCTGGCTTCCATGTGAATTCTTCCTCTCTCCCGATGCCATTTTGGCTGTGTGAAATTTCTGGTACAGGAGTGAAGAGCGTGCCGAGCTGTACTGCTGGGTGGGCTGGGCTAGCTTCTTTTTCCCCATTCTTGTGTTCCTCCTCTGCATCCTTCACTCCCATAGGTGTTGGGGTAGATTGCATTGCGATTCCTGCACTCCAGCTCACAGAATGTAGCTAGGAGGATCGGACATGTGTGGAGCCCGGTCAGAGCATGTCCTTTTCCGAGGCTGCATATATGCGCACAATTTTTTAAATCAAAGAACATTTTTTGAAAGTTGCAGTATCCTCAATGTGTATTTTTTTTTAAATGTGTTTATTGTAAGTGACACACTGTAGTAAATTACCCTTCCACAGAAACTATGTTGGCCATATTTTTGTAGCCCCAATGAATATTGACAGATATCTAATCAGAAAGAAGCTGTTAACATCAGTATGCTGTCCCACATACATCTTACTAACATGTTTTTTCTGGGGCTATTCATTTTTAGTGTAAAAAAAGCTGCATGTTCAGTTCAGTGAAAAATTCCTGTCAGCTACTGGGATGAATTAACTCCTTTGTACATGCATAAGAGTTATGTCATATTGGCGTGTCCAGTCAATATGGTTGAGGATCTTAAACACCCAGAAAAAGCAGGTGATAAGATGTTGGTTCCAGCAAGGAAGCCCAAGCATGTTACGTCACTGGGGTAGAGGTGGATATAGTTCCCCTATGCTGCTTAAAGTGTAAGTTAATCTTATCAGGGAAAATAAAAAAGTGAAATAATCACTAGTCACTAAAATCTCCTAGAAATCTCATAGACATTTTACCATGTTAATGTAATTTCAAATGCCATTTCCTGATCACTGCCACACCAGTCCCCGTGTCATCAAACCAGTATAAGCCAGCAACAGTGTACCTGATTGATGCCATACCAGTCCCAGTGTCACCAGACCAGTGCTAGCCAGCAAAAATGCCCCTGATCACTGCCACAACAGTCCCTGTGTCACCAGACCAGTATAAGTCAGCAACATTGTTCCTGATCAATTCCACACCAACAGCCAAAAACAATGTTCTTGATCCAAAACAAGGTTCCTGATCCTCGCCACGCCAGTGCAGTGACCCAAACCAGTGAAGCTATCAACAGTGTTTCTGATTGCTGCCACACGAATATGTGTCACCAGACCAGTGTAGTTATAAACAGTATTCCTGATCGCAGCCACATAAGTAACAGTGTCATCAGATCAGTGTAAGCCAGAAATAGTGTTCCTAATCATCTCCACACTAGTCCCAGCTTCATCAGACCAGTGTAAGCCAGCAGCAGTGTTCCTAATCACTGTCACACTTGTTCCAGTTTCACCAGACCACTGTAAGTCAGCACCAGTATTTCTGATCAATGCAACATCAATTCCAGTGTCACCAAACCATCATAAGCCAGTAACAGTGTTCCTGATTGATGCCAGGCCACTTTCCATGTTACTAGACTGGTGTAAGCCAGCTAGAATGTTTCTGATTGATGCCACACCAGTACCAGTGTCCCTAGACCAGTTTAAGCCAGCAATAATATTTCTGATCACTGTCACGCCAGTTTCACTGTCACCAGACCAGTGTAAACCAGCAACAGTGTTGTTGGTCAATGCACACCAGTCCCAGTTTCACCAAAACAGTGTAATCTAGTGACAATTTTCCTACATGCCACCACACCAGTCTCAATGCATTAGACCAGTTTAAGCCATCAACATTGTTCCTGATTACTGCCACACCAGTCCCAGTGTTGCAAGACCAGTGCAACCATAAACACTGTTGATGACCTCCAGAGCAGTCTCAGTGTCAGTAGGACAGTGTAAGCCAGCAACAGTGTTCCTGATCAATGCCACACTAGCGCCAGTTTCACCAGAGTCAGCATCTAGTAAGAGTGTTCCTTTTCACTGCCACACCAGTGCAGTGTTGCCTCTGTCTGTCACCTATGCTGACTCTGGCCTGTCTATTAACCACAATTCTGCCTGCTGCCAGAAAGTTACTTTGCCTGTTTGTTGACCACATCTGTTCCTTTCACCTGACCTGACCTGATCTGCATGTTCCACCCACTACATTCCAGTAAGACACAAGTCTCAGCCATCCCCTGAGGACAATTGCACCACTGGAACAACAGGAATTGTTTTGTTTCACCCTTTGTTCAGTGTGCTTTACTTCCAGGCCATGATCATGGCATTCCTCATGGCAGTCATGTACCAGTTGGCTAGGATTGCTTGTCTTATAAGTATGGGGATCGATACAGGTGATATTACACTTAGCTATATTTCCTGACCACTTTTACATAGGAGAACGTTACAGTACACAGTTGTGATAGGGTTTTTATTGATTATCTATAAGATACAATGTCTAGTAGATAATCAGCCCAAACATTGAAATGGTATCCCCTTACTCAGGAGGAGTAGCATAATGTATTTCAGGTTGAAATTCTAAGTATGTCCATGTGTGTGAGAAATAGCTTGTTAAATTGACAACATTGTGTACAAAAATATATTTTATTTTTATTTCTGCATTCTCCAAAATCTTGTGACAAAAAAGTTAAATATTTAAAAGAGTCACCATGGCTCTTAAAAATTGGGTTGGGAGCATATTGCAGGGGCACAGTCAGCTCTACAGTAGCATCTGACCTCTCCCTCACTTCCACCTGCTACACAGCATGTCACAAAAGAGGAAGGAATGTGGGAGACCGCGGAAATCAACAGACTTCTTCCCCCTGCTGCTCAGATGTGCTGACCAAGATGGCGGCAGTGGCACCCCAGTGTCTCCTCACAGCTGCTCCTCTACAGATTGTCATGTCTGGATGGGGAGAATAGCAGTGAAAAAATGCTCTGTGCACATCACTGACTTCCCAAGGCTCATTCTCTCACTATTAGCATTGCTAAAATAAAGCAGAGAGTTTCACAGGTGCAGGCTGAAGATACTGAGGCAAGTGCTTCTGTATTATCACTGGATAAAACTAGACAACTGCATGACTGGATCTTAGCTTTCCCCACCTCAAATCAAACCTATCCTTGCACATCCAAATAAACTTACCTCCAATTGAAAACTTTCAGTGGTAGATTTAAGAATATACAGTGCCTTGAAAAAGTATTCATACTCCTTGAAATTTTCCACATTTGTCACGTTACAACCAAAAACGTAAATTTACTTTATTGGGATTTTATGTGATAGACCAACACAAAGTGGAACATATTTGAGAATTGGAAGGAAAATGATAAATGACTTTCAATTTTTTTTTACAAATAACTATGTGAAAAGTGTGGCGTGCATTTGTATTCAGCCCCCCTGATTCAACACTTTGCAGAACCACCTTTCGCTTCAATTACAGCGGCAGGTCTTTTTGGGTATGTCTCTACCATCTTTGCACATCTAGAGAGTGAAATATTTGCCCATTCTCCTTTGCAAAATCACTCAAGCTCTGTCAGATTGGATGGAGAGCATCTGTGAACAGCAATTTTCAAGTCTTGCTACAGATTCTCAATTGGATTTAGGTCTGGACTTTGACTGGGGGATTCTAACACATTAATATGCTTTGATCTAAACCATTCAATTGTAGCTTTGGCTGTATGTTTAGGGTCATTGTCCTGCTGGAAAGTGAACCTCCAGCCCAGTCTCAAGTCTTTTTCAAACTCTAACAGGTTTTATTCTTAGTTTGCCCTGTATTTGGCTCCATCCATCTTCCCATCAACTATGACCAGCTTCCCTGTCCCTGCTGAAGAAAAGTGTGGTGTTCAGGGAGATGTGCAGTGTTAGTTTTCCGCCACACGTAGCACTTTGCTTTTAGGCCAAAAAGTTCCATTTTGCTCTCATCTGACCAGAGCACGTTCTTCTACATGTATGCTGTGTCCCCCACATGGCTTTTCACAAACTGCAAATGGGACTTCTCATGATTTTCTTTCAACAATGGCTTTCTTCTTGCCACTCTTCCATAAAGGCCATCAACTATGACCAGCTTCCCTGTCCCTGCTGAAGAAAAGTGTGGTGTTCAGGGAGATGTGCAGTGTTAGTTTTCCGCCACACGTAGCACTTTGCTTTTAGGCCAAAAAGTTCCATTTTGCTCTCATCTGATCAGAGCACCTTCTTCTACATGTATGCTGTGTCCCCCACATGGCTTTTCACAAACTGCAAATGGGACTTCTCATGATTTTCTTTCAACAATGGCTTTCTTCTTGCCACTCTTCCATAAAGGCCAGATTTGTGGAGTGCACGACTAATAGCGCATACACACGGTCGGACTTTTCAACTACAAAACTCTGACAGCCCGTCCGACAGACTTTCGACGGACTTTTGGCGGACTTGCGGCGGACTTTCTAATGAACGGACTTGCCTACATACGATCACACAAAAGTCCGACAGCCTAGTACACGGTGACGTACACCAAGTCCGACGAGACTATAAAACAGAAGTTCAATAGCCCGTACGACACCCTTTGGGCTCCTTCTGCTAATCTCGTGTTTATCTCAAGGTAGTAGAAGTTTGGTGATAGACTATTCGCGCTTCTGAGACTTGCATTTTTCAGTTCGTTTTAACTGTTGTTCAGTCTGTGCTTGTGAGGTTTGTATCTGCTTTTAAGTGCGTGTGGTCAGTTCGCATTGAGTAATCAGTATTTTATTGTCCGCTCGTTGCTGATTTTCAGGTCGCTCTTCACAGGCCTTGCTGTTCTTCAGTTAAGTGCGTTTTGATCGGCCGACCATTTTGAAGCCATGTTACGTGTACGTACTCGTCATAGAGCTCATGCATTGTATGTGCTTGGTGCTGTAGTTCATTCTTCAGCCCAAGACCAGTCCATGAACAGGGCGAGGAGGAGTTCATGGACGAAGAACTGGTTGCTCCAGCGTGACCAATTCTGTCACATGCCATTGCTCCGTGAGATCCGTGAGAATAATCCTGAGGATTTCAGGAACTTTCTCCGAATGACAGACCCCGTTTTTGACCATTTGGTGGCTTTGCTCACCCCTTATATCAGCAGGCAGGATACCTGCATGAGGCAAGCCATCACTCCGGAGCAGAGGCTAGTCGCCACGTTGCGTTACTTGGCGACGGGGAGAAGCCTGCAGGACCTTAAGTTCTCGACGGGCATCTCCCCCCAGGCTCTGGGGATCATTATCCCAGAGATCTGTTCTGCTATAATTCAGGTCCTGCTGAAGGACTATATTAAGGTAAGAATTGTTATCCTTTATTAGCATCACATGTTATTTTAGTTAATGTTTGATATGTAATGTATATCTTTACTCAAACACTACTTACCATCATTCCAATATAGTGTGAATGTCCCCTTTTTGTCCTCATGCATGCTGTAATCTTTTAATGCTCTTTTTTGTCCTGCATGCATATTTGCCTTCACTAACCTCCCCAGCATTCAATACTGGGCCCATATCCACCTAGTCTACTAACTTTAAATGTATTTTGTCAGCTGCATTGTAGTTATTTTCCCCTAAAATGTATCCAAATAGTGTGTGTGTGTCATTAACTAGATTTACAATCCCCCCCCCTAGAATTCATCCAAATAGTCTGTGTGTCATTAACTTGATTTACAATCCCCCCTCACAGTTCATCCAAATAGTCTGTGTGTCATTAACTCGATTTACAATCCCCTCCCCCCTCCCTACAATTCATCCAAATAGTCTGTGTGTCATTAACTCGATTTACAATCCCCCCCCACAATTCATCCAAATAGTCTGTGTGTCATTAACTCGATTTACAATCCCCCCCCCTACAATTCATCCAAATAGTCTGTGTGTCATTAACTCGATTTACAATCCCCTCCCCCCCTAATAATTTGCTATAATGTTCTGTGGGGTTGATTTACAAAAAGCAAATATATGTTGCACTTTGCAAAATGCATTTGCACTCTGCAAGTGCATTTGCTCCAGAGCTTTAGTAAATGAGCAGAAGCTCTGCTGATTTCCATCATCCAATCATGTGCAAGCAACAAAGTTTTTTGATTAATTGCCCTTGCATGTGATTGTGTACTCCTTGCAACATGAAGCCTTACCTCATTTACTAAGCTCTGGAGCAACTGCACTTGCAGAGTGCAACAACTGCACTTTTCAAAGTGCACAGTCTTGTAGCCTTTTTAGTAAATCAAACCGTGCGTGTCCTTAAACTTGATTTTGAATTTCACCCCCCCTAAAATGTAACAAACAATGTGCCATAAGAGGGGGTGAGCAATCTGATAAGTGGGCCTTTATATATTATTTCATAAATAATATTTCAATTAATGTTATACTGATGCTGGGCAATAATGTTTTAAAAGTGTAATGTTCTTGGAATGTTATTTTAAAAATGACTGATTTTTTGTTTCTTGTTTGATTCCCCAGTTTCCTTCTACGCTACAGGAATGGCACACTGTGGCATCCCATTTTGCCACCCGTTGGGACTTTTCCAACTGTGGAGGGGCTAGAGATGGGAAACATGTCCACATCGTGCCACCACCCCATTCGGGGTCATACTATTTTAATTATAAGGGGTTCCATAGTATTGTCTTAATGGCGGTGGTGTCGGCACAATATGAATTTCTCTATGTGGACGTGGGGAAGAATGGGCGGATGTCAGATGGAGGAGTATTTGCCCAGACGGAGTTCTACCAGCGTCTCCAGAGTGATGGCCTGGGATTGCCACCTGATGCCGATAACGTGGAAGGACTCCCCTTTGTCTTCATAGCAGATGAAGCCTTCAGTCTGAGCAAGCACCTCATGAGGCCATTCCCCCAAAGGACCCTCACCCCAGAGAGGAGGGTTTTTAATTTCCGGCTGACCAGAGCGAGAAGAGTTGTGGAGAATGCTTTTGGGATTCTGGCCAGCCAGTTCCACCTGTTTCAGACAGCTATAAACATGGCGGAATACAAACTGAATCACATTATTCTAGCGTGCTGCATCCTGCACAACTTTAAAAAAAAAATTCCAACAATTATATTTCATCAGTTTGGCCTGAGGCCGGACTTATTAGTGACAATCCTCTGAAGGGCCTGGATACTGTCCGTACTGGCTTGGCCCCCCAAAGTACCCGTCAAGTTCATGATCAATATGTAGATTATTTTATGAGTAGGGGGGCCATTGCAATGCAACAGAATAGTTAATTTTTTTAAATAAAAAATCTTGATCAGATAAAATCTTGAATTACATTTATTGCTTACCTTTCTTTTTGGCTTTCTCCTAGGTTATCCTAGAGCACTTGTAGTGCCAAGTGTATTTTCCTTTAGTAAATAAGCACCACTGTCACTGTAAACAACTAATAACTTACAAAACTGATGTTGAGCATTGAAAGAAGAAGCCACAAATCTTGTTCATTACTAATAGGTTTTTTATTAATCTGTGCACATTCACTTGTGAGTTTGTAAAAAATGGTGATTGTCAAAAATATATATTTTTTTTATTTTTTAACAATACAATTATGTTTTAGTTTTTTACATTATTTTATGTTTTTTGGTTTTCACAAACAGACCTCAATATTAATATGTTTTTTTTTTACAAACAGGCCTCTATATTTTTTTTTCTTTGTTATTTTTATTTTTTAAAAACAAACAGGCCTCTATATTTTTTTGTTTTATTTTTTTTTACAAACAGGCCTCTATATTCTTTTTTTTTTTTTTTTTTTTTAAAACAAACAGGCCTCTATACATATATTTTTTTTACATACAGGCCTCTATATTTTAAATATTTTTTTTAATAAAAAAACAGGCATCATTTTTTTAATTAAAATTTTGGGAAACAGGCATAGAATTTTAATACTATAAAAGAAAAGGCCCATTTTTGGTTGAAAAAGTGAATTTAGATTCTCCCCAAAACATCGATCATGTTCTTCATTTCCTGCTGCATACTATCCAGCCGACTACGCATTAAATCAATATCCCCATTCCAGGCCATTAGCTGTCCAATTAGGCGTTGTGCACTGTCTGTGCTAAGAGGTTCAACCAGTCCTAAAATTGAAGGAAAAAAAGATGTCTTTAGAAATATGCAGCCATACATAGATTACCTTACCATAAGCTGGTGTGTCAGACACTCACGTGGTGGGGTGCCCATGTCGCGTACTTCGTAAACATCCTATATATATATATATATATATATTTTTTATATAGAGATATAGGTGTGTGTATATATGTACTGATCTGGCTCTCGGAGTTTGAGGTCGGACCATCTTTTCTGAATCTGATCTTTCGAGCACCATACCCAAAAGTAAGATGCAATGTCTTCACCACCTTCGGAATTATTTTGGCTTTTCTGAAATTAGCCATACTTCCCATCATAGTCATTTTTACGCAAAATTGCCACCATCTCCACCATCTCTTTAAAGGCCATATTGGAGGCCTTAAATCTCTGCTTCCCAGATTGGGACGTTCCGGGCTCCGGGCTTTCGTCGCTACCTGAGGTAGTACACACCTGATGTGTCTCCGCCATTGTTCCTCCCACTACGCATCATAGAGAGAAGGGGCGGAGAATATTCGGTAAAAAAGAACGTCAGGGGTGGGCGGCGCAGGCGGAGTTTCGTGCATGCGCAGTGTATAAAAAGAGTTATTACGCATGTGTCATGCGTACATTCTGTGCGTAGAGACAAGGGGTGGAGAATATGCGTTAAAATAGAACATCAGGGGCAGGCGACGCAGGCGGAGTTTCACACATGTGCAGTGTATAAAAAGAGTTATTATGCATGTGTCGTACGTAAGTTCTGTGCGTAGAGACAAGGGGCTGAAAATATGCGTAAAAAAAGAACGTCAGGGGCGGGCAAAGCAGGAGTTTCACGCATGCGCAGTGTATAAAACTTTATTATGTATTGTATCGTACGTACGTTCTGTGCATAGATGATAGAGGATGCCATAAACAAAGGTAATTTTATTTATTTTATTTTTTTTTACTTTGTAGCAAGCAGCCTATACAGCTTACAGATTGATGAGGCCTATGTTGGGATAAGATGATGAGAGTTTACCTGAAACATAAATGTTTTTGTCTTGTGTCATTATCTTTTACAGAAAACAGAATGCCAAGAGCCAGAATTTCTGTCGGCATTTATTGACAAGTACAGGGAGATGAGGAATCTGTGGGAGGTCAAACACCCTCAATATTACCTAAAACATGTAAAGAAGTCAACGCTGGAGAGACTTCTGACATTTGTGCAGACGTTCATCCCAGAAGCAACCATGGAGATTTTGTTACAGAAAATTGGGATCTTGAGAAATACGTATAAGAGGGAACATAACAAGATACAGAATTCCCTGAGATCAGGAGCAGCAGCAGATGATGTATATATACCCAGGCTGTGGTACTACAATAAACTACGTTTTCTTGATGACCAGACTGAAGCCAGGGCATCACTTTCAACCCTTCCCTCCACCCTTCTCTCCACCCTTCCATGCACCCTTCCATACACCCTTCCCTCCACCCCAGCAGAGGCTGATGAGGACCAAGCTGGGTCTTCCATCCTGGAAGAACCGGATGTGACCATCTGGAGTCAGGTAAATTAATTTTAAAAATATTTAGTATCCTAATATTAATGATGTTAACTAGATGTTATAATTGATGAAGAATTTTATCCTAAAAATGATGTATACATATCAATTGACAGTAGTGGCCAAAAATGTTTGTCACCTGCTTTAAAAAATGCTGGTGTCAGATTTCTATACTCTTATTAATATATGTATTAACATTGAATTTGCAAGTCATGAGAAGAAAATTGTGTGTCATTGATGAACCAAAAACAAAAAACTAAAACTATGTCCCTTTTTTATACACAGGATGAGGTCAACCAGGAGGAAAGTGGGGAAAGTGGCAGGCAGGAGGAGGCCGGGCCCAGGGACAGCCAGGAGGAGACCGGACCCTGTGTCAGCCAGGAGGAGGCCGGGCCCAGTGTCAGCCAGGAGGTGGCAGGGCCCAGTAGGAGCCTGACACAATCACAAGTGGCTCCCCTCCGCCTTCCTACAAAAAGGGCCAGGAAGGGGACGGTGACACAGGAGGCATCACTGCATCTCATGAGAGAGGCAACAAATTTTCTGAAGAGCCCCCCTGAAGTTGAAGAGGCCTATGGCCATTATTTAGCCAGCAGGCTGCTTCAAATGGAGTGGGGCCAATGCCTCCTTTGTGAAAAACTTTTTGCTGATGCTATCCACAAGGGGCTGAAGGGTGAGCTAACTGCCAACACCCAAATAAATGAGGCAGCCCCTCCTCCTCCTCCTTCTCCTCCTGCCACAACTCAACCACCGGAGCCACAGCCTACAAGGAAGGCTGCAGGGAAGGCTGCAGGGAAGGGTGCAGGGCAGCATGAAGGGAAGGCTGCAAGGAAGAGAAGAAAGTGATGACCTGGGTTCAGTCTGGTCTGACAGAAGACGCAGGCTGGTGCAGTACCACAGCCTGGGGACATCTATGCCATCTGCTGATGCTCTTGATCTCTGGGATTCCTGGACCAGATTGTGCTCCCTCTTATATGGACTCCTCAAGATCCCAATTTTGTTTTCCACAGACTTTTGCCAGTGTCGACTTCCTCTTTATTTTCTTTACCATAAATAAATGGATATTTTAGTTTATGAAAAGACTTTATGTGTTTTAATTAACATCATTTATTTGGAGACAATGTCAAATTAACAAGGGACAACAATCTCCTTGAGGTTGCAAAAACAATAAAAAAAAATATAATGTTCTTGTGGTAACTTTACCAAAATAAAAACAAAAAAAATATATAACCAAAAAAGGTTCTATGTGGGAACTTTATATACAAACAAAAATAAAATATTTATTTGTGGTAAATTTAAGAACTAAAAAAAATACAAAATGGTTCTTTGTGGTAACTTTACAAACAAAAAAAATATAAGGAGATAAAAATAAAATAATTTTGACAATAATCATAAAAAAATCTTGATGAAATAAAAAATAAAAGATGACTCCAAAAAAAAATAGTGTAAACATTAGTATGGAGATATAGCTTTTAAAAGAAATGCAATATCATTCATGAGATCAAGAGAAAAAATCCAGAAATCCGTTTGGGAAAACTCTGTGTGAATAGGAACAGCAAAACAACTTCGTTCTTAAAGCATTATTAAAGAAGACAATTAATGCGCTGCATTCAACGATCACAGAATTTGCAGCATGAGGAATGTGCTACCTACAATACGAACACTAGTTTTACTAGACCGAGTGCTCCCGTTTACTATTTGCTTCTGAGCATGCATCGTTTTTTTGTCTGCCAAACTAGCATACAGACAAGCGGATTTCTGGGTCCGGCGGAGTTACGACGTAAAGATTTGAAGCAAGTTCCAAATCTAAAGTCCATCAGATTTGCGACTGGAAAAGTCCACTGAAGGTCCGGTGAAGCCCACACACGATCGGATTGTCCGACGGATTTGGTCCGTTGGCATCCGTCGGACAAGTCCGGTCGAAAAGTCCGACCATGTGTACACGGCATAATAGTTGTCCTGTGGACAGATTCTCCCACCTGAGCTGTGGATCTCTGCAGCTCATCTAGAGTTACCATTGGGCCTCTTGGCTGCTTCTCTTATTTAATGCTCTCCTTGCCTGGCTTGTCAGTTTGGGTGGACAGCCATGTTTTGATAGGTTTGCAGTTCCTTGGGACCTAAATCCAATTGAGAATTCATGGCAAGACTTGAAAATTGTTGTTCACAGATGCTCTCCATCCAATCTGACAGAGCTTGAGCTATTTTGCAAAGAATGGGCAAAAATGTCACTCTCTAGATGTGCAAAGCTGGTAAAAACATCCCCAAAAAGACTTGCAGCTGTAATTGCAGCGAAAGGTGGTTCTACAAATTATTGACTCAGGGGGGCTGAATACAAATGCACGCCACACCTTTGACGTATTTATTTGTAAAAGAATTGGAAAACCATTTATCATTTCCTTCCATTTCAAAATTATGTGCCACTTTGTGTTGGTCTATCACATACAATCCCAATAAAATACATTTATGTTTTTGGTTGTAATATGACAAAATGTGGAAAATTTCAAGAAGTATGAATACTTTTTCAAGGCACTGTATGGTAAAAAAGGAGAGACAATTTGGGAGCCAAAAGGTGGGGCTAATTTCTTAGTAAGTAATTGTGAACTCATCTGGGCCCAGAGCAATGAATGATTTTAAGGATTTAATAGTTTCCTCCACTATCTGGGTAGAACATTGTGTCTGTTTTGGATGTCCAAAACATTTATATGTCTATATTTGAGCTTGAACTTGCAAAAAGGATTCAGATAGTAATTCATGTTCTTTAGTTAAGTCATTATAAGCAAGGCTGAGCCCTACATGCTTAGTCTCTGGTCTACCAGTGCTGATCCTTAGAGTAGCTATCTCTTGTGTAAAAGCATTAGCAAAGCTTACTTTGGAACTTTTAAGCACATTTTTCATACATGGCCTCCAAGCCAGTGTTAGGATCTTCTTAGGTGAGTAAAGTGACAAGTGAAGAGTACTCATGGTCATCCAACTGAGTGATCAAGGTTAATGAAAGAGGCCTGTGAATAAATAAGACATCAGCAATCCAAGCCTCGTTTTCATTACAAGAAAGTGTTGGTTCGACATAAGGACATTTTGTAATTGCAGGGCTGGGCACTGTACTTTATGCACCTTTTATTTTATGTCATGTACATCATATACTATGGAGACACGCACATATTGTTGACCTGAAATATCTAGGTATCCATTTCCTTCTGGGATTGCGACACAGGAACCGGAAGTGATGTCATGTGGAGCCATTTCCGGTGTTTAGCAGGTTCTGGGGTCATTTTCACTTTATAAGGGATGCTGTTGCAGGGGGTCCACACCCCAGATGACGACCGTGGAGTCGAAATGCGTCATGTGGACCTCCTGTTTGCATCGCTCTTTGTTATATACATGCTTTTTTCTACTCTTCCAAATGTAAGTGTTTTATTCTATTCTTAATAAATTGCCTTTTTTATACGGTATCACGCTATGTTAGCCCATCTTTTCATTGCATGTTTATTTGATATATTTATGTTTAAGTCACATTTATATCATTTATTTATGCAAATTTGCTTTTTGCAACCTTAGCGCTGCACTTATTTATTCACAGTTTTTGTTTTTTTGTCTACAAGCTGTGCTGGCTGCGAGGTTGCATGTTCACAGCGTAGTATTCCTTTCACTTTATTTAATGAAAGAGCCCTATCTTGTGAGCCTTGCTTGGTCTGGTTGCCATATTGGGACATTCTTGCCCTCTCTTGGGTGCCCAGAAGGTAAGCTGTAAGTTACTTCTGCATGGAACATTTTCAAACTTTCTTGCTTGTAGGCATACATGGGTATATCCCCCAGGGATGTGAGAGAACTTGAGCTGGTCCAAAGCAGAATGGCCCTGGGGAACTGAGAAATGTTTCAGTGCTGCAAAACAGTTAAAGAGAGTGTCCGTTCAGCATCTCCCATGCATCCCCCACCTTTTGGTTCCGGTACTACTCTTTTTTTATCTCAGTACAATTTTGGCCCCCTAGAATATGCAAACCACATCCAAGTTGCAATACCTAATTGCACTGAAGATTATATCAACATTGAATTACAGTAGTGTAAACCTAGCCTAACCTTGCAGAGTTAAGAGATTATTTCTCCACACTCCTCGTGGAGACCCTACCTAAGACACCTGTTGAGGAACTTAATATAGATTGTGTACATAGACTCCCTAAATCAGCCCATCTACCAGCTAAATTTCTTAAGAATACTTTGGTATGCATTCACTTTTATCATGTCAAGGAAAAATTACTGACCTTAACCAGACAAGCTGACAGCTCCTTTCAGGTCTGTCTCTATATGCAGATCCTTTATAGTATATCCTGCAGCAAAAGAAAAAAAGTATAATGTTAGCTTTCTCTCCTTTAGGGATCTGCTATGCATTCACAAATGCTTATTATTACTCATAATGCATTTTAAAATTTTGTCCATAAATGTTACAGGACTCAATAGTCCACAAAAGAGATATATGATATGGAGAGAAGCCTGGAAACTCACCCATATTAGCACCTCAAACACCTCTAATTTCATACATAGACACTTTCTACATGTTTATATGATTAACATCTTAGCAAAAAAAAGGGGAGTATTGATTGCCATAAATGACATTGTGGCAGTGACTGGTGACTTTATTTTAATATAGAAAATCAACAAAATTAAATATACATTGAATAATGTATATCTTCCCAACAACTAAACAACTAACTTTTCTGGGGAAACTGTGAAAAATAGGTGACTAAACTAAGCCAAGGCCACCTGATTGTTTTCGGAGGCTTTATCACAATACCAGATTGATCGCTAGATGTGCTGGATTCCAACTGCAGAAGATCCTGTAGAATACATTGATCCGCTTTCTTACCTATTCAAATTTGTATGATGTGTGCAGGTGCCAACACTCCACGGAACTGGACTTGACCTTTTTTCACACTCCCATCTTACATATTCAAGAACTGATCTGATCCTAACTGATAGGTTTTGCCTTTGAAATGTAATCAAGTCGGAAATCCACAACATAACTTGGACAGATCATGCACCAATATCTATTGATGTTGTGGGGTGCACAACAGAGGTAGACTATAAATGTGGTATAACAACACTCATTTAATGGCTCAACTTAAAAAGGTAGCTGATTTAACACAAAATATACAAGAATTATTTGCTATCAGCAAACTCTCTGTTGTAGGCCCCTTTATATTATGGAATTCACATAAACATATGTATGAGGTATACTTATGAAGACGAGTAGTGTTGCTAAACGACAGAGGACAAGAGCTTAGATCTCTATTATTATTCCAACATTATTGAAATCTTAGGGCCTTAAAATTACATTCTGTCTATAATGGCAACAAAGGAGATAAATTATTGCCAGGACAGGTTAAGGAAAAGATTATTAAACAAAAAATACCCTACCTTTTTCATCCACATACAGGCAGGAAATTATACTATTTAGAAATGCTTAACACTCATTTTTCTCTTTTTTAAAGAAATGATGAGCACTATCAAAAACTACCTCAGCACAAATTACCAGTTCTAGATGGCTTTTCAGTTGAGTGCTACAAATTCTTCTTCTCCTTACTTAGAAAGAATTTACAAGAATGCTGTGTCCTCTTCACCGTTCCCACCATAAATATTAAATGCTACAATAATAACTTGAGATGTTTTTCATTTGATACACTGTATACCAATCAGATACCACATGACATACAGTATCTCACAAAAGTGAGTACACCTCTCACATTTTTGTAAATATTTTATTATATCTTTTAATGCGACAACACTAAACCACTGGCAACAATAGTGAGTACACCCCTAAGTAAAAATGTCCAAATTGGTCCCAAAATTGTCAATATTTTGTGTGGCCACCATTATTTTCCAGCACTGCCTTAACCCTCTTGGGCATGGAGCTCACCAGAGGTTGCCACTGGAGTCCTCTTCCACTCCTCCATGACGACATCACAGAGCTCAGCTTCTTTAGCAAGGCAGTGATCATCTTGGAGGTCTGTTTGGTGTCGTTATCATGTTGGAATACTGCCCTGCGGCCCAGTCCCGGAAGGAGGGGGATCCTGCTCTGCTTCAGTATGTCACAGTACATATTGGCATTCATGGGTCCTCAATGAACTGTAGCTCCCCAGTGCTGGCAGCACTCATGCAGCCTCAGACCATGACACTCCCACCACCATGCTTGACTGTAGGCAAGACACACTGGTCTTTGTACTCCTCACCTGGTTGTGGCCACACACGCTTGACACCATCTGAACCAAATAAGTTTATCTTGGTGTAATCTGACCACAGGACATGTTTCTAGTAATCCATGTCCATAGTCTGCTTGTCTTCAGCAAATTGTTTGCGGGCTCTCTTGTACATCATCTTTAGAAGAGGCTTCCTTCTGGGATGACAGCCATGCAGACCAATTTGATGCAGTGTGCGGTGTATGGTCTAAGCACTGACAAGCTGACCCCCACCCCTTCAAGCTCTGCAGCAATGCTGGCAGCACTCATACGTCTATTTCCCAAAGACAACCTCTGGATATGGTGCTGAGTGGAACTGGTCCTGTTAAAGCTCTGTATGGTCTTGGCCACCATGCTGCAGCTCAGTTTCAGGGTCTTGGCAATCTTCTTATAGCCTAGGCCATCTTTATGTAGAGCAAGAATCCTTTTTTTCAGGTCCTCAGAGAGTTCTTTGCCATGAGGTGCCATGTTGAACTTCCAGTGACCAGTATGAGAGAGTGAGAGAAATAACACCAAATTTAACACACCTGCTCCCCATTGACACCTGAGACCTTGTAACACTAATGAGTCCAATGACACCGGGGAGGGAAAATGGCTAATTGGGCCCAATTTGGACTTTTTCATTTAGGGGTGTACTCACTTTTGTTGCCAGCAGTTTAGACATTACTGGCTGTGTGTTGAGTTATATTGAGGGGACAACAAATTTCCACTGTTATACAAGCTGTACACTTACTACTTTACATTGTAGCAAAGTGTAATTTCTTCAGTGTTGTCACATGAAAAGATATAATAAAATATTTACAAAAATGTGAGGGGTGTACTCAGTGCTGGGACAAGGCCATCTGGTGCCCAGGGCGAAGATGGCAAACTGCGCTCCCTCCGGGTATAAAGAAAGAGTCAGTGTCCTTTCAAAACCAGAAAACACTAAAAACAATACAACAATACAATACTGTAGCTGCAGCCCTGTCACAGTATATCTACTGCGGTGGGTCGGCAAATGGTTAAATTGTAAGTTCACTTTACAGAAAATTTGTAAGGTAAACCTACATTGGACCCCCTCCCTATCCCTCCCAGTCCTGCTAGCCTGGAGACCAGTGATCCCCGCACTGACCCCTTTACATTACACAGCCCCCTGCACCCCTTTACATTACACAGCCCCCTGCACCTCTGGGCCCCTTTACATTACACATCACCCTGCACCTCTGAGCCCTTTTACATTACACATCACTCTGTATCTCTGGACCCCTTTACATTACACATTACCCTGCATCTCTGGACCCCTTTACATTACATATCACCCTGCATCTCTGGGCCCCTTTACATTACACATCACCCTGCATCTCTGGGCCCCTTTACATTACACATACCCCTGCATATCTGGGCCCCTTTACATTACACATCACCCTGCATCTCCGGACCCCTTTACATTACATATCACCATGCATCTCTGGGCCCCTTTACATTACACATCTCCCTGCATATCTGGACCCCTTTACATTACATATCACCCTGCATCTCTGGACCCCTTTACATTACATATCACCCTGCATCTCTGGGCCCCTTTACAATACACATCACCCTGCATCTCTGGGCCCCTTTACATTACACATCACCCTGCATATCTGGGCCCCTTTACATTACACATCACCCTGCATCTCTGGGCCCCTTTACATTATACATCACCTTGCATATCTGGGCCCCTTTACATTACACATCACCCTGCATCTCTGGACCCCTTTACATTACATATCACCCTGCATCTCTGGGCCCCTTTACATTACACATCACCCTGTATATCTGGACCCCTTTACATTACATATCACCCTGCATCTCTGGACCCCTTTACATTACACATCACCCTGCATCTCTGGACCCCTTTACATTACACATCACCCTGCATCTCTGGACCCCTTTACATTACACACTACCCTGAATCTCTGGACCCCTTTACATTACACAGCACCCTGCAGCTCTGGACCCCTTTACATTACACAGCACCCTGCAGCTCTGGACCCCCTGCATGTTACACAGACCCCCCTTCAGTGCAGATGCCCCCTTCAGTGTAGCCCCCGTTCAGTGCAGCTGCCCCCATTCAGTGTAGCCCCCTGTTCAGTGCAGACACCCCCATTCAGTATAGCCCCCCTGTTCAGTGCAGAGGCCCCCTTTTAGTGTAGCCCCCCGTTCAGTGCAGATGCCCCCTTCAGTGTAGCCTCCATTCAGTGCAGACACCCCCCCCTTTCAGTGCAGACGCCCCCTTTTAGTGTAGCCCCCTGTTCAGTGCAGACACCCCCCTTTAGTGTAGCCCCCTTCAAAGTAGCCCCCCTTCAGTGTATCCCCGTTCAGTGCAGTGTGCAGACCCCCCCATTCAGTATCTCAGATCAGCGCGGCGGCACATGCTTAGCAGATCCCCTCCCCCTGTTTACACATAAACAGAGAGGAGGGGGAGGCGGCTTCACTCTGCTCGGCTTTGCCTGTGTGACATCCCGGATTGCACAGGCAGACAGCCCACGGCCGCAAGAGGAGAGGATGGTAGGTGCAGCGGTGTCACCCTGTACCCCCCGCACACACCCCCTCGCATCACAATATAGATCACCTCTCCCTGTGCCTGTCACTGCGCCACTGCCTAAACCCACGGCGCTGCTACCACTTCAATCGTGGAGGGGGGCCAGCCTGACACCCCCCAGTGTGTGGTACTCGGGGCGGCCCGCCCCCCACTTAGTATGCCTCTGCACAGCTTTGCAAGTAGGCGCAGCTCTGCAATGTTGTAGGGGCAGCCGGTGTTAGTCACTTGCCCATAAAGTTTAACATCAAACTGCCTACCAGCGCTGCGCCCCCTTCCTACAATAAATTGCTCCACCCAGGGCACCCGCCCCTTTCGCCCACCCCTTGTACCACCCCTGGTTTTGTGAGATACTGTATATGCTTATCTGAACCTGTGTATCCTTCTCTATGTAATAGCTAAATGCATCCTCGTTATTGGAATCAAACTTAAAAAAAGAATATATAAAAAAAAGAAAAATAATAAAAATACATTTGCCTAAACCAGGAAAGGAACCAATATCAGCCTAAAACTTTTATCCAGTCTCTTTATTTAACACATATTTGAAAATATATGCCAAAATTATTGCTAATAGGATTTGAACAATCTACTTCAGCTGGTAAAAGAGGATCAAGTGTGATTTGTGGCTTGACTTCAAGCTTTAGATGCTATGTGTGGAATGCTGATTCTCACGCATTATGCTAAAACCAATGAAGTGCCTACTTATGTTGGACACAGAAAAGACCTTCAATAAGATATACTGGGGTTTATTTGTCAAAGGTCCTCAGTAAATTTGGTTTTCAAGGCAACATACTTTCAGCTATATTGGCCCTATATGCCTTTCCTTTGGCCCGTGTTTTTGCAGAAGGCCTGGTCTGACAAAGCTTTTTAATAACAAATGGCATATGCCAGAGATGCTCTCTTTCACCTTTGATATTTGCACTTTTATTGGAACCACTTGCAGAGAAAATTAGAAATCATTCTGGTTATTAAAGAATATCAGGTCATGACTACATGCACAAAAATCATGCTTTTTGCAAATTATGTAATTCAGTCTCTCTCTACACAGGTTCCTTCACTGCTAAATGTTCACAGTTTGCTGTCATCATTCAAGAAAATAGTTTATTATAGAATTAATGAAAGCAAAAAATATCTTAAGTTGTCTGCAAAATTTGGTAACTGTGTGGGTGTTTCTACTTTCCTGGTGCTTTAGGGCTTTCAAAAATGTGATAGGTAGTCAGGAAATTAGATGTGTAATGTATGCCTCACTAAAGCCTGAAGATGCTCCTTGGATTTTGGGCCCCTCTTTGTGTCTAGGCTGCAAAAAAGTCTTACATTTGTGGTATCTCCATACTCAAGAGGAGTATCAAAATTTGTTTTGGGGTGTAAAAAGTATGCTCATATTGTGTGTTAGGATTATCCTATTATTTGACATATTTTCCAAAAATGTGTGGCAAGTAATAAACTATTCAAAATACTCACTATGCTTCTTAAAAATACTTTTGGGTGTTAACCTTCCAAAATGTGGTTATTTTGTGGGTGTTTCTATTATCCTGATGCTCCAGGGTCAACACAATATGATAGTAAGTCAGGAAATTAGATGTTCAATCTATGCCCCTATATTGGAGGGTTTACGTTCAAAATGTGCTCATTTTGTGGATGTTTCTCCTGTCCTGGCACTTCAGAGCCTCAAGAAGTGTGATAGGTAGTCAGGAAATCTGATGTATTTTATGCCCCTTGAAAGCCTGATGGTGCTCCTTGGATTTTGGGCTACTCTATTCATCTAGGCAGTAAAAAAAGTCTCACACATTTGATATCCTCATACTTGTATCCTTATACTTGGGAGGAGTAGAAGAATGTGTTTCGGTTTGTAATTGTAAGTATGACCTGCTCTGTGTGAAAAAAAACTTAAATGAAATAAAATAAAATGTAGTTTCACAAATAATTTGGGGGGAAGAAAATTACAATTTCAAAAAACTCACCATACTGCTCATTAAATAACATAGATTGTCTACTTATCAAAGATTGACATTTTGGGGATGTTTACTGTATACCGTCCTGGCATTAGAGGGCCCAAGAATTGAGATAGGCAGTCAGAACCCAGTGGTGATTAAATTCCACCCAAAAGAATTACTGTCTGTCTCAAAAAAAGATATACAATTCATATGAGTACAGTGTTGCATGACTGATTATTTGTTAATCAAAATATCTTATATATTTCAGTGATGAAAGGTGAAAAATGGCTTGGACAGGAAGGAGGTTTACCATGCTGGTCTTCAAGTGGTTAAACAATGCTTTATGAAGTTTGAATATCTGTGCACTATAATCTGTGATGGTAATTATGAATTAATAAAGCTGGCCATACATGAATTGAAATTCAGGCAGTTCTGCAAGGACCAGCCACAATTGGAGCCATGTATGGCTGGCTGATTGATCAACTTGGGTACAACCAGCCTCTTGGATTTTCTACATTTGATTACTGTCGGTGGCTATAACCTCTAGTGATAATCATTGTGTTCTACCGGCTGGGAAGGCTCCCTGCGCCCCTCCCCTGCCAGCAGAACACATTAGCTGCAGGAGGCATACCCCCATCAACACAATCAGTGTTCATGGGAGAATCAAGAGATTTTATTTTCTTCTACCTGTGGTGGAAGGAAATAAAATCGAGCCATCAATGTGCCGCTTCAGGCTCGATTCACACCTATGCATGTTGCTTTTGAGCGTTTTTGGAGGTTTTTTTTTCATGCTTGCCACGTTTTTGAGCAGCGTTTTTGTAGCGTTTTTGCCGCATTTTTGCCGCGATTTGCGTTTTGCGTTTTTTTTTTTTTTTTTAAGTTTTTTTTAAAAAAATTTAAAAAAAATTAAAAAAAAAAAAAAAAACGGCAAAAACGCATTAAAAACGCATCAAAAACGCTGCTTGCGTTTTTGATGCTTGTCCATTGAAATCCATTACTTCCAAACGCTGCTTTTTGCATGAAAAAAAGTCCCTGACCCTTTCCAATAATGCAGAGAAACAAAAAGGCATTGATGTGAACATGTTCCATAGGAACCCATGTTAAAAAATTCCCGTGCATTTCTGCAAAATGCAAAATGCATCAAAAAACGCGCTAGTGTGAATGGAGCCTAAGTCACATTTTTTACATCTACACTGTAAATGTACATTTATTACAAAACCAAAAGCAATGCACATGTATGAATGCAATTTTTTAGGCAAGATTTATTGTGATAAACAGGTATATAAATTTGATGACATCTTTATGAAAATGTTTGTGGCCTTGTCGTCATGCTAATTTAATGATTCAGTAACTAAAAAAGATGCAGGTACAAAGCAAGTGATGTGAGGCTCAAGTCAGGACACTTGACCTGGACAGTTTGCCCAATTTGCCTGCCTGCCAAAACCTTTGACTGCTTCTGATAGAAGTCATTCATTTAGTGGCAGTAGTGCTACCACCACTAAATGACAGCTTACGGCTGCTTCCCAGCTTGTTTCAAATTGTAAACAAGCCAGAGTGATGTTACTGACTACATATGGACTAGATGAACTTGTGTCTTTTTTCAACTATGTACCTTCAAATCACCTTGTAAAATCACGACCATATTTGATCAATCAGGTCAGTCAGCAATCCTGGTTTGATTTAGGTAATTAAGTGTTTGTTACTCCTAAAATTAAAAACACATATATACTTTCAATTATACATACTGATTCCCCTTGTAGCATTGTTTATAGAACAGTATGTGCTCTAAAATGCCTCCTTGGCCACCTTTCAGAACATCATTTGCACATTAGTTAGAAACCTAGCCATAGAATATACATTCACAGCATAATAGCTAGCTTTGGCCAAAGGGAAGTCCCTAAGTACACCATTAGTTCATGTATGCTCCTGGACAATAGAAATACCAAAATATTTGGATCAGACAGGAACACATCTGAAAAGTGCACCTGATAAAAACATAATAGCATATGGATAGTCCTACAAAATAATTTACTGGAGCAATATATAAGAATATATATACTATTTTTGTTTAATATTTTATTAAACAGACAAGCACACATAAAAAACAGCAGATCAATAAAATTGTCCTCTTTCATGCATAGAATGCCAACAGAATATCTGTAACATACAGTATTTTAAAATCCATATAACCATAGTACAATCGATAAAGCAGAAATAATGATACTAAAACATCTTCATGTGAAATCTTTCCAATATGTTGCTTATTGAAGGTCACATTAAATGGAACGGTTAATGCCATATTATTGCTATTATAAAGAACAGTGTAGTCATTAATGCATCATAGTGTCTGTGTTCAGAGGGCAGTATATGCTGTGTTATAGGTACAGTAGGAGTGTGAAAAAACTGTAAGAAAGAAAGACAGGTCTAGACAGTAAAAAATAAGAAAAGCAAAGAAGAAAAGGAATAAAGTGGGGTGGGGGGGGGGGGGGGGCAGCGGTGGGTTGCCTGTGTTGAGTGAGCCAACTTGTGCAAGGAACCTGAGTAAGAGCCTAGAAATGTGTCATTGCTTATGGTGCATCAGATATGTATCCCACATACTCCATACAGCATTAAACCCATGAATTGCAAATTCTTGCCACCCCAGTTTTTTCATACTGTGAACTTCACTGACTCGTTTTATAAAATTCATGCTTAGCGGTGGTGCTGGGGGGTTGCTATATGCATTTGGTAGTGAATAGGTCACTGTAAGGATGTGGGGGTGAATGTTTTTCAATGTTTTTTCTAATCTGCTGAATGGAGGTCCCAGCAGTTGTTTAAATGGATCCAAGTCTAATGAACTTTCTGCAAGTTTAGGTAATAGGGTATTAAACTTTTGCCAAAAGCAAGAAACATCTGGACAAAGCAAAAGGAGATTGTAAAATGAGCCTACCTCCACACCACATCTCCAGCAAGTGTTTGTAGTCCATGGGGTAAATAGAGTGCAAGACCTTTTACGTTTAGTACTTTTGGATTAGTAATTTATAGGCTTTTCACTATAAATCATGCAAATAGAACTTCTGTGATCTTGTGTCCAACTAGTAATTACTAATGGTAACTCCCATCCCGAATCCCACCTTCTCAAATAGATACTTTGAAAAGGGTTTTCAGGCAGCACACTTAATTATTCAAAGATTGCAGAAATTGAAGCTGAGCTCCAGCCCCCCACCACCATTACTGCCACCGATATTCCTTGTAAGGGAAACCGGCAGTGAAGCCTAGCGGCTTCACGGCCAGTTCCCTACTGCGCATGCGCGAAGCATGCTGCACTTTGTGAATGGCCTGGCAGTGGGTAAGGAGGAGGGGGTCCAAATTTCTGGGAGACCTCCCTGCAGCGAGGTTACCTGGATAAGGGGATGGATACCTGTCAAAAACAGCTACCCACTCCCCCGAATGGTGCCAAATGTGGCAGCAGAGGGGGGAAGCAAACAAGCGGAGCTTCTTCTTTTGGGTGGGGCTCTACTTTAAGGAATTAAAAGATTTTCTAACTACAAAAGCCTGCTCAGGGGGTTTTAGCAAGGGCTACACTTAGCCACTAAGCAGATTTAAAAAGGTTTTGCAAGGGCTACATTAAAGTATATCTGTTATAAACATGTCTATTCTGGATTACAATAGGTGAGCCTGAGAAAATAAGGTAAAATCCCTCTCTGTGGAATGGTGGCATCTCCAGACATCATATAGGCTTGCCGATTGGGAGATATTGGCTATGGTTGATCTATAGAGTTGTTTGAAGAAATTGCTGGATATGTCCATCTGGTGGTTCGAGATCACATTTAAGTCTACACAGAGTATCATGTGTCCTGTGCATAGAGGTTTGGCTTTTTTCCACAGCTTGTTCAAGAATGTAATTTGTCTGATATTTGGTACGTAGGTGTTAATTAGTGTGTATTTTACATTGTTGATTTCACATGTCAATATGATGTATCTTCCATGCTCATCGTAGTGGGTTGAGATATGTTTAAATGCTACTGTATGTTTAACGAAAATAGCAAACCCATTTTTTTCTGGAGGGGGCATTCGAGAATTATGCATGGGGAAATTTACTATGTGAAAAGTATGGATGATTTTGTGCTTTTTAGTGGGTCTCTTGTATACAGAGTACATCACATTGCTGGGTGTGGGCCTCCTTCCATAACATATGTCTTTTTGAGGGGTTATTTAGCCCATTTACATTTAAAGATGTGATCTTAAATTCCATTTTGTATGAGATCAAGAAGTCTCTCAGCTAAGCCTGGGTGGAAGTTGTTTAGACTATTTTATTGGGCTGTCTTACCCTTCGGAAGAGTGGTGGCAGGCGGTGAAGTCTTCCTTTCTGTCTGTTCACAGCCTCTTGTACACCAGTGGTTGCCTCCCACGCTTATGTATGCTGGAAACTGGTCTTTAGTATTCTAAGGATAACAACAGTCTTAAGAACAAAAATAATTAAAATAATAAAACCACAAACAGAATAGTGCAAGTTTAGGTGCACTGCTTAAAAATGTGCTTTTTTCCCCAAAATCTGAGCAGAAGTAAAGTCCCGCTATTATTTGCGGAGTATATCTACTATCATTGGTAACCAGCTGGATGCATGTTGAATTTGAACATTGAACAAAAGAAGCAATACAGGGTTTGTATGTGAAGCTCAGCTTTCATTCAGGTTGTTTAGAGGTAGGGTTAGCTGAGTTGTGGACAATGTGCTTCTTCCTGAGTTAGAATTTTCCATTCCTCAAGAAGGTAGATTACATCTGCTAGCATTGTGACCAGAAATTCCTGTTCCCCTTTGGTTATGACCAAATTAGCAGAGTAGTTCCAGCAGTATGAAATGTGGTGGTTCCTGAGCGGTTTAGTTATGGTTGCCAAGTTGCGCCTGCATTGCATAGTGTGTGCTGATAGATCAGCGAAGAATGATAGGCTATTCATGCAGTCGGGGAGATTTTCTGCTCTTCTTGTAATGGACATCAGTTTTTCCTTTACCTGATAATAGTGAATTCTTGCAATCGTGTCCCTTGGAAGCTTAGCTGGGATATGTTGTGATTTGGGTAATCTGTGTATTCGGTCTATTATCAAGTCTTCTAGAGGCAAATCAAGAAGGGCTTCTTTCAGTATATTGGACAGAAATGCGGTCAGTTCTGATGCTTTACCGGCTTCTGGAATTCCTCAAATTTTTACATTATTCCTTCTGAAACAGTCTTCAAGGTTTGAGTCTTTTGTCTTAAAACATAGTAATTTTCACGTTCGTTGCGTGCATCAGCCATGTCGTTAAAGGTGCCAGTGAACTCCCCCATTTTGCTCTCTATATGGGTCACTCTGTCACTAACTTTTTTACCTTCTGATTTGTATTGTTTCATAATTTGTAGCATGTCTGTGTGAATCGCACTTCTGAGGAAAACCAGCATTTATTTTAGCACAGAGTTCTCTCCTCCGATTCCGCAACATGGCTGGTTGATGAACGGCTGTTTAGAAACGAACTGAAAAGCACAAACTGAAAAGCACAAACTGAAAAGCGCGAATCAACACTCATCAAACTTCTACTAACATGAAATTAGCAGAAGGAGCCCAAAGGGTGGCGCATGACAATTGAACTTCCTCTTTATCGGCTCGTAGTACATCTAGTACGTCACTACATTTGTGTTTGTTGGCCGACAATTGTGTACAGCTTGTATGCAAGACAAGTTCACGGCACACGCCCTTCAGACAAAAGTCTGATGCTTTGTCTGTGGAAAATCTGATTGTGTGTACGAGGCTTTAGTGACTTAACAAACCACAGATTTTAGTCCATCTGACAGGTGTTCTGCATTTATCTGTTAGCACTTCTGAAAAAGCTTCTCCTGGGTAACAATCAAATGTATTAGGTGTACAAATAGACCAAGATATACTAGTAATTGAACCGGCTGTACTTCACAGTGATTTAATGATTTACTTATAAAGTAAAGAACATTCCATTAAACCACTGACAAATGACAAATCCTGCTATATCACTTCTTTTCTCAATGTGTTATTTGTAACCTTAAGGAGTGTAAAGTATTCTTTGTTCATTTCTGTGGCACTTTATAATTAATTACTCTGCAATTAATTACCACAACCATAATACCTTAGGACAATTAAAGTTTTATATTCCAGGAGTTGAAATAACATATATAAATTATTCCATCACTCATTATATAAAAAGGATTTATACAAGGCATCTAATGCACAGATTTTAATATACTATATATAAATATTTATAATACTTATAGATTTATAGATATAGTATAATAAGCATATGCATTTCTATACATAATCCTCAGCTTGGCAGTTGGAGCATACCTTCTGAATCTTTTTTCTGTGTAACTCACTCTCTCTCTCTCTTTCTCTCTCTCTCTCTCTCTCTCTCTCTCTCTCTCTCTCTCTCTCTCTCTCCTTCATTCTCTGGTCAGATTCAAATATTCAAGGCAGGTTTTAGAAAGCTGTATGTACTGGCATTTTTCATTATTATTTTTTTTCAGGTTTTTACTTTGTGGCAGGGAATAAGGAATCCATTGTCAGCTACATTTTGTGTTCCACAATCACCCGATTATTGACAAAAAACAGTGAAGTGGAATGGTGCACCATAGCAGTGTCTTGATAGAAAAAAACAACAGTTCAGTGTGCATTTCAAGGTTTAATTTTAAATAAATAAGTGCTAGCAAATGAATATATTCATTTAAAAAATACTGTTGCGTGTTATCTGTTAATATTGATTAAAAAGAAATGTAGGAAAAAGACAATACAACACATATGCTCCAAAGAATGTCCTTGTCATGTTCATATTTGGTCAATGATCTTGTTTAGGAAACCCTGCTCCTTTGTTTTTTTAAACTGAATGTTATTGTAAATTGTAAATTATACAGAGTAAGAAAAATACAAAGAATTTGTAAGTGAGCTTTGGCATACATAAATTCCATCAGGCAGTGGTTATTCACATGAGCAATTAGCTCCAAGCTAGAGGGGGGTTGGGGTTTTGCAATTTTTTGGCAATAGCTAGTCGAGTAGCAATAAGTACATGGGAGATGACTGTATGGGAAGGTAGGGGCCATAAATCCATGTCCAGGCCCAATAGTACCATTTGAGGTGTTAGGGATACAGGAGTTGGTAGAATGGAGAGGAGGAGTCTAGAGAGCATAGTCCAAAATGTGATGAGGTTTGGGCAGTCCCACCAAATGTGTAGTGGAGTTCCTAGAGTTCCACGGTTTCTCCAACAGAGATTGGTGGAGGTCGGGTAGATGCGGGCGAGCTTAGTTGGTGTGAGGTACCAGTTGTGGAATAACTTTTGGACAGTTTCCCAATGTAGTACACATCTTAAGATTTTCAAAAGGTGCTTGGATCAAGTGGTACCTTTGTTGGGAGGTGTAGGAGTAGTTGCTCCTATTTTAGCATCGTTGGGGTGGCAGGTATCAGTGATGAGCTTATAGATAAACAAGATTCCACACTGATAAGGCACTTTGAGGTGGAAAACTCTTGTCACATGCCATGGTAGTAGGTTTTTGGACCATTTTACTTTAGAGAGGATTGAGTGTGTCCTGAGGTATTTGAAAATATCTTTAGTTCCAATATGCCAGGTGGCCTGTAGTTGTTGGAAGGACATGAGAGTGGGACCTTCATATAGGTTTCCGATAGTTGAGATGCCTGTGGTGATCCAGTCAGAGAAATTGATGTTAGGTGTGAGAGTGTGGAGTGCTTCCAGAGGTATATTTGAGAGTAGACATAGTGGGATGCCTTTAGAAGATTGTATAGTGGCTTTCCATGTCTTGATGGTAGCATTGATAGTATCGAGGAGTGAGTGAGTCTCTTGGTGTTGCCGGAGGAGGGCGCTGGGAATCTGTTTGGGATGGAAGAAGTGGTGCGCTTTCTATTTGAAACCAGGTGGTTTGTTGCATGAGGTTCCCCAGTTGATGTCCTATCGGACGAAACGCGTCGGGTGGTTATGCCTGTCTTGCCACTATCTTTGATTTAAGCGCTTTTTATTGTTTTATACCTGACTCCAACTTTTAAGTCAGGGTGTATTGTATTGTTCTTTTAAATAAATGCTTTCCAATAAGCGGATTCACACTATGGGGAAGTCTTCTCTTTGATCCCCTTTTTCACTTGAGGGCCTACTTCCACTCTATGTATGCAACATCTTGGTAAGCAGTTCCCCATCCATATCTTGGATACCGTGAGTCGCGGTGACCAGAGAGACCCGGTTGGTGAGTGCCGCTGTCTCCCTTCAACATCTCCAGCTGCTGTGGAATCACCTTCCATCTCTATCCCAAGCCTGTCTGACTCCTAAGCCGCTGGCGGAGGAGTCCATCACTGTCGGTAAGGGTATATTTGCCTATCCCCCTTTTTACACATATGTTGGATACCTTAATCCGTGGATGCCACCCCCGGATCTAAGGGCTCTATACCATTGATTCTGGTTGTTATAGACCTTCCAGCCACATCCCTAGATGTTCACCTACCCATTGATGTTGGACTTTCAGTTATACCAAGTCACTTATAAGTTTAGGTTGGACTTATGGTTTTGACAGCAGTTCATGCTGTTCATTGTTTTGTTTATTTTAAGTTTTTTATGGTACTGTATCCTTAAGATGCCCTTGTTGGCTTTAATATTTCCTCACATTTATTCCTAAGTAATTGGGGATCTATAGTGTATAATTACCTTTCACCCTTTCTATCACCACCTCATGGTGACCTTAACGTCGGCCACCATTATTTATATAACCTGTCTAGTACAATACTGTCAGGTTTTTACACTCATTACCCCACTACCATTTTTGCACTACGGTTTCTGATTAATATTTAGTTTTTACACGATTAATTTTGTGTTTTATCAACTATCATACACGATTTATTTTGTGTTTCATTAAATATACTTTATTGGGTTGGTGTCCTTTCAGATATCCATTCTGTCAGGCTTTTCCCTAATAACGCACATGTACTGCTTAGCGCCACACTTATTCACTTTATTCCTTTGTCACAATTAGCCTGATTGTTGTGTTGGCAGCTCTTCCAATTTTGTTTTGGCTAGCGCATTATTATTTTATTTTCTAGTTATGATAGACTGTAGCTGCAATAGTTGCTTTTTGAGAAAGGGTATCGGCAGAGTTCGAAACATATATAAGACATGAGGAAGAAGTTACATTTTGGCGAGGGCGATTTTGCCTGCCCAGGAGACTGAGGTGTGTTGAAGGTCTTGCATAGTTTTTTGGAGCATAGATACAAAATCATTAAAGTTGATAGAGCGTATGTGAGGGTGGAGTTAGGGGTCCACGAGAAAGACGTCTGGACAGTGATGTCATTTTTGGTGCATTGGTTGAGGCCTATACCTAGCATGCTTGATTTGGAGACGTTGATTTTATATAAGGAGGCCTTACTAAATAGGTCTTAGGTGTGATGGAGTGCTGGGAGTGAATTAATAGGGTGAGTCAGAGAGATGATGACATTGTTAGCGTAGAGGCCTATTTTATGTGTTCTATCTCCAGTCGTAATTCCTGATATGAGGAGGTTGTCTCAGTTTGATTGGGCTAGGGGTTCCATGACAAGGGCAAATATTAAGGGTGACAGTGAACACCCTTGACGTGTCCCATTAGAAATGTGGAAGGGTTCTGAGAGTAGTCCAGAAGTCATTACCCTGGCACTGGGAGAGCAGTAGAGGGAGAGTATTGCTTGCAGAATGGTCCTGAGGAAGCCAAATTTCCGTAAGACCGCTGTCAAATAGGACCAGCCCACCCTGTCAAATGCCTTCTATGCATCAAGGAAGATGAGCAGAGAAGGCGTTTGGTGGTGTTCCACCCACTGTAGTAGGTTGATAAATCTGTGGGTACCGTCCAATGCTTGTCTGCCAGCCACAAATCCCACTTGGTCAATATGTACCAGTTATGGGATAATGTTTGAAAGCCATGTAGCTAAAAGTTTGGCATATATTTTAGTGTTTAGTAGGGAGATGGGTCTGTAGCTGGCAGGGTCATTGGTCAGTTTGCCCTGTTTTGGAATAGTGGCAATGGTGGCTTGGAGAGATTCTGGTGGGTTGAGCCAGCAGTGAAGCAGTGAAGTAGAAGGAGTGGCATAGATGTGGGGTAAGGAGCTTAGAGAAAGTTTTATAGTACCCATTGCTGAGCCCGTCAGGGCCTGGAGCTTTATGAAGTGGTAGGGCAGCAATGGATGTTTCTACTTCTATAGGGGAGAATGGAGATGACAGGTAGTATAATTTGTCCTGTGATAGTGAGGGAAGGTGTATGTCTTTCAGGAAGTTATCTATGTCATCAGAGGAGGGTGGTGGGGTGGAATTGGAGTTGGTGAGATTTTATAATTTAGAGTAATAGGAGCTAAATTGATCAGATGTCTTTAGGATTTCTGAGTCATGTACCGAGATTGTCAGTAAGGTATGGGATTTTAGTTTGTGTTAGTTTGCGTTTAAGTTGTCTTAAGTTTGTGTGAAGGTGGTCACTGAGAGCTTTTCTAGCTGTATGTAGTTCAGAGCTAAGCAGGGGGGAGGGGTGAGGTTTGTTGGCTAGTTAGAGTATGCATATTTTCTCTAGAAGTTTGTTTGTGATGGTATTGTGGTGGTATTGTATTGTTTTTTCTCGTGCCCCCCACAACCTAATCAGGAGGCCTCTTATGTAGGCCTTGTGGGTGTTCCACAGTGTGGTGGGGTTGTCTATAGATCTGACATTGGTTGTAAATACTGTTGCAGTTCGGATAGTATCTGTTTTTGATATTGTGGGCGTGCAATAATAGAGTTGTTGAGCCTCCAAATGGTGTAGTTTTTGGTTGTAAGTGCTGGAAACAGCTTCATTGAGATCGGTGTGTGGTCAGACCATGTAATACCTGTAAGTTCAAATTTAGTTTCTTGGACCAGTTGTAAAGTATGTTTGTCAGTCAAAAAGAGATCTATCCGAGAATATGCATTTTGTGTGTGAAAATAAAGTGTAATCCCTTTCTGTATCATGGAGGCATCTCCAGGGGTCATACAGGTCCTCCGAGTGGATCAGGGAGGAAAGAGAGGTGGAACGTTTACGGGCAGGGTTTGAGGTGTCTAATGCGGGATCTATAATTTGGTTAAAGTCCCCACATATGATCAAGGGGCCTTGTTTGGAAGGTTCCAATTTCTTCATTATGGTTTTGTAGAAACAGTGCTGATTGGTATTGGGGGAGTAAATGTTATCAATAGTCATTGTATGGTTGTTGACAGTGGCATTTAGAATTATGAATCTGCCCTCAGGATCTATTTCGGTGTGACATGGTTGGAAGGAAACCAAGGAGCGTATGGCAAGCATAACCCCCGCTTTTTTCTTGGTGGAGTTGGCGAAGTAACAGTGCGGTATTGTTTGTGGGTACAGGAGGGGGGTTTGCTGGAGATAAAATTAGTTTCCTGTACGCATAGTATGTCAAAAGTTTGGGCTAATGCTTCCTTCCATAATAAATTTTGTTTGTAAGGGGAATTTAAGCTTTTTGCATTGATAGAAGTACAGGTGATAGACATCTTGGCAAGTATTTAGTGGGGGGGGGGGTATAGGGATTACGCTTTCAGTTGTCGCACACAGATAGGTGTAAGAGGTGTTATACCTGTAATAGTGTTACACAGTAGGCAAAACACAGGTAATCATATAAAGTTAACCAGTAGTACAGTATTACAATAGGCAGAACAGGTAGGAAATAAAAGTAAAAATATATATATGTAAAAAATAACAAAAGAACTGTAAAGTGTTTGGCACTTTTTCCTTCTCGGGGGAGAGAGTAAAGAGCGCAGTCAGTATTACGCTCATCAGGGACATTGTTGAGATGAGAGAATGCAGGCTTGTTAAATCAAAAATTTTCAAGATGCACTTTGCGTCTCGAGGGAGAGAAGACATAGGACGTTTTTACCTGTGGGTGGTAGCAGAGGCGTTGCGCCTGGCATCCTGGGTCAGGTGGCAGTGAGGAAATTAGGCCCCAGTTATGCATTCGATTGATTCCATCCTTGGGTGTAAAGTTTTGGTGTTTTGGTTCTGTTATGTGACTACCAGTTTACCAGTTTAGTTGGAAAGCCCCATTTGTACGGCATGTTGTGGTTCCTAAGGATTGCAGTGATGTGGGAGAATTCCCTCCATTTTTGAGCCATGGCAGCAGAGATGTCTGTGTATAATGACACAGAAGTGTAGGGGTCAGGTAGTGGAGAGGTGGATCTGGCAGCCGCCATGATTTTTTCTTTCACCTAAAAGAAGTGGATGCGGGCTAATATGTTATGAGGTACAGATGCAGGGAGGTGGCTAGGTTTGACAATGTGATGTGCCCAGTCAATAACCATGTCGGTTTGGCGCAATTGAGGAATGAGCATGAAGAATAGTTTTTGTATGTAGGGGATCAGATCAGGAGGTTTAACAGTTTCTGGTACACCCCCAAATTTAATGTTATTCCACCTCGAGCGGTCCTCTAACTCTGTGACTTTGGCTTGCAGATAGTGTATCTCCTCAGCGTGCTGATCATGGGCATCCGCCATTTCATTATAGGCTGCAGTGTGTTCAGTGAGTTGTTTTTCCAGATCATCAGTGCGGTCTTCTACCTAATCAATTCTAGAGTGTAATATATCATTCTGCAGGGACAGCAGCATGAGCTTGAGAGTGTGCTCAGATGCTCGCTGGTCAGAGGCAGGCAGAGTGGCTAGGGAGTCAGAGCAAGCTATTTCAGGGTCTATAGCTTCTGGAGGATCCAAGTGTTGCTTCTTGAGCAGGGGAGCTTTATTAGGCAAGAGAGCTGGAGACTGAGCGGCTCTCTTACCTCGATCAGCGGGAGAAGGGTGAGAGGAATCTGTGTCCGGAGCTGTGCTATCAATCTCCTCAGGGCTAGTGAGATTGTCCATCGGGTCTCTGTTGTATGGGGAGGAGGCGCAGGGCGCCATGTTGGCGCCATCTTTGCTGTTCTGCATGTCAGCTTTATCAAAATAGTCAGTGAGGCAGCGTGGCTTGTGTAGGCTGGTATTTCTCCTTCTGGACATGCTGATCGGGTGCCAGTTGGCACTTCTCCTTTCTGGTGTGACAGAGAGGGGGGATTCGCTGAGATTGAGTGCTGTGAGTTGCTGTATGTCCTACGGCTGAGCAGAGCTAAGGTATCAGGCGGCCATCTCACTTCGCGGCCAGCCACGCCCCCCTGTTCCTTTGTTTATATTAGCTGTCATCTACTAGAGCTGTCATTCGGTTTAGGGAAGTGATGGGGACAGATGTGTGTCAGTGTTTTTTTTTTCTTTTGCTGCTAATAGATGTGCTTTGTGATGGATGTACATTGTAGACTCTCTTTCTTAATTTACATGTTACACTTCTGTCAATGAGTGGAATTACTATATTGTCAGTGTGTTTATTTACTTTTCACTTTTTGTTAACTCTTTAGCTAATGTTTATGAGTAGGCATACTGTGTACCCATTACCGATTCACATAGGGTGCTTATTGTTAAATGGGGGGGTTGAGACTCTGAAAAGACTTCACCCACAACTCCCTACAACCACCAGGCCAGAATTATGGGGAAAGAGTCTCTGTCCTTATTAACACAGGAACAAGGTGCTTTGTCAGTGGATATTATCCCTGGCAATGTGCCCCTCCATTTTATGGTCATGTGGCCTGGTATGGTTCGGGGGAGTGCATGCTTATCTCGCCTTCTCCTGGTCAACCAAGCTGCATGCTTTAATAAGGGTCTGGTGTGCATTTTGGGGATATTCCACTTTTTCTAGTTTTTTGAGTGGGATTACCTCTTAAATTCCATACCAGTCCCAAAAACAATTCCTGGCTGGCAGATGAATAGTCTGGACAGGAATCAGTCTTGGTTGTTAGGATAAGTAAAGCTTCTGGCTTCCTAACAACCAGCCAGTGGGAAAAATGTCACATTTAGAAGCAATAGTAATACAGCTGCTAAATGTATCACTTCCAACTGTCTCCAATTATTTGATTTGGATGAACACCAGTTTAGTTTGCCCATTTGCCCAACCTCCATACAAGCAAAGTTCGGTCTGAACCTGGGTTCGGTCCAAACTAGCAGCTCATCCCCTCTGATGATATAACAGGTAACTGATGTCCCCATCTAGACTCCATTAGGATGCATCATTCCTGTACACCATCCTTTCTTAGCAGTACAAGTAGCGGCTTTTGATCTGGAAAAGCCTGGCAGAAACTCACCCAGAGGCCTCAGTTTCAGGTGCAACATATCATTCTTAGCATTAAAAGACACAATCCTTGTTGCCACAGCCCACATTAAACTCAATGCTACAGGATGCTTTCTTTAGTACTCCAGTCTTCTAATCCCCTAAAATCCTACCTGACCTTTTTTCAGGTGTCCACCAGATAATTTAGAGCAGTAATGGTGAACCTTGGCACCCCAGATGTTTTGGAACTATATTTCCCATGATGCTCAACTACACTGCAGAGTGTATGAGCATCATGGGAAATGTAGTTCCAAAACATCTGGGGTGCCAAGGTTTTCCATCACTGATCTGGAAATTCAGGAGCACACTGGTTTATCCTTTAGTAAATGTGAACTGTAGCTTTTCCTTGATTAACTCCCCCAACCACACCCATGTTTTGTTCCATTTTAGCTGTAGTGCTGCATTCTCTTCAAAACACCTACTCACCCTCAAATTCTATCCAGCATTATCTTACTACAACCCAAGAGCCATACCGCGGGTCTTATATCACCATCTTGGTCCTTTTCAGCTGGTTGCTTCTTCCAGGTGCAGGCAGCCAGATCCAATGTGTTAGACCTGCCCTGAGGCATGCCTTCTGGCCCGGCTATTGCCCACTCTGTGTATCGATACCTTATTATTATTGCCGCCACTCCTTATTTCACCACACCCAGATTCTGCACAGGGAAAATGTATATATAAAAGTGACCCAACACAGATAATTAGATCGACATATTGTTCGATTTGTTGGTCCTGGTACAGCATATTTATAGTATACATTCAAGATTTAGCCCACCAATGGGATATTACCAATCCAAGCCATGCCAAACACTTCCCCCATGTACATACAGTTATTCATAGAAATTCTCGCCTGTCAATGTTCAGACAGTTTTTATTTATTTTATTTATTTCAGGTACTTATATAGCGCCGTCAATTTATGCAACGCTTTACATATACATTGTACATTCACATCAGTCCCTACCCTCAAGTAGCTTACAATCTAAGGTTCCTAACTCACATTCATACTAGGGACAATTTAGACAGGATCCAATTAACCTACCAGCATGTCTTTGGAGTGTGGGAGGAAACTAGAGTACCCGGAAGAAACCCACGCAGACACAGGGAGAAGTATAACAGCTTTTATAACAATACCTAGGCTTTCACATCACTTTGATCCAGGCATTCGTTTTTTGGTTAGGACAAAACTAAACCAAGACTTTCATCTTCTCTATAGAAACATCTCTCTTACTTCTAACTTCAGAGCAACAATATATTTAAAACCTAAAAGAAGAAATATATTTTATATTAGGGGGGCTCTAATCCACCTATTTCAACCACCTCTTTTGTCACAAACATGACAACTACAATCCCTGTTGCCCCAATGTTGACCTTTAACATCAACCTGGATTACTCCTATCATAAATATGTTATTGTCTTAAGCATGTATAAAATAAAGAACAATAAACGCATCAGAATTGGTACCAAGATCTCAGATGTATAGCAATTGTCCATGAAAAATAAAGGGAAGGGGGCGTAACAGTCCAGAAAACCAAGAGGGGGGCATGACAGCCTGTAGGTTAATGAAAATTAGTCCTCATCAAAAAATATAAAAGAACACAAAAATAATCTCTTTTGTATGGCTTATGAATGTTCATAAAATTTCCAGTATACAAAAAAGGCCAAATTATTTCACTCCTTGATTTCATTTTTCTAAACTTTTAAAAATACCTCCAAGGAATTGATTCTGTAATTATCCATGTAAACAGAAGATTCTCCACCCCAAAAACTTGCCTTTTTGTAAAGACTTGACATCCACAGACAAACTGAAACTGATGCATTGGGCTAGGCTTGGGTCTTTGGGCTGGCACCTCATACCTCTTCTTCACAGTGTTCACTGGAAGTCTTCCTTGGGTTTGCGTCATGGCTCCCCCTTAAGGTGTTATTCCCAGGAACATTTTTCCAGCAGGAGTTCCCCTTTACTCATCTCAGGACATCCTGTGGCATTAGAACAACAAAGATGAACAACAAAGATTTCCATGTGAAAGATGTAGTCATTTCTTCAAGTAGTGGGCATCTGGATAGGGGCATGAATGGGAGGGGTAATTTCTTCATGTGCATGGGGCTGGCTGGGTGGATACTGGCTGGGTGGATACTGGCTGGGGTGGATACTCTCCATCCAACATGAATAACCTTAGAATCACCTACCTAAACTATTAATTAAGGCCTTTCTTACCCATTGGAGCTGTCAAAATGTATCTATCATCAACATTACATCCTTAGCACTTTACAGCTGAAATTCTTATGCCCCGTACACACGATCGGACATTGATCGGACATTCCGACAACAAAATCCATGGATTATTTCCGACGGATGTTGGCTCAAACTTGTTTTGCGTACACACGGCCGCACAAAGTTGTCGGAATTTCCGATCGCCAAGAATGCGGTGATGTACACCACGTACGATGAGACTAGAAAAGGCCAGGTCAGAACCAAGCGCGGCACCCTTTGGGCTCCTTTTGCTAATCTCGTGTTAGTAGAAGTTTGGTGAGAGACGATTCGCGCTTTTTCAGACTCGTGGTTTTCAGATCGCTTTCTGCTGTCCAGTTTGTGCTTGTGGGTTTGTATCTGGTCTTCAGTTCGTACAGCGAGTTATGCGTGACCCTTGTCATTGTGTTCTTGTTTGTTCGTTACTGTTTTTCAGGTCGCTCTTCACAGGCCTTGCTGTTCTTCAGTGCGTTCTGTTACTTTGTTCTGAGCAGCCGACCATTTTCTAGCCATGTTGCATATACGTACTCCTCGTAGAGTTTGTGCTGTGCGGGGGCTTGGTGTTGGGGTCCTTACCTTCACACAAGTCCAGTCCATGAACAGGGTGGGGAGGAGTTCATGGACCAAGAATTGGTTGCTTCAGCGTGACCAGTTCTGTCATATGCCTTTGCTCCGTGAGATCCGTGAGAATAATCCTGATGATTTCAGGAACTTTCTTCGGATGACGGCCCCGTATTTCACCATTTGTTGGCTTTGCTCACCCTCTAAATCAGCAGGCAGGATACCTGCATGAGGCAAGCCATCACTTCAGATAAGAAGCCTGCAGGACCTTAAGTTCTCGACAGGCATCTCCCCCCAGGCTCTGGGGATCATAGTTCCAGAGACCTGTTCTGCCATCATTCAGGTCCTGCAGAAGGAGTATATTAAGGTAAGATTTTTATCCTTTAATATCACATTTTATTGTATTGAATGTTTGATAATATATTGTATTTCTTTCCTCATTCCCTAGTTACCATGTTTGTAATATGCTGTGAATGTCCCCTTTGTCCTCATGCATGCTGGATTTTTATTTGCCTTCACTTACCTCCCCAGCATGGTCTCCTGGGCCTATATTCACTTCATGTAGTCACTTAACAATGTATTTTATCAGCTCCATAGTAGTGCTTTACCCTAAACACCCCCTAAAATGTTTTTAAATGTGATTTGTGCTTTAAATTCAGGCAGAGTGCCAGAGGCTTTTTTTGGGGGGTCCCCAAATCATTTGGAACCCTCCCTCCCCCCAACTGCTAAGTCAGCTGATACCAATTCTCTATCTATCCTTAATCCTCTATCTGCTGACTTTGCCAAACCCATACACACTATACCCATCTCTTTAGTGGTCAGATGTATGGATGAATTCCCCAAAGCATGTAGTGCAAGGGCCTGCCTGTATACTTTCAAATGGTACTGTTTCAAGTTTTTGTATCCAATTATTATCTTGATAGGTAATAGCAGAATTTCCAAATGTGCTCAAATGTGTACAGTGTGTATTTATATCTTTGTATTTTGACACTTCTTACCTGTCCAGTGGGTTGTCAATAGTGTAACTAAGGAGGGGCTGGCCAAAGTAATACACATTATTTAGGCATTCATCTCTCAATGAAGTGGAGAGGGTTACCTGTCCAAAAGACCCCCCTCCAAAATGTTAGAAATGGCCCATGAGAGGGGGGAGGGGGAATCTGATAGGTGTACCTTATACTTTGGTCTTTAAAAACTCCCTCAAATAAATGTTATCTTGATATTGGCCAAGAATGATTGTGTCTAATCTGCTTTCCCTGTTTATGTGTAAAATGACTATTTTTTTTTTCTTGTTTGACTCCACAGTTTCCTTCCAACCCACAGGAATGGCAGACTGTGGCCTCCCACTTTGCCCAGCGGTGGGACTTTCCTAACTGTAGAGGGGCAATTGATGGGAAACATGTCCACATCGTCCCACCAACCAACTCGGGGTCATACTATTTCAACTATAAGGGGTTCAAATATTGTGATGTTGGTGGTAGTGTCGGCTACTTACGAGTTCCTGTATGTGGACGTGGGGAAGAATGGCTGAATGTCCGATGGCGGAGTCATCGCCCAGACGGAGTTCTACAGGCATCTCCAGAATGGCAGCTTGGACTTGCCACCTCCAGAAGACAATGTGGACTCCCATTCGTCTTCGTAGCGGATGAAGCATTTGCGCTGGGGGACCATCTTATGCGGCCATTCCCAATAAGGACCCTCACCCCGGACCAGAGGGTTTTTAATTACCAGCTGGCCAGAGCCAGAAGAGTGGTGGAGAACACGTTTGGAATCATGGCCAGCCGGTTCCGCCTATTTCTTACACCCATACACATGGCAGAGTACAAACTGAATCATATCATCCTGGCGTGCTGTGTTCTACACAACTTTTTATGGCAACATTCTGCCAACTATGCTGGCTCAGTTGGGCTTGAGGCTGGACTTCAAAATGAACCAACCCTGACGGCGCTTGAAAGTGGCCGTCCTGGCTTGCCCCCCCCCTGGCTTGGAGTGCCCGTGATGTCCGTCTAAGATACCTTGAATACTTTGCGGGTAGGGGGGCTATCAATATGCCAGACAATGTCTGAAATCTTTTTCAAATAAAAAAAAATGTAACTACTAAAATCTTTGGTGACATTTACTGCTTGTGTTTCTTTTAGCTGACCCTGACAGAAATGTGGTGAGTCCTGAAAATGGCGTGATTGTGTAACATTACAAAGCATTGTTCTGTGTTATTTACTAAAGGCAAAGACACTTTGCACTACAAGTGCAGTTGAAACTGCACTTGTAGTGCAAAGTGGATTTGCCCTTAGGAAATAACCCCCATTGTCACTGAAAACACCAATTAGAGCACAACAAAAGTTTTGGAGCGTTGCAACAATAATCCACACATTCTTGATTAACAATCTTTTTAATCGGGGCGTGGCTTGGCTTCAGCGGAAGATGGCAGCATAACTTGTGAGCTCCCGCTGACAGAGAGATTTACCTGACAAAAACGAAGGTTTCTCACACCATACGTTCTCGTATATCATGGGGACCTCTTCCCGCAGCTCCTCCGCCTCCCGCTCTAGGTCTCCTTGAGGCCACTCTGGACAGAGCGGCCAAAATATCCCAGAAATGTTCTGGACACAATCCGGCAATATGGTGTCTCAGTCAGCAGGCCTAACGACAGGACCCAGCCTGCAGATCTCCTCAGACACTGGTGGAGTAATCCCCACTCCACAGCCACAACCCAGCTTACATGATCTACGCTCGGTGGCAACGCATATCAAGGATACCCTCACGGCAGCACTCACAGCTGCAATCACAGACCTTAAAATTGACATTCAATCGGTTGCAGGCAGGGTACAGGACATAGAAAAAGTTTCTGCGACCCATACATCCGTGCTCTGCCGTTCCTGCCAAGTTTTAGATAACCACACTATGCAACTAAGAGATCTTAACCGCCACATGGAGGATTTGGACAACCGTGGCAGGCGCCATAACCTCCGCATACGAGGCCTGCCGGAATCAATCGATGCAGCCCGTCTACAAGCAGAAGTGACAGGCTTATTCAACACCTTACTGGAGAGACCCCCCACTACATCAATAGGTATAGAACGCATACATCGCGCCCTTCGTCCACGAGAAAGAGATTCACATCCACCTCGAGATGTGGTCTGCTGTGTCATTGATTTCCAGCTTAAGGAGGAAATCTTACGAAGAGCTTGTAATGTGAACCCCCTGTCACATAATGGCACAGACATTCGGTTGTTCCAGGACCTGTCAAACATCACGCTGCAACGCAGAAGAGAACTGCGCCCCCTCCTGGAAGTCCTGCACAACAAGGATTCCTTACAGATGGAAGTTCCCCATCGCCCTGTCAGCCTCTTCCCAAGGCCGATCAGCACTTCTCAGAGTGCCGGAAGATCTACGCCACTTCTGTGACACACTGGAGATCCCCTTCACAGAAGTTCCCGAATGGTATGCGGAATTCCGTCCCCCTGGGACAAGAAATGACCCAATCAGCACTGAACCCATGGAGACCCAGGCACAGCGCTTCAGGAGAAGACGTTCACCGTCTGACACCAGGGCTCACCACTCAGCTCCGGACCCGAATCACGGATCCAGCCCAACTAATATATATATATATGTGTCTATGGATATATGTATATCGATATATAGGCGAGTATGTGTATGTAGGGGTACATGGATATACAGGTATACAGTGTAGATTAATATATGTAGGCACTGTTGTTGGTGATCAGCAGTGTATCAACCTGACTGATACCCCACTTTCCCACCCTGTCTGGGTGAAGTAGGGGGATGATCTGTGAGGCCACGACCCTTTTTGCAGAACTACATGATTCTACATACATAGGCTCGCCCAAAAGGTTCGGTCTAGCCTATGCACTCAAGTTACTTCACTATTTGATGAACGGCCTATCCATGGTTTGCTCAACTTCCCGGGCTCCATGCAAAAAAAAAGGAGGGGGCCGTCCGCCTTAACTTGCCACCACCACACTTATCACCCGCACCTAACATTCCCTGTAATAAGGAGTGGGATTGGGCGGCCCTAGCAGATCATCACATTGACCGCTTTATACCAAATGGTAACTTGATTGAAATGACCCCTTGGGACTCATAAGAAGTAGTCCACACCTCACGTGACTGCGTTCTTACAATTACCCGACCCTTCACTGGTGTGATAACGTCCATACCTCAGATGTCATTCAGAGGGGGAAATATTGCATACCACCTTAGTACCTGCATTCTAAACAAAAAGATATGTACTCTGATGATAAAATGTATATATTCCCAGTCATTTTGAAGCACCACGATTATTCCCCATACTGCCGTGGTCCTCCACCCAATGACAAGGGATTACATAAATACCATGATGATCAGTTAAAAACATATGAGAGGGTATGCTCTAGGCAATGATGAGTATCTCCGATCGAGAAACATACCTCTTAAACCTCCGGTAATGATCAGTTATTCTAAGCTGGCACAACACATTCCGATACATACATGAATAACACAAAACAAACCCATAAGTTCCCTGCACCCATAAATGCCCCACGCTAGATCTTATACAGGTAACCTATCGTAATCTACTAGATGGATAATTCAAACATCCCAATATAGCCGTAGCGCACTTCTGCTATAAAGCATGGGCTCTTTGGACTTCATGGCAAACGTGATTAGAAGCCCTCCTGTCTCACTCACCTATTGCCTCCTCTCTCTGCTTCCACTTTCCCACTGCCCCAACAAGTAGTGAGCACTATCAGCCCTAGATGATATGCACACTACATGTGCCAACATGGGTCCGTAAGTTGGACCAAAATTCCTTCCCTCCTTCACACAGGTAGGAACTACAGCGAGTTGGAACAGATAGGCGGATGCCTCTCATACCAACCCTAAGGTATAAAGGTTTAATCGGTACTGCAATGTTACCTTTCCACTGTTTTTCATACACCACTTCTTACGACTTATAGTTACAACCTGTTCATACATTTAATGAGTTTAATGCAAAGTTATGTTCCGTGGTTTTACTTTATCTAGAGGGCCCCAACTTCATCCTCAAACTCCATATGTATACTGCAAAAGATCGTAGAATACTCCCCCACTCTCAGAACTACAACATGTCCCTTAAAGGGACTACCATCCTCTTCCACTGTGTCAACTCACCTCATTCCTATAACCTACCAAACAACTGCTTAATCACATGGTCTCCATGATACATCACAATGTAAATGCTATAATTCCTTGACCTCCTCTTTTCACTTACTATACCTCACTCTCTGTCGGCGGGTAGCAACCCCTCCTTAGAGTACAACACCTTCCGCCGTCTCTGGTTACTACCCACTCAGTGACTACCAACAATATTCCTCCCGAACGACAATTCTATATTCACCGTCCATCACTGAACCACTCCGGTCATAGCTGGATACGGTTACATAGTATCCTAGGATTAGTGAGCAGGCTCTTGCTTTTCCCCGGAAAAGACCGCCTATACCTATAGGCTCTTCCAACACTCTCACACGGGTACCCCCCTACTGAACTTCCTACACAAGACTTTCCCCCTCCGTCTCCCCACGCATCTTTCCCTTACCAGACTTTTCCACACATCCCGACGCCAAACACCACTTTTCTACCTCCTAGACCTAATCCTCCTCCTCCGTAGTGCCTCTACTTTACCACAACAAATATCTATACTGGATCTTTAACACATTGAGACCTGATCCATCTCCATACAATGCAGCGAAAGACACAAAAACGAAACAAATCTTCTACCAAGATCGTCTCCTTAAATATATGGGGCCTTAATCTCCCAGAAAAATGCTCTCAGCTGCTACTTGACCTACACAGAAATAAAGCTGACATCATCTTCCTTCAGGAGACACACTTTAGAACAGACTCCATCCCTAAACTCTCTAACCCATGATTCCCAACCTCCCTTCAACTAATTGCACCGCAAAAACCAAGGGGGTATCTATCCTCATTGCAAAACATTGTCAGTTTCAAATTAATGATACATGCATTGATGAGGAAGCACGATATATATTCGTAAAAGGCACACTATATGGCAAGCGAATAACCCTCGCCAATATATACGCCCCCAATTCAGGACAAGTCTCATTCTTCAGATCCACACTGCAAAAACTCTCCAAATTCCAAGATGGCCTTCTTGTTCTTGGAGGAGATTTCAATGTCCCTCTTAACCCTCTACATGATACATCGGCAGGCACCTCCTCCATGCCGTACAAATCGCTTCGGGCAATTAAAACACAAATGCAAGAGTTATCGCTACATGACTCATGGTGTACGCTTCACCCAAATGTGAAGGACTACACATTCTATTCGGCTCCACACAACCGACATTCCAGACTTGATTACCTCTTCCTGTCACAAAGAGACCTACCATTACTCACCGCTGCCTCCATTGACCCCATGTACCTTTCGGATCACCACCCCATATCCATGACTTTAGAATTTACAGACAGCCCCCCCAGATTCCAAATTTGGCGCCTTGACCCATCCCTTCTCATGGACAATGCCACCACACTTCGCATAAATGAACGCATTGCACTATACTTCCAGGAGAATGACTCCCCAGACATATCTCCTATGATGAGATGGGAGGCACATAAAAGTACCATACGTGGAGAACTCATAGCGATCTCGAGCAAAAGAAGAAAAGAAAAGCAGGCACACATTGCAAAACTGACCACCCGTATACAAGAGTTAGAACGTGCTCAAAAAACATCCCAATCACTAGGGACCCTTCCAGATCTGACCCAAGCTAGAAATGAACTTCTAGAGACACTAAACAAACAAAGAAAAACTACATACTTTCCCAAAAAATGTTCTACGAATATGGCAACAAGTCCGGTAAGCACCTGGCAAGGTGACGAGAAGGGCTATAAAATAATATCAAATGACCAAATAGCAGCTCAGTTTGTCCACTATTATACCCGACTGTACAATTTACACCTCACTAGCCCACAGAAGGATGATCCCCAAAGATTACAGTTAATCAGAGATTTCCTCAGACAATACAGCCCAGAACCCCTGTCCGCTGAGACAGCTAATGACCTAGAGCAACCGATCTCATCTACAGAATTAAACACGATTCTTAAGCAACTGAAACCTGAGAAAAGTCCAGGACCAGATGGGTTGATGACAGGATACTATAAAACATTCATTGACACTCTTAAACCTCACTTCCTGACTGCATTCAACTCCCTATCTCCCGAAAACCCACCTCCACGAGATCTTCCGACAGCACACATCATGGTGATCACCAAGCCAAATAAAGACCCATCACTAGTGACAAATTACCGCCAAATTTCCTTGCTAAATGTTGACCTCAAAATATATGCCAAAATCCTAGCTAATCATCTCCTGCCTCTACTGCCTGACCTCATCTCATTAGATCAGGTTGGCTTTATACCAGGAAGAGAGGCAAGAGACAACACAATCAAGGCAATTAACATACATAAATGGTTGACCTCCTCCCAAAAGCAAGGGTTCTTCCTTTCCCTGGATGCGGAGAAGGCATTCGACAGGGTAGCATGGGACTACATGTCCGAGGTGCTAAAAATGATTGGAATAGGGGACCACATGCTACAGTTCATTATGGCCCTTTACTCCCTCCCAACCGAAAGGGTCCGTGTTAATGGCTGCCTGTCGAATGCCTTCTCCATATCAAATGGGACCCACCAAGGCTGTCCGCTATCCCCCTTAATATTTGTTCTGACTCTAGAACCACTACTCCAGTGAATTAGGTCCAACCCAGACATTAAATGAGTGCCCATTTCAAGTAACACATACAAACTCGCTGCCTTCGCAGACGACATCCTCCTCTTCCTAACTGACCCACACGTTACCTTACCCAACTTACTTAAAGACTTTACCACATTTAACACCTTATCGAACCTTCAAATCAATTTCACAAAATCAGAAGCCTTAAATATTTCCTTACAAAAAGAAACACTTGCACTTTTGCAATTATCTATCTCGGGATTAATCTTCCATCACATTGATCTGAACTATATTCCAAAAACTATCTCCCAATACTCCAACGTATTCAGAAAGACCTAAAGGCCTGGTCGACAGGAATCTTCTCTTGGTTTGGTAGGGCATCCATACTTAAAATTAATATCCTCCCAAGATTATTATACGTGATGCAAACGGTCCCCATAAATCTTCCACGAACCTTCTACTCCTCCTATCGTAGAGCCTGTAGTGACTTCCTGTGGGGCAAAGGCCATCCTAGACTAAGTTTCAAAAGACTAACCTTACCCAAACTAAAAGGTGGTATTGGGCTCCCAGACATAGCCAAATATCACATAGCCTGTCAACTGATGAGAATAGTCGACTGGAATGTCCACAGTCACACAAAAGCCTAGACAAAAATTGAAAACAAATTCTCCCCAATACCAGTCCAACAGCTTCCCTGGACCACCCCGAGCACTGTCCCTCTAGACCTGCAAACAACATCCCTTAATAGGCACCATCTTGCAAACCTTTCAGAAGGCTTGCCGGAATCAACGCATCTCTTCCACGCAAGGACCAATGACACCTATACGAAACAATCCAGACTTTCCAGTGGGCCTTTCGGACACGTTCCTTGCAGACTTTTGGCCCCATACAAATGTTCGTGCGGAACACTTCTTCTCTGGAAATACCTTTCTGTCCCTTTCCAACTTAACCATACCAACATCTGGACGAACATTCCCACATTGGATATACTTCCAAATTAGACACTTTCTCAACCATACTCATAAACGCTCCGATTTTTCCAGACCACTCACGCCATTTGAAATCTTGTGTACCAAGACAGAACCACAAAGAAATGTGATCTCAGAAATATACTCTCTCCTATTTTCTGATCTCAACTCTAAATCCAACATGGCAACTCGTACCTGGGAGAGGGATCTGTCAATTGACCTGTCAGAGGAAGCATCTGAAAACATATGCACCTATATTCATAAGGGATCAATTAACGTGTCGGCACAAGAAAATGGCTTCAAAGTCCTCTCTAGGTGGTATAAAACTCCTACCAGATTACACAAAATCTCCCCCACCATACCCTCCAACTGTTGGAGATGCTCTGAGGGAGAAGGCTCTTTAGTCCACATATGGTGGTCATGTCCATCTATCCAACCTTTCTGGAAGGAAGTCCACCACATCATTTCTAACATAACCACCTATCAGATCAATTTTACCCCAGCACAAATGCTTCTGCACCACTCCTCTATCCCCAAAAAAAGAATACCACCGTTCCCTAACGCTACATCTATTGAATGCCACAAAAATGTGCATCCCTCCTCTCTGGAAATCCTCCAAACCCCCAACCAATGCTGATTGGTTCAAGCGTATAGCTAAAGTAGCAGAAATGGAGGAATTAATACATCAATCCAAGGACACACCCACTAAATTTCGGGAAATCTGGGCTTGTTGGCAACATTTCCAAACAACAGACGAATACGCCCATTTATTGTCTTAGGGTTACACATTGGCACACGGAGCATAGCAGGAGACAGGGGAGTTGTAGTCCACATTGCCCCTATACAGTTCTCTTCTTCCCCATCCCCCTCCTCTTCACCTTTACTAACAACACACAACGGATAAGTCTACTACACGCTCCTAGAGACTGCGCTACCACCTCCCATTCCCAACCCGCTTCCTGATCCCATACATTCCCAAATCCTCCATCCCCATACCCCAGCCTAACTATTATCTTAGCCTACCAGATGAACCCTTCCAATGGATTGCTAGTGGTCCGGTGACCGCAATACTAACAGTAACTGACTCATCACATGAAAGTAGGCAACTGTCCACTGATAACTTCATTTAATAACACATAAACTCCATATGAACAGCCCCTAGATGAGCTTTTGAAACAATGAGCCTATACACACAAGTTATTGTCGCCTTTCTTCCCAATGTCTTTTGACCCCAAAATACACAGATATTTCGGAAAGCATTGAGAGATATGGCGCCTCACAGAATTCTTCACAAGCTCATTAGAACACATCACTTTGTTGGGAAACTGACAACACACAATTCCGATCGGGTACCCGTGCTGAAGAATTAACCACTTGGCTAATTACAGGGCTAGCCGCACCTCGTTGAGTTTTGTTATTTGTTTGAGGTTTATGATTTCTTATCATTTCAACCTACTCCAGTATAAATTTATATTATATATTGAGCAAAAAGATCAATGTATCTAATATTCTGTACCAACACAATGTTATAATCCTTCTGCATTCTCCATATGTATCATTCTTGTGTATTTCAACCTGTATTTGCAATAAACATTGATTTTGGAAAAAAAAAAACAATATTTTTAATACCAGCACAATCACATGTGCATTTAGAAAAGGTTTTTAAAAGAAACCAACATGTTTGTTGTATAACAATTTTTGGGGTCACATTAGAAAAAGTAGAAATGTCCATTTAAGATAAAACAGGCATGTTTAAAACCAACAAGAAAGACACAAATCTTGAACTTACAAAGTTCACATTTAGTAGAACTTGAAGGCAATATCAGACATGAGTATTTACAAACTGTGTTTGATATTGCATTCAGATGGGGTGAAGTCACCCCTAGAAAAAACAAATTTTGAAGATGCACACAAATTGCCAAATGTCAACATGTGCTAGCTGCCATCATGGGGGATAAAGGGAAGTGTTTTGTGGGTGCAACCCCTTCCTCACAGCTAGTTTATTATTGAGGAAGGGGTTGCACCCCCAAAACGCCTACATTGATCTCCCGTGATGGCAGATAGCACATGTTGACACACTGTGTGCATCTTCAAAATTTGGCTTTTCGCAAATATGTCAAAAAATGGTCAAAAGTTTTAGCTCACAAAAAGCACAAAAAAACAAAGTGATTTTGAGGGGTTTTAAACTCTCCCTAAAACATCAATGATGTTCTTCATTTTTTTTGAACATCATTGATGCTTTTCTGGATGTTTTCCAAGTCCCTATTATACCCCATGATCTCCCCGATCAGGATCTGTGCACTTTCCGAGGTGAAATGACCTGGATCCACAACATCATGATCACCTAAAAAGATAGAAACAAAAACACACCATGTATTATAAATCATCTCTTACCTGAGCCTGTGGTCGCAGACACTCACCTGATGTGGTGACAATTTCCACCACGTCTCCTTCCTCCTCCTGCTCTGCTTGGCTTGGGTGGGTCTCCACTTCTTCATGAGGTGGGGGGTCTGTGGTCTCCTCAGATGAGGGGTGTCCTCAGAGTCTTTTTTCCCCTATGTAAAAAAAATAGGTATATTTAGCACACAGATATTTGATGACAGAAATAGGAATATGAAACATTGCTTGGAAGTGGGGTACAATTGTTTGTTTTGGCAGAGTTCCAAGATGTAGAATTTTTATTGTCCTTTGTCAAGCTTCAATACTTTACCTGTTTAGTACAAGCTTCACAGATGGAGACCCCCCTATAGTATACACTGGAGCACCTGTGTGGGAACCCCTAATAAAAAGTGTGTTCTTGTGTCCCACACTAGTGCTCCAGCGTCCAGATGTGAAAACTGCTGAGTGTCCTCTCCTTACACAGAATCTAGTTTGCATTTCATTCTAGTTACAAACCCATCTACACAACCAAATTATTTTTAGACATGTAGGCCATAAAAAATGTTGGCAAATGCATATGGCCAAAACAATGGTGTTTTCTAGGCCGAACGAACAATGTTTTATACGAACGAATAATGTGCCTATGAACATGAAAGTTGACATTTTAAACTGGACAACAGTTAAGAAAAGCACATGGAGCAGCACGAACATAATAAACATAAAGAATAGGAACACAGGACAACTACTTACTTTTTTGCAGCACTCTCCTGATCCTTCTGTACTGCTCGTGCTCCCTTAATTTGAGGTTCTGAGCTGATCTTTCAATCGTCGTACCCCGAAATTCTGGTGCAGACTCTTGACGACTTTCGCCATTATCTTGGCCTTTCTGACATTGGGGTTGGGGTAAGGTCCATACTTCCCGTCATAGTCGGCCTTCTTCAGGCTCTCGACCATCTCCACCATCTCCACAAAGGACATATTTGAGGCCTTAAATCATCTCCTTCTGGATCGGGACGTTCCAGGCTCCGGGCTTTCCTCCTCCTCCTCCTCGTTGCTGTAATTAGCACACACCTGCTGTGTCTCCGCCATGTGCTCTTCCCCCACTGTGCCGAACGAGAAGGGGCGGGGAATAGACTAGAAAGAATGTCAGGGGCGGCAGAGTTTCACACATGCGCAGTGTCTATAAAGGGTAAAACGCGTGCGTAGGATGGACGATCTGTGAGCGGAGGAAGGAGTATCTGAGGCGCCGATCGTGATAACGATGGTAAGATAAAAACTTGGGCCTATACTGCTTCTAGATTGAGGCCTATATTGTAACAAGATTAGGAGAGTTTTGCCTGGCATTAGGGTTTATCTTGTGTATTGCAGATAAAATGGATGGCTTCAATGACCACAACTTCCTCCTCCTGTTCATAGACAAGTACAGGGAGCTGCCCTGTCTGTGGCAGGTCAAACACCCGCATTATAATCATAAACAAAAGAGGCAGGCAGCGCTGGAGAAACTGCTGGAGTTGGTGAAGCCGGTGGTCCCCACGGCAACCACCCCCTATTTAAAACAAAAATTGGTGGCCTGAGGAGCACTTATCTTAGGGAGCGCAAGAAGGTCACAGATTCCCAGAGATCCGGAGCTGCAGCAGATGACATTTATGTCCCCAGGCTGTGGTACTATGAGAGACTACGATTTCTGTCAGACCAGACTGGAGTCAGGGAATCCCTCTCAACCCTTCCTTCCACTCTTCCTTCCACCCCAGCTGAGGCTTCCGATGTCCAGCCTGGGACTTCCAGCCAGGAAGAAGTGGAGGAGCCCAGCTGGAGCCAGGTATAGCATTCTTCTACAGATTTCTGGTCAATAAATAAATGATGTTTACTAGATGTTATTATTGGTCACTAATTGCTGATTTAATAAAGTGTTTTACATATCAATAGACAGTAGTGGGCAAAAATAATTGGAACAAGAATAAAAAATGCTTGGCTCAGAATTATAGTCTGTTATATTTGTTAACATTCAATTTGCAACAGTCACGAGGTGAAAATTGTGTGTGATTGATGAAGAAAAAACAAAAACTATGACCCTTTTTCATACACAGGAAGACCTCAGCCAGGACGAGGCTCTGGAATGTGGAACACAGGAGGAGGCTGTGGAATGTGGTAGCCAGGAGGAAGCGGGGGTTAGTTGTAGCCAGGAGGAGGCGGGGCTAAGTGGCAGCCAGGAGAAGCCTGGGCCCAGTAGGAGCCTGACAGAATCGCAGGTTCCTCCCCTCCGCCTTCCAAACAAAAGACCCAGGAAGGGGAGTCACGTGCAGGATTCAGCACTCAGGCTGATGCAGGAGGCTTCTGCGTCCCTCAGAGCCACCCCCACTCCTGAAGAGGCCTTTGCCTGCATGGCTACCACCAAACTGCAGGGCATGCAGGAGGGCCAACGCCAGCTGTGTGAGGACCTTCTTTATAAAGTCTTAACTAAGGGTATGAGGGGCGAAATCACACCCAATACCCACCTGAGTGAGTTGGAACATCCTCCTCCCCCTCCTCCTCCTCCTGCCACAACTACACCACCACAGCGTGGAAGGAAGCGTGGAAGGAAGACCAGAGAGCAATGGCCTGGGTTCAGTCTGGTCTGACAAAAGATGCAGGCTCTTGTATGACCACAGCCTGGGGACACAGATGTCATCTGCTGCTTTCATGATCTCTGGGACTTCTGGACCAACTGCACTCCCTTATATATGAACTCCTCAGGCCACCAATTTTGCAGTAAAATAATTGATGTCTGCCCTGGGGGTCAAAGGGTTCACCAATTTCTGCTGTTTCTCCAGCGTTGCCTCCCTCTTTGTTTGGTTATGAGCACTTAATAAAGGTTTTTTGGTTTCAATTATACTCGCCTATGTGTGTTTCCCTTCAAAAAGGACAGTTTGTTTGTGAGGAGGCAGGTACATTTCTAAAGTACAATGTGAAATTAACAAGCGACACCAACACCAAACAATCTCCTTGAGATTAAATAATACAAGATAATAATGGTGTTGTGGTAACTTGACACACAAAACACACACAAAAATATTCAAGATGTTAAATAACTAAAAAAAATAATAATAATAAGATCAGCCTTGAAAAAAATACAAACCAAAAAAAAAAAATCACATCAGGCTTGAACAAAAAACAAAAAAAACAAAAAAAATGATATAGATTTTTTGTCAGATGTGACAAATCATAATATATTGAGGGAGGGGGCATGGCTTGGCGCGCAGCGGAGATGGCAGCTCACTGAGAGAGCTCTGAGGCACACGCGGAGGTTCTCAGCCTAACACCCGACCTAAAGCATACAGATGCCGGGCAGAAAGCTCCACTGGACCCCCCGATCCAGGACACGCCGCAATTCGGCTTCAGCTAACGCCAACATAGCTGATATTTTCAGACACAACGCGGTGGCCTGTAGCGGGATCACGAGAAGCAAGATGGCGCCGACGCCTCAGGAGGAAGGAGAGAGCGAGGACTCCATGTCAGCTACTGAGGACACAGGCAGGGGTAAGTCCAGACCGGACCCCCCGCTCACATTCGCAGACATGTCAGTGTTTGCAGCGGACATTAAGGCCACGTTTTCAGCTGCCATAACAGACTTGAAAATGAGCATGATGGTGATAAATGAAAAAATGGCGGCGGCCGAAAGGCAGACACAGGGACAAGGCAATACACAATCTGGAGATAGTGACATCCAGCCACATGCAGCACTTTATTAATATGAATAGACACATTGAAGACCTTGATAACAGGGGGAGGAGATGCAACATCAGGGTCCGGGGGATCCCGGAATCGGTGGATCAGGATCAGATCACCCCAGCTCTCCGTAGAGTCTTTAATAGCCTGCTTGAGAGACAGGAAGACACAGAGATTGAATTTGTGAGAGCCCATAGAGCTCTCAGGCCTAGAGGATCGGATACCGCACCGCCTAGAGACATAATCTGCTGTTTACAGAGTTTTGCCACCAAAGAGGAGATCATGCGTAAAGCGAGAAGAAATGATCAAATTATCTTTAATGGCACCACGATTATGTTATTTCAAGATCTATCACAGATCACACTGAGAAATAGACGTGCACTGCGCCCCCTACTGGAGAAGCTAAGAGCAAAGGACTTGAAGTATGCTTGGAGATTCCCCTTCGCCCTCACGGTCACATATAATGGACATCAATTTATACTACGCACACCGGCTGACCTCCCGGAATTCTGCGAGTCACTAGACCTGGGACCATTGGAATTGCCAGATTGGTACGTGTAATTTCTGCAACCACCACTGACCAGGAGTCCTCCCTCTTCCCCGCTCTCTTCCCCAGACAAAAGACAGCTGAAGAAACACAAACAAAATAGGGGCAACAATACCTATGCTGATACCCCGAGAAGATTGGCTGGTCCCTCCAGAGCCCAGGAATGTGAATAGATGCTCCATCCCACTGATGCATTAACATTGTCCCATGCTTTGCTTGCAATATATCCTTCGTCACACAGGTATGCCCACCACATGTGCCTACACTCATAGGCCACTTACCCCAGGAGAGATGAACATTCTGGAGGACACCAGGCGGATCGGCGGATCTGACAACAACCTAAAACCAGCACTCAGTTCATCATACAGCTTATGTGTACAGGAAACTGGAACTTTCACAAGACACTGAGAAGACCTGCCAGACGCACTATCTGTTCGATTGATGGGATGGCAATAACACTGGTTGTGAAAGTAGATATGCCCTGGACGTGGCTCACTGTTACACAAATGAACCCCCCCACGATCTCACGAACTCCTTTTGGGATCCCCATGAGATAGTATATTTTGGTGGAGGGGGGGTCTTCCCATCCTTTTTTTTTTTTTTTTTGGTGTTGTTCTGCCTCTGGGTTGCTTGGTGTCGATCCGGATTGTTAAGCTTGGTTACGGTCTGGCACTTAATAAGGGGGTACTCCTATGGGTGACAATTAATGCTTACTATTTAAGATAACGGTTTATTATCACATTTATTACAGTTATACCTGTGTGATCTATAGAGTAAATTTTTTCACACATGAGCCCGAGTTTACCCATGACACACCTAGGTCGGGTGTAAACAATATACTACCATTAAGTTTATTTAATTGAACCAAAGTGTGTGCCCCGTTGAGGTAGTTCTGATTTAGTTTTTACAGGTTTCCAATTATTTGGAGATTAGACTGCCTCTAGCTGCGGTCGCCTCCTAGCGACTCCACAAACATTCCTGACTCCTCCGGGAGAAAGGGAAGATATTCGCATTACGTTTGGTGGATCCTCTCCTTTGGGGGCGTCGTAGTTGCTTCTGGAGAGTGACACACCATTGTAATACCCTCCCGCTAAAAGTATTCTCTCATTCTTTCTTTTTCCTTTCCTGTATCCCTCTCCTCTTACTAAGACTCCTAACTGTTTAGTTTTCAGAAGGTACCCACTTGGATACCTAGAGGAGCCCAATCTTAGATTGGACTATCAGTCGCTAACCTTTAAATAACAGTTTTGTCTTCACAGCCCCGAACTTCGGCCGTCTCCTCTTCCACCACCAATATGGTTTACTCATCATTGGGGGTCCAACCCCTTGTGATCTCACACAATATCAGAGGTTTGAACATCCCCGAACGACGCTCCACCCTCCTTAGGGAACTCAAAAAAGGTAAGCCTCAGTTTGTGTTTCTACAAGAAACCCATTTTAAAACAAACAACATTCCCAAAAAACGAGTCTGCAGTTCCCGAGGGCTTTTCACGCCACGACAGCTGATTCTAAGTCAAAAGGGGTCACGATATTGGTGGGCAGAGACACACCCTTTAAACTGACTGAACAAGTTTGTGACCCTGATGGACGATATGTGTTCCTGAAGGACCTGTACAATGATATACCAGTAACCTTGGCCAACGTACTTTCGTACGTACTTTCCGAACAAGACACACTTGACTTTCTGCCAACATATAGTGGGGAGGCTACAGGAGTTTGCCAGAGGCTGCCTAATACTAGGAGGAGACTTTAACGTCCCCCTAAGCCCTCTGTTTGACACTTCCAATGGTAGGACATGTATCACCTATAAAATTTAGAAAAAAATCAAATCACTTCTAAAACAACTACAGTTGGTGGACTCCTGGCGCTTCCTCAACCCAGACGGTAGAGACTATACACACTTTTCGGTCCCACACAACAGATATGCCCAATTAGATTGCATCTACGTCTCCCAAAGGGACCTTTCGAGAATCTCTGGTGCCCGAATAGGTTCCCAAACAATCTCGGATCACGCCCCCATCTCATTGTCCCTGGACCTACAGAATACAACCAGACAACAACCGACATGGAGGTTAAATCCGTCTCTGCTGACGGACCAGACACTCCTACCTGTCCTTACTAGTAACCTCACTGAATTTTTCAAACATAATAATACATCTGGGATAGATCCCTTAATAATGTGGGAAGCACACAAATGTACCATGAGGGGAGTACTGATAGAAATGGGCTCCAGGCGTAAAAAAGAAAGAGATGCTCAGGTAAAGAAACTACTCAACCAAATTGACTCACTGGAACTATTACATAAACAATCTCTCTCGGAGGCCTCAGCCAGGAGCCTTCTTGAGGCCAGGAAAGAACTACAGCGCTTACTTAATACCAAAGCCAAACGGATGCTTTTCTTTAAGAGACGACTTTATTATGAGGCAGGCGATAAAGCTGGTAGATTCCTGGCAAGGGCTCTGAGGGAACACAACGCGATTAATAGGATCGCTGGGATCAGAACTAAGGAAGGACAGCTAAAGGTATCTTCAGAGGCGATAGCTAAACAGTTCCATGCTTTCTACACGAAGCTCTATAACTTGCCACCACAACATAAACATCAACAGATGACAGGGGACAGAGCACAAATCATACAAGACTATATAACTAAAAGTGGGCTCCCAGCTTTGTCTAAGGTTGATATAGAATTTCTAGAAACCCCAATCACATCAGCTGAAATTAAACAGGCCATCAAATTGCTCAAAACAGGTAAAAGCCCAGGTCCTGATGGGTACTCAGCCATCTATTACAAGTCTTTTATAGATATCTTAACCGAACCTTTAAGAGAGGCTTTGAACTCCTTATCCAGGCAAAGAAGTGTTACACTGGGTTTTCTTTCAGCTCATATCACGGTTATACCGAAAGATGGTAAAGATCCCGAGGATTGTGCTAGCTATCTCTTTGCTGAACCTGGATGTCAAATTGTTCGCAAAGATATTAGCAATCAGGATGGGACCGTTGCTTACAAAACTAATTGGTTTGGAACAAGTGGGTTTTATGCCAAACAGAGAGGCCAGGGATAATGTAACCAAGGCACTCTTGCTAACACACGCAGCTAGACAACGGAAGATCGAGGGCTTTCTCCTCTCGACAGATGCGGAGAAGGCCTTCGATCGCGTGGCATGGGACTTCATGATGGCGGTTTGTGGAAGGGTAGGCCTGGGCCCAAACATGCTGAATTGGATTTCTACTCTTTACCAAGACCCGACAGCAGAACTAAAAATAAATGGCATTCTCTCAGAAAAGGTACATATAAAAAATGGGACTAGACAGGGCTGTCCCCTATCGCCCCTACTGTTTATTCTTATGCTAGAACCCTTTATTAGATCAGTACAAAATAACCCCGCAGTGCAGGGTTTTCAGATAATCAATAGTATAAAATAGTATAGTATAAAAATTAATTATACAAAGTCAGAGGCACTGAACCTCTCGCTGCCAGATAGATTACTCACCTTGACGCAGGCTAACTCTGCGTTTAAATGGGACAAGACCAAATTGAAACACCTGGGGATCTGGCTTACGTCTTCTATAAAATCAGCCTTTGAGAGAAATTTTGTGACCTTTCTTAAAAACTGTTCGGAAGACCTCACAAAGTGGAATGAGAAGCTCTTCTCTTGGTTTGGCAGGGCGGCCATAATAAAAATGGTTATACTGCCCAAATTCCTGTATCTAACCCACGCATTATCGATCGAGTTACCTCAGAAATTTTTCAAAGAATTTAATTCGATGGTCACGAGGTTCCTCTGGCACCACAAAAAACCCAGAATCAAATTAGCCACTCTGGTCAAACCTAAAGACCTAGGAGGAATCCACTTTCCGAATTTTCAACACTATTACCAGGCTTCACATATAACCAGAATCATAGATTGGCACTGCCACAATTCGGTAAAAGACTGGGTTACACTAGAGGCAGTACTGGCCACACTTCCGCTTAAATACTTACCTTGGGCCTCTCTGAAAAGTCTACCCCATGCCATTCACACACATCCGATCACAGGCACGACACTGAAGATCATTAATATGTTAGCCAAACATAGAGAGTTGACCTCAGTTCCTAGCCCGCTTACGCCCTTGACAGACAATCCTGACTTCATCCCAGGACTACACAACACAACACTCAAGACATCATCTCAGGGTAACCCCCTACTGGCAGGAGACTGTTATATTGAGAACAAATTCAGAGATTGGTCTTCCTTTAAGACAGAAAAGAATCTGTCTCAGATGAGGCAGTGGACCTATTTCCAAATAAGAAGCTACTTAGGTAAAATAAAGGAACCTCAAAAATTATACAGACCCCTGACGGCTTTGGAGTCGGTGTGTCGAGATGGGAACCCGACCATTAGGGCTACTTCAGTTGCTTATACATGGTTGAGTCGTTCGGGAACAGACAAACTGAGTGGACACAGGAGGAGATGGTCGGAGGAACTTGATGTGGAGATCACAGACAAACAATGGAGGTACGCTGCTATTCTAGCGCACAAATGCTCTATAAGCACAAAACTACAAGAGACAAATTACAAACTATTGACCCATTGGTACAACACACCCGACAAGTTGCATAAATGGGACGCACAAAAATCAGACACATGCTGGAGATGCCGTTCAGAGAAGGGCTCACTAGCTCACATATGGTGGTACTGTTCCAAAATTGAACCCTTCTGGAATGAAGTTAAGATCTTAATCAAAAAAATCACAGAGACCAAAGTTGAGCTGACTCCAGCGTGTTGTCTTTTACACGTATCCAATTCTTCTTTTAAAAGCTACAAACATTCATTGACAATTCATTTCCTCAATGCTGCCAAATCCCTAATTCCACTTCATTGGTTGTCAACCTCCACCCCTTCTGTTAAGGAGTGGGTGTCAAAAATTAGTGAAATTTATGAAATGGAGGATACTCTGGCCCAAGACAAAGGAAACATTGAACGTTTCCACAAAACGTGGCAACCATGGCTGATTTTCAAATATCAGATTTCCCTACTTAATTTGTGTGTGGGGAAGTTTGAAAAGCTCTAAGTGGGTGCCTTCTTTACTTTCTATACTCCCCATACCTTCTATACTTTCTTTATCTTCTTTGATGTTTACATACCTCTCCCCTTCCCTAATCTCTTTTCACTCACTTTCTTGACCCTTAACCTCTCTACCTCACTGGACTATATTTATCTCACATGTACTTCTCCTGTATGCATGAAGAAAAATGCTTTAGATAGACACAGAAACACTATTCATATACGATACCAATAGTTTGCGTTTTGAATCATTGGCAAGATGTTTCTGGCTTAATGGACGACATTTATACAGAAATGTAATAACATTTATAGATACAAAGATGTCTTAGCGGGATTATCTTGACAACTTAAGAATTTCAAAGTTTGATACCATCTGAGATCTTTGTATCAGTTGTATACTTTCGGTTTAATCTGTAATGGCGAAAAGTACGCAGTTGCACCTGCGAAATTTGCATTGTACAGTGCGTTTATATGTTACTTTCTTTTGTTTCAATAAACTTTAAATGGAAAAAAAATATATTGAGGGAATCACGATAAGTAATAAAGAAAGAAGTTTGTGAGAAGTCTGTGTGAATATCAGCAGCAAAACTACTTCGTTCTTCCTGCATTATAAAGAAGAAGAGAGTGCGCTGTATTAAAGAATTTTAAACACTGCAGCCTGACGAACACTGCAGCCTGACGAAAGTGCTCTATCCATTCCGAACGCTAATTTTACCAGACCAAGCTGTTCCATCTCGGAATTTCTTCTGAGCATGCGTGGCACTTTGTGCATCGGAATTGTCCACACATGGTCGGAATTGACGCGATCGGATTTTGTTGTCATAAAATTTTATAGCCTGCTCTCAAACTTTGTGTGTCAGAAAATCCGATGGAAAAAGTCAGATGGAGCCCACACACGGTCGGATTTTCCGACAACACGCTCCGATCGCACATTTTCCATCGGAAAATGCAACCGTGTGTACGGGGCATTAGAGTTCAAAAAGTAATATATCCAAAACATAGTTACTCTATTTTTCAAACAAACTTTCCCACCAATTTTTAGCATTCCACGGATTCAATATATGTAACACTTTATTTTGGACCCAATTGTAAAATGTCAGCCTTTTTTTTACCAAAATCCCATTATCAAATTTTAATCTAACTCCAAGCCCTAAAAGAGGGGATATCAGGCTTAATATCCAACTTTTCTCCATGAATACCATAGGTAGACCCCTTTTTTCCCTCCTACTCTTAGGTAGGAATACAGACACAATACATTTCCTCTTAAACTTGTACATTGGAACCTTGGTTTACGAGTAACGTGGTTAACGAGCGCTTTGAAAGACAAGCAACTTTTTTAAAAAATTCTGACTCAGTTTGCGATTGTTGTCTCACAAAACGAGCAGAATTTAAGCTAATGGGGTGTGCAGTACAGCATTTGGCCAGAGGTGCAGGGGTGCTGGGGACACTCGGAACGGTTCGGGGCCATTCGGAAACACTTGGAAATACTCCATTCCCGAGTGTTTGCGAGCCTTTCTGAGTATTTCCAAGGCACCCCCCCCACCTCTGGCAACATGCGGTATTGCATGTAATAGAAGTCAATGCGGAACAAATTATCTTAGTTATCTTAGCTTTGATATGCAAGTGCTTTGGATTACAAGCATTCTCCTGGAACGGATTATGCTCGTCATCCAAGGTTCCACTATATACATTTTAAGACATACACTAAATAACTTTGTCTTAGGTATTTCAACTATTAAATGTGAATCCATAAACCATAATAATTTTTTTCTTGATACAATAAAACACTTTCCATTCCTTTATTCTCTTTCACTGGCCCTTCCATTCATTCATTTAGAATGCATTCTTCCATATTTATACGGCAAATCACTGGTTTTTATCACCAATATTGTATCAATTGTATTAACTCTATCAACTTTACAATAGTATAGGTTAGCAACACAGTCAAAACACTTCATGCCTCGAATAGTAGGGCCCCTCTATGTAAAAGGGGTATATCCAGATTTTGGCACTCACATGTATTACAGCTTAACCACTTGCTGCCCGCCCACTGTAAAATGATGGAAGGACGGTGCGGCTCTCGGTCTGGGTGGACGTCATATGACGACGCACCTGAACGGCCGCTCCCACGCAACCTAGCAACACGGCGTGACCCCGATCTCTATAAAGAGATCGACCGTATCCAATCACAGCTGTGTCCACTCACAGCCGATCACATGTAAACATGGAAGTGCTGGTAATCGGCTCTTCTCGCCTCACACTGACAGATTGTGCGGTGAGGAGAGCCGATCAGCATCATCTCCTCGCAGGGGACACTAAGAGATATAATCAGGGCACTGATGATCAGTGCCCTGATTACATTAGAGTGCCAGAAGTGCCAGAAATCCATGCCCACCAGTGCAAGCAATCTTTAATTATTCAACATCTAATATTGAATGTACAGTACAAAGATTGCAATATTATATGTGTTAAAATTAAGTGTTATTCATTTGAGAAACAAGTAAAACATTTTGTTCAACTATGTTGTTCAAATATTAGCTGTGCATTCTGTATAAAAGCTAGTGTCAGTCCAAGGCAATTCCAGCAATTTGATGTAAGCACTGCAACTCCTACAAACATTATGTATTAGGGGCTCAAATGCACTTATATCTGCAGTGAGAAGGCCGATCTAAATAAAAATAATCAAGAAAATAAAATGAAATAATTGTTTTTCAGTGAAAAATATCCAATTTTATCATTTCAAAAAAAATAAATCTGTGCTAATTTATTTATCACTGACTGATCCGGTGAAAATATGTTAGTCATCTTGGCTGATGTTTGAATTGGACCGCAATTACAATGTGCATGGAAATGCTCACCATTCACCACAGAGCTATCCCAGAAGAAGATTCAATTTCTAATTATTTTGCTTCCTGTTTCTATTTCTGAGTTGATTTATTTGTAAACAAAAGGTTTACATCACATTACTGAACCCATTTTCCTCTAAATGCTTTTCCTCTAAACGCCTAAAACAGAAATCAAGAAATGCCATAGTGATTTCATCTTTCTATTAATGTCAGGACTGGATTAATATAGGGGCCTTTTGAGCTGCAGCTGCAGGTCCCTTACCTTAAGATAGGCTCATTTGCGAAAAAAAAAAAATCACAAAAAAAATAATAATAAACGATCAACTTTGAGGGTCGTGGCTCGGCGACCAGGGTAGCTGAAGACCTCCCCCACCACTGGTGAAAATTTGGGGCTCCTATCATCTATGGTTCCGGAGATACGGGGCTCCTTGCACAGCTTGTCAGAAGCTACATACAGAGCGGCCTGTTTAAATACAAGCTGGCACACTCTGCAGCAGACTGAAAGGATGAGCTCACAGTGCCTTTCCTAACTTCTTATTAGAGGCACTGAGCTCAATGGACAGCTTGGAGCCTGCAGAGTTTGACAGGCAGCACTGCATATAAAAATCGCCTACTGATTTCAATGGGGCCACTCTGCAACTGCAGGCCAAACTCACTTGCAGCGAGAACAAAAGGAAACCTCTGAGGTGGGAATTTCTGGGCAAGTAATGAAAAGATGTGAATTTTTTTTTTTAAATATATAAAAAAATACAATTTATTCATACAAAAGTTCATAAAACCGCAATTCGATAATAGTCAAAAGGTATAGACAACCATAATACTATATTGACAATGTTGACAGAAATGGCAAGAATCCCACTACATGAATGTTGGTAATCCATGCGTGAGAGTCCAACATGTTTCGAAATATGTAAATACAATCTTCATCAGGGCCAATTTTTCCATTTCTGTAATGCAAAACACAGTATAAATACATATAAATACAATCTATATCTTAATATATGCAACAATCTATTCAAAGAACTTACATATCAAAAAACTTCATCATTGGAAATTCCTCCATAGACATAATTCTCCAAAACAGTCTAAAAGGCCTTTCATTATGCAAAAGAACCCAGGGATAAAGATATCCAACAGGGGCGGACTTACACCAGGCCGGCTACTTCCATCTGTTTCACTCTATTGTGCCCCTGGAGTGCGGGTGCCCGTCGTTTGTGCATGCGGTGTCGGGTGGTTCCCTTCCGTCCCTCAGTTTGTGGGATAGGGTGGGGGTGCTCCTCCCGTTCTCCACTGTCTCCGATGGCTGCTTCCATTCCACGCTACAGCGGTGGCGTCCTTGGTTTCCATGGTTTCCATGTCACGTGTTCGGATGATGTTGCCGCCCATCTCATGGGCGGCGGCGTCATGTTACCATGCTGCGTTCCAGCTCTCCATGGGACTAGGTGGATTCTGACCTCGCTTGTGGTTCAGCTTCTGGTTTCTTCCATCGTGCACTGGTTATGACGTCAGGGCTTAGACGTTCTTCAAGTGCGCCACACCTGGCTCATCCTGCACGGGGTTAAGGGGCTTTAATAGGAGGACGCTGGGAATCCTTGGAGCGCCATTCCCTCTCCATGCCATGCTATTGGCATACGGTTTATGCATTAGCTGGTCTTTCTCAGGGAGGGGGTACCTTTTGTCCTATTCAGTTGGGCAGGTTGTGCGGATATTTGGAACCTTGCAGTGGACCACACAGTTATTATATCTGGTAAGTTTTGGTTAGTCCCTTATCTTTGTATTATGGGGATGGTGTATTGAACTTTCCAAGGCCTGGGACTGATCCTTTTGGATGCTTTCCCTTGAGTTTTTACTTGGATTTTACCACCCCATATACATGTGTATGTGTGCATGTATATATGTATGTTTATATATGCATACATGTGTGTGTGTGCTTGTTACATACATTGAATTATGTTTTTTTTTGTTTTGTTTTTTTATTTATTTAATTTTTGTATTCACTCATCCTTAGGTGAATTCTTCCACTCTTTCCCCTGGGAATTGTGAACACATATTTTCAAATAATTTTTTGTCCTATACATGGTTGGATCATCGGGGCCATTACCTTTTTCTGGGCTCACTTTGGACCATATGACACTGTAAGTGTAGTTTAATTCATTTGTTTATATTCTTCCAATCTTGCCAGCACTGCTGTCCATGCCTGTGTGGTTTGGAGGGTGGGGGATGTTTACCTCTTCCATCTCTCGAGTTTCTGGGGTTTGGTTTGAGGTCTCCCCATGCTCACCCAGGTTTGGCATTGTTTGATGTGGTTTTTCAGATGTACACTCTGACATCTTGGATACTTTATGCTTTGGTTTCTAATATATGTATATTTATACATTTTGTACTGCAGATTCCTTATCCGCACTGTTTTGGGGAATTATGGGTATGGAGGAATTTCCAATGATGATGTTTTTTGATATGTAAGTTCTTTGAATAGATTGTTGTATATGTTAAGATATAGATTGTATTTATATGTATTTATACTGTGTTTTGCATTACAGAAATGGATTGTATTTACATATTTCGAAACGCGTTGGACTCTCACGCATGGATTACCAACATTCATGTAGTGGGATTCTTGCCATTTCTGTCAACATTGTCTCATATAGTATTATGGTTGTCTATACCTTTTGACTATTATCGAATTACGGTTTCATGAACTTTTGTATAAATAATAAATTGTATTTTTTTATATATTTAAAAAAAAAATTTCATATATTTTCATTAATTGCCCAGAAAATCCCACCTCAGAGGTTTCCTTTTGTTCTCATTTATAATTAAGGGATGTTGGCAATTGTACACGCAACCTTTTGGAGTCAAGTTCTTTTCTTAACAAACTCACTTGCAGTAGCAGCATAGTCCAACAATGTAAAACTACCATTCAGCAATGTAAAAAAAAAAAAAGGAGTGACAGTAGCACCTCATGAATGTCTGTCAGCTGCTGCTATACCACTCGTTAAAAAGCAATCCACCACAGATCACTTTTCAGAGGGCAGTAAGCATTACCGCAAATGTGAAAGAAACTTGAAATACAACATCCATTTCATACTCCCCACCAACCAGGTCACTCCCCAGCCACTTCCCATGTTAGTCACCTCGCAGTTACTTTCCCCACCCGCTAATTGATATCCCTCCATGACCACCTCACACTCCCCTGCTGACAGACTTCTCTCCCCAGCCTGTCCCCACACACCCTCTCACCCGCTGACCTGTGGATGGGGGAATCACTCCCGCAGTGTTATTGTGTTCAGCCAGTGGGGAGCCTTCCCTACCCACAGAATACAATGATCAGTGTTGCTAACTATAGCTGGCAGCGCTGATTGTTTTGGGAAAAACCTGACAGGCTGGTTGTACTCAAGTCAATTAATAGATTGACTTGACAACCAGTTAGCCCATACATGGCTGGTCTCTGCTTAATTGGCTTAATTTCAATCCATGTATGGCCCGCTTAACCATTACGCAGTCCCTAAACATTCTTTCACAATCCTTTAATCCTCCCAGATTCCTTCATCCTCCTTACTAAGGAAGAGCTAAACACCCCCCGGTCGGTTCGCAGCAGAACATGTGAACAGGTAAAAAATTTGTTCGAACACGCAAACACCATTAAAGTCTATGGACACGAACATGAATAATCAAAAGTGATAATTTTAAAGGCTTATATGCAAGTTATTGTCAAAAAAAGTGTTTGGGGACCTGGGTCCTGCCCCAGGGGATATGTATCAATGCAAAAAAAAGTTTTAAAAATGGCCGTTTTTTCAGGAGCAGTGATTTTAATAATGCTTAAAGTGAAACAATAAAAGTGAAATATTCCTTTTAAAATTTCGTACCTGGGGGGTGTCTATAGCATGCCTGTAAAGTGGAGCATGTTTCCTGTGTTTAGAACAGTCCGAAAGCAAAATGACATTTCTAAAGGAAAAAAGTAATTTAAAACTACTCGCAGCTAAAATAAATTGTCGGTCTGGCAATACAGATAAAAGAAGTCATTGGAAAAAACGGCATGGGATCCCCCCAGTCCATTACCAGTCCCCAGTACACTACCAGACCCCAAACCAAAATAAAAAAAAAAAAATTGCATGGGGGTCCCCCCAAATTCCATACCAGGCCCTTCAGGTCTGGCATGGATATTAAGGGGAACCCCGTGCCAAAATAAAAAAAAATGGCGTGGGGTCCCCCAAAAATCCATACCAGACCCTTATCTGAGCACGCAACCTGGCAGGCTGTAGGAAAAGAGGGGGATGAGAGAGCGCCCCCCCTCCTGAACCGTACCAGGCCACATGCCCTCAACATGGGGAGGGTAGCCCCCCAAAGCACCTTGTCCGCATGTTGATGGGGACAAGGGCCTCATCCCCATAACCCTTGCCCGGTGGTTGTGGGGGTCTGTGGGTGGGGGGCTTATTGGAATCTGGAAGCCCCTTTAACATGGGGACCCCCAGATCCCAGCCTCCCCCGTGTGAAATGGTACAAATTTACCCCTACCATTTCACAAAAAGAGTGTCGAAATGGTAAAAATAACAAGACACGGCTTGGGACAAGTCCTTTATTAAAAAATAAAAATATTAAAATGTCCCACGAAGTCTTCTTCTTCTCTAGCTACGCCAACGGACCGAAAAAGAAAAAAAAACGCGACCGACCCACCTCCATGGAAGGCTCCAGCCATATGACACGCCTTCGCTTTGACAGTTCTTTTATAACTGAGGGCGGGTCCACACCGTGATGTTCCCGGGTGACCCCGCCCCTCTCTGACACAAGGGGACTTCCCTATGGCTTTGCCGAGGCGTTGGAAGGGGGGTGGGGCCACTCATTTACAAAAACAGTTCTTTAAAATTATATTGAATATCCTCAATGTTACCAGCTCTAGAATGGGCACACTTTTGTTAGTTTAACTTAAGGAAATCTTCTCAATCCTCATATTTGTTCTGCCCATTATTAGTAGTCATTTAATTTTGTGATTACTACTGTGATGTATGAAGGAACATAGGGGATGTCAGCTATTCTAAATATACCACTGGTAAAAAAAAAAGTGTCCCTGAAAATATTTTTAAAATGTTGGCAACTATGCACCTAGTCATTGCCCAAGGGCCACCGGGTCAGTAGGGGGCTCCATGAGAGGCTCCTGGGATCCTGTGATATTACATCGGTAGTAACATTACTACTTTTTAAAGGCCCTGAGGTAGGTTATGCAATAATGTACTAGTATGCACAGCATAGGTACTCTTACCTGTCAGACTGAGCCCTCCGCCACTGCGTTGTGATCAATCCGGCGAGTCCCAGGCGCTTCCATATTTACCTGGTCTTCCTTCCAGGTTCTGTGCCTTCGGTCACTTGCCTTGGCTGGGCTGCGTTGCTGTCACTCCCACGCATGCTTATGCGCATCATCTCTCTCATACACCCTCCTTTACCCCTCACCCCTCTCTCTCTCATCCTCCCTCTCTCTATTTAATTTAATTTGTTATAACAAAAAATGTTTGCATATTTATTTATTTATTTATTTATTTTTTATAAAAAGCCCTACCAAAATCCTCAGCACCAGGCCCATGATGTTCTTAATCTGGCCCTGATTAATGTCATTTAAAACAAACACACATTTGCAAATGTTTTTTTTTTAAACTTACTTTAAAGTGTATCTAAATCCCAAAACTAAAATGTAATATATTGAAGCCTACAAGTCCTTAGATGTAGTGGCTTAATTTGTTTTCTTTTGCTTTCACCTGGTAATTTTGACCCTAATGCCTATACTTTTTTCCACTGTGTCTATGAAGGTAGCCATGGTTGTCACACAGGTTGGACTTACATGTTTGGCTTTGTTCGTCTCCCTTTACATAGTTGACTGATGGGACTAGAAGCTTCCACAATGAGTATTCTTTGTGCTTTATTTTAACCACTTGCTGCCCGCAATATAGCAATATGACGTCAGCAAAGTGGTTTGGTTTAGTTATCCTGATCGGACATCATATGACCTGATCAGGATAACAAGCCAGCGATCAGAGGTGCTATGTGTCAGTCTGACACACGAAACTCGGATTGTGGTATGGAGACGCTGACAGAGGCTTCTTACCATGTGATCAGCAGTGACCAATCACAGGTGATCATTGTGTGAACCATGAAGTGCCGGTAATTGGCTTTCCTCGGTTCACGCTGACAGGGAGAGCTGATTGGCGGCTCTCCCTGTCAGAGGGGGGTTTGCACTAATAATCAGTACATTGATTATCAGTGCAGCCCCCATCCCAGGTGCTCATCCCCTGCCAATCAGTGCCAATAACCTGCCAGCCAGTGCCCCACAAATAACTCCTGTCCGTGCCAATAAAAATGCCATAAAAGTGCCAATCATTGCCCCATCAGTAATGCTGTCAGTGCCCTTCAGATGCCACTCAGTAATTCCTGTTAGTAGCTCCTCATCAGTGCTGCCTATCCAGTGCCACCTACACATACTCAACACCTACACCCCCTGCACTTTCAGTGGACAAGCAGGACAACCTTGGACGGTACAAAGGTAATACTAATATAAAGGCACAAGCTAATTGTCCCAAATCAGCTGCGGAGCTGATCTGTGTCTCACCTTTACTGCTGTAGGCCGGCTGATACCTGTTGTTCCACTAACTTATGTTCAGCTCTGCTGCACTCTGCAGCTATGGGTGTCGCCGGCTTCACCTGTTGCTTAATATATGATTCCTTCCTGCTACTTCCTGTCCAGCCCCTCATGTGCTTCTCTATTTAAATCCCTCTCAGACCAGTTCTGGTTGCTTGAGCAACATTTGTTTCTGAGCTCCCTTTGTGTAACCTGCCTTAACCTGACCTCTCATGAACTGATCTCTTGTGTACCGACTCGGCTTGTTCTGATTATGTTATCTTCAGCCCGCCCTGACCTTGGCTCGCTATCCGGCTCTCCTTTGCTTCATCCATCTATCCTTGTCTGACAGTGTCTTCTGGTACTTCCCTAGCGAGCAGGGTGAACCCGGGGGTCATGACCTGGGGTCAGCACGCAGCTAAGCCCAAACCCTTGTTAAAGGGTCCCTGGCAGAATACCGGCTGGCCCTTAGACTCCACGCCCTGGGGGACCCCGTGTCATCTGCTCGCCTGTGGGCTCACTTAAGTATTACTGTGACAGTAATGGCCAAGAAAGAGAGATGGCACAGGAGGAGGGAGATAATACTACTATTAAAAATTCTACTGGAATTCCATCTGGAAATTTTCAAAATCTGCAACAAGTTCGGATTGAAGAGCCAACATTGAAAGATGTGTTTAAAGCGGTTCAAATAAGCAATGCTACACTATCTTTTTTGACAAATCAGTTTCAACAGATGCATGAGGAGATCACTACTATTTGCCAAGATATGCAAAAAGTGCAAGAGCGCACTACAGCAGTACAAAGTCGAGTTGGTAATATTAAGGACACAATGCCACTTATGAAAAGAAATATCAAAGCAGCGGACCTCCAGTTAAAGCAGCATGCTAATCAAATTGATGATTTTGAAAATAGATTGCGAATAAATACTTTAAGATTGATCGCCATTCCAGATAATAAAAAATAATTTTTTTCTTTTTCCATTGAGCGAGCACACAAGATTCCGTTTAGACCACCTCCTCCAAGAAAATTTCCCCAACCTATTATTATTAAGATGCTGCATTATTGAGACAGGGATAACATTCTGGATATGGCCCGAAAAAAAGGCAATGTGGAAATAAATGCAACAAAAATCTAATTTTATCCAGATTACTCAATGGAAGTGCAAAACATCAGAGGGCAATCTGCAACTGACCTACGTGATGTTGTATCCAGTGAAGCTAAGGATTGTAGCTAGAGAAGAAACTATTTTTTTTTTATAATCCCAAGGCTGCCACTAGATAAGAATGAGCAGCTACTGCTACCTCATCAGGAGAAGATATCCAGGGAAAAATGACACTATATCAGTGGCCGCTGGTGCTTCATTTTATTCGGGGGGGGTGCAAACAAATCCCCAACCAACCCAATACCCCCCCACACTCACCCACAATAGGGCCTACAGATAGATAGATAGATAGATAGATAGATAGATAGATAGATAGATAGATAGACAGACAGAGAGGGATATAGTGGTGAATGGGAGAAGCATTTGATCAGAGTCAGCAGTTCCCCATGGCAATCCCTCCCCTCTCCTCTCCTGCCAGGCACATGTCTCTGTCTGATCCAGCAGATTGTGAGTGAATAGCTGGGGGCAGGGGTGAAGCAGGACACCCTCCCCCTCCTTCCACCTTCAGTCTGATCACAGGATGCTGCTACGGACAGACAGGGTGTCAGGTCACATTACAGACTGCTGCCCGGGGAAATCACCACCCATTTCCTATGGTGGTGCCAATAGAAAACCCCACAGCAAAGAGAATGCTTGCAAGATGGGAGTGTTGCGGCACAGTGCTTTGCGCCACAATGACTCATAAAAGCAGGCAAATGAAGCGTCTCACATGCAATCACGTGATTGCATAGACGTTATGCTACCCATAGTGCACTGTGTCCGGTATCCATACACAGTGCACTTGTGCAGTTAAAGGACTTTTTTTTTTAAGGACCTTTTAAAAAAAAATTGTTTTTTTTATTTTTTATGGTGACTAGCCTTGGGTGGGCCGTCACTGCACTATATAAATATGAAAATGTTCCCTATATCAGTGTTTCTCAACTCCAGTCCTCAAGGTGCCACAACAGGTCATGTTTTCAGGCTTACCATTATTTTGCACAGGTATTTTGGTCAGTTTCACTGCCTTAGTAATTATCACAGCTGTTTCATCTGAGGGAAATCCTGAAAACATGGCCTGTTGGGGTGCCTTGAAGACTGGAGATGAGAAACACTGCCTTAAATGTCTGGCTGGGGGCAGTGGCGGGGTGGCTGTCGCTATCTTTAATTTTTTCAGTTCTGCACATGCCACCCCCCTCCTCTCACCTAATGCTGTTGGGTGGAAAGGGATGGTGGATGAGGGACTGCTACTGTTTTTTTTTCTCCCTCTGCTTTTGTGCAGAAAATGTTTTATTTTTTGGGAGTTGTTGGGGGTTGGGGTTTTTTTGTTGCTGTTGTTGTTGTCTGTCTGGGCCTACACATAAATACGGTACTACCAAATGAATGACTTCATGGTCACTCCAATGTTACATAGTTACATAGTTACATAGTAGGTGAGGTTGAAAAAAGACACAAGTCCATCAAGTCCAACCTATGTGTGTGATTATGTGTCAGTATTGCATTGTATATCCCTGTATGTTGTGGCCATTCAGGTGCTTATCTAATAGTTTCTTGAAGCTATCAATGCTCCCCGCTGAGACCACCGCCTGTGGAAGGGAATTCCACATCCTTGCCGCTCTTACAGTAAAGAACCCTCTACGTAGTTTAAGATTAAACCTCTTTTCTTCTAATTTTAATGAGTGGCCACGAGTCTTGGTAAACTCTCTTCTGCGAAAAAGTTTTATCCCTATTGAGGGGTCACCAGTCTGGTATTTGTAAATTGAAATCATATCCCCTCTCAAGCGTCTCTTCTCCAGAGAGAATAAGTTCAGTGCTCACAACCTTTCCTCATAACTAATATCCTCCAGACCCTTTATTAGCTTTGTTGCCCTTCTTTGTACTCGCTCCATTTCCAGTACATCCTTCCTGAGGACTGGTGCCCAGAACTGGACCGCATACTCTAGGTGCGGCCGGACCGGAGTCTTGTAGAGCGGGAGAATTATCGTTTTATCTCTGGAGTTGATCCCCCTTTTAATGCATGCCAATATTCCGTTTGCTTTGTTAGCAGCAGCTTGGCATTGCCTGCCATTGCTGAGCCTATCATCTACTAGGACCCCCAGGTCCTTTTCCATCCTAGATTCCCCCAGAGGTTCTCCCCCCAGTGTATAGATTGCATTCATATTTTTGCCACCCAAATGCATTATTTTACATTTTTCTACATTGAACCTCATTTGCCATGTAGTCGCCCACCCCATTAATTTGTTCAGGTCTTTTTGCAAGGTTTCCACGTCCTGCTGAGAAGTTAGTGCCCTGCTTAGCTTAGTATCGTCTGCAAATACAGAGATTGAACTGTTTATCCCATCCTCCAGATCGTTTATGAACAAATTAAATAGGATTGGTCCCAGCACAGAACCTTGGGGAACCCCACTACCCACCCCTGACCATTCTGAGTACTCCCCATTTATCACCACCCTCTGAACTTGCCCTTGTAGCCAGTTTTCAATCCATGTACTCACCCTATGGTCCATGCCAACAGACCTTATTTTGTACAGTAAACGTTTATGGGGAACTGTGTCAAATGCTTTTGCAAAATCCAGATACACCACGTCTACAGGCCTTCCTTTATCTAGATGGCAACTCACCTCCTCATAGAAGGTTAATAGATTGGTTTGGCAAGAACGATTCTTCATGAATTCATGCTGATTACTGCTAATGATATCGTTCGTATTACTAAAATCCTGTATATAGTCCCTTATCATCCCCTCCAAGAGTTTACATACTATCGATGTTAGGCTAACTGGTCTGTAATTCCCAGGGATGTATTTTGTGGCCTTTTTAAATATAGGTGCTACATTGGCTTTTCTCCAATCAGCTGGTACCATTCCAGTCAGTAGACTATCTGTAAAAATTAGGAACAACGGTCTGGCAATCACTTGACTGAGTTCCCTAAGTACCCTCGGATGCAAGCCACCTGGTCCCGGTGATTTATTAATGTTAAGTTTCTCAAGTCTAATTTTAATTCCGTCCTCTGTTAACCATGGAGGTGCTTCCTGTGTTGTGTCATGAGGATAAACACTGCAGTTTTGGTTACTGAAGCCCCCCGATTCACTCGTGAAGACTGAGTAGAAGAATAAATTCAATTCCTTTCGCCATCTCCCCATCCTTTGTAACCAGATGTCCTTCCTCATTCTTTATGGGGCCAATATGGTCTGTCCTCCCTTTTTTACTGTTTACATACTTAAAGAATTTCTTGGGATTTTTTTTGCTCTCCTCCGCTATGTGTCTTTCATGTTCTATCTTAGCTGTCCTAATTGCACCTTTACATATCCTGTTGCATTCTTTATAAAGTCTGAATGCTGAGGATGATCCCTCAACCTTGTATTTTTTGAAGGCCTTCTCCTTTGCTTTTATATGCATTTTTACATTGGAGTTAAGCCATCCAGGACTTTTGTTCGCTCTTTTAAATTTATTACCCAATGGGATACATTGGCTAATGCCCTTATTTAATATGCTCTTAAAGCAAACCCATCTCTCCTCCGTATTCTTTGTTTCTAATATTTTATCCCAGTTTATGCCTTTTAGCAAGGTTTGTAGTTTAGGGAAGTTGGCTCTTTTGAAATTCAGTGTCTTTGTATTCCCTTTATGTTTCCTATTTGTGTGATTTATACTGAAACTAATTGACCTGTTATCACTGTTACCTAAATTGCCCCGCATTTCCACATCCGTGATCAGGTCTGTATTGTTGGTAATCAGTAGATCCAGTAATGTTTTATTTCTAGTTGGTGCGTCTACCATCTGACCCATAAAATTGTCCTGCAAGACATTAAGGAACTGGCGAGCCTTAAATAAATGCGCGGTTCCCTCCGCCCAATCTATGTCTGGATAATTAAAATCCCCGATTATGATAACACTTCCCATCCTTGCTGCTACTCCAATTTGTGATAGGAGATCCGTCTCCACTTCCTCCCTCAGGTTTGGGGGCCTATAGCATACTCCCAGTATTATTTTCCCCTTAGCTTTATCCCTTTGGAGCTCTACCCATAAGGATTCCACCTCCTCTCTAGCTCCCTCAGTGATGTCATCTCTCACATTCACTTGTACATTATTCTTGATATATAGGCATACCCCTCCCCCTTTTTTACCCTCTCTATCCTTGCGGTATAGGGTATACCCTTGAATGTTTGCCAGCCAATCATGAGAGCTGTTGAACCAGGTCTCTGAAATTCCCACAAAATCCAAATCCTCCTCGTACAACAGTATCTCTAGTTCACCCATCTTGTCCGCCATGCTCCTGGCATTGGTGAACATGCCACATAGTTTAGACCGGTCGCATATTGTCTTCGTATTGGGTGTTTCGAGATTGCAACTAGGACTTGCTACTATACTCACCTTGTGTTTTTGTGCTTTGGTTAACCTACCACTAATGCCCCCAATACTACCCTCTGGAATATCTTCCGTGCTGGCTATCTCTGCCTCTGGACCCTCCCCCCCATCGCCTAGTTTAAAAACCCCTCTAACTTTTTGGCCATCTTCCTTCCCAGCAGATCTGCACCTTCCTCATTTAGGTGCAGTCCGTCCCTTCTATAGTACCGGTTACCAACTGAGAAGTCGGCCCAGTCCTCCAGGAACCCAAACCCCTCCTCACTACACTAGCTCTTCGGCCACTTGTTTACTTCCCTAATCTCCCTCTTCCTTTCTGGTGTGGCTCGATGTACCGGTAGTATTCCTGAGAATACTACCTTGGAGGTCCTTTTCCTCAATTTAGCTCCTAAGTCCCTAAAATCGTTCTTTAGGACACTCCATCTGCCTCTGACTTTGTCATTGGTGCCAACGTGCACCATGACAGCCGGGTCTTCCCCAGCCCCTCCCAGTAATCTGTCCACAAGATCCATGATGTGCCGAACCCGAGCGCCCGGTAGACAACATACTGTTCGGCGCTTCAGGTCTTGGTTACAGATTGCCCTCTCTGTCCTTCTAAGAATTGAGTCCCCTACCACCAGAATCTGTCTTTCCTTTCCCTTTGCTGCCCCCCCACTCTCACTGGAGGAGTTCTTCCCCGGCAGCTAGGAGAGTCCCTCAGCTCCAGCAGTGCTGGTCCCTGACTGGTTTCACCAATGTCACTCAAAGTAGCGTACTTATTGGGATGCTCCAGTCCTGGATCGGCCTCCCTGGCACTTCCCCCTCTACCCCTCCTGACTGCCACCCATCTACTCTTTGCTAGTGCCAGCACCTCTTTGTCTCCACCCGCCTCTGTGCTGGCCCCTGCCGGCACCTGCCGTGTACGTTCCTGGCTCTCCTTTAGTATGGAGGGACTTCTCAGTGCTGACAGTTGCTTCCCCAGATTCAGAACCTGGGCTTCCAGGGAAACAATGTGCTTACATTTTGCACAGCAGTATTCGCCCTCGATCTGATGATCAAGGAACGCATACATGCGGCAAGATGTACAAAGAGTCGCCTCTCCACACCCGCCGGGCATCGTACCTATTAAATTTAGTGAGGATTGGGGATTTTACCCTGTCTAAATTTCCTAACAGCTAGCTTCCTGGCACTAATACTCAAGACAATACACAGGTACACAACAAGACAATACACAGGTACACAGGTACACAAGACAATACACAGGTACTCACAGACCTAAGTGCAATCGCAGAACAGTCGCAGACCTATGTACACTCGCAATACTCAAGTATACAATACACAATACACAAGTACTAACGATCCACACACACTACTCAGACAACACTCATGTACTCACACTACACAGGTACTATGACCCCTGTTATAATCTCCTGTTTTAAACTCTGGTTTTAACTCACCACTTAGAAAAGTTCCACTTGGTTTAAGTTTCAGCAATCTCCCAATGAGCAGGCTCAGGATGAGTCCTACACACAGTTATATAGACTGCAGGCACCTGTGAGCAATCACCCTCCCCCTACTTAATAGCCTGAAGGAACCAAAGAAGAGAAAAAAAAAAAAAAAGCTATTTAAAAAGTGACAGAAAAAGCTAATTAAAAAGCTAAAAGGAAAAGCCCCAAAAATGCTACCCAGCAAACAAAAAGTAAAACTTGTTCACTCTCCCTCTGGTTTTAACTCACCACTTAGAAAAGTTCCACTTGGTTTAAGTTCCAGCAATCTCCCAATGAGCAGGCTCATGTCTCACTATTGATAGCCTGGCGTTTAGTAGAATGTGGGTAACTATAAATCTTGAAGCCGCTGGTATGGACTTTATTCCTAGAGATAAGATGGCCAAACCTTCAGATAGAGGGATACATAACCCTAGGATTTGTGATATTAATCTAAAGATTTTGGTCCAAAAGGCGTGTATAGCTGGGCAATGGCATGCCCAAAATATGTGAAATAACGTGCCTCTAGATCCACATTTTCTCCAGCAAAATGGGGAAGTCTGGGTGTCAAATTTTGACATTCTAAAGGGTGTCAAGTACCAACAAAGCAGTATTTTTTTTTGGTTAATTCCCATAGGTTAACACTTTTTGATGCTGCATAAGTAGTATGGAGTGCTTTCTGCCATTGTTCTGGAGTATAAAATGTGTCCAAGTCCTGTTCCTATGCTTTAATAGATAAGGATTTAGTGAATACATTCTTGTTATTTAGGATATTGTAGAATAAAGAGATACATTTAATGTTAGTGGAGGGTTTGGCAAGATATAAAGCTATTCTCCATGGTACAACTAGATACTTTGAATACAGTTAGTTATTGTGGTGTGTATGATACTATAGTATCAAAGTAACTGTGCTTGTGGAAAATAATGGATACATGGCATAAGCAGTTTGATCTGAGGTGAAGAGCCCAGCATGATTTGTGATTAGTGTTTGAAATAATGCTGATTTGCCTTGGAAGGGTGCTTCTTTGTAAAATAATTCTTAGTTGAATTGATCTAAAATTAAAATGTTCATATATGATATTTAATAGGCTATGGATTTGCTATAAAATCCCCTTCATCCTAGACTAATACTATATTATCAAAGTAATTCCTTAACAGTGGATACATGTTGTGTGTAAAAATCTTGTAAAAAAAAAAATATTAAATAACTATCTGTATAGTGAACCTACCATTGCATGAAGTATAACACAAAAGATTACTACAGAAATTCCTAAGACTGTTATTTATTTGTAAAGGTCATGTAACAAGATTTACTGTATATTTAATTGACACAATATACGTAGAAAATGGGAGCAACTCCTATATTTATTGAACTTTCCTTCATACCTCAAGACAATTTCAATGATTCAAGTGTTCAACATTCTGTTGCTATATAGTTTTTATAATTTTCTAGTGCTCAATTAGTAACTTGTCAGAAAAAGTCTGTGGTATCTAGTTCACTGACCAAACACTAGTTCAATGTTTCATTTTGTTACTTTAGGTTAAAAAAGTCAGACCAAAGATTTGGTTTAAAAATTAGCCCAGTTTACTCTAAATATATGAATGACCTTCAGAAGAAAGTATGGTTAAAACACTGTAAAGTTAGACCTTCAGATGTTGGAAGATATCTGTATATGTAAAAAAAAATAGAAAGAAATCCTGCGAGCCACCACTGTCTAGATGCTTAAAGTGGTTTAAATAACCCAAAAACTATTGATATTAAGCCTGTCACATGTATTGTGAAAGATAAATAAATTATCTAAAAGCTGCTAGCGTTGAACACGTCACATATATCGTGCAAAGATAAATACATTAGTTGAATATGCTGCGCTAAAAATTATATAGAATGTAGTGTATACTAAAACTGTAAAATTGTGAAATTAATCAAATTAATATAACTAATAAATGGATATGATATACACAAAAAAAAATTAAAACCATAAAAATAGGGAGGCGTGGCCTAACCACACACGAGAACGGCCGCCTGAGTTCCGCTCCTCCACAGAGCTACACAGCGGCATTCAGCGCCTAAACTTAGTCCATCATCCCCCACAGAGGGGCAGCTGACTCCCCGCATCCCCAGGAGTATGACCCGTGGACAATCCGACTCACACGGATCGCAGAAACTGCTAGACTTCTACATGAGGGTCGCCAAGCCACCAGCCCAAGATGGCGCCGGCCGGGACAGAGCTCTCTCACCACAGACACACAAAAACACAGGCAGTGCCCGCACAAACCGATGATTCTATTTCAGACATGGAGGAGTCAGAAGAGCAGCGACCTCAGCCAGCCTCCTCTCCGGCAGATAGAGGTAAGAGGTCTGCAAATTCCCCAGCGCACTCTCCCACAAAGCCCCCCCTGTGAAGAAGCAGCATGGTGCTGAGACCTGTAGTGCCATGGCAGATGATATACCTACCACATCTCTAGCTGCATACATAACTACAGATAATCCTGCCTCAGAACACACATTGAAAGCAATGCTGTTCTCCCTACAATCTGACATGCAAAAAGAGTATAAATCCTCAATTAATCATCTACTTGATAGAGTGGATAACCTGGAGGACCGTATTAATCATATTGAGCAGCACCTAGCGGCAGCTACCATAGCCCATAACACCACTGTAGACATACAGGATGAACACCCAGAGGCTATCCATCAATTGCGTCTGAAAATGGCCTACCTTGAAGACCATTCCAGGCAGAACAATATTAAAATTAGGGGAGTGCCAGAAGCAATAACACCTGCTGAGATTCGTACCTACACCAATTATTCCGCAAAATCTTATCGACATTAACGCCGCAAGACCTCCTCATTGACAGAGCCCACAGGATTCATAAACCACAGCATTTACCTGAATCCCTGTCTAGGGACATCCTGGCCCAAGTCCATTTTTTTCATTCTAAAGAACAAATCATGAGAGTAGCAAGATCTCTGCGCAACCTCCTTGAACCGTTCTCCAACATAAAACTCTATAATGACATTTCTGCAGCTACCTTGCAGGCACGCAAAGCTTTTACACCAGTTACATCGATACTCATGGAGCACAAAATCACATACAAATGGGGATTTCCTACCAAACTTCTTGTCAATTACCAGCGTCAGCAAGTCGCAATCTTGACACCCAAAGATGGGATTAAACAGCTGCATAACTGGGGTATTGTCCCTAATCCACCTCCAACAACCCCATTAAACAAAAGATCTTCCAAGATCTCCAACAAATGGGTGGCAAGGGATAAACCCTAGCTGTTAGATCACATAGGGACAACCTTTCAAGGTCATCCCTAAACCCAGCTGGATATCATTTGCTTTAAAATTGTGGAGGAGTTCCTCCTCTACTGGTTGACTCTCTTCACCCTACTGCTACAGTGTGCAAAGCACACAGCGTTTTCTCAGGTTACCATTATATTTTTCCTTTTTAATGTTTGTAACAGCTCTGTTTAACTAAGTCTATGAAGTCTCTATATCAGTCTTGATCACTGTATAGAAGTCAATTTTCTTACTCTCTACTTACGTAAGCAAACTATAAACACATTACTAATTCCATAAAGTTCTGTTAAATACTACTTATACCTTTACAGGATCGAACGTTCTCTGTGCCACTTTGACATCTACAAACCACTACACATCTCTCAAAATCAGTTCCCTTAATGTCAAGGGTTTAAATAGCCCATTCAAACGATCCATGCTATGGAAGGAAGCGATTTCCCAACGCACCGATATATTATGTATTCAAGAGACACACTTTTCCTCAATCAATCCACCACGCTGTACCCACAAATTATACCCACATATTTTCCACTCCCAAACTAATAAAAAAGTAAGAGGAGTAATGATAGCGGTACGTTCTACCGTGTCCCTCACAGTTTTACACATAGAACAAGATCCCTCTGGCAGGTACCTAATACTATCAGCTCATTTCAACAACAAACCTCTGATAATTGTGAATCTCAATGCCCCAAACACCCACCAAAAATCCTTTTATAAAACTATCATAAAAAATGTAACTTTATTCTTCATTTATCCTTCATTAAAGTCGCCAAATTATTCTATGTGACGACTTTAATGAAGTACTTGACCACTCAATTGATACTTCCACCTCAAAGAGGAGAAGATTCACTGCCCTCTCCTCTATGGTACTCTTAGAAGAGTTCTATGACCCCTGGAGATGTCAACACAGCACTGAGAAAGATTTCACCTTTTACTCCAACTCCTAATCACACCCAAATCAGGTGGGATTCATCCCTCAACGTCAGGCCTCTGATGGCACCCGCTGCTTTGTGGATCTCATTCACTGTTCTGAACATCACCAAACGCCTTCTCTGCTGATCTCTCTTGACGCAGAGAAGGCATTTGATAGAGTCCAGTGGGGCTATCTAGAAGGTGTGCTGAGAAAATTTGGCATAAAGGGCAAATTTTTGCAAGCCATCTTAGGTCTCTATTCCTCACCCAGCGCTAAGGTATGGACCTCAGGTATTCTCTCTAACTCTTTTGCAATCACCAATGGCTCCCGACAAGGGTGTCCGCTCTCGCCCCTGATCTTTGCCTTGGTGATTGAGCCCTTAGCCCAAGCCATCCGAACAAATCCCCTCATTTCAAGGATCCTAGTTGGAGACACCCATCACAAAATAGGCCTCTAAGCAGATGACATTAGTATCGCAGTTATCGATCCTCTGAACTCGCTCCCCATTCTATGTCAAGTACTTGATGATTTTAGTAAGATTTCAATGTATAAATTAAACCACTCCAAGTAATCCATGATTGACATTTCAATATCACCCTCAACCAAAATGGAGATTTCCAAAATGTCCCCTTTCTCCTGGGCCTCCAGCTCCTCAATGACATATCTGGGCATCTAACTTTTATCTCCTTCCTCCACGCTTCTTCGCACTAACTTATCTTCCCTTTATCAGAAACTACTAACCATAACCTCGGCTATGTCATCCATCAAAGCATCATGGGCTGGATGGATAGCTCTGCCAAAATGTTTCTTCTCCCACATGTTCTTTACTACTTTAGGACGCTACCATTACTGATATTACCGACAGAACTATCCAAAATTCAACAAATTCTCAACTCCTTTATTTGGGCAGCTCGCAAACCGCGACTGAAAGCTTCAATACTATGCACTCCTACTAACTATGCATTGGGATGGGTGCACCCAACATCAAATGGTACTATAAAGCAGTCATCTTAGATCAAGTAAAGCAGTCTTGGTCTCCGCACCCTACTACATGTGGCATCAAATTGAGTCAACTGCTATATCAAATACCTCACAACTAGTATTATCAGCAATTTGGATGAGCTTTCATGCACCTCACTCATACCTTCCTACAGTCAATGCCTTTATCACAACATGGAAAGCTGTAAGTCACGCCTGTCAAGGAATACACATTGATACCTTGAAATTACTTCCAATTCTCGCATTGCAACTCCTATCTCCGAACTTAACAATTCAACACTGGTATGAAGCTGGAGTCAAGACAATCAGAGACCTATTTCTCCAAATTAACCTTTAAAAGTTACCAACAACGCACCATGGAATACGGTTTATCAAGTAAAGACTTTTACATCTATCTTAGGTTCTGACACATACTCTCAAAAACTACCTGCCCCTATAGAAACGACCTCCAGGAACCTGCTCTCCTACTATGTTCACCCAACCAACAAAATCAAGGGCATCTCCCACATCTACACTCTCCTCTCTTGAACAGCAACCACACACAAGCCAACCAGTATGGTATACTGGGAATCAAAATTAAAGTCCTCCTTCCCTGCAGAATAATGGTACCAAACCCTTTACCTCCCGTCTATCTTTTCCAAAAATGTATCTCATTGGGAAACCCTCATGAAGATTTACCACAAATGGTATTACACACCTGCTAGACTGGCATCCATATTTCCATCTCAATCTTCAAAGTGTTGGAGGAATTGTGATGAAACTAGGGACACCTTTCACATATGGTGGGATTGTCCTATCATAATACCATTCTGGAAACAAGTATCTGCATTAATCGTTAACACAACTAACACTTCCTGACAATTAACTCCACAAATGGCTCTCTTTGGTCTAGATCCCCAACCTCGACCTACAGCCAAAATCCCAATTATTCAACATATTCTAATTTTAGCGCGTACAGTCTTAGCCCGCTCCTGGAAAAACCCACTCCCACCAACTATCACTTCTCTCATTACCACACTTAATGAGCACTGTCATATGGAATATCTTTTTTCCAAAACTAACCTGACAGGGGACAAGTTCCATAGACACTGATCCCCTTGGTTAGCTCACTCCAGAAGTATAAAGCTCACCTGAAAGGTGCAACGCTTTACGTTGACCTGTATCACTCATAAGAACTAGCCCCCATCACGATCTAGACCGGACAGAACCAGAAGTGAACACCTCCTTCATGTCTCTCTATACAAATACGCCACCCAAAGTTTACTAATGATTCATGAGTATACTCGTGAATGTTTAATCAGCTTTCCTAAACCTGTTCCATTCACTCTAACACCTCTCTCTGTAACCTACCTCTTTAATACGGCCTCAACGCTTCCCCCATTAGGGGTTAGCAGATGAGACCTTAGATACTCCCTAAGTTCAACCAGTTAGATATCTCAACTGTTTAATATATATAATCCTGCTTTCAATTATGAGTGACATATGAGTATGGGGCTGATGATGTTGTCCTCCCCCATGACACAGTCTGTTCCCAATGGGGTATCTGGAGGAACCGGAATAGTGTCAAATGCCATGTACTCAACATGTGGTTCTAATGAATGTGTCCAAGTGCACTTGTTTCTTCCCTCCTATACTCACAAGTTTGATTGTATTTGACTTGTGCCATCTTATGGCTAACAATGTCTATCACTTGTTTACTCTATTGATGAAACACAAAAAATGTTTAGAACAAAAAAAAACATAAACATAAACAAATAATATTGAACACAGCTGATCACGTGGTAAAGAGCCGCTGATTGGCTCTTTACCTCAATCTGTGATCAGCAGTGTCCCCTGGACCCTGCAATCACAGAGTGCCCTGTAGCTGTCATTAGGCTATAGTGCAGTTGGCAAGTAGTACAAAACAAGGTGATTCTCAGAATCAGCTATATAGGATACAGTAATTAAATGTGGCTACATATATAATCAATAAGTAATGGGAATATATTCAGCGCTGACTACAAACAGGACAAAATCACAATAAATGCTAGCAGACACTCAAAGGTAAATTCAACAACACCTCTCATGTATGTAAATAGAAAAACAGTGCTGCGCAAATATTAAATGTCCATAAAGAATAGATGTATAGAAATGAACAAATCAGGTGTAAAGGCAAGACCAGCGGTGAACACTCAATACGACAAGGATCTCTGCTTCAGTGACTGTGATCCCTCCATCACACATAGATGGCCCCTCACCTTAGTGATTCGACCTGCAACAGGTCACAAAGCTCAAACCCATAAAACGGATGGAGAGGTCCAAGTAATAATAGCCACGTTTTCAGCGCTCATCAAAATATGGGAATGCCATGTATGCAACAAGAAATAACAAATATAGTGCTCTATTCAGAATGTTGCCAGAGGCTTGCTTCTTTGAGAGGATTTGCATGTGACTAATCACTGTAAGATGGATGTTGCTCTCTCCCAGCTGTGTGCATGCTCACACCAGATGTACTGCGCATGCATGGGAAAATGGCGCAGATCAACGTCCATGATTTCGACATCGCCGCGCCTCGTGTTTCTGTGTCATATCCTGTCTCTCATGATGACAACACCTGGAGACCAGGGTGGCAGCCAAGGGTGAAAAATACCAGATTTCTAAAACCATTAAAAGAAAAGATAAACCAACAATCAAAAGAATTCTAGGTCTCTTGTAAACCAGTCAGCAGTGCTATTACATGTTATTTTTTACATATAATTTACCAAACTTACTTTATATATGTCCAAACATGGAACATTATATATACGTATATTTTAAAGATTAAAGACGTACCATCCTAATCTAGACCATCAAACTAAAGATGGGGAATCAACATACAAGATGAGAGGAAAAAAAATCCTATCCAGAACCTCACAACCTTACCATCCAAACCATGATAACATTATCAATAAGGAAACAAAAAGAAAGAAAATTAAAACAGAAAAAGCAGTCACTATTAGGTAATGTAAAGTGTGGGTCATGTTGCCATGAGGATCATGTTCCCAATGTCCTGTAATTGGAAGGAGGACGCACTTTACATAGCCCAATGGTGACCACTTTCGTGTGAAGCAATTTGGCAATTACAAAACATGAGGTGTGGTGTATCTTATGCAGTGACAGTGTGGGTCCTTTTATGCAGGGAAAACCAAACAAGAACTAGGTCAACGGGCCATCAAGCACATGCACAGAGTATTGGCAATCTATATTTGCCCCTGGGCCAATACTTAGCCAAGGGACACAATTTCAGGATTCCCAGGGTCAATTTTACTGTTCTGGATAGAGTTCACATTTCAGCCTGTGGGATGCGCTGTATCAGATATCTTAACCACACCACTGGGCCTTATTGAATGTGAGAGTTTTGGACCCTTCCTTGAAGGTTTTTGTTCAGAGAAACTGACAAATTTCATACAATGTGATCATAGGTGCCGTTCTCTTCATTCTAAGTATATTTTTCAATATTTAGCATTTTCTGTTTTCATTTTCTTTTTCTTCTTGTTTCCTTATTGATAATGTTATCATGGTTTGGATGGTGAGGTTAAGTGAGGTTCTAGATAGGATTTCTTTTTCTCTCATCTTGTATGTTGATTCCCCATCTTTAGTTTGATGGTCTAGATTAAGATACATCTTTGAGTTAATCTTTACAATATACTTATATACTCTATAATGTTCCATATTTGGACATATATAAATTAAGTTTGGTAAATTATATGTAAAAAATAACATGTAATAGCAGGGGCACTGCTGACTGATAGGGATGGGCGAAAGGTTCAGCCCGAGCATAAGTTCGGGCTGAACTTTGGTTGTTCGGATGTTCAGACGAACACCGAACAATATGCAGTGTTCAGGGGCAAATTTGAAAGCCGCTGGAACACCATTAAAGTCTATGGGACACTAACATGAAAAATCAAAAGTGCTCATTTTAAAGGCTTATATGCAAGTTATTGTCATAAAAAGTGTTTGGCTTATATGCAAGCTATTGTCATAAAAAGTGTTTGGGGACCTGGGAGGTGTCTATAGTATGCCTGTAAAGTGGCACAGTTTTCCCGTGTTTAGGACACTACCACAGCAAAATGACATTTCTAAATGGAAAATTGTCATTTAAAACTGATCGCGGCTGTAATGAATTGTCGGGTCTTGGCAATATAGATAAAACTCATTGAAAAAAACGGCATGGGGTCCCCCCAGTCCATTGCCAGGCCCTTTGAGTCTGGTATGAATATTAAGGGGAATCCCGAATCAAAAATTTTAAAAAAATTGCATGGGGGTGCCCCTAAAATCCATACCAGGCCCTTCAGGTCTGGTATGGATTTTAAGGGGAACCCTGCGCCAGTATTAAAAAAAATGGCATAGGGGTCCCCCCAAAATCCATAATCCAAAATCCAAATCCAAAATCTATACCAGACCCTTATCCGAGCATGCAAGCTGGCAGGCCGCAGGAAGAGAGTACCAGGCCCCATGCCCTCAACATGGGGAGGGTGCTTTGAGGTCTGACCCCAAAGCACTTTGTCCCCATGTTGATGGGGACAAGGGCCTCATCCCCACAATCCTTGCCAGGTGGTTGTGGGGGTATGTGGGCGGGGGGCTTATTGGAATCTGGAAGCCCTCTTTAACAACGGACACCCATATCCCGGCCTCCCCCTATGGGAATTGGTAACGGGGTACATTGTACCGCTATCATTTCACGAAAAAAAGTGTCAAAAATTGTAAAAAAGACAAGAGACAGCTTGGGACAAGTCCTTTATTAAAACATTAAAATGTCCAGCAATGTACATTCATCTTCTTCTATCACGCCGCCGATGAGCAGAAAAAGAAAAAAAATGCAGCACCTCTGCCTCCATGGGAGATAGACTTGTGCACAACGGAAATTTTTTTTTAGTTTTGGTTCGTTGTCATTCGAAAAATACATAATTTTGTCCTGTTATATTCGTTACGTTACGTTATGTTATGTTAATTAGTTTTCGGATACAGGGGCTCCCCGGGTTACAAACAAGTTAGGGACTGTAGGTTTGTTCTTAAGTTGAATCTGTTTGTAAGTCGGAACAGGTACATTTTTTAAGAGTAGCTCCAGCCAAAAAAACTATTTTTAAGCTTTGTGGATAGCAAAGGGAAGGTTTATCACCCCTGTAACATTTGTTTTGCTGTGTGTGTCCCTGTTCAGAAGATTTCACCTCAGTTTCTGTCCCAATGACAATTGGATTTTGAAAATTTTGGGTTGTTGTGGAAACAAGCCTTGGTGATAAAGCATCAGTGGAGTCACCTTTTTCCCATAATAACTCTTACAGGAGTGAATTTCCCTTCCTAGGGGTAGATTTCATCTCACTTCCTGTTGTCTCCCTCCGTTTGTAAGTAGGAGTCGTTTGTAAGTGGGATGTTTGTAACTAGGGGACCCCCTGTAATTTGTTATTTCTGTAGAGTTTCAATATTCCTTAGATTGAATCTCGAATCCTGTCAAATTCATTCGTTATATCCCCTATAATTTCTTTTGTATTAGTTGAAATTCAATATTTATGTATGTATATATATATAATCGTGATAATGATTCGTAGTTTGGAAAGTCGTTTGTTTGTTGAATCTATTAACACACACAATGACAATATCACTTCTCCTCTGCTCAAATACAACACACTGCTCACTCAGTTCTCAGGAATGCACTTTGCCAGTAATCCTACCTCCAGCACAAAATTAATCAGCTGATTGGACTGTAAGATTTACTTTAAGTTGACTTTTTGTTTCATTAGATCTTTAACGAATTACCGAATCATGTCGAATTCATTCGTTATATTCGCTATAATTTCTTTCGTATTAGTTGAAATTCGTTATTTTTTTATTCGGACATTCTGATGCATCCGAATGTCCAAAAGATGCAAAATTTGGCCAAATTTCGATTAGTTATGAAACGAATTGCACAAGTCTAATGGGAGGCTCCCGCCGAGTGACGCTTCCCATTGGTTACAGTTCTTATATAGCTGAGGGCGGGGCCACCCGGTGACGTAAACGGGTGACCCCGCTCCCCTCAGACGCCACGCAGATGCCATGGAGAAGCTCTCGTGGCATCAGAGAAGTGGGATCACCCGTTTACATCACCAGATAGCCCCGCCCTCAGCTATATAAGAACTGTCACCAATGGGAAGCGTCACTCGGCGGGAGCCTCCCATGGAGTTGGAGGTGTTGCAGGGTTTTTCTTTCACTTTTTTCGGCTTGTCAGCAGCGTGATAGAAGAAGATGAATAGACATTGCTGAACATTTTTATTTTTTATCTTTTAATAAAGGACTTGTCCTAAGCTGTCACTTGTCTTTTTTACCATTTTTGACACTTTTTTTGTGAAATGGTAGGGTTATCATGTACCCGTTGCCAATTCACATAGGGGGAGGGCAGGATCTGGGGGTCCTCTTGTTAAAAGGGGCTTCCAGATTCCGATAAGCCCCCCAGCCCACGTACCCCCACAACCACCGGGCAAGGGTTGGGGAGATGAGGCCCTTGTCCCCATCAACATGGGGACAAGGTGCTTTGCGGTCAGACCCCAAAGCACCCTCCCCATGTTGAGGGCATGTGGTCTGGTTCAGGAGGGGGGCGCTCTCTCGTCCCCTCCTCTTTTCCTGCGGCCTGCCAGTTTGCGTGCTTGGATAAGGGTCTGGTATGGATTTTGGGGGGACCCCTACATCATTTTTTTTAATTTGGTGCAGGGTTCCCCTTAATTTCCATACCAGACCTGAAGGGCCTGGTATGGATTTTGGGGGGACCCCCACGCAATTTTTTTTTTAAATTTTGGTTCGGGGTTTCCCTTATTATTCATACCAGGGGGACCCATGCCATTTTTTTCAATAAGTTTTATCTATATTACCCAGACCCGACAATTCATTACAGTTGCGATCAGTTTTAAATGACTTTTTTCCTTTAGAAATATAATTTTGCTGTGGTATTGTTCTAAACATGGGAAAACTGCGCCACCTTACAGGCATACTATAGACACTCCCCAGGCATGATATTTAAAGGAATATTTCATTTTTATTGTTTAACTTTAAGCATTAAAAAAATCACTGCTCCCGCAAAAACTGCAGTTTTTTTTAAAAAAATTGCATTGCTACATGTCCCCTGTGGCAGGACCCAGGCCCCCAAACACTTGCTATCACAATAACTTGCATATAAGACTTTAAAATGAGCACTTTTGATTTTTCATGTTCATGTCCTATAGACTTTAACGGTGTTCGTGTGTTCTTCCGAGTTTTTTGCTTGTTCGGGTGTTCTGGTGCGAACGAACTGGGGGTTGTTTGGCTCATCCTTACTGACTGGTGTACAAGAGACCTTGAATTCTATTGATTGTTGGTTTATCTTTTAATGGTTTTAGAAATCAGGTATTTTTCACCCTTCCCTGTGCCTGTGTGCTGCGTATACAAGAATGTTTCCTTCTCGGTTGTCTCCATCATGAATGCCACCCTGGTCTCTGGATGTTGTCATGTAGAGACAGGATATGATGCAGCAACACAGGGCACGGCTATGACGCAATCACGTACGTCGAACTGACGTGATTTGCGTCATTTTCCTGCGTATGCACAGTGCATCAGAAACGCCGGCAATGCTAAGCGGTGCCATTCCTTCCTTAATTGCAGGGCATGGACGTTCCATTGATATGGAGCCATGCCACATACCCTAGGACTGCCAGCAGCACATTAGCACTTTGCAATAGAATACAGCCAGAATGTGTATACTGAACTTACATTCTGAATGCAAGATTGGAAAAAGGATTCATACAAGTAAGTTCATTTTTTGAATTTAGGTAGCTACTGGGCCAGCCTTTTTGTGAACATCATGTAGGTTGACCCACTATCCCATGGAATAGATACTAATTATCTTCCAAGGGATTGTTCATCAATTTTTGTTTTGTTTCCTTCTTCCTCTCTATAGTGCATTTTTCATCTCCCTTTCGGGGTAGTGTGAAGCTGGTTGCTGATGGTTTCCTGCAGTTTGTGAAGAGTATTGATGCATTGATTTATGGTTCTCTTGTCACCTCAAGGAGTGCTCTTGCTAAAAAAATTCAAACATTGTAAGTGTATATATGAGTATGGATATATGTTTACATTTGTATGCATATTTGTAGATGCAATTCCATATACAGTCATATACAATATATATATTTTTTTTAATTGAAACTGTTTTCAGAAGTGGTATTATTCCCTGAAGAAGCTTTGTTTATATTTCCACATTTCGAAATGCGTTGGAGATCCCCACTTACTTTATCTCATCGTAATCCACCGATGAAGAAACAGCAAGTAGCTGGGGACTACCACTTTATGTTTACATTCAATTTTTATGTAATGTGATATTATCACCTGCTGTTAGGCTTTGTACTTCCAACCTGGAATTTTATTAAAATCTATTTGTAATAAATATATATGTTTTAGAATTACATTATCTTTTTTCAATTGCCCATAAAATCCAATTTTTTGAGGTTTATTCTTATATTCCTTTCCACAGGATGATGGCAATTACATGTATAGCCATATGAGTCATTAATTCTAGAATGATATCTGTTTAGCATTGGCAGACATCTGTGCAGAGTACGGGACAGTTGTTCCCAGTGTGCATGTGTGTACCCAAATATTCAAGACAAAAAATGACAAAATGTAGCCATTGGTGTTGTATGTGTACATAGTGAGTAGCCTAAAGGGTTTAAAGCAATCCAGGTGCATCTACATTTTACCCCAGGTAAATAGAGTATAACATAACCTTGTTATCAATCAGCTGGTTGCCTGCAAACACTGACCAGTGGGGAATCTATTTACAATGAACAAAAACAGTTGCAGAAAATAAGGAACAGAAAAATACCACCTCAAGCCATTCCAAAAATGGTCTAACCTATTTGGTGACAATGAACTGCCGTGAAAAATCCTTGAGGGATACAGACACGTTCGCAAACTTACTATATCAGAATTGTGGCGGGAAACACAATTTAAAATCATAAACAGAGTTTACTACCTGTTCCGCATCAACAAAGTGGACCCAACTCAAGCGCAATGCCCCTGGTGTTCCCTATGTCTCTTGGTTGCCTACAGGACTATTATGTCCCACTGGATTTCACCAAGACCACCAACTCTACCGGCAGTGAAATGAGCTATGCTATCACTCTTCTACTTAGAGAGACTGGACACCATTACACTGAACTTTTTCACTACCTCACGCTTTTTCACGAGATGGTGTAAATATATAGAGGTCACATTCACTCAGAAAGTCCCACAAGAAGTCATGCAAATGTAGCGCTGGTAGATTTACAAGCTACCGCAGATTAAGTAAGTTTAGTAAATTGTGTGTTAGGAAGGTTAAAAGTTCGCCTCTGTTCCAGCTTGGCTGACGTTGTGTGTGCTTCCGTGCTGACCGGTGGGTGTCGCTGTTACCATTAGTCAGTGTTGGAAGGGCAACGTGTCGAAGTGTATAGATGCTCCTCTGTCTCGGAGGCAAGCTCGGTGGAGGTGGTCCTCCGAGTTGCATTCTGGGCGAGGGTATTTATGGGACAGACGCCATGTTCTAGGGGTTTTTTTTGCAGCCACCTGCTGGCCCTCCTGGCCGACAGGTATGCATTAAGGAGCTACCTCGTGGTCCTCCGATCGGGAGGCCCACGATGCTACGGAGCAGGGGTGGGTCCAGAGGCTTGTCTGGGGCCTACCACCACAGCCGAGAAATGGTCCTGAGCTGTCGGTCCTGTGTGACGAAGCTGGACAGCCGAGGAGATCCCAGGGGAGGACCCGTCTTGGAGAGATCACGCAGCATGCTGGTCTATAGAGGGGCCTGGTGACTTGGCTGGAGGACGTATCCAAAAGAAATAACCATACAGCATGGTGTCGCCAGTTCGGCTTAAAGGTTCAGGCACTGTGACTGACTGTTCACTGCAGAAGATCTGATACACCCTGTGGCAGAGGATCGTGCAGATTTACCCCCCCAAGTAAGTCTGTGGCAGAGACTTTAGATTCATGCTGCGTACTGGCTCCTAGACCGGTAAGAGAGGCCTATCCAGATGAGCAAGGAGTGTGTCCCATGAGGGGAACGCATTCCACATGATTGTTTGAATTCTACCGGGACATTTGCTCCACCGTGAGTTAGTGCTACACAACCATTCCACTATACGAACTGGTATATGAAAAGAGATCTCACCAACTCACTGGGCAACCTCAAAGTATCCAACCTGTCTGACCCCTCTGCCTTTCTACCACCTTAGGACATCCACTGATTCCTGCAGCTCGTTGACGTCCTTGACTCTCTTCTATCTAAAACTAGTCACTCCCGTAGTTATTACTGTTATGACTAGGCCATTATCTGAGATCACCGGTCAATCACATCCAAATTGTGCTTCCACTCCTGAAGGTAATATGGTATAAGTTCTTGCTTCTATATGCATCACATTGTTTTACGACTGTCGTGTAGGTAAATATGACTCACCTGTTCCCCTCCCCCTTTCCCCCCAACCCCCCACTTAGAATTCCACCTTCTTTGTTGAATCGACTACATATATACCTGCTTTAGAGCTGCTGTAATTTATATAACTGTACTATGAAAAACCCAATAAATATATATATATATATATATATATATATATATTTAAAAAAAAAAAAAACGAAAATGTTGGAAAACTTTTCTTAGTTTCTGTTATAACATTTTGCAATAAAGTAATTTCTCTTCATACATTTTAACCAAAATTTATATTTCTACACGTCTTTGGTAAAAAATAACCCAAATCAGTGTATAGTATTTGGTCTGTGTGCTATGGTAAAAATCATTGAAAATTGATCACACCTGATGTTCTGACGGCCTATCTAATTTTTGGAGGGCCTAACATATCAAGACAGTACAAATATTCCTCAAATTACCCATTTTTGGAAAGTAGACAGACCAACTTATTTAGTAAGAGGCATGACAAGTTTTTTTATTTTTTCCCACAATTCTTTGGATAATTAATTAATTATTATTACTAGTTTTTTTCACAAAAAAGTAATATTAACAAGTTATTTCTCAGACACGGCATAGGCATACTTGCAACTACACCCCAAAACACATTCTGCTACTCATCCTGAGTATGGCGATACCACATGTGTGAGACTTTTTCACAGTCTGGCCACATAGAGAAGCGCAACATTCAAGGAGTACCTTCAGCCATTATCCACTTTAAGACCAGGCATTCTTCTGACTTTTTTTGTTTACAAGTAAAAATCTGTATTTTTGCTAGAAAATTACTTAGAACCCCCAAACATTGTATATTGTTATAGCAGAGGCTCTAGAGAATAAAATGGTGTTTTTTTCAAATTTTTATGTCACACGGTATTTGCGTAGTAGCTTTTTGGAACGCAATTTTACACACTAACACATGAATACATTTTAATGAAATTCAGTGTACGCAGAGACAATATAATACCCACATTTTTGGTAAAATATAAAATATGGTGTTGTATCGGGTAAATAGATACCAAATATATCACGCTTTAACCACTTCAGCCCCGGAAGGATTTACCCCCTTCCTGACCAGAGCACTTTTTACAATTTGGCACTGCGTTGCTTTAACTGCTAATTACGCGGTCATGCAATGCTATACCCAAACAAAATTTGCGTCCTTTTCTTCCCACAAATAGAGCTTTCTTTTAATGGTATTTAATCACCTCTGGGGTTTTTATTTTTTGCGCTATAAACGGAAAAAGACCGAAAATTTTGAAAAAAAAATGATATTTTCTACTTTTTGTTATTAAAAAAATCCAATAAACTCAATTTTAGTCAAACATTTAGGCCAAAATGTATTCGGCCACATGTCTTTGGTAAAAAAAATGTCAATAAGCGTATATTTATTGGTTTGCGCAAAAGTTATAGGGTCTACAAACTAGGGTACATTTTCTGGAATTTACACAGCTTTTAGTTTATGACTGCCTATGTCATTTCTTGAGGTGCTAAAATGGCAGGGCAGTACAACCCCCCCCAAATGACCCCATTTTTAGAAAGTAGACACCCCAAGGAAATTGCTGAGAGGCATGTTGAACCCATTGAATATTATTTTTTTTTGTCCCAAGTGATTGAATAATGACAAAAAAAAAAAATTAACAAAAAGTTGTTACTAAATGATATATTGCTCACACAGGCCATGGGCATATGTGGAATTGCACCCCAAAATACATTTAGCTGCTTCTCCTGAGTATGGGGATACCACATGTGTGGGACTTTTTAGGAGCCTAGCCACATACGGGGCCCCGAAAACCAAGCACCGCCTTCAGGATTTCTAAGGGCGTAAATTTTTGATTTCACTCCTCACTGCCTATCACAGTTTCGAAGGCCATAAAATGCCAAGATGGCGCAAACCCCCCCCCAAATGACCCCATTTTGAAAAGTAGACACCCCAAGCTATTTGCTGAAAGGCATGTTGAGTCCATGGAATATTTTATATTTTGACACAAGTTGCGGGAAAGTGACAATTTTTTTTTTTTTTTGCACAAAGTTGTCACTAAATGATATATTGCTCACACAGGCCATGGGCATATGTGTGGTATTGCACCCCAAAATACATTTAGCTGCTTCTCCTGAGTATGGGGATACCACATGTGTGGGACTTTTTGGGAGCCTATCCGCGTACGGGGCCCCGAAAACCAAGCACCGCCTTCAGGATTTCTAAGGGCGTACATTTTTTATTTCACTCCTCACTACCTATCACAGTTTTGAAGGCCATAAAATGCCAAGATGGCACAAAACCCTCCCAAATGACCCCATTTTGGAAAGTAGACACCCCAAGCTATTTGCTGAGAGACATGTTGAGTCCATGGAATATTTTATATTTTGACACAAGTTGCGGGAAAGTGACAATTTTTTTTTTTTTTTTGCACAAAGTTGTCACTAAATGATATATTGCTCACACAAGCCATGGGCATATGTGAAATTACACCCCAAAATACATTCTGCTGCTTCTCCTGAGTACAGGGATACCACATGTGTGGAACTTTTTGGGAGCCTAGCTGCATACGGGGCCCCGAAAACCAATCACCGACTTCAGGATTTCTAAGGGCGTAAATTTTTGATTCACTCCTCACTACCTATCACAGTTAAGAAGACCATAAAATGCTAAGATAGCACAAACCCCCCCAAATGACCCCATTTTGGAAAGTAAACACCCCAAGCTATTTGCTGAGAGGCATGGTGAGTACTATTTTGCAGCTCTCATTTGTTTTTGAAAATGAAGAAAGACAAGAAAAAAACATTTTTTTCTTTTTTCAATTTTCAAAACTTTGTGACAAAAAGCGAGGTCTGCAAAATACTCACTATACCTCTCAGCAAATATCTTGGGGTGTCTACTTTCCAAAATAGGGTCATTTGGGGGAGGTTTATGCCACCTGGGCATTCCATGGCCTCCGAAACTGTGATAGGTAGTGAAGAGTGAAATCAAAAATTTACTCCCTTAGAAATCCTAAAGGTGGTGTTTGGTTTTCGGGGTCCCGTACGCGGCTAGGCTCCCAAAAAGTCTCACACATGTGGTATCCCCGTACTCAGGAGAAGCAACAGAATGCATTTTGGGGTGTAATTTCACATATTCCCACGGCATGTTTGAGCAATATATTATTTAGTGACAACTTTGTTAAAAAGAAAAAAAAAATGATCTTTTTCCCGCAACTTGTGTCACAATATAAAATATTCCATGGACTCAACATGCCTCTCAGCAAATAATTTGGGGTGTCTACTTTCCAAAATGGGGTCAATGGGGGGGGGTTTGAACTGTCCTGGCATTTTATGCACAACATTTAGAAGCTTATGTCACACATCACCCACTCTTCTAACCACTTGAAGACAAAGCCCTTTCTGACACTTTTTGTTCACATGAAAAAATAAATTTTTTTTGCAAGAAAATTACTTTGAACCCCTAAACATTATATATTTTTTTAAAGCAAATGCCCTACAGATTAAAATGGTGGGTGTTTTTTTTTTTTTTCACACAGTATTTGCGCAGCAATTTTTCAAACGCTTTTTTTGGGAAAAGACACACTTTTTTAAATTTTAATGCACTAAAACACACTATATTGCCCAAATGTTTGATGAAATAAAAAAGATGATCTTAGGCCGAGTACATGGATACCAAACATGACATGCTTTAAAATTGAGCACAAACGTGCAGTGGTGACAAACTGAATACATTTTTAAAAGCCTTTAAAAGCCTTTACAGGTTACCACTTTAGATTTGCAGAGGAGGTCTACTGCTAAAATTACTGCCCTCGATCTGACCTTCAGAGTGATACCTCACATGCATGGTGCAATTGCTGTTTACATTTGACGCCAGACCAACACTTCCGTTCGCCTTTGCGCAAGAGCAGGGGGGGACAGGGGTGCTTTTTTTTTTTTTCTTTATTATTTTTTTGCTTTTTTATCTTATTTTTAAACTGTTCATTTCATATTTTTTTTTTAATCATTTTTATTGTTATCTCAGGGAATGTAAATATCCCCTATTATAGCAATAGGTAGTGACAGGTACTCTTTTTTGAAAAAAACTGGGGTCTATTAGACCCTAGATCTCTCCTCTGCCCTCAAAGCATCTGACCAAAGCAAGATCGGTGTGATAAAATGCTTTCCCAATTTCCCAATGGTGCTGTTTACATCTGGCTAAATCTAAGTCATGAAATGCTCATAGCTTCCGGTTTCTTAGGCCATAGAGATGTTTGGAGTCACTCTGGTCTCTGATCAGCTCTATGGTCAGCTGGCTGAATCACCGGCTGTATTCTCAGGTTGCCTGTTGGGACAGGAGAGCCAGAGAAAAACATGGAAGACGGTTGGGGGGGCATTCCCTCCCACTGCTTGTAAAAGCAGTCTAGAGGTTAATTAGCCACTAGGATTGCTTTTACATGAAAGCAAACTGCAGGCTGAAAAGAATGATACCAAGATGATACCTGAACTTGCAGGCATTATTCTGGTATAACCACTCAAAGTCCAGCAACATACCAGTACACTGCTGGTCCTTGTTGGGCATATATTGTAAACTTTTTTTCATGCAGCCTGTGAAAAAAAGAGATTGCTCATCCACCCATTTCTAATGATGGGCAAACATGCACCGTATATATATGCCGAAGCATGGGGGCATCCTATCGCAAAAGTTAGGAGCAAATCGCTCCTCCGCCCTCTGCTGCCCCCACGCTTTGGCATATATGCTGAAGTATGTAACTGTGGTGGTGTAATCACCTCCGACAGCGCTGGAGTCATATACATTTATATATAGTGGGAGCAAACGCTGTTGCTGTCAAGATAAATAAATCCGCGCCTCAACTGAATGGCGTACCTGCTAAGCAAATGATAGTTAACAATAAAACAAAGTAACATTACAGTATAACAGTAAGACTTACCATACCTGCAAAGCAAATAAAAAAAAATAGTAAAAAATAAAACATTTAACGCAACCTGTGCCTAAAATATATATATCTCGAAGCATGGGGGCATCCTCCCGCAAAAGGTAGGAGCAAATCGCTCCTCCACCCACTGCTGCCCCCACACTTCGGCATATATGCTGAAGTATGTAACTGTGGTGGTGAAATCACCTCCGACAGCGCTGGAGTCACAGCATTATGTATCGTGGGAGCAAACGTTGTTGCTGTCAAGATAAATAAATCCACTCTGCAGCTGAATGGCGTACCTGAAAACAAAAAAATGGTTACCAATAAAACACAGTAAACAGTAAAGTATAAAAAAATTGCATATCTGAAAAGCAAACATGGTAAAACATAATAACAATAAAACATTTTAGAATAGAATACAGTAAAAAAGAGCAGAACAATAGAGAGAGAATAGAGAGAGAGAGAGAACAATAAAACGACAACTATTTTTGTTTTTTTTATTTTATATTTTTTTGTGTTTTTATTACTTTTTTTTTTTTTTTTTTACACTTTTTTTAGTAACTTTAACTTTTGTAACTGGTACCAGGTTTGGGTCTCTCAAAATGCGATGGCATCTTGGGAGACCCTGTGAAAGTGTGTCCTAGTCTGTGCAGTGCTGTACCCTACGCTAATACTCAACTAGTGAATGGTAGCGTTCAAAACATTCACCAATGCATAGACCAGGATTGTCAGGACAGGAGGGACAATAATCCTGGGTGTCCCGCCTATATCCGCGCTTGCTGCAGACACGACATCTTCTTTGGGGGGCTCGTTGGGTAGGGGTACTCGGGAGGACATAGGGAAAATGCCTCTCATGCAGCTGGCTTACTGCATTTGGTTGGGGAAGGTGAGGTGGAGCACCGTCTGGAAACAGAAGGGCTCTGACGATCTCTTCCTGGAATTTAAGGAAGGATCCAGTCCGTCCTGAAGCTCTGTATAGCACATGAGCATTCAGCAAAGTCAATTGAAATAAATAAACAGACACTTTTTTGTACCAGCGTCTGGCCTTATGGGCAACTAGGTACGGCGCCAACAACTGGTCGTTGAGGTCCACCCCTCCCATATTTTAGTTATATTCGTGGACACAGAGGGGTTTCTCCACAACACCAGTCGCCATATTAATTTAGACCGTCATGTCTGCATGAAGGGAGGTAAGAACGAAAACATTCTTATTGTCCCTCCACTTCATAGCGAGCAAATTATTACACTGCAAGCAGGCTCTCTCCCCCACCCTAAGACGGGAATCTACAAGCCACTGGGGAAAGCCCCAGCGATTGGGTCGCACGGTGCCACATGCTCCAATCTGTTGATCAAAAAGGTGACTAAAAAGTGGCACGCTCGTGTAATAATTGTCCACGTACAAGTGGTACACCTTTCCGAATAAAGGTGACACCAACTCCCACACAATCTTGCCAGCGCTTCCTATGTAGTCAGAGCAATTTGTCAGCTGTACGTGACTATCTTTGCCCTCGTAAACCATAAAACTACATGTATAGCCTGTGGCCCTGTCACAGAGCTTATACATCCTGACCCCGTATCTGGCACGCTTGCTGGGAAGGTACTGTTTGAATGACAAGCAGCCAGAAAACTTAATCTAGGACTCATCAACGCAGACAACTTGATGGGGAGTAAACAAGTCTGCAAAATGTTGGTTGAAGTGGTTTGCGAGGGGCTGAATTTTGTAGAGCATCATATCCAGGGTCTCCACGAGGATGACAGAGTTCATTGTTGTTGAAGTGCATGAACCGCAAAATCTGCTCGTATCGTGCCCTGGTCATGGAGGCAGAGAACAAGGGCATATGGTGAATAGGGTCAGTGGACCAGTATGACCGCAACTCACTCTTTTTAGTTATGCCCATGTTGAGGGAAAGGCCCAGAAAGATCTTAAATTCGGAGACCGTAATTGGTCTCCAATCTCTGGCAAGGGAGAACTAGGGAATAGTGGCGATGTGTTGACCAGCGTATAAATTGCTTTGGTCCACAATAGATCTATAGAGATCTTCGGTGAAAAACATTGCATAAAAATCCAGTGGTGTAAAAATCAACTGTTTCCATCTGAATGCCGGGTTGGCCAGTGAATGGGGGAAGTACGGGTGCTGCAGAAGTGGTGGGTTCCCAATTTGGATTTGCAAATGCAGCAGAAAGGGCACTATGGGCACGACGGGCCTGTGTTCGTCTTCTTGGTGGCAGCGGGACACTACTTGTGCTTGCCACCTCGCCAGCTTGAACTGCACTTATGGAACTCGCCACGTATTACTGCAGTGCTGGATGTACGACCAGGGTGTACTAGGCCGCTGGTGCTTGCCAGTTCACCAGAAGGAATAGCGGCACTAGTACTGCTCTGCTCCATACGAGGGACCTGCGGTTCTTGCACATCAAGGACAGAAGAAGAAGTTTGGGGTCTGGTACACCTGACCTTGGCAGGGACCACAACTCCGTCGTCAGAGCTATCTGTCATGGAGCCACTGTCCTCTACAGGATCGTATTCTGAGCCTGAATCTGACAGATGAGTGACTTCCTCTTCACTATCTGTCATGCTCAGAAACGTGTAGGCCTCTTCACTAGTGTACCTTCGATTTGCCATTTTGGGCTCTAAACTTAGTGGTACACTAGTGAGACTCACAGGCAAAAAAGCTCCTGACTGTTAGCGACTGGATCAAAACGCTACCAAAAAACTGTTAGCGATTGCAGGGAGCAGGCCTGACTCTGCAAATGCTGCATTTATGTGTGCTTAGTGTTTTGTAAGTGTCAGTGATCGATCGATACTGCACTTGGGTGGGCTGGGCAGGGCTGGGCCAAGGGGCAAAACGCAGGTGCTAGCAGGTATCTGGGCTGATCCCGCTAACACTGTGTTTATGGGAACCCTAAACTGCTGGGGATGCTAGTATAGATCTGATCGGATCAGATATTGATCTGTTCAGATACTATAGCACTAAGGGAGGTGAATGCTGCGTGCGTGGGTGTTAGCGGTACTGGCACTAACCTGACACTGCCTGGGGCGATGCAGACCTTATCTGACCCTAAAAACTTAACTTATATCACCGCCAGGCAATTAGGGGTTAAACCTTTATTAGGTAATAAACGGCAGGTGCCCTAAAACTATAATAAACAAACTAACTAACCAGCGTCAACCATAACAGTTATACAGTGATCGCTGGTGAAAGGATTAACTATGGGGCAATCAGGGGGTTAAAACCTTTATTAGGTAGTATATGGGGGTCCCTATCGCTATAAAACGCTGACGGCGAACCTATATGCTTACCTCCCTAACTAGCGTCACCTGTGTCATTAATACAGCGATCAGAAAAACGATCGCTTCATGACACTGGTGACGGGGGGTGATCAAGGGGTTAACCTTTATTGGGGGGTTAGGGTGGTACCCTAGACCTAAAGGGGGCTAATACTAACTGCTCTACCACTTATAACTGTCACAAACTGACACCAATGCAAAAAAAAACTGATATTGGTGTCACTGTGACAGGGGGTACAGGGGGGTGATCAGGGGGTGATGGGGGGGTGAAAAGTGTGCCTAGGGTGTTCTACTGAAAGTGTAGTGTTTGGTGCACTTACTTGATGTCTTCTCTCCCGGAACGAAAAGACCGGCTCGAGGAGAGATGACATCACTTCCTCTGCCTCTGTTTACATTACAGCGATTGCGAGGGGGTGGCCACGAATGGATGGCCTCCCCCTCACCTCCGATCATCGGGGGAGAAATACCGACCGCCTCGGGCACCAGGGGGGGGTCCGATCGGACCCCCTGCCCGCGGGAGGCAAGTAACGTACCTGTACGTTACTTTGCCTGCCCGTGCCATTCTGCTGACGTATATCGTCGTGAGGCGGTCAGCAACTGGTTAAAATTGTGCATGCTTGTTAAATAGCGTGAAACTTCAGTATTTGAAAATCTCCATCTCCAGGTGTTGCTTTATAAGCCTTTATTGGTTACCAGTTTAGAGTTACACAGGAGGTCTGGTGCTAGAATTATTGCTCTCGCTCTGACGTTTGTGGCGATACCTGACATGTGTCGTGCGAGCGCTGTTTATGTTTGTGTATGGGACCAACATGTGCATTTGCCTTTGCATGTGAGCATGGGGGTAGGGGCACTTAAAATGTTTTATTTGTTTATTGGTGGGACACTGGTTCACTGACAGATGTTGATCGGCCACTGGCGGACACTGACGTTGTTGATGTTGATGTCACAATGGTACACTATTGCAGATGTTTTGTGCATTAGTACAGATGTGATGGGACACTGACAGATGTTTTGTGTACTGGTACAGATGTGAAGGGGACAGACAGATGTCTTGTCTTGTGCACTGGTAAAGATGTGATGGGACACTGACAGATGTTTTTGTGCACTGGCACAGATGTGATGGGGACAGACAGATGTTTTGTTCACTGGTGCAGATGTTTATGTGGCACTGTGACAGATGTGTATGGGGACAGGGACAGTGGTGCTTGGTGTACTGTGTGTGGGGGGGATCTGTGACAGCTCTGTGTGCAAAATCATCCTTACACAGAGAGCTGTCACAGATCTTGCAGATCCCCCCCCCGAGCTCTGTGGGGAGAACTGTCACAGAGACACGTGTCTCTGTTTACATGGTGAAGTCTGTAATTGGACACCGCCATCACGTGATCAGGAGGGTCAATCACAGCGCCCATATCTCAATCCCGTCTTGGCTGTATGCTGCAATCACAGCCATCACAGGGCCACGCTGCAGGCACTTGCTCTGATTGACATTCCTAAACGTCCACTCAGAACGATGAAAGGCCCACCCACCCGTTTATGTACAGTGAAATATAGTAAAGGTCTTGCAAGCTACCAAATCAAAGTTCCCCTATCTTATAATAGTTTAATGACAGCTGCTAGCACTAATCACGTCCCATACTAATGTGTGAGTTTTACAGATAAATAAATAAATCATGTGCTGCGCTATCCCCTTAATGATCTGCTGAACCTGCAGCAAAAACCTAAAAAACTAAATTTTTAATTAAAGTGATGTGCCTATAAATCAAATCCAAGAATATAATAATAATATATAAGCGACTAAAGTTGTACTTGTACAGTGGCCGGGTGGGAGGAGGTTAAGAGAGGTTGGTTTTAGGGACTAGTTTTGTGGCATTTTTAGTTGGTTCAAAAACCTTGCATGCTGCTTTTATTGATCTTGATATTCATACTTGCTATTTACCGTTCAGTCAAGTTACTAATGTGCCTGATATCCAAAATGTGTGTTTCCTCATTAAAGTATCCTGCACTGCGAATGCAACTTCTGAATAGAGATGTCCCAAATCCAGAGCGTTATGTCCCAAATCCAGAGCATTATGTTTGATGAGGACCTGCAATATATGGACACTTGCAACCATACACCCCAAATCTGAGGGAATGGCCTTCTGATGGAGAATGACTGGAGAACCCTGGCCAGTAGGGAGACGCCTGGTATCTCCCTACCCAGACATACCTTGGGACAATATGCAATACTTTTACTTTTCTTTTGGGGGGGGAACTAGCGATACTGTTGTATGAGGAGGATTTAGATGTTGTGGGAATTACAGAGACTTGGATCAACAGCTCTCATGAATGGCTGGCATCCATTCAAGGGTATTCCCTTTATTGCAGGGATAGAGAGGGTAAAAAAGGGGAGGGGTATGCCTGTATATCAAGAATAATGCACAAGTGAATGTGAGAGATGACATCACTAAGGGAGCTAGGGAGGAGGTGGAATCCTTATGAGATCCAAAGGGATGAAACTAAGGCAAAGGTAATACTGGGAGTATGCTAAAGGGCCCCTTAACTGAGAGAGGAGGGGGAGACTGACCTCCAATCACAATTTGGATTAACGGCAAGGATGGGAAGTGTCATCATAATGGGGGATTGTAATTATACAGACATAGACTGGGTGGAAGGTACCGCACATTCGTCTAAGGCTTGTCAGTTCCTAAATGTTTGGCAGGACAATTTCATGGGTCACATTGTAGACACACCAACTAGAAACAAATCTTTACTAGATCTAATAATTACCAACAATACAGACCTGATGACGGATGTGGAAATATGGGGCAATTTAGGAAACAGTGCTGACAGGTCAATTAGCTTCAGTATAAATCACACAAATAGGAAACATAAGGGAATACAAAGACAATGAACTTAAAAAGAGCCAGCTTCCCTAAACTACAAACCTTGCTAGAAAATATTAATTGGGATAAAATCCTAGGAACAAAGAACACGGAGGAGAGATGAGTTTGCTTTAAAAGAATATTAAATAAGGGCATTAGCAAGTGCATCCCATTGGGAGATAGATTTAAAAGAGCAAACAAAAGTCCAGGGTGGCTTAACTCCAATGTAAAAATGCATATAAAAGCAAAGGAGAAGGTTTTCAAAAAATACAAGGCTGAGGGATCATCATCAGCATTCAAACTTTACAAAGAATGCAACAAAAAATGTGAGGGTGCAAATAGGGCGGCTAAGACAGAACACGAAAGACACATAGCAGAGGAGAGCAAAAAAAAATCCCAAGAAATTCTTTAAGTATATAAAGAGTAAAAGAGGGAGGACAGACCATAATGGCCCCATAAACAATGAGGAAGGGAATCTGGTTACAAAGGATGGTGAGATGGCAAAGGTATGGAATTTATTCTTCCCCCAGTCTTCACGAGGGATTCGGGGGGCTTCAGTAACCAAAACTGCAGTGTTTATCTTCATGACACATCACAGGAAGCACCCTTATGGCTAACAGAGGACAAAATTAGAAATAGACTTGAAAAACTAAACATTAATAAGTCACCCGGACCAGATGGCTTGCACCTGAGGGTTCTTAGGGAACTCAGTCAAGTAATTGCCCAACCATTGTTCCTAATTTTTACTGACAGTCTACTGACTAAAATGGTACCAGCTGATTGGAGAAAAGCCTACGTAGCACCAATATTTTAAAAAGTGCCAAAATACATCCCTAGGAATTACAGACCAGTTAGCCTAACATCAATAGTATGCAAGCTCTTGGAGGGGATAATAAGGGACTATATATAAGATTTTAGTCATGAAAACTGTATCATTAGTAGTAATCAGCATGGATTCATGAAGAATCGTTCTTGCCAGACCAATCTATTAACCTTCTATGAGAAGATGAGCTGCCATCTAGATAAAGAAAGGCTCATAGACGTGGTGTATCTGGATTTTGCAAAAGCATTGGACACAGTTCCCCATAAATGTTTACTGTACAAAGTAAGGTCCGTTGGCATGGACCATAGGGTGAGTACATGGATTGAAAACTAGCTACAAGGGCAAATTCAGAGGGTAGTGTTAAATGGGGAGTACTCAGAATGGTCAGGGGTGGAAAGTGGGGTCCCCCAGGGTTCTGTCCTGGAACCAATCCTATTTAATTTGTTCATAAACGACCTGGAGGACCAGTTCAATCTTGATACTAAGCTAAGCAGGGCAATAACTTCTCTGCAAGATGTGGAAACCTTGCAAGTGGATCTGAACAAATTAATGGGGTGGGCAACTACATGGCAAATGAGGTTTAATGTGAAAAAATGTAATATGAATGCAATCTACTCACTGGGGGGAGAACCTCTGGGGGAATCAAGGATGGAAAATGATCGTGGGTCCTAGTAGATGATAGGCTCAGCAATGGCATGCAATGTCAAGCTGCTGCTAACAAAGCAAACAGAATATTGGCATGCATTAAAAAGGGGATTAACTCAAGAGATAAAGCGATAGTTCTCCCACTCTACAAGACTCTGGTCTGGCCTCACCTGGAGTATGCTGTCCAGTTCTGGGCACCAGTCGCCAGGAAGGATGTGCTGGAAATCAAGTGAGTACAGAGAAGGGCAACAAGTCTAATAAAGGGACTGGAGGATATTAGTTATGAAGAAGGGTTAGGAGCACTGAACTTATTCTTTCTGGAGAAGAGAGATGCTTGAGAGGAGATATGATTTCAATTTACAAATACCATACTGGTGACCCCACAATAGGTATACAACTTTTCCATGGAAGTGAGTTTAATAAAACACATGGCCACTCTTAAAAATTAGAAGAAAAGAGGTTTAACCTTAAACTGCGTAGAGGGTTTTTTTACTGTAAGAGCAACAAGGATGTGGAATTCCCTTCCACAGGGGGTGGTTTCAGCAGGGAGCATCGATAGTTTCAAAAAAATATTAGATAAGCACCTGAACGACCACAACATACAGGGATATACAATGCAATACTGACATATAATCACACACATAGGTTGAACTTGATGGACTTTCAACCTCACCTACTATGTAACTATGTAACACCCTAATACGCATAAAATAGGCCTACAATGTATTATTAATGAATATAGGAATAAATATCATTGCTTGGACATTAAAGACAGAAACTGCTGAACGCTGGTTTTGTGTCAGTATATGTCAGTTTCTCTAGCATTATGCTATACTTCGGTGCACCGTAACTCTAGCATACATGTGGTATCGAAATATTGCTTTAATACAGGGTATCTTCAAAAGATAATGCTATAAATACACCATAATACATGCATGGAGTAGCATAATATACATAAAATCAGGATGTCGGAAGAATCAATCTGACCAAGGAAACAATAGTCTTTCCAAAACTCAGGAGGCTCCCTCCTAGGTTGAATGGGCTAAAATTACACTGCAACGCATCAAAAGTAATTCATGCACTAGTTTTTTAAATGCACTGCAACCAGATTGCATGATAAAAAAGATTTTAAAAAGTGCCACGCGATCTTGTGTGGGAAGGTGCGGGCAAACGCATTGCGTTTGTGACCTGCATCTGGGGTATTGTTAATTTTGTATTGACACCCATTGCAAATCGCAAATAGAGTGCGTTTTGCATGCGGTGTGAATCGTGTGGGCATGGTATGATCTGGCGCTTAAAAAAGTTCTCCTATACTTGACTTTTAGATATGCTAGGAAGGAGTGCAATTTTCTGAAGACCTTTAACATCATTTTTTTTTTTCTTTTTCTTTTTTTTATTACTCCTAAAACAGTTCACTAGAGTTCTTTCAACCAATGTTAACTTTACAAGACATTTCCTATAATAAAAAAAGGAAATCAGGTTTTACAGTGTTTTAGCTTTATAGTCTCAGTATTATTTAGTCATTTGCCCTTTAGGCACAATATGTTAACATCTTGCAGTTTTCTCATCACTGCAGATGTCTTTACCTGTCATTTTATGTTTATTAGTATTCCTATAAAAAAATGAAAAGTGCTGACTGTTCTTTAATTCACTGGAAAAATAGAAAGCTTGCAAGGAAGATAAAATAAATGGCTTCTCTACAGATCAGATAGTGGAAAAAAGAATACAACAAAACAGAATAATAACATAAAGACTTTATGGGAGTATTTGACAACATTTACAATGCTCCAAACGTATAGTTGAAGTAAGAAAAGGAAAAAAACAAGGAAGTCCTGTTTGAACACATCCCTCTTGTGGTAATTTGATGTTTTTATTTTTCCTCTCATAGCAGCTTAGCAAACAACACCAGATGGATTATGAACAGTTTGGGGATGTTTTGGATTCCCCTTTAAAGGATATGTTCACCATTTCATAACATGTTACATGTTATACCCATGTTCCTTTATTAAAAATTAAGAATGTCCCCCGTCGTAGCTCCGACGAGTCTTCTCCCTCCGGTCTTCTCCCTCTGGTCTTCTCCCTCCAGTTCTTCTCTCTCCGGGGATGTCTTCTTCCTCTGGTTCTTCTCTCTCTGGTGATGTCTTCATCTTTTGATTCCTTTGCTATCTTGCTATGTCTTCTCCCTATGCTAGCTCCCACTGTTGTGTTTGCTCCCACTGTTGTGTTTGCTCCGGCATTATATAGCCATGGAGCATGGCCATATGGTGACATCATCAAGATACCCCACCCCCTGGTGACATCACTGATGGGGTGGGTTAGAATAAAACAAATTTTTTCGTTCTGGACATGTATATCCAGCATGAGTTGCTTATTATGGTATTTTATTTACTCACAAATTGTCCCAGTATCACCAGACCAGTGTAAGCCAGCAACAGTGTTCTAGTCGCAGTGTCACCAGACCAGTGTATGCAAGCAAACAGTGTTAACAACTTTGAAAAAATTGTAAAATTTGAATTTCTTTTTGCATTTTCTAGAAACTTGTGGCAAAATAATAACATCTTTAAGATTCACCATGCTCGCTTCTTAAAAAATACTTTGGGGTGTTTACTCTCCAAAATGTGGTAATTTTTGGGAGTATTTAGTTCTCCAGGGCCTCAAAAAATGTGAAAGGTTGTCAGGAAATTAGCTGCTTAATTTATTCCACTAGAAAGCCTGAAGACACTTTTGATTTTGGGCCTCTCTATGGGGCTAGTGTCACGTACCTGGCTGGAGGCTGAAATGCCGAGAGGGCTCCCCTTGCGGCTGAGTGCAGTACACCCCTGAAGTTGGGTACAGAGGGTGTAGTGCCTTGAGAAGTACAGGTTGCCAGATGGATTCAGGAGAGAAGAGCTTGTGGATCCCTAAAGAACACTGGGTAGTACAGGAAACACGGCTGGGCTGAAGTCTCTAATGCCCTGTACACACGGTTGATTTTCCAACGGAAAATGTGCAATCGGAGCTTGTTGTCGGAAATTCCGACCGTGTGTGGGCTCCATCGGACTTTTTCCATTGGATTTTCCGACACACAAAGTTTGAGAGCAGGCTATAAAATTTTCCGACAACAAAATCCGATTGCGTCAATTCCGACCGTGTGTGGACAATTCCGACGCACAAAGTGCCACGCACTTTCGTCAGGCTGCAATGTTTTAAATTGTTTAATGCAGCACACTCTCTTCTTCTTTATAATGTGAGAAGAATGAAGTTGTTTTGCTGCTCAATATTCACACAGACTTCTCACAAACTTCTTTCTTTATTATTTCTCGTGATTTCATCAATATAATATTTTTATTTGTCACATCTGACTCAAAACATTTTTTTTTGGGTTATTATTTTTTTCAAGCCTGATTTTTATATTTTTTTTACTCCAGAATATTTTTGGGTGTGTTTTGTGTGTCAAGTTACCACAACACCATTATTATCTTGTATTATTTAATCTCAAGGAGGTTGCTTGGTGTTGGTGTCTCTTGTTAATTTCACATTGTAGTTTTGAAATGTACCTGCCTCCTCACAAACAAACTGTCCTTTTTGAAGGAAAACACACATAAGCGAGTATAAATGAAACCAAAAAACCTTTATGAAGGGATCTGAACCAAACAAAGAGGGAGGCAACGCTGGAGAAACATCCGAAATTGGTGAAGCCTTTGGCCCCCAGGGCACACATCAATTATTTCCTGCCGAAATTGGTGGCCTAAGGAGTCCATATATAAGGGAGTGCAGTGTGGTCCAGAAGTCCAACAGAATCACAAACAGCAGCAGATGACATCTGTGTCCCCAGGCTGTGGTCATACAAGATAAAAAATAAGAGAATTGCGCTAGACCATGTACAAAATTACATAAATGACATAAGTGAAAAATATTTTGATAATATGTGTGGATCGGGATAAATGTGGATAACAACTGAATATAGTCCACCGAAATGTCCCATCAAGTGAAAATTAAATATAAAATAATAGTGACTTCAAATAGCCCGCAAATGATGTAAAATCCAAGTGATAATTGATAAATGATCCGTGACTAAAGAGGAGGATCCACTACCGAGAGTAGAAGGGGTTGGTTCTTACCAGATGGCCATGACCCCCCACTACAGAGGATCACAGCAAGCAGGCAAACTTGTAAGGCAAAAAATGGAAGCTTCTGCCGGCATCCACTAGAGGTCGTCACACCATCAGCCAAACCCACAGAACTCGTGGCAGGGATACACCATAGAATACAAAAGGGGAGCTCACATAGTGTAAAATCGTAGAGATTTATTTAAAATGTAAGTACATAAAATGAACACTTACAAAACGTTTGTAGATAGAATAGCCTAAAGTCCGGTTCCTTGGCCACAGGAGCACGGACAAACTCCTTAAATAGTCCCACCCACACCTGACACAGGTGTCGGGCAATATCAGTGTTGGCTCCCTGCTACCTTGACAGTGGGAGGTATGGCCGGATAGAGGTCATAGGCATGCCAGGCGGAGATGGGGTTGCTCTTCCAAATGCTGGTGGTGAAAAGCCCATGGGGAAGGCAGAGTAGTGGTACAAGGGTGGGATGCCTAGGTACATCCTTGTGGGCTCTCGCTCATAGTTAACCAGACTCAACACACTTTCAGAGGCACGTATGGTAGTAGATGCGGCTCTATTTCCCAAAGACAACCTCTGGATATGACGCTGAGGACGTGCACTCAACTTCTTTGGTCGACCATGGAGAGATCTTCTCTGTGTGGAGCCTGTCCTGGTAAACCGCTGTATGGTCTTGGCCACCATGCTGCAGCTCAGGGTTAGGGTCATACAAGAGGCTGCATCTTTTGCCAGACCAGACTGAACCCAGGTCATCACTCTCTTGTCTTCCTTCCACGCTTCCTTACACACTGTGGCTCTGGTGGTGGAGTTGTGGCAGGAGGAGGAGGAGGAGGATGGTCCAACTCACACAGGTGGGTATTGGGTGTGATTTCGCCCCTCACCCCCTTAGTTAAGGTTTTATAAAGAAGGTCTTCACACATGAGGCGTTGACCCTCCTGCATGCCCTGCAGTTTTGTGACAGCCATGGAGGCAAAGGCCTCTTCAGGAGTGGGGAAGGCTCTCAGGGACGCAGAAGCCTCCTGAATCAACCAGAGTGCTGAATCCTGCATGTTACTCCCCTTCCTGGGTTTTTTGTTTGGAAGGTGGAGGGGAGGTACTTGCGATTCTGTCAGGCTCCTACTGGGCCCAGCCTTCTCCTGGCTGCCACTTAGCCCCGCCTCCTCCTGGCTGCCACATTCCACAGCCTCCTCCTGTGTGCCACATTCCACAGCCTACTCCTGGCTGAGGTCTTCCTGTGTATGAAAAAGGGACATAGTTTTTGTTTTTTCTTCATCAATCACACACAATTTAGATCTCATGTCTGTTGCAAATTGAATGTTAACAAATATAATAGACTATCATTCTGAGCCCAGCATTTTTCATTCTTGTTCAAATTATTTTTGCCCACTACTGTCTATTGATATGTAAAACACTTTATTAAATCAGCAATTAGTGATCAATAATAACATCTAGTAAACATCATTTATTTATTGACCAGAAATCTGTAGAACAATGCTATACCTGGCTCCAGCTGGGCTCCTCCACTTCTTCCTGGCTGGAAGTCCCAGGTTGGACATCAGAAGCCTCAGCTGGGGTGGAAGATAGGGTGGAAGGAAGAGTGGAAGGAAGGGTTGAGAGGGATTCCCTGACTTCAGTCTGGTCTGACAGAAATCGCAGTCTCTCACAGTACCACAGCCTGGGGACATAAACGTCATCTGCTGCAGATCCTGATCTCTGGGAATCCTGGACCTTCTTGTGCTCCCTAAGATAAGTGCTCCTCAGGCCACCAATTTTGGCTTTTAAATAGAGGATGGTTGCCATAGGGACCACCGGCTTCACCAGCTCCAGCAATTTCTCCAGCGTTGCCTGCCTCTTTTGTTTATGATTATAATGCGGGTGTTTGACCTGCCACAGACAGGGCAGCTCCCTGTATTTGTCTATGTACAGGGGGAGGAAGTTGTGGTCATTGAAGCCATCCATTTTATCTGCAAGACACAACACAAGATAAACCCTAAGGTCAGGCTAAAGTCTCCTAATCTTCTCCCAATATAGGCCTCAATTTCTAAGCAGTATAGGCACAAGTTTAAACGTTACCTTTATTATCACGATCGGCGCTTCTGATACTCCTTCCTCCGCTCACAGATTGTATGTAAGACGCACGCGTGTTATGCTTTATATACACTGTGCATGCGTGAAACTCCGCCCGCCCCTGACGTTCTTTCTAGTCTATTCCCCGCCCCTTCTCGTTCGGCGCAGTGGGGGAAGAGCACATGGCAGAGACACAGCAGGTGCGTGCTAATTACAGCAACGAGGAGGAGGAGGAAAGCCCAGAGCCAGAAACGTCCCGATCCCAGAGGAGACGATTTAAGGCCTAAAATATGTCCTTTGTGGAGATGGTGGAGATGGTGGACATCCTGAAGAGGGCTGAATATGACGGGAAGTATGGACCTTACCCCAACCCCAATGTCAGAAAGGCCAAGATCATGGCGAAAGTAGTCAAGAGTCTGCACAGGAATTTTGGGGTACGACGATCGAAAGATCAGCTCAGGAAGCGGGGGTCGGACCTCAAATTAAGGGAGCACGATCAGTACAGAAGGATCAGGAGAGTGCTGCAAAAAAGTAAGTAGTTGTCCTGTGTTCCTATTCTTGATTTCTCTAACATTCGTGCTGCTCCATGTGCTTTTCTTTACTGTTGTACAGTTTAAAATGGCAACTTTCATGTTCATGGGCACATTATTCGTTCGTATGAAACATTGTTCGTTCGGCATAGAAAACACCATGTTTTGGACATATGCATTTTGAATACATTTTTGCTAGCATAGTTCTCTACAAATAATTTTGGTGTCTAGATGGGTTTGTAACTAGAATGAACTGCAAACTAGATTCTGTGTAAGGAGAGGACATTCAGCAGCTGTTGACACATCTGGACGCTGGAGCACTAGTGTGGGACGAAAGAACACCCTTTTTATTAGGGGGCCCACACAGGTGCTCCAGTGTATGCTATAGGGGTGACTCTGTGAAGCAAGTATAAAACAGGTAAGTATTCAAGCTTGACAAAGGAAAAAAATAATTCTTGATCTTGGAACTTGGATCTTGGAGACTTAATTGAAATAGTCACCACAACAGGTGAGTGTCTGTGACCACAGGCTCAGGTAAGAGATGGATGCCGGCATATTTATAATACATGGTGTGTTTTTGTTGCTATATTTTTAGGTGATCGTGATGTTGTGGATGAAGGTCATTTCACCAGTAAGAGTGCCCAGATCCTGATCGGGGAGGTCTTGGGGTGTAAAAGGGACTTGGAAAACATCCAGAAAAACATCAATGATGTTCAAAACAAAATGAAGAACATCATTGATGTTTTAGGGAGAGTTTAAAACACCTCCAAATCCCTGACTTTTTTAAAAATTTTGAATATAACATTTTTTTTGCACCTTTTTTGACATATTCTCGAAAAGCCAAATTTTGAAGATGCACACAGTGTGTCAACATGTGCTATCTGCCATCACGGGAGATCAATGGACGCGTTTTGTTGGTGCAACCCCTTCCTCAATAATAAAGTAGCTGAGAGGAAGGGGTTGCACCCCCAAAACACGTCCCTCGATCCCCCATGATGGCAGCTAGCACATGTTGACATTCGGTAATTTGTGTGCATCTTCAAAATTTGGCTTTTCCAGGGGTGACTTCACCCCATCTGCTGAACGCAATATCAAACACAGTTTATAAATACTCATGTCTGATATTGCCTTCACTTTCTAACAAAGTTGAACTTTGTAAGTTCCAAATGTGTGTATTTCTTGTTGGTTTTAAACATGCCTGTTTTACCTTAAATGGGCAATTTGACTTTTCTTAATGTGACCCCAAAAATTGTTATACAATAAACATGTTGGTTTGTTTTAAAAACCCTTTATAAATGCACATGTGACTGTGCTTGTATTAAAAAGATTCATAATCAAGAATGTGTGGATTCTTCTTTCAATGCTCCAAAACTTTTTTTGTGGTAAAATTGGTGGTTTCTGTGACAATGGGGATTATTTCCTAGGGGCAAATCCACTTTGCACTACAAGTGCAGTTTCAGTGCAGTCTCAAGTGCACTTGTAGTGCAAAGTGTATTTTCCTTTAGTAAATAACACACAACAGTGCTTTCTAATGTTACGCAATCACGCAATTTTCAGGACTACCCACATTTCAGTCAGTCAACTAAAAGAAACACAAGCAGTAAATGTCAGCAAATATTTTAGTAGGTAAACAAATTTCTTTATTGAAAAAAAGGCTCAGACATTGTCTGGCATATTGATGGCCCCCCTACCCGCAAAGTATTCAAGGTATCTTAGACGGACCTCGTGGGCACTCAGGGGGGCAGGCCAGGATGGCCAGCCTCAAGCGCCATTAGGTTTGGTTCATTTACATGAACTCCAGCCTCAGGCCCCACTGAGGCAGCATAGTTGGCAGAATTTCGCCTTAAAAAGTTGTAGAGAACACAGCATGCCAGGATAATATGATTCAGTTTATACTCCGCCATGTGTATGGCTGTAAGAAATAGGCGGAACCGGCAGGCCATGATTCCTAACATGTTCTCCACCACTCTTCTGGCTCTGGCCAGCCGGTAATTAAAAACCCTCTGGTCCGGGGTGAGGGTCCTCATCGTGAATGGCCGCATAAGATGGTCCCCCAGAGCAAACGCTTCATCCGCAACGAAGACGAATGGGAGTCCTTCCACATTGTCTTCTGGAGTTGGCAAGTCCAAGCTGCTATTCTGGAGACGGCTGTAGAACTCTGTCTGGGCGATGACTCCACTGTGACAGACTCACCCGGGACAGAGGCTATTGGAGGGGACTGAATGTGAGCCTCTTGCCAACAGATTATGGGCCCTGGATTTTAAGGGAATAATACTCTGCAAGGTGAATTAGAAACCCAGTCTGATCTGTACTAATCAGACTCAATTGTGTATATATGTATATATTGTATGTTGTCTCATTCTGTTGTGGACTCTTTGCTGTGGTCATTTGGGATGTGTGTCCCTGTAGAGGGAGGGGGGATTCCTCCAGCAGCCCCCCTGCTGATAAGACTGATTCATAATGCTGGGACAAATACTGTTAGAAGATGCTGATGTCAATTCCAGCCACCTGTCTGTCTGTTGCCTGCTAGAATGTGTTTATTGTAAATAAGTCTAGTATGGGATCTAATAGTCATTAGATCCCCATTGTTGTTTGTGTTAATTAACTCTGCTATTGCGTTGATTTGTGATAATGTTGATTGTGTTTTCTGAGCTACAAGATGGCCAGTCTGGCCTAAAGGTCATGACTGAGTCATCTAGGCTGTCTAAAGGGATTAGTTAATTAGCCCATGTTAATTAGGTTTCTGGTCACAGGTTTATGTTCAGAGTAATATGAGCAGGAGGTATGCACCTACTCTTTTACTGTATAAAAGAGCCTGTATTCCTTTCAATAAAAGAGATTCCTGTTTTAACTTACATACAGCCTGCCTGGTGTTTGTTCTGAGCTACACAACTGGATTAGAACGGCACATAGCTGTAGTTCTAGTCCCAGAGCATTGGATGTTGCGATCTGCAATCTGATTCTATAGCCGCAGAGGAGTGTCGGGAGAGTGGAACCGAGTGAGCAGGGGCTCGTTACATCCACCATCTGACATCCAACCATTCTTCCCCACGTCCACATACAGGAACACATAAGTAGCCGGCACCACTGCCAACATCACAATACTATTGAACCCCTTATAATTATAATAGTATAACCCTGAGTTGGGTGGTGGGATGATGTGGACGTGTTTCCCATCAATTGCCCCTCCGCAGTTAGGAAAGTCCCACCACTGGGCAAAGTGGGAGGCCACAGTCTGCCATTCCTGTGGCGTGGAAGGAAACTGTGGAGTAAAACCAGAAAAATAAATTAATCATTTTGCACATAAACATGGAAAGCAGATTAGACACAAACATTCTTGGCCAACATCAGTATAACATTTATTTTAGGGAGTATTTAAAGACAAAGGTATAAGGTCCATCTATCAGATCCCCCCCACATGGGCCATTTTATAAATTTTATGGGGGGGAAGATGTTTTGGACAGGTAACCCTCTCCACTTCATTGAGAAATGAATGCCTAAATAATGTGGATTACTTTGCCCAGCCCCTCCTTACTTTACACTATTGGCAGCCCACTGGACAGGTAAGAAGTATCATAATACAAGGAGATAAATACACACTGTACACATTTTAGCACATTTTTACATTCTGCTATTACCTATCAAGATAATAATAGGATACAAAAAACTTGAAACAGGACAATCCGAAAGTATTCAGGCAGGCCCTTGCACTACATGCTTTGGGGAATTCATCCATAAATCTGACCACTAAAGAGGTGGGTATATTGTGTATGGGTTTGGCAAAGTCAGCAGATAGAGGATTGAGGATAGATAGAGGATTGGAATCAGCTGAGTTAGCAGTTTGGGGAGGAAGGGTTCAAAAAGATTTTGGGAGACCAAAAAAAAAGCCTCTGGCACTCTGCCTGAATTTAAAGCACACATCACAAATTTGCACATTTTAGGGGGTATTTAGGATTAAGCACTACTATGGATCTGACAAAATACATTGTTAAGTGACTACACAAGGTGAATATAGGGCCAGGAGAGCATTCTGGGGAGGTAAGTGAAAGCAAATATGTATGAAGGACAAAAAAAATAACCTAAAAATCCAGCATGCATGAGGCCAAAGGGGACATTCACAGTATATTACAATCATGGTAATTAGGGAATGAGGAAAGAAATACAATATATTAACAAACATTCTAGAAAATAAAAAGTGATGTTAAAGGATACAAATCTTACCTTCATATACTTCTTCTGCAGGACCTGGATGATGGCAGAACAGGTCTCTGGGATAATGATCCCTAGAGCCTGGGGGGAGATGCCTGTCGAGAACTTGAGGTTCTGCAGGCTTCTCCCCGTCGCCAAGTACCGCACGGTGGCAACTAGCCTCTGCTCCGGAGTGATGGCTTGCCTCATGCAGGTTTCCTGTCTGCTGATATAGGGGGTCAGCAAAGCCAACAAAAGGTGAAATATGGGGTCCGTCATCCGGAGAAAGTTCCTGAAATTATCAGGATTATTCTCACGGATCTCACGGAGCAAAGGCATGTGACAGAACTGGTCACGCTGGAGCAACCAATTCTTGGTCCATGAACTCCTCCTCGCCCTGTTCATGGACTGGGCTTGTGTCAAGGTAAGGACCCCAACACCAAGCCCCCTCACAGCACGAACTCTACGATGAGTACGTATACGCAACATGGCTAGTAAACGGTCGACTGCTCAGAACGCAGTAACAGAACGCACTGAAGAACAGCAAGGCCTGTGAAGAGCGACCTGAAAATCAGTAACGAACGAACACGAACACAATGACAAGTCAATTGTAATGCACGCACTGAAGAACAGATACAAACCCACAAGAACAAACTGAACAGCAGAAAACCATCTGGAAACCACAAGTCTGAAAAAGCGCGAATCGTCTCTCACCAAACTTTTACTAACACGAGATTAGCAAAAGGAGCCCAAAGGGTGGCGCACTTGGTTCTGAACTGCCCATTTATAGTATTGTCGTACGTGGTGTATGTGACCGCGTTCTTGGCAATCGGAAATTCCGACAACTTTGTGTGACCGTGTGTATGCAAAACAAGTTTAAGCCAACATCCGTCAGAAAAAATCCATGGATTTTGTTGTCGGAATGCCCAATCAATGTCCGATCGTGTGTACAGGGCATAAGAATCCTCAGTAACGCTTGGCAAGGTGTGCACAAGGAACAGTAGTGGAAGCCAGGCCAGGGGTCAAAAACAGTAGATCCGACAGGAGGAAGAGGCAGGTTGCAGAAATGGAGACAAGCCAAAGGTCTGGTATCAGGAAGCAGGCAGGAACAGATAACTGTAGCAAAGTCCGGGAAAAAAAAGCTGGGATCAGGTACTGGAGAAGGTGACAATTCGGTGAAGCAAGCCAGGGGGTCAAACCAGGAGAGCAGATCAGACAGGTTAGGAACAAGCCGGGTCACAATGAGAAATCCAAACAGCAATTGTACAGAGGCTCGAGAACACAGGAAGGCTGAAGACAAACCAGCAATTGCAGACACTAGCAGACTTCCTTATATAGGCCCATTTGACCTGCTGGTAAAGATACTGGGTCCTAAAGTCCTTCTTCTGCCAGAGATGCTGGGTACTAAAGCCCTTCTCCTGCTGTTGGTTCTCTGACAACTGGCACTATTGCCAGTTCTCCTACAGCTATTTCCCTGACAGTGCCCCCCCCCCCCAAGGGGCAGCCTGCGGATGCCCCAATGGGCCAATGCTTTGGAATGTCTGCTGTGAAAGTCCCACAGAAGTCTAGGAGCTTGCACATTGGTTGCAGGCTCCCAGGAATTTCGGGAGGGTACCCCCTCCATTTGATGAGATACTGGACCTGCCTATCTCTCCTCCAGCAATCCATAATGGCTTCAACCTCAAATTCTGTTTCCCCTTCTACCAAGGCTGGAGGTGGTGGTGGCTCTTCTCTTTCAGGGAAGGGACTGGGTACCACTGGTTTAAGCAGGGAGATGTGGAACACTGGATGGATCTTGTAAGTATTGGGAAGTGCCAGCTCAAAATCCACCAGATTTATCTCTCTTTTGATTTCAAAGGGACCAATGAATTTGGGTCCAAGCTTCCGGGATGGACATGAGAGCTTGAGGTTTACTGAATAAAGTCATACCTTGTCCCCAATCTTAAAGACAGGATTCCCTCTTCTTCTTTTATTATGGAACTTTTTATAGTCCTCTTGGGCTTTTCTCATAGCCTCCTGAAGCAACTTGTAGTTGGTTTGAATGAACCTTAATTGATCCTGGACAGCGGGGGCAGCAGTTTCAGGTATAGTATTCAGAAGGAAGGAGGGGTGGAATCCATAATTTGCCCAGAAAGGAGACTGATTGATGGCTGCATGTAATGAGTTATGCAAACTCAGCACAAGGAAGAAGGGAGATCCAGTCATCCATGCGAGCAAGAACAGAAACATTGAAGATACTGTTCTAGGGTCTGGTTAGTCCTCTCTGTTTGACCATTGCTCTGGGGGTGGTAAGCTGAGGAAAGACACACTTCAATTGATAGAGACTTGCAGAGATCTCTCCAGAACTTGGAGGTGAACTGTACCCCTCTATCGGAGACGGTATTATCTGGCAGTCCATGTAATCTGACAATCTCCTTAATGAACATGTTTGCTGCGTCTGAAGCGGGGGGTGTGCCAGTCATCGGAAGGAAGTGTGCCATTTTGGAAAGGTGGTCTACTACCACCATGATGGTGGTGCATCTCCCAGAGGGGGGCATGTCTACTATAAAATCCATTGATATTTCTTTCCAGGGTTGTTCAGGAATGGGTAATGGCCTCAAAAGTCCCCATGGCTTGGCATTGGAACCCTTGTTGTGCTGGCACGTGGTGCAAGAGTTAACATATTTTCTGCAGTCCTGTCTAAGGCTGGCCCACCAGAATAAGCGCTGAACAAGTTCAGTGGTTCTTCGTATCCCAAAATGTCCGGCAAGTTTATAATCATGTGACATCTTTTAGAACTTGGAGTCTGACTGGCTGGGGAACAAAAATTTTATCCTGGTGCCACAAAAATCCATCTTGGCTTCTCAATGAGGACACTCCTGATCTAGGTCACTGGGTTGAGGCTTGCTTGATCAAAGTCTTTAAGTCTGGTTGGATAAGCAAAAAATTCTGAGTGGATAGGATCGTACTTGGCTCTGTTGTTTCAGGGGAGTTGGGAAACATTTGGGAGACCGCATCCGCCTTCCCATTTTTGGAACCTGGCCAATATGTAAGATGGAAATTGAGACTGAAGAAGAACAGAGCCCATCGGGCTTGCCGGGATCTTAAACGTTTGGCTGTCCTGAGGTACTCCAGGTTCTTATGGTCTGTAAAAATCATAATGGGGTGAGCGGCACCCTCCAATAAGTACCTCCATTCTTCTAAGGCAGATTTAATGGCTAATAGTTCTCGATCTCTGACATCATAATTTCTCTCTGGTGGGCTCATTTTTCGAGAGAAGAAAGCTACAGGGTGAAGAAGAGCCTTAGGTCCCTGCCGTTTGGACAGGATAGCCCCTGTAGCTTCAGAAGCGTCCACTTTCAACACATAAGGCAGGGTTGGGTCTGGGTGCTGTAGGATTGCTGCAGAAGTGAACAGATTCTTTAATTCATTAAAGGCTGTCTGAGCTTCTGGGGACCAATGGAACCGGACCTTCTGGTGGGTCAATTGAGTGATGGGTGCAATGGTGGTGGAGAAATCCTTCACAAACCTCCTGTAAAAATTGGAGAACCCTATGAAGCGCTGAAACCTTTCTTGTCCGAGGGAGCTGGCCAATCTAGTATCGCTTTCACCTTTTTTGGGTCCATTGCAATTCCTTTTGTGGAGATGATGAGACCCAGAAATCGAATAGATGTTTTTTCAAAGTCACATTTGTCTGCCTTGACATATAGTCCATGTTTTCTCAGGGTAAAGAGCATGTATTTTACATGGGTTCGATGAAGCTTCAAAGAGGCAGAAAAGATGAGAATATCATCGAGGTATATGATTACAAAGTAATCAAAGAATTCCCGGAAAATGTTGTTCACTAGATGCTGAAGTGGCTGGGGCATTGCATAATCCGAACAGCATCACAAGGTATTCAAAGTGGCAGAACCACATCTGGAATGCTGTTTTCCACTCGTCTCCCTGGCGGATGCGGACAAGGTTGTAGGTGCCCCTCAGATTGGGTGGTTCAGAACCTTTGAAAGAGTTCAGGAACAAGAGGGAGTGGGCATCGATTTTTTACAGTGATTTTACTGATGTCTCTGTAGTCTACACATGGCCGCAATGTGCCATCCTTCTTCTCCACGAAGAATATAACCGCCCCAGCAAGAGAAGAAGAGGGTCGGATAAACCCCTTTTCAAGGTTCTCGTTAATATATAAACGTAAGGCCTCCAGCTCATTTTCAGATAGGGGGAAGATTTGTCTAAACGGGATCTCGGCCCCTGGGAGAAGTTCAATCGGACAGTCATAAGGCCTGTGAGGTGGGAGGACATCAGCCTTTTTCTTGTCAAAAATGTCTATGAACTCATGATAGGCTAAAGGAACATGCTGGAGGTTATCGAGAGCAGGTTGCATGGCCAGACAGCTAACAGGCTTACTGGAACTGGGAGTACAGCAATGTTGTAGGCAATATACTGAAGAAAAGGAGATTTTCTTCTTGGCCTAGTAGATTTGCGGGATATGTGCCTGCAGCCACGGAATTGCCAATATGATGGCAAACATGGGAGAGCAAAAAACGTCAAAACGGACAAATTCTTGATGGCCGGTATCTGTAGTAGTGAAGATGGGTATGGTTTCCTGGGTGACGAGTCCAGAACTGGGCAGGGAACCATCGGCCAAAAGAACTTCTAGTCTTTGTTTCTTTTAATAAAGGGGCACACCAAGTTTCTTAGCCAGAGTTAAGTCCATAAAAAAACTGCATGCCCCGGAAACGATGATTGCTTGTAGTCGGATCTCCCTTTCTGCCACTTGTAAGGAGACGGGGAGAACAAGGTAAGAATGGGAGGATCCAGAGACTTGGAGATATGTGGAACTTGGTGGGTGGACCTTACTGGGTCTTATGGGGCAGCTGCATAAAAAATTTCCAGCCCCTCCACGGTACAGGCAGAGATTGGCCTGCCGATGGCATTGTCTCTCATTAAGAGTAAGGGAGGAATGGACCCGGCCAACTTGCTTTGGTCCTCTTTTCAGGATTGCAGGGCAAACAGACGCGGGTGCAACAGCAGGTGGAATCTTGGGTGGCCTCTGGGTAGGCTGGAAGGTTTGAGCATATTCCGACTGCCGCTCCCTCAGGTGCCTGTCAAGCTAGATGGCTAGGTGGATAAGTTCATGAAGGGTGTCGGGAATAGAAACTCAGGCTAGTTCATTTTTAAGGATCTCAGACAGTCCTTGGCGGTACTGAAACCTGAGTGCCGCCTCATTCCAGCTTGTATCGGTGGACCATCTGCGGAATTCCACGGTATAATCTTTCACTGAGCGTTTTCCTTGCTGTAAGGTGACTAAGACAGATTTAGCGGAGGCCGTACGCTGGGGGTCATCATACAATAGAGTCATCAAAGCCTCAAAGAAAGTGTCCAAAGTATTCAAAGCTGAGTTCCAGCAGGTTATGAGCCCAGGCTTGGGGTTCCTCGGATAGTAGAGAAATGATAAATCCGACTTTCACAAACTCAGAAGAAAAAGTTCTAGGCTGGAGGGCCAGGTACAGTAGGCAAGCATTCTTGAAGGCCCTGAACATCTTCCGGTCACCGAAGAATCGTTCGGGTGTAGGTAACCGTGGTTCAGGAGGAAGCACCATCACTGTATGAGTTAGGTTAGCATATTCTTGAGGCAAGGAAGCTGGCACTGTGTTAGTGGAGGATGGACTGGAGTCCACCAAGGCTGAAGCAACAGGCAAATGCTGCAGCCGATATTCCAAGTGGAAGTAGCCCTCCTGGAGTTTCTGAATGGCTTGTGTAAGGGTGGTGACTTGTTGACATAACATCTTGAGCGGGGAAGCACCTCTGTCGGCCTTTGTCATGGCTGGTTTGTACTGTCATGTACCTGGTTGGAGGCCGAAATGCCAAGAGGGCTTCCCTTGCAGCTGAGTGCAGTACACCCCTGAAGTTGGGTACAGAGGGTGTAGCACCCAGAGAAGCAGAGAAGGTTGCCAGATGGATTCAGGAGAGAAGAGCTGGTGGATCCCTAATGGAACACTGGGTAGTACAGGAAACACGGCTGGGCTGAAGTTTCTAAGAATCCTTGGTAACACTTGAACAAAGAACAGTAGTGGAAGCCAGGCCAGGGGTCAAAAACAGTAGATCCGGCAGGTGGAAAATGCAGGTTGCAGAAACGGAGACGAGCCAAAGGTCTGGTATCAGGAAGCAGGCAGGAACAGATAACTGTAGCAAAGTCCATGATACAAGCCGGGATCAGGTATTGAAGAAGGTGACAAGTCGGTGAAGCAAGCCAGGGGGTCAAATCAGGAGAGCAGATCAGACAGGTCCGGAACAAGCTGGGTCACAACAGGAAATCCAAACAACAATTTTACAGAGGCTCAGGAACACAGGCAGGCTGAAGACAAACCAACAATTGCAGACATTCGCAGACTTCCTTATATAGGCCCATGTGACCTGCTGGTTAAGGTACTGGGTCCTAAAATCCTTCTCCTGCCAGAGATGCTGGGTCCTAAAGCCCTTCTCCTGCTGTTGGTTCTCTGACAACTGGCGGCTATTTACCTGACAGCTAGGCTAAAAAAAAAAATCACATATGTGCTATCCCCATACTCAGGAGTAGGGATGAGCTTCGTATTCGAATCGAACGCATGTTCAACTCGAACATTGCCTGTTCGGTCATTCGGAATTCCGAACAATGTGGGCCGTTCGCGGCAAATTCGAGTGGCGCGTCACGGCCCATAATTCACTGCGGCATCGCAGTGCATTGCTGGCTGATGAATGGCCAAGAAAATTAGTGTTCTTCTGATACTATTATTACAGTACTGCAGGCAGCTGCAGTATTTACAAGTTAGTGTAGTGTGTCCTCTGCACAGTGTGCACCTAAAGCTACCTGAAGAAAATGAGTGGTGTTCTTCTGATCCTATTAATACCACAGGCAGGCAGCTACAGTATTTACAGTTAGTGTAGTGCGTCCTCTGCACATTGTGCACATAAAGCTACCTGGAGACAATTGCTGTTGTTCTGTTCCTATTAATACCACAGGCAGGCAGCTACAGTATTTATAGTTAGTGTAGTGCGTCCTCTGCACAGTGTGCTCCTAAAGCTACCTGGAGACAATTGCTGTTGTTCTGCTCCTATTAATACCACAGGCAGGCAGCTACAGTATTTACAGTTAGTGCACTGTGTCCTCTGCAGTGTGCACCTAAAGCTACCTGAAGAAAATTAGTGGTGTTCTTCTGATCCTATTAATACTACAGGCAGGCAGCTACAGTATTTACAGTTAGTGCACTGTGTCCTCTGCACAGTGTGCACCTAAAGCTACCTGAAGAAAATTAGTGGTGTTCTTCTTATCCTATTAATACCACAGGCAGGCAGCTACAGCATTTACAGTTAGTGCACTGTGTCCTCTGCACAGCATGCACCTAAAGCTACCTGAAGAAAATTAGTGGTGTTCTTCTGATCCTATTAATACAATAGGCAGGCAGCTACAGTATTTACAGCTAGGGTAGTGCGTCCTCTGCACAGTGTGCACCTAAAGCTACCTGGAGACAATTGCTGTTGTTCTTCTCCTATTAATACCACAGGCAGGCAGCTACAGTATTTACAGTTAGTGCACTGTTTCCTCTGCACAGTGTGCACCTAAAGCTACCTGAAGAAAATTAGTGGTGTTCTTCTTATCCTATTAATACCACAGGCAGGCAGCTACAGCATTTACAGTTAGTGCACTGTGTCCTCTGCACAGCATGCACCTAAAGCTACCTTAAGAAAATTAGTGGTGTTCTTCTGATCCTATTAATACAATAGGCAGGCAGCTACAGTATTTACAGCTAGGGTAGTGCATCCTCTGCACAGTGTGCACCTAAAGCTACCTGGAAACAATTGCTGTTGTTCTTCTCCTTTTAATACCACAGGCAGGCAGCTACAGTATTTACAGTTAGTGCACTATTTCCTCTGCACAGTGTGCACCTAAAGCTACCTGAAGAAAATTAGTGGTGTTCTTTTGATCCTATTAATACCACAGGCAGGCAGCTACAGTATTTACAGTTAGTGCACTGTGTCCTCTGCACAGTGTGCACCTAAAGCTACCTGAAAAAAATTAGTGGTGTTCTTCTTAACCTATTAATACCACAGGCAGGCAGCTACAGCATTTACAGTTAGTGTAGTGCGTCCTCTGCACAGTGTGCACCTAAAGCTACCTGGAGTGGAGACAATTGCTGTTGTTCTGCTCCTATTAATACCACAGGCAGGCAGCTACAGTATTTACAGTTAGTGCACTGTGTCCTCTGCACAGTATGCACCTAAAGCTACCTGAAGAAAATTAGTGGTGTTCTTCTGATCCTATTAATACAATAGGCAGGCAGCTACAGTATTTACAGCTAGTGTAGTGCGTCCTTTGCACAGTGTGCACTTAAAGCTACCTGGAGACAATTGCTGTTGTTCTTCTCCTATTAATACCACAGGCAGGCAGCTACAGTATTTACAGTTAGTGTAGTGCGTCCTCTGCACAGTTTGCACCTAAAGCTACCTGGAGACAATTGCTGTTGTTCTGCTCCTATTAATACCACAGACGGGCAGCTACAGTATTTACAGTTAGTGCACTGTGTCCTCTGCACAGTGTGCACCTAAAGCTACCTGAAGAAAATTAGTGGTGTTCTTCTGATCCTATTACAGTCAGTGTAGTGCGTCCTCTGCACAGTGTGCTCCTAAAGCTACCTGGAGACAATTGCTGTTGTTCTGCTCCTATTAATACCACAGGCAGGCAGCTACAGTATTTACAGTTAGTGCACTGTGTCCTCTGCACAGTGTACACCTAAAGCTACCTGAAGAAAATTAGTGGTGTTTTTCTGATCCTATTAATACCACAGGCAGGCAGCTACAGTATTTACAGTTAGTGCACTGTGTCCTCTGCACAGTGTGCACCTAAAGCTACCTGAAGAAAATTAGTGGTGTTCTTCTGATCCTATTAATACCACAGGCAGGCAGCTACAGCATTTACAGTTAGTGTAGTGCGTCCTCTGCACAGTGTGCACCTAAAGCTACCTGAACAAAATGAGTGGTGTTCTTCTGATCCTATTAATACCACAGGCAGGCATCCCAGCTTTGTGCAGCTACATCTCACTGCAGGCCATTAGTATGTCTGGAAGGCCAACAAGGAGAGGCAGACAGTCACAAGCCAATAAAAGAGGGCAAGCAGGCTCTGTGTCCAGAGGCAACAGTGCTGGTCGTGGACATGGTGCATCCTCATCAGCACGTGGCCGTGGGACACGCTTGTCCTTTTTTTCGGCAGCTGGCCATGTTAAGCCGCAACATGCAGAAGACTTGGTAGAGTGGATGACCAAGCCGCCCTCATCCTCCTCATCCTCTCACCCAGGCTCAGGGTACTTTGTCTGGCAAAGCAGCTGCCAACGCGGCCTCTTCCCTCGGCTCAATGGCATCAGTCACTCCTTCCCTAGCCCCACCATGTCCTCCTGAGGAGTCCCCCGAACTGTTTGACCACAGTGTTGGGTACATGCTCGAGGAGGATGCCCAGTGTTTTGAAGGCTCCGATGATGGTACCCAGCTAGAGGAAGGCAATAAGGTGAGCTCAGAGAGAGGGGGTGCCCAAGAAGGACAGCAATCCGGCAGTCATGTTCCCCCAGCTGCAGCATACTGCCAGCTGTGCTCCAGTGATGAGGAGGGAGGGGATGATGAGGTCACTGACTCCACGTGGGTGCCTGATAGGAGAGAGGAGGAGGAGGAGGCACATCACCAATGAGGCAGGATGCCCTCCAGGGGCAAGCTTAAGGGCAGCACACCGACTGCATCACATCACAGAGCTCCGCATGTGCAGGGCGCTGCTGTCTCTGCGCGTTATTCCAAAAGTTCTTTGGTGTGGGCATTTTTTGAGCCGAGTGCATCAGATCCCACCGCTGCTATTTGCAACATATGACTCAAGCGTATCTCTCGTGGCCAAAACATCTCCTGCTTGGGCACCACATGCTTGACCAGACTTATGTTGACCTGCCATGCAGTTCGTTGGCAAGCGTACCTAAAAGACCCACACCAAAGGACAAAGCGGACCTCTCCTTGCTCCTCATTACCTGGGATCTCCAATCCTACTATACCTTCAGTCCTCTCTGAGACCTGCACTGAGAGGAATGAAGGTGTAGAATTAGGTGTGTCACAGCCAAGTACTTGGGGGCAATCTTCTATCGGTACACTGACGTCAGATTGTACCAGGCAAATTTCCCTGCCCTAGCTGCTGCACCCCGAAAGAAGTTCGCTCCCAGCCATCCACATGCCCAGCGGTTGAATGCTAGCTTGGCTAAATTGCTAGCACTTCAACTGCTGCCTTTTCAGTTGGTAGACTCTGCCCCTTCTGTGAGTTTGTGGAATGTGCAGTTCCTCAGTGGCAGGTTCCCAAATGCCACTTTTTCTCACGGAAGGCGATTCTGGCTCTCTACTGGCATGTGGAAGGCCTCGCTGGACAGGGCGGTCAGCGGTAAGGTGCATAATACCGCTGACTCATGGTCCAGCAGGCATGGACAGGGACATTACCTATCTTTCACCGCGCACTGGGTGACTCTTCTGGCAGCTGGGAAGGATGCAGGACAAGGTGCATTAGTGTTGGAGGTTGTTCTGCCACCACGTCTCCAAAATACTACTAGTGGTGATTCTGCCACACCTCTCTCCTCCACCCCCTCCTTTTCTTCTTCCTCCATGGCCTCTTCCTGTGCTGATTTGACTTCAGAACCAGCGGTGCTCCGTAGGCATTCAAGGGGCTACGCAAGCATGCAGGCCAAAAGATGCCATGCGGTGCTTGAGCTGGTGTGCTTGGGAGACAGGAGCCACACTGGGGCAGAGATTCTGTCAGCTCTGCAGGGGCAGGTTCAGAGGTGGTTGACGCCACGCCAGCTTAAGCCAGGTATGGTGGTTTGGACAATGGCACCACCCTCCTCCCCACCCTCTGACAGGGACAACTGACCCATGTGCCCTGTTTGGCTCATGTCCTTAACTTGGTGGTGCAGTGGTTCTTGGGCAGGTACCCGGGCTTACAGGATGTCCTGAGGCAGGCCAGGAAAGTCTGTGTGCATTTCCGCAGGTCATATAATGCCAGTGCTCGGCTGGCTGACCTCCAAATGGAATTTAACCTGCCCAAGAACCGCCTAATCTGTGACATGCCCACCAGGTGGAACTCAACGTTGGCCATGCTGCAGTGGCTGCACATGCAGCAGAGGGCCATCAATGAGTACCTGTGCGACTATGGCACAGGACAGGGTCAGGGGAGCTTGTTTTTTTTACCCCACACCAGTGGGCCATGATCAGGGATGCATGCACTGTCTTGTCACCATTTGAGGAGGCCACAAGGATGGTGAGCAGTGACAGTGCATGCATCAGTGACACTGTCCCCCTTGTCCACCTGTTGGAGCACACGCTGAGTGGAATAATGGACAGGGCACTTGAGGCAGAACAGAGGCAGGAAGAGGAGGACTTCCTTAGTTCTCAAGGCCCCCTTTATCCAAACAGTGTTCCTGCGTGCCCGCCGATCACACAGGAAGAGGACAAGGAGGAGGAGGAGGAGGAAGAGGAGGATTATGTCAGCATGGAGGTGGAGCCTGGCACTCAGCATCAGCAGCAATCTTTAAGGGATCATTTACAGTCCCAAGAAACTCATGGACTTGTACGTGGCTGGGAGGAGGTGGCTGCAGATCATGTCGTTCTTTTTTTTTTTAAACAAAATTTTTATTGAGCATATTGACATGTTACATCACATTCTTTAACCAATAGTTTGTTACACATCACATTAAAGATATCAAACCATCTCTACACACAAAACATATCCAGCTTCACTCCTTATAATTATTCCTGTCAATGGTAAAGATCCCTTTACTTCGATCAACCTGAGTGTTTTGCTCTTTTTTTTTTTTTTTTTTAATTAAATATATATATAATATTTTATTAAAGAAACACTCAAAGAGAAGAGCGTCGGAACAGTCGACATGAACCATAGAAACTTAGTTTCAACCAAAACCCCCCCCCCCAGATGGATTCCCTCCCCTCCCTTCCCTCCCCCCTTTATTATTAATCTGCTCATAATATAGTATGCATCCTTTCCTTCAACACTCTACTGTTTACCTTCATCATTGCCTACATTCTTTCATCTCTACTGCTCCCCTCCTCTTCTGCCAGTAAAGTATTTTTGGACTCAGTCTACCTATACCACACTTTCCTAAATTTTTTGGGGGCTCCTCTCGCCTCATATGTAATTTTATATAAAAGAATATCAGCATTTATTATTTTTATCCACATTCCCAAGGTGAGTTGTTCATCATGAATCCATCTTCGAGCGATCAGTTTTCTCACGCCAAAATAGAGAAGTCTGAGAAACAGTTTTGTATTTGTATTAATCTCTTCTTGATCAAAAATCCCCAACAGACACCTCATAGGAGAACATATGTTTGGAAGATCAAAGTGGTCAGATATGAACTCGGTCACCTGGGACCACAATGGTCTTATCTTAGGACACTCCCATACCATGTGAAGGAAAGTTCCCTCATCTCCCCCACATTTATGACACTCTGGATTGTCCCTTCTGTGCATTTTAAATAATCTGGTTGGAGTGTAGTACATTTGATGTAAGTATCAAAGCTGTATCATTCTATCCATGGAGGAAATCACCGATACAAGATATGTATCGAGCACCTCCTGCCACAATTCCTCAGTAAGTTCCGGAATAAAAGTCATCCATCTAATTCTGGTCCTAGCAGTCAGGTCAGGGCCTCCCAATCCAATCTCCTTGTAGTATCTAGATATACGCTTAGTCGGTTCCGGGTCAATCAGAACCCTTTCCAAGGCTGTGTTTTGTACCTTCACCTCCCCCCCCCCCGAACTGGGCTGTCGCTGCATGTTGCAGTTGAGTATATCTGAACTGCCAGGTCCTAGGTACACCAAACTGCTCCCTTAGTTGTGCAAAAGATGTTAGCTTACCATCCTGGTATATATGATGAAGATATTTTATCCCAAATTTGGCCCATCTATGCCCATCCTCTATTTTGCAGAACTCCTTTAGGGACTTATTGTACCAGAGAGGACAATTAGGTGATAACCATAAAGGATCATCCATTATTCTCTGCGCACATAGGTGAAACACCCTACCTGGTAGTGCCATAACAGACCCCACCCCTCTCCCTGGTATCTCCTTTCTAAACAGCATAAAGGGAGACTCGTTCCTCAATTCCCCCCACCCGAAGTCCATTCATGTGAGGAGTATCCCTTAGTTTTGCCGCTAGAGGCTCTATGGCCAAAGCAAAAAGAAGGGGAGATAGCGGGCACCCCTGTCTGGTCCCCCAGAGGACAGGGAAGGGCTCAGATATAATTCCATTTACCCTCACCCTGATCAATGGATCAGTGTATAACAGCTTCACCCAGGATATAAATATAGGTCCGAATCCCAATATCTCCAGGAGACCAAACAGATAGCCCCACTCCACCAAATCAAAGGCCTTCTTGGTGTCCAAGGAGGCCACCACTCTCTCCCCGGAGTTGTCATGTTCAGTCTGTAGGTTAATAAATAACCTTCTAACATTCATTTGTGCACAGCGCCCTTTTATAAAGCCCGTCTGATCCGGGTTAACTAGCTTCAGGATTACCGACTGTAGCCTCCCCGCCAACACTTTCGCTAGAATTTTGGTGTCGACATTCATCAACGAGATGGGTCTATAGGATTCACATTCTTTAGGATCTTTTCCCCCTTTATGTATTAAGACCACCAGGGCCTCTCTCATAGAGGGGGGAAGTCTCCCCTCCCGCCTTGCAGTCAAGAACACTCGAAGTAGTCGGGGCGCCATTCCACCACTAAAAGTAGTATACCATTCCGAGGGTATACCATCTAGGCCCGGAGATTTCCTAGGGGCAAAAGAAGCTATCGCCCCCTCAACCTCCTCCACAGTTATGTCAGCTTCTAGTTCATCACTATCCACATTTGTTAACCTAGGAAGATCAATATCATTCAGATAATTTTCTAGAGTGTTACCTCCGGTGGTATACATGACTTGTAAAGTTCTTTATAAAACTGGGTAAAGACCTGTAGTATATCCTCGGAATTATTCACCTCCACCCCATTTTGGTCATATATACTCATTATGTCATTATGCATATGGGTGTGTATTCTGGTCGTGCCAAATATGCTAACAGTCTGCTTTTTTTGTCCCCAAATTCAAAAATACGTCTACGCTGTGCAAGTCTGAGCTTGGTAGTCTGGTCAGTCAGTATTTCCTTGTATGCCCGCGTCTTATCCTGGAGAGTACGCAAGCCCTCCCTAGTCGGTCGCCTAACATATTCTGCCTCAGCTAGAGATACCTCACGTTCCCTGTCCAGTATTGAAGAGGCTAGTTGCTTCTTGAAGCCACTCACCTCCGCCATGAACACCCCTCGTAAAGTAGTTTTGAATGCCTCCCACTTCATGAGATCAGAACCAGCGTCCCTGTTTTCCTTCCAGAACAGCTGAATAGTCTCAGTACATTTAATTTTAACATATTCCTCCTGTAACCAACTAGCCTCCATCCTCCAGTGTCTGATTCCCTGTCTCTGTCCTACTACAATATCTACTAGTATAGGTGAATGGTCCGAGTGCACTCTAGGTAAGTACCTCGCCCCAGCCACCATTTGCAGTCCCTCCGGTTCAACCAACACAGTGTCTATCCTAGACAGTGTTTTATGTGTCTCAGAGTAACAAGAATATTCCCTAATCTCTGGGTGTCTCGCCCGCCATGCATCACAGAGGCCGTTAACTGACATCCACTTCGCTAGTGGTGTTGGCGTCTTTGGCGGTGCATCTAACTTGTCCATTGTTGCATCCACCACCGCGTTCAAGTCTCCCAAAATGAAAATCCTCCCCTCTGCTATCTCATAAGCCGCTTGAAGCATATCATTCAAATGAGACAAGGAGAAGGGAGGCGGGACATACAAATTCACAAAGGTCATGAATCTATTATGAACTTTTATCACTATGATAACATATCTACCCTTTATATCTGTTTTAATTGCATGGATATATATGGGTAGAGATTTAGCTACTAGTGTGGATACTCCCCTAGCATATGAAGAATAACTTGCATGGTAGGCCCCATTTGATTTGAGTTAGATAGATTAGGCAGAACAGTCAGTCAGTTAGCTTCACTTACAGTGTATTGTGTATATATATATATGCATCCCAGGTGTTGCATATATATATATATATATATACACTGTATTCAGTTTAGCTAGATCCGTTCCTGTTATCTTCTTACTGACAGGCAGGCTTGTCTTGTTACAGTATTTACAGCTACCTGAAGAAAATTGCTGTTGTTCTTTTGATCCTATTAGTACCACAGTCAGGCAGCTAGACTATTTACAGTCAGTGCAGTGCGTCCTGCTCACAGTGTTCAGCTAAAACTACAAGTTAGTGGGGTGCGTCCTGCTCACAGTGTTCAGCTAAACCACACAAGTTAGTGGGGTGCGTCCTGCTCACAGTGTTCAGCTAAACCTACAAGTTAGTGTGGTGCGTCCACCTCACAGTGTTCAGCTAAACCTACAAGTTAGTGCGGTGCATCCTGCTCACAGTGTTCAGCTAAAACTACAAGTTAGTGCTGTGCGTCCTGCTCACAGTGTTCAGCTAAACCTACAAGTTAGTGTAGTGAGACCTCTGCACAGTGTTTATCTAAAGCTACAAGTTAGTGCAGTGCGTCCTGCTCACAGTGTTCAGCTAGATCTGTTCCTGTTATCTTCTTACTGACAGGCAGGCTTGTCTTGTTACAGTATTTACAGCTACCTGAAGAAAATTGCTGGTGTTCTTTTGATCCTATTAGTACCACAGTCAGCAAGCTAGACTATTTACAGTTAGTGCAGTGCGTCCTGCTCACAGTGTTCAGCTAAAACTACAAGTTAGTGTGGTGCGTCCACCTCACAGTGTTCAGCTAAACCTAGAAGTTAGTGCGGTGCGTCCTGCTCACAGTGTTCAGCTAAACCTACAAGTTAGTGTAGTGAGACCTCTGCACAGTGTTCATCTAAAGCTACAAGTTAGTGCAGTGCATCCTGCTCACAGTGTTCAGCTAAAACTACAAGTTAGTGCTGTGCGTCCTGCTCACAGTGTTCAGCTAAACCTACAAGTTAGTGTAGTGAGACCTCTGCACAGTGTTCATCTAAAGCTACAAGTTAGTGCAGTGCGTCCTGCTCACAGTGTTCAGCTAGATCCGTTCCTGTTATCTTCTTACTGACAGGCAGGCTTGTCTTGTTACAGTATTTACAGCTACCTGAAGAAAATTGCTGGTGTTCTTTTGATCCTATTAGTACCACAGTCAGGCAGCTAGACTATTTACAGTTAGTGCAGTGCGTCCTGCTCACAGTGTTCAGCTAAAACTACAAGTTAGTGGGGTGCGTCCACCTCACAGTGTTCAGCTAAACCTACAAGTTAGTGCGGTGCGTCCTGCTCACAGTATTCAGTTAAAACTACAAGTTAGTGCTGTGCATCCTGCTCACAGTGTTCAGCTAAAACTACAAGTTAGTGTGGTGCATCCACCTCACAGTGTTCAGCTAAAACTACAAGTTAGTGCGGTGCGTCCACCTCACAGTGTTCAGCTAAACCTACAAGTTAGTGCGGTGCGTCCTGCTCACAGTGTTCAGCTAAAACTACAAGTTAGTGTGGTGCGTCCTCCTCACAGTGTCCAGCTAAATCTACAAGTTATTTTTTTGCGAGCTCTGCACAGTGTTCAGCTAAAGCTACCTGTAGAAGGTTGGTGGTGTTTTCCTGATCCTATCACTACCGCAGGCAGCTAAAAAAGCTACAAGTTATTTTTTTGCGAGCTCTGCACAGTGTTCAGCTAAAGCTACCTGTAGAAGGTTGGTGGTGTTCTCATACTACAGGCAGGCAGTTGATTTTGCTAGCTGAAGTATCAGTACATATATATATATATATCCCAGCTCAGTGCAGCTACAGGCCATTAGTATGTCTGGAAGGCTAAGAAGGAGAGGCAGACAGTCACAAGCCAATAAGAGAGGGCAAGCAGGCTCTGTGTCTAGTGCTGGTCATGGAGACGGTGCATCCTCATCAGCACGTGGCCGTGGGACACGCTTGGCCTTTTTTTCAGCAGCTGGCCGTGTTGAGCCGCAACATGCGGAAGACTTGGTCGAGTGGATGACCAAGCCGTCCTCATCCTACTCATCCTCTCTCACCCATGCCCAGGGTACTTTGTCTGGCAAAGCAGCAGCCTCTTCCCTTGGCTCAATGTCATCAGTGACTCCTTCCCTAGCCCCACCATGTCCTCCTGAGGAGTCCCTCGAACTGTTTGACCACAGTGTTGGGTACATGCTCCAGGAGGATGCCCAGCGTTTGGAAGGCTCTGATGATGATACTGAGCTCGATGAAGGCAGTAACATGAGCACGGACAGAGGGGGTGCCCAAGAAGGACAGCAATCTGGCAGTCATGCTCCCCCTGCTGCAGAATACTGCCAGGTTTGCTCCAGTGATGAGGAGGGAGGGGATGATGAGGTCACTGACTCAACGTGGGTGCCTGATAGGAGAGAGGAGGAGGAGGAGGAGGAGGCGGTACATCACCAACGAGGCAGGATGCCCTCCAGGGGCCAGCCTAAGGGCAGCACCTTGACTGCATCACACCCCAAAGCTCCACATGTGCAGGGCGCTGCAGTCTCTGCGCGTTATTCAAAAAGTTCTTTGGTGTGGGCCTTTTTTGAGACGAGTGCATCAGATCGCACCGCTGCTATTTGCAACATATGTCTCAAGCGTATCTCGCGTGGCCAAAACATCTCCCGCTTGGGTACCACATGCTTTACCAGACATATGTTGACCTGCCATGCAGTTCGTTGGCAAGCGTATCTAAAAGACCCACACCAAAGAACAAAGAGGACCTCTCCTTGCTCCTCATCAGCTGATATCTCCAACCCCACTATACCTTCAGTCCTATCTGAGACCTGCACTGAGAGGAATGAAGGTGTAGAATTAGGTGTGTCACAGCCAAGTACTTGTGGGCAATCTGCTTTTGGTACACCGATGTCAGATTGTGCCCCACCTGTAGCACCACCGAAAGAAGTTTGCTCCCAGCCATCCACATGCCCAGCGGTTGAATGCTAGCTTGGCAAAATTGCTAGCACTTCAACTGCTGCCTTTTCAGTTGGTAGACTCTGCCCCTTTCCGTGAGTTTGTGGAATGTGCGGTTCCTCAGTGGCAGGTACCCAAACGCCACTTTTTTTCACGGAAGGCGATTCCGGCTCTCTACCGGCATGTGGAAGGCAATGTCCATGCCTCGCTGGACAGGGCGGTCAGCGGTAAGGTGCATATTACCGCTGACTCATGGTCCAGCAGGCATGGACAGGGACGTTACCTAAGTTTCACGGCGCATTGGGTGACTCTGCTGGCAGCTGAGAAGGATGCAGGACAAGGTGCAGTAGTGTTGGAGGTTGTTCCACCACCACGCCTCCAAAATGCTAATGATTGTGACACACCTCTCTCCTCCACCCCCTCCTCTTCTTCTTCCTCCATGGCCTCTTCCTGTGCTTTGTCCTCGGAACCAGCAGTGCTCTGTAGCCGTTCAAGGGGCTACACAAGTATGCAGGCCAAAAGATGCCATGCGGTGCTTGAGCTGGTGTGCTTGGGGGACAGGAGCCACACTGGGGCAGAGGTTCTGTCAGCTCTGCAGGGGCAGGTTCAGAGGTGGTTGACGCCACGCCAACTTAAGGCAGGAATGGTGGTTTGCGACAATGGCACCAACCTCCTCTCTGCCCTCCGACAGGGACAAATGACCCATGTGCCCTGTTTGGCTCACGTCCTTAACTTGGTGGTGCAGCGGTTCTTGGGCAGGTACCTGGGCTTACAGGATGTCCTGAGGCAGGCCAGGAAAGTCTGTGTGCATTTCCGCCGGTCATATAATGCCAGTGCTCGGCTGATGGACCTCCAAAAGGAGTTTAACCTGCCCAAGAACCGCCTAATCTGTGATATGCCCACCAGGTGGAACTCAACGTTGGCCATGCTGCAGCGGCTGCACATGCAGCAGAGGGCCATCAATGAGTACCTGTGCGACTATGGCACCAGGACAGGGTCAGGGGAGCTTGGTTTTTTTCCCCACGCCAGTGGGCCATGATCAGGGATGCATGCACTGTCCTGTCACCATTTGAGGAGGCCACGAGGATGGTGAGCAGTGACAGTGCATGCATCAGTGACACTGTCCCCCTTGTCCACCTGTTGAAGCACACGCTGCGTGAATAATGGACAGGGCACTTGAGGCAGAACAGAGGCAGGAAGAGGAGGACTTCCTTAGCTCTCAAGGCCCCCTTTATCCAGACAGTGTTCCTGCGTGCCCGTGGATCACACAGGAAGAGGAGGAGGAAGAGGAGGAAAATTGTGTCAGTATGGAGGTGGAGCCTGGCACTCAGCATCAGCAGCAGTCTTTAAGGGATCAGTCCCAAGAAACACATGGACTTGTACGTGGCTGGGAGGAGGTGGCTGCGGACCATGTTGTCCTTAGTGACCCAGAGGACTCCGGACCGAATGCCTCAGCAAACCTACGCTGCATGGCCTCCCTGATCCTGCAAAGCCTGCGTAAGGATCCTTGTATTCGTGGTATCAAGGAGAAGGACCAATACTGGCTGGCAACCCTCCTTGATCCACATTACAAGGGTAAGGTTGCGGACCTTATCTTGCCGTCGCAGAGGGAGCAAAGGATGAAACATCTTCGGGAGGCCTTGCAGAAAGGTCTGTGCAACACGTTCCCAGAGACTGGGAGGTTACAAACTCCTGTTTCTGGACAACGTGTTGCTGAGGCTTCGGTCAGTCAAACAAGGAGCGGTAGAGAAGGTGGCCGTCTGACCGATGCGTTCAGACAATTTTTTGGTCCGCAGCCCCAAGGTATGATCGGTTCCAGCAACCATCGCCAGCGTCTGTTTTACATGGTGCAGGAATACCTAGGGGCAAGATCTGACTTGGACACCTTTCCCACCGAAAATCCTCTGGGTTACTGGGTCTTGAGGATGGATCACTGGCCAGAGCTTGCACAGTATGCAATTGAGCTACTGGCCTGTCCTGCATCCAGCGTTCTTTCGGAATGCACATTCAGTGCTGCTGGAGGCTTTGTAAGCGATCACAGGGTGCGTCTGTCCACCGACTCGGTCGATCGACTGACCTTCATAAAAATGAATCAGTCTTGGATCACCATCAGCTACCAAGCACCTGATGCTGATGTAACCGAATAAATTTTTTTGAAATCTCAGATCCCTTCAAAGACTGCCTATGCTGATGCTGAGTGACTATCCCTGAGTAATTATCCTCTTCCTCCTCAATCATCACGCTGATAGCTTGTAAGAACATTTTTGGTTCTGGGTGCCACCACCAGTGCCTAAGGCCCAATTTTTCAGCCCCTGTTTAACAGGGGCGTGTAATTACAATTTTTGATGCAATAATTTGCAGCAGGGCTCGTTTCCGTGTTACAACTAGAGTATCTGTGAGGGGTTGTAGTGTTGTGGCACCAGCACCAGTGCCTAAGGCCCAATTTTTCAGCCCCTGTTTAACAGGGGCGTGTAATTACAATTTTTGATGCAATACTTTGCAGCAGGGCTCATTTCTGCATTCCAACTAGAGTATCTGTGAGAGGTTGCAGTGTTGTGGCACCAGCACCAGTGCCTAAGGCCCAATTTTTCAGCCCCTGTTTAACAGGGGCATGTTATTACAATTCTTGATGCAATACTTTGAAGCAGGGCTCATTTCTGCGTTCCAACTAGAGTATCTGTGAGGGGTTGCAGTGTTGTGGCACCAGTACCAGTGCCTAAGGCCTAATTTTTCAGCCCCTTTTCAACAGGGGCATGTAATTACAATTCTTGATCTAATATTTCACAGCAGGGCCCATTTCTGCACCCACCAAGAGCGAGTGAGGACTTACAGTGTTGTGGCACCAGCACCACCACCACCAAAGGCCCAATTTTTCTGCCCTTGTTCAACAGGGGCATGTAATTACAATTCTTGATCTAATATTTCACAGCAGGGCCCATTTCTGCACCCACCAAGAGCGAGTGAGGACTTACAGTGTTGTGGCACCACCACCACCAAAGGTCCAATTTTTCTGCCCTTGTTCAACAGGGGCATGTAATTACAATTCTTGATCTAATATTTCACAGCAGGGCCCATTTCTGCACCCACCAAGAGTGAGTGAGGACTTACAGTGTTGTGGCACCACCACCACCACCACCAAAGGCCCAATTTTTCTGCCCTTGTTCAACAGGGGCATGTAATTACAATTCTTGATCTAATATTTCAGAGCAGGGCCCTGTGAGGGCTTACAGTGTTGTGGCCACAACAACACCTAAAGCCCAAATTTCTGCTGAGTATATAAGGCAGGCCCCTACTTTCAAACATCTAACTTACAAATGACTCCTACTTGCAATCGGAAGGAGACAACAGGATGTGAGATGAAATCTACCCCTAGGAAGGGAAATTCTCTCCTGTAAGAGTTAATATGGGAAAAACATTTCTCCTTTCCACTGATGCTTTCCAATCCTTGTTCCACAAAAAAACCCCAAATTTTCAAAAAACATTTGTCATTGGGACAAAAAGTGAGGTGAAATCTTCTGAAGAGGAGGAAAGACAGCAAAACAAATGTCACAGGGGTGATAACCCTTCCCTATGTTTTCCAAAAAGCTTAAAAAAGATTTTTTGGCTGGAGCTAAACACGTTAAAAATGTACCCGTTAAAAATTACAAAGAGATTCTACTTAACAACAAACCTACAGTCCCTGTCTTGTTTGCACCGCCTGTATACTGCTGTTCAGAGTATATAGGGCCTGGTGGCCCCACACCTTTCCTTATTTTAATTTGGGCGCGGGGTTCCCCTTAATATCCATACAAGACCCAAAGGGCCTGGTAATGGACTGGGGGGTACTCATGCCGTTTGTCTCAATGATTTTATCCATATTGCCAGGACCCGACATTACATTAAACCCGCAAGCAGTTTTAAATTAGATTTTTTCCTTTAAAAATGACATTTTGTGCAGGGACTGTTCTAAACATGGGAAAAATGCGCCACTTTACAGGCATACTATAGACACACCCCAGGTACGATATTTAAAGGAATATTTCACTTTTTTTTTTTTTACTTTAAGCATCATTAAAATCACTGCTCCCGAAAAAACGGCCGTTTTTAAAAGTTTTTTTTGCATTGATACATGTCCCCTGGGGTAGGACCCGGGTCCCCAAACCCTTTTTAGGACAATACCATGCAAATTAGCCTTTAAAATGAGCACTTTTGATTTCGAACGTTCGAGTCCCATAGACGTCAATGGGGTTCTAACGTTCGTGCGAATTTTTGGTCCGTTCGCAGGTTCTGGTGCGAACCGAACCAGGGGGTGTTCGGCTTATCCCTAGCAGCAACATATAAGGCAAACAACAAATATTTGAAATGAGCTTGAAATCATGAGCATACATAAAGCATAATGACAATTATCCCAGTTACTCCCATCCTCCTCCCCCCTTGTTCCCCTCCCCCCACCCCGTATCCGCCCCCAACTCGCAAGGCACTTCATTCCCAAAACCTTTAACCCAAAATAGGTTATAACGGATGTGCGACTTCAAAAAGTCACACAGGCTCCAGCACTGCGAGGAGTAAGTTCAAGTTTGAGAAGAAAAAAAAAAAACACAAGAAAAAAACCTATAACAAAAAATATGTGTTCAGAGAGAAGAGGAAAAACTCCTGTTCCACTCCTCAAGTTTCAAGTAGAGAAAAAAAAAACCTTTGTTTCCGAAAGGAGAAAAAACCTGCAGATTCCTTCAGTGTTAAATGTACAATTGAGCATTTGAAAGCAGAAAGCATAATCCCTCTGTAGCTCACTGGACTGCCAGGTGCATAAGGCAACATCATATGTCACTAGTCAGTTTATCCTGGAATTATGTAGAATGGGCCAGGGGGAAAAGGGGTGGTAAAAGAGCAGCTCAGCATCCGCCAAATTTCCTCCCCTGACATCCTTCATCCCCCAAAATTCCCTCCATCTATATGTATGGTTTTAATATGGTCTTGGAGAACCCCCTCCTCTCGGGCGTCCCCTCGCATCCAGCCAGTCAGAAGCCTCCGTGGGGGTGGTAAAAAAATGTGTCTTGCCATTATCCACAATGCGTAGTTTTGCTGGGTATAGCATACTGTATATCAGGTTCAGTTCTCTAAGCCGTTTCTTTATCTGATAGAAGGAAGCCCTCTGTTTTTGCGTGGTGGTAGAGAAATCAGGATAGATGGATATCCGATAATTATGACACTTCAGCTCAGGGCCTGTCCTGGCTGCTTTCAGGATATTTGCTCTGTCTCTAAAGTGCAAAATCTTTGCTATCATGGGTCTGGGGATTGCTCCCTTTGGCGGGGGTTTACCTGGTACTCGATGTGCCCTCTCTATGGCAAACATAGCAGTGAAAGTTCCAGGGGCCATATTCTCTTTCAGCCATTCCTCCAAGAATTCTTCAGGATAGCTACCTTCCACTCCTTCAGGGAACCCCACCAGCCTTATGTTATTTTGTCTCATGTGGTCCTCCATGTCGGCCATTTTAAGAGTGTGCTCAGAGAGGGTCTTTTTAATGACTTGGTTATCAGTGCTCATAGGTCTAACAGTGTCCTCCAAAGCAGCAATGCAATGATCAGTAGCCTGGGCCTTTTCTCTAAGCTTCTGCATAGCGTGCTTCATAAAGGAGAATTCCATTTGCAGTTCCCCAAAATGATCTAGCAGCTTAGTTTGACACCCCTGTATGGCAGCCATTATTTGCTTAAGGGATGGCTCTTCTTCCTCCTCCAAGGCCCTGTCTGCACCATGTATGAGCACATCTCCCCTGTCCAGTGACCCTCTGCGTATAGTGCGGTCTCTCTGCACTCTGGGACTCACCCGACCAGAGGGAGCAGGCATCGAGCTTTCTGTGTCCTCATGCCATTCCTCATCCTCCTCTCTCCCCGGTCCCACAGCGCCATCTTGAGAGCCCCAGGCATAACGGGCCAGTCTCTCTCCCAGTGTTTTTGGCCATGGAGGCCCGTACTTTACCATCCCCTGAGGCTCTCCGGAGGGTCCTCCACTCATGCCCCAGCAGTCCAGGGCAAAACGCTGGCTTTTGCTCACAGGATTAGGTCAGGATCTAGAATCTGCAGGGAGAGCTCCTCTCCAGACATCCTCACATGCTGCGCGCCGACTCCGCCCCCGATCATGTCGTCCTTAGTGACCCAGAGGACTCCGGACCGAATGCCTCAGCAAACCTACGCTGCATGGCCTCCCTGATCCTGCAAAGCCTGCGGAAGGATTCTCGTATTCGTGGTATCAAGGAGAGGGATCAATACTGGCTGGCAACCTTCCTTGATCCACATAAAAAGGGTGAGGTTGGGGACCTTATCTTGCCATCGTAGAGGGAGCAGAGGATGAAACATCTTCAGGAGGCCTTGCAGAAAGGTCTGTGCAATGCATTCCCAGAGACTGAAATGTTACAAACTCCTGTTCCTGGACAACGTGTTGATGAGGCTTCGGTAAGTCAAAGAAGGAGCCTTGGAGAACGTGGCCGTCTGACCGATGCGTTCAGACAATTTTTTAGTCTGCAGCCCCAAGGTATGATTGGTTCCAGCAACCATCGCCAGCATCTGTTTTACATGGTGCAGGAATACCTAGGGGCAAGATCTGACTTGGACACCTTTCCCACCGAAAATCCTCTGGGTTACTGGGTCTTGAGGATGGATCACTGGCCAGAGCTTGCACAGTATGCAATTGAGCTACTGGCCTGTCCTGCATCCAGCGTTCTTTTGGAATGCACATTCAGTGCTGCTGGAGGTTTTGGAACCGATCACAGGGTGCGCCTGTCCACCGACTCGGTCGATCGACTGACCTTCATAAAAATGAATCAGTCTTGGATCACCACCAGCTACCAAGCACCTGATGCTGATGTAACCGAATAATTTTTGTCACCAGTGGCTAAGGCCCAATTTTTCAGCCCCTGTTTAACAGGGGCATGTAATTACAATTTTTAAAGCAATATTTTGCAAGGAGGGTTCGTTGCTGCACTCAGCTAGGGTATTTGTGAGGGGTTGCAGTGTTGTGGCACCAGCACCAGTGCCTAAGGCCCAATTTTTCAGCCCCTGTTTAACAGGGGCATGTAATTACAATTTTTGATGCAATACTTTGCAGCAGGGCTTGTTCCTGCGCTTCAACTAGAATATCTGTGAGGGGTTGCAGTGTTGTGGCACCAGCACCCGTGCCTAAGGCCCAATTTTTCAGCCCCTGTTTAACAGGGGCGTGTAATTACAATTTTTGGTGCAATACTTTGCAGTAGGGCTCGTTCCTGCACTCCAACTAGAGTATCTGTGAGGGGTTGCAGTGTTGTGGCACCAGCACCAGTGCCTCTTCCTCCTCAATGATCATGCTGATAGCTAGTAAGAATATTTTTGTTTCTGGCCGCCGCCACCAGTGGCTAAGGCCCAATTTTTCAGCCCCTGTTCAACAGGGGCGTGTAATTACAATTTTTGATGCAATACTTTGCAGCAGGGCTCGTTCCTGTGCTCCAACTAGAATATCTGTTAGGGGTTGCAGTGTTGTGGCACCAGCACTAGTGCCTCTTCCTCCTCAATGATCATGCTGATAGCTTGTAAGAATATTTTTGGTTCTGGGCACCGCCACCAGTGGCTAAGGCCCAATTTTTCAGCCCCTGTTTAACAGGGGTGTGCAATTACAAATTTTTATGCAATATTTTACAGGAGGACTCATTCCTAGAGTATCTGTGAGGGGTTGCAGTGTTGTGGCACCAGTGCCTAAGGCCCAATTTTTCTGCCCCTGTTCAACAGGTGCATGTAATTACAATTCTTGATCTAATATTTCACAGCAGGGCACGTTCCAGCTCCCACCAAGAGTAACTGTGAGGACTTACAGTGTTGTGGCAACACCACCACCACCACCAAAGGCCCAATTTTTCTGCCCCTGTTCAACAGGTGCATATAATTACAATTCTTGATCTAATATTTCACAGCAGGGCTCGTTCCTGCGCCCACCAAGAGTAACTGTGAGGACTTACAGTGTTGTGGCACCAGCACCACCACCACCACCACCAAAGGCCCAATTTTTCTGACCCTGTTCAACAGGGGCATGTAATTACAATTCTTCATCTAATATTTCACAGCAGAGCCCGTTCCTGCACTCACCAAGAGTAACTGTGAGGGCTTACAATGTTGTGGAAACACCAACACCTAAGGCCGCAATTTCTGCAGAGTATATAGGGCAGGCCCCTACTTTCAAACATCCAACTTACAAATGATTCCTACTTGCAAACGGAAGGAGACAACAGGAAGTGAGATGAAATCTACCCCTAGGAAGGGAAATTCTCTCCTGTAAGAGTTAATATGGGAAAAATGTGTCTCCTCTCCACTGATGCTTTATCACCAGTCCTTGTTTTACTAAAAACCCCAAATTGTCAAAAAACATTTGTTATTGGGACAGAAAGTGAGGTAAAATCTTCTGAAGATGTGCACAGATGGCAAAACAAATGTCACAGGGGTGATAACGCCTCCCTATGTTTTCCAAAAAGCTTAAAAATAGATTTTTTGGCTGGAGCTACACTTTAAAAATGTACCAGTTCAAAATTACAAACAGATTATACTTAACAACAAACCTACAGTCCCTGTCTTGTTTGCACCACCTGTATACTGCTGTTCAGAGGGCCTGGGGCCCCACGCCTTTCCTTTTTTTAATTTGGGTGTGGGTTTCCCCTTAATATCCATACAGGACCCAAAGGGCCTGGTAAGGGACTGGGGGGGTACCCATGCCGTTTGTCTCACGGATTTTCATCCATATTACCGGGACCGGACATAACATTAAAGCCGTAAGCAGTTTTAAATGACTTTTACTACTTTAAAAATGTCATTTTGTGCAGGGACTGTTCTAAGCACGGGAAACATGCGCCACTTTACAGGCATACTATAGACACACCCCAGGTGCGATATTTAAAGGAATATTTCACTTTTTTTCACTTTAAGCATCATTAAAATCACTGCTCCTGAAAAAACGGCCTTTTTAAAAGTTTTTTTTGCATTGATACATGTCCCCTGGGGCAGGACCCGGGTCCCCAAACCCTTTTTAGGACAATACCATGCAATTAGCCTTTAAAATAAGCACTTTTGATTTCGAACGTTCGAGTCCCATAGACTTCAATGGGGTTCTAACGTTCATGCAAATTTTCTTCAGAGAGGATAAGTTGAGTGCTCGCAACTTTTCTTTATAACTAATATCCTCCAGTAGGGCTGAGCTTCGAGTTTGAGTCAAACTCATGTTCAACTCGAACATCAGCTGTTCGCCAGTTTGCCGAACAGCGAACAATTTGGGGTGTTTGCGGCAAATTCAAAAGCCGCAGAACACCCTTTAAAAGTCTATGGGAGAAATCAAAAGTGCTAATTTAAAAGGCTTACAGAGGGGACAGAAAGTATTCAGACCCCTTTAAATTTTTCACTCTTTGTTATATTGCAGCCATTTGCTAAAATCATTTAAGTTCATTTTTTTAACTCATTAATGTACACACAGCACCCCATATTGACAGAAAAACACAGAATTGTTGACATTTTTGCAGATTTATTAAAAAAGAAAAACTGAAATATCACATGGTCATAAGTATTCAGACCCTTTGCTGTGACACTCATATATTTAACTCAGGTGCTGTCCATTTCTTCTGATCATCCTTGAGATGGTTCTACACCTTCATTGGAGTCCAGCTGTGTTTGATTATACTGATTGGACTTGATTAGGAAAGCCACACACCTGTCTATATACGACCTTACAGCTCACAGTGCATGTCAGAGCAAATGAGAATCATGAGGTCAAAGAAACTGCCTGAAGAGCTCAGAGACAGAAATGTGGCAAGGCACAGATCTGGCCAAGGTTACAAAAAAATTTCTGCCACACTTAAGGTTCCTAAGAGCACAGTGGCCTCCATAATCCTTAAATGGAAGATGATTGGGACGACCAAAACCCTTCCTAGAGCTGGCTATCCGGCCAAACTGAGCTATGGGGGAGAAGAGCCTTGGTGAGAGAGGTAAAGAAGAACCCAAAGATCACTGTGGCTGAGCTCCAGAGATGCAGTCAGGAATGGGAGAAAGTTGTAGAAAGTCAACCATCACTGCAGCCCTCCACCAGTTGGGGCTTTATGGCAGAGTGGCCCGAAGGAAGCCTCTCCTCAGTGCAAGACACATGAAAGCCCACATGGAGTTTGCTTAAAAACACCTGAAGGAACTCAAGATGTTGAGAAATAAGATTCTTTGGTCTGATGAGAGCAAGATAGAACTTTTTGGCCTTAATTCTAAGCTCTATGTGTGGAGAAAACCAGGCACTGCTCATCACCTGTCCAATACAGTCCCAACAGTGAAGCATTGTGGTGGCAACATCGTGCTGCGGGGGTGTTTTTCAGCTGCAGGGACAGGACGACTGGTTGCAATTGAGGGAAAGATGAATGCAACCAAGTACAGGGATATTGTGGATGAAAACCTTCTCCAGAGTGCTCAGCACCTCAGACTGGGCCGAAGGTTTACCTTCCAACAAGACAATGACCCTAAGCACTCAGCTAAAATAACAAAGGAGTGACTTCACAACACTTCCATGACTGTTCTTGAATGGCCCAGCGAGAGCCCTGACTTAAACCCAATTGAGCATCTCTGGAGAGACCTAAAAATGGCTTTCCGCCAACGTTTACCATCCAACCTGACAGAACTGGAGAAGATCTGCAAGGAGGAATGGCAGAGGATCCCCAAATCCAGGTATGAAAATCTTGTTGCATCTTTCCCAAAAAGACTCATGGCTGTATTAGATCAAAAGGGTGCTTCTACTAAATACAGAGCAAAGGGTCTGAATACATAGGGCCATGTGATATTTCAGTTTTTCTTTTTTAATAAATCTGCAAAAATGTCAATAATTCTGTGTTTTTCTGTCAATACGGGGTGCTGGGTGTACATTAAAAAAAATTAACTTAAATGATTTCAGCAAATGGCTGCAATATAACAAATAATTAAAAATTAAAGGGGGTCTGAATACTTTCCGTCCCCACTGTATATGCATGGTATTGTCATAAAAAGTGTTTGGGGACCTGGGTCCTGCCCCAGGGGACATGGATCAATGCAAAAAAAAGTTTTAAAACAGGTTACGTAACAGATGACCCCACGCCCCTCTGACATCATGGGGAATGCCATGAAGTCCCTGTCAAGTCTCCGTGCCTCAGAGGTTGTGGGGTCATCGGGTGGCCATGCCCTCCATTATTTAAGAAGTGTCAGAAGACGAGAAGCATCACACAGCAGGAGCCTCCCATCATGGATGTGAAACGGCCCGAGAACAAAGAAGGGAAGAAGACGCCGTGGAGGAAGATGCCGGACGAGAACACCGGAGCAAGAAGCAGAGGATCGGAGGAAGAACCAGAGGAAGAAGAAGATGGAGGAAGAAACCGAAGGAATAGAGAAGAAAGAAGACAGAAGAAAGAAGATGGAAAGAAGAAGACTTTAAATAAAGGAATTGTCGAAAACTGTCTCTTGTCATTTTTAACATTTTTTACACTTTTTTTGTGGAATGGTAGGGGTACCCCCTTACCATTTCACACAGGGGGAGCTGGGATCGGGGTGTCCCCTTGTTAAAGGGGGCTTCCAGATTCCGCAGACCCTCACAACCACCAGGCAAGGGTTGTGGGGATGAGGCCCTTGTCCCCATCAACATGGGGACAAAGTGCTTTGGGAGAACCCCAAAGCACCCTCCCAATGTTGAGGGCATGTGTCCTGGTACGGTTCAGGAGGGGGGTGCTCTCTCGTTCCCCCCTCTTTTCCTGTGGCCTGCCAGGTTGCATGCTCGGATAAGGGTCTGGTATGGATTATTGGGGGGACGCCACACCATTTTTTTTCAATTTTGGTGCAGGGTTCCCCTTAAAATCCATATCAGACCTGAAGGGTCTGGTATGGATTTTGAGGGGACCCCCACGCCATTTTTAAAAAAAATTTTGGCACTGGGTTCCCCTGTGGGAAAATCCCATGCCGTTTCTATCAATAAACTTTTATGTGTATTGTCGGACCGACAATTCATTAACAGCCGCGAGTAGTTTTAAATGACTTTTTTTCCTTTGAAATGTCATTTTGCTGTCAGACTGTTCTAAACACAGGAAATATGCGCCCCTTTACAGGCATACTATAGACACCCCTCAGGTATGAAATGAAACTTTTATTGTTTCACTTTAAGCATTATTAAAATCACTGCTCCCGAAAAAACAATCATTTTTAAAACTTTTTTTGCATTGATCCATGTCCCCTGGGGCAGGACCCAGGTCCCCAAACACTTTTTATGGCAATAACTTGCATATAAGCCTTTAAAATTAGCACTTTTGATTATTCATGTTCGGGTCCCATAGACTTTAACGGTGTTCGCGTGTTCGAACAAATTTTTTGCCTGTTCGCATGCTCTGGTGCGAACCAAACAGGGGGGTGTTCGGCTCATCTCTGTCCTCCAGACCCTTTATTAGCTTTGTTTCCCTTCTTTGTACTCGCTCCTATTCCAGTACATCTTTCCTGAGGACTGGTGCCCAGAACTGGACAGCATACTCCAGGTGAGGCCAGACCAAAATCTTGTAGAGTGGGAGAATTATCGCTTTATCCCTGGAGTTAATCCCCTTTTTAATACATGTCATACTGTGTGTTTTAGGAATATCTTATTAATTCCAAAAATGTGTGGCAATAAATGAACTCTTCAAAAGACTCAACATGCCCCTTAAAATACTTTTGGATGCTTGCTTTCTAAAATGTTTTCATTTTATGGCTATTTATACTGTCCTGGTGCACCAGGGCCTCTAAAATGTAATAGGTAGTCAGGAAATTAGATGTGTAATTTATCCCCCTTGCAAGCCTGAAGATACTTTTTGGATCTTGGGTCTCTTCATGCAGCTAGGCTTCTAAAAATTATCACACGTGTGTAATCCTCATACTCAGGAAGAATAGCATAATGTGTTTTGGGTGTAATTCTAAGTATGCCCATGCTGTCTTCTTTCCAAAAGCTTGTGGCAGAAGAATGAAATCTTCAAAGAACTCACAATTATTGATGAGCCGAACACCCCCCGGTTTGGTTCGCAGCAGAACATGCGAACAGGCAAAAAATTTCTTCGAACACGCGAACACCGTTAAAGTCTATGGGACACGAACATGAAAAATCAAAAGTGCTAATTTTAAAGGCTTATATACAAGTTGTTATCTTAAAAAGTGTTTGGGGGCCTGGGTCCTGCCCCAGTGGACATGTATCAATGCAAAAAAAGTTTTAAAAACGGTTGTTTTTTCAGGAGCAGTGATTTTAATAATGCTTAAAGTGAAACAATAAAAGTGAAATATTCCTTTAAATTTTGTACCTGGGGTGTCTATAGTATGCCTGTAATGTAGCTCATGTTTGGTGTGTTTAGTACAGTCTGAGAGCAAAATGACATTTCTAAAGGAAAAAAAGTAATTTAAAAGTACTCGCGGCTATAATGAATTGTCGGTCCCGGCAATACACATAAAAGTTAATTGATAAAAACGGCATGGGATTCCCCCACAGGGGAACCCCGAACCAAAATTTGAAAAAAAAATGCGTGGGGGGCCCCCCAAATTCCACCAGGCCCTTCAGGTCTGGTATGGATTTTAAGGGGAGCCCCACGCCAAAATTTAAAAATAAAATGGCAAGGGGGCCCCCCAAAAATCCATACCAGATCCTTATCTGAGCAAGCAACCTGGCAGGCCACAGGAAAAGAGGGGGGACAAGAGAATGCCCCCCTCCTGAATCATATCAGGCCACATACCCTCAACATGGGGAGGGTGCTTTGGGGTAGCCCCCCCAAAGCACCTTGTCCCCATGCTGACGGGGAGAAGGGCCTCATCCCCACAACCTTTCCCCAGTGGTTGTGGGGGTCTGCGGGTGGGGGGCTTATTGGAATCTGGAAGCCCCCTTTAACAAGGGGACCCCCAGATCTGGCCCCCCCTGTGTGAAATGGTAGTGGGTACAAATGTACCCCTACCATTTAACAAAAAATGTGGGAAAATGGTAAAAAAAAACACAAGACACTGCTTGGGACAAGTCCTTTATTAAAAAAATTAAAAAAATAAAACTGTCCCACGAAGTCTTCTTCTTCTTCTCTCGCTCTCATGGACCAAAAAATAAAAATAAAAGCTGCACGCTGCCTATGATCTGCTTCCATGGCACCCGCCATAATGACTGGCCTCTCAGGTGACAGCTCTTTTATAACTGAGGGTGGGGCCACACAATGATGTCACACAATGAGCCATCCCTATGGCTTTCCTGTAGCGTCAAAGGGGGGTGGGGCCACCTGATCCGCCCCCTCTGACACACAGGGACATCCCTATGGCTTTCCTGTAGCGTTAGAGGGGGTGGGCCCACCTGGTTATGTAACTGAGTGACCCTGCCCCCTCTGACACTATGGGAGAGCCATCGGAATGTCCCAGTGTGTCAGAGGGGGCGGGGTCACCCAGCTACATCATCGTGTGGCCCCGCCCTCAGTTATAAAAGAGCTGTCACCTGAGAGGCCGGTCATTACGGTGGGTGCCTCCCATGGAGGCAGATCGTAGGCGGCATGTGGCATTTTTTTTTTCTTTTTCGGTCCATCGGAGCGAGAGAAAAAGAAGAAGACTTTGTGGGGAGAGCCCTGAAGGGTCTGGCATGGATTTTTAAGGGGACCCCCAAGCAATTTTTTTTTTTAATTTTGCCGCGGGGTTTCCCTTAATATCCATACCAGACCTGAAGTGCCTGGTATGAAATTTGGGGGGACCCCCACGCATTTTTTTTTTAAATTTTGGTTCAAGGTTCCCCTGTGGGGGAATCCCATGTCGTTTTTATCAATGAACATTTATGTGTATTGCCGGGACCGACAATTCATTATAGCCGCGAGTACTTTTAAATTACTTTTTTTCCTTTAGAAATGTAATTTTGCTTTCAAACTGTTCTAAACATGGAAAACATGCCCTACTTTACAGGCATACTATAGACACCCCCAGGTATGAAATTTAAAGGAATATTTCACTTTTATTGTTTCACTTTAAGCATTATTAAAATCACTGCTCCCGAAAAAACAGCCGTTTTTAAAACTTTTTTTGCATTGATACATGTCCCCTGGGGCAGGACCCAGGTCCCCAAACACTTTTTCTGACAATACCATGCATATAAGCCTTTAAAATGAATACTTTTGATCTCTCCCATAGACTTTTAAAGGGTGTTCCACGGCTTTCTAATTTGCCGCGAATACCCCAAATTGTTCGCTATGCAGCGAACACCCAATGTTCAAGTCAAACTTACGTTTGACTCGAACATCGGGCTCATTCCTACTCACAATGCCTCTTAAAAAGCACCTTGTGGCGTTTCCTCTCCAAAATGTAGTAATTTCTACTGTCATGGCATTGAAGGGCCTCCAAACACGTGATAGCTTTGCTTTGCTGCACAGATCCATCTGCATTCATCGTGAGCTAAAAGTTATGAAAAATCACATCACTAGTAGACAATAATGATTATGAAAAAAAGTAGGTATTTCTGTGACTTAATACTCTATTAAGTAATGAAAACAAACAATGAAAGAGTTCCATGTTCCATTGTGGAAATAAATACATAATTGAGAATTATTAAACAACATTATGCACCTAACAAATCAAACACTGTAATAAGTAGGTGGGCCTCATTCTTCACCCTAGATCCCATACACTTTTCTTATGCACTCAATAGCATACAATAATATCTCCATTCTTCCAGTTACATCCAGAGATCACTAATGTTTCCTCATCTTTTCATCAAGCTGATCATGGACAGATTGGGAGTGTTTTTATTTTTTTATGTCACACTCTGATAATCACTGGTAACAACACATGCATATTAATTGATTTTAAGGGAAGCAGTTCTAGACATGTTTGGAGTATAGTGAAGAAGGATTCCACCTCCAGTGTACATCCTATTGCTAATGGGCCCAAGTTAGCAATATCCCTGTTCTGCTGACAATGGTTTTATCAAAACAGGATTTGATTATAAGGATTTGACTATAAAAGACAGGTATACAAATATGACAGGGGTCCTGGCTTCCCCCTATTCTACTTAAAAATGTTGTTTCTATGTCTGCTTAATTTTGTGTTGAAAGGTTTCCTTCCTTTGCTGTGTGTTACAAGATTGTCAATGTGACAGGAATGAGACAAAGTCTCTATAACAAAGACCCAGAAATCATTGAAAAACAGGCAGGGATTCTAAGCCTTCCATTCTCTGGACTCACACATGCTAGTCCTATAGTATGCTTTCGGTATACTAGGCATAATAACCTGTGGAATTCTATGATTGAGTATTATGGCATTTGCACAGAAATATAAACGTAAACCTTGCTTTAGTCTTAGGGATAGAAGAGAGAACTGAGGACCATATTTTTGTGACAAAATAACGTTGACACCAGAAATGCTTCTGTCTTGAAATGGACAGAAATCACACAGGTCTAGCCCATTAAAAAAAAAAGTAAATAAGTTATGAACAACAGACATCTTTATAATTAAAGTGAATTGTCATACCTCCGTATTGGATGCAGAAGCAGACATTGATCCAGCAGCAGGATCCAGTGGGAGTTTCTGTGCACATTTATGAAATTACCCAATTTAATCCCAATTAACTATATTACAACGATTTAAAAGAAAAAAAATAGTATCATTAATACAGTATACCTGTATTCTTCTCCAGACTTCTCTGCAACCAGCCAACATTTTAATTGTGCTGATGTTGTGCTGTTAGAGTATATTGTACAGCATCAACTTGACTTACACAATGTGAAAAAAGAAAAATTACGTTACCAAGAGAGCAGCCAGAGTCATCCTTAACACGTGTCAGCAGCACCACTTCAACTGCAGGGTGCTTTTTTGCCCAGAGGACACCAGAATATGATGATTCAGGACGAACCAGATAAAATACAATTTTAATTAAAACACTTTGAGTTTGCAAGTTAGACAATTTAATACATTAACATTAGTTTGCTTTCTGACACAAACATGTTTTAATTAGACCAGGAGATGTGAGAGAATGTAAAACAATCAATCATCTGGATCATCTCACTAATCATCATTGCAGACAGTTTCAGGCCCAATGATTGGCAGCAATATTTGTTCATAGTTCTTGTGTTTCCACTGGAGATCAAAAATTGTCACTAACATAGACAGAGAACAATAGAAAGAGGGTGTCAGGAAAGGGCTCACCTGCTGGTGGCACTGTGGCTTTCAGATCTATAGGCTGCAACATTTATGTTGTTCACTTATTTATTCAATAAATTATATTCTTTTACACTGTATTCACTGTGGCAGTCCACACATTTCTGGTCACACTTGTTCAAGAAAGAGGGAGTAGAAAAATAGCAAATAAGAGAAGAGCAGAGGAAATTTAAAGACATGAGAGTCATCGGTGTATAGATCTGTTTACCAAAAGACATCTAGTCAGGGTGTCAAAAATATCTTCATGTAGCAAGCCCAAGGCTCCCAGATAAGGTTACATTTCTTGTTATTATCCTGTAAAGTACTCACAATTTTCTCTTGAGACGTTATCCATGAAATTTTTCCTTTGTCTGTGGCATAGGAAACCAAAGGGTGTTTCCTGGACCAAGCTAACATAATTTTGGCCCCTAGTAGAATGAAAAAGATTAGCGACTGTGTGCTTCTGGGGTTCTTATCCACCTGCTGAATCAGTAAGGCTATCTGTGAAGACTGAGGTAAAGCAATCTACATTACCTTACAAATCAAGTGAAAGATTTTATTCCAGTACCTCTGAATTCTTGGACATGACCACCATGTGTGAATTAGGGATCCTACATATCCACAAAAACGCAGGGGGGAAGTCTCTGGATGCAATTTAGCAAGCCGGTAAGGAACTAGATACCATTGTGTTACAATTTTCAAATTTGCTTCAATTAAAGACATGTTCTGAACCCCTTTAAAGGAGTGAGAGAAACAATGATACCAAATATCTAGATCTCATTCCACCTCTAAGTCTCATTCCCAGGCTACCATGTAGTGGGGTTTTTCTGTGGACTCTGCCAAGACCATATAAATAGCAGACATTCCTCCTCTCCCTCGAGGGCATCTCTAAATTGCTGACACAAAAGAGAGGGGGCCATTCAAATTTAAAAAATACCCATAGTGATCATTCATCGACTCCTCTGCCAAGTAAGGTGGGAGGGAGGAAAGAGAGGAAAGTTTTGGTGAGCTGGGAAAAAAGTTGGAGCCGGGGGCGGTGTTCGCTGGCCGGGGAAGATGGACGCACTGAAGTCTGCGGGAGGGGCGATCATTAGGAGCCCCAGTCTGGCCAAGCAGTCATGGGGAGGCAGCAAGCATAAAAAGCTTCCAGAGAATTGGACTGATACCAGAGAAACATTGTTGGAAGGAATGGTATTTCACATAAAGTATTTGGGCATGACCTTGGTAGAACAACCGAAAGGGGAAGAATTACCTGCAGCTGCAGTGAAAAGGATTGTAGCAACAGCCAAAGTAAGTGGTAAGAAGCTACAGAAGGTTCTTCTAAAAGTTACTCCTAGAAGTGTATCACGAAACACCAAAACATGTAAAATCTGTATAAAGTGATCTTGCGCAAAAAATAAATATCACTGTAAAAACACTGTGGTACGAAAACCCAACAAATATATAACTGAAAAAGTGAATGATATATATAACTCCACATGGAGTAAAGTATGGTGAATATAAATATGTATATATATATATATATATATATATATATATATATATATATATATATATATATATATATATATATATATATAAATGTGCAAAAATGCAATAAAGTGTCCAAAATATTCCTGAATCATAAGAAAAAAATGTAGTGTATCACAAAATTTTAAATATATCACAAAAATGTATATTGAGGCTAAATAGTCCTCTGAAAGTAGTGAATAAAGTGTTAAACTTCTCGCATCTTCACAAACTAATGGATCCGATATATGTGATGTTGGATAGATACACACACATATAAATGTCTATAAATGTTCCTAGGTATTCCACAAATAGCCTCTTTGTGCTAAAGTCTCCCAGAACTCTCACCTTACTTATAGAAATAAATTGAATCCATAAGCAATAAAGGATCTCCACTATCGTCTATTGGCACTTCTTTCAGATGTACACACTGCAGATGGGCTCATAGGTATTCCTCCAATGGACAAGGTGATCCACTCAGTTGCCCCAATTATAATCCAGTACACAATGCCTTAGTTATAGAAATAAATCACATCCATAAGCAATAAAGGATCTCCACTATCATCCATGGGCATTTCTTTCAGATGTACACACTGCAGATGGGCTCATAGGTATTCTTCCAATGGACAAGGTGATCCACTCAGTTGCCCCAATTATAATCCAGTACACAATGCCTCAGTATAAGAAAAGGGAAACAAAACAAAAAAGCCTCCAATAGTGTAGTGTGTTAAGGGCCAAACATGATATTTATTAAGTACCCAGGTGGACTCTTACATTAAGAATGTGTAAAACAGACAGAGAACAAAATCGTTCAGCGCCTTCTTACGTCACTTCCGGTGTGCATCTATTCTGGCCAATCCCTACGCGTTACATCACGTCTCATGACTTCATCTGGGGAACTGGATTGGTTGTATAGATGTGCTTTATATATTGTGTACCCGGGAATGATCTAGGGGCCATTTTCTTGAAGTCTGCTGAAAGTAAACATCACGCCCATTTTGTTGACTGCCTAGTGTTATGTATATCACCTATTTAATAGTAGTTTGGTGTCTGCAATGTATGTAAATGCAGAGTGGGCCAAATGTACATTGCAAAGATGGTATATAGTGCCTTAACTAGCTTCATCATATGTACATATAGGTCAAGTATGATAAAGGTATTGGCAGAAGTATTGAAAATGTATATAACTTATGTGTATTGGGATGATAAATGGTATACGATCTAAGGTGTAAATCCATACATCCATAATATGTACCTAAATCAAATTGGGGCTAATTTATATATGCCGATCCAGTCGCACAGCGCAAGTCAATCAAGAAAGTGCCCATATAAAATAATAACAATAAAAATATGTATATATACATATACCATATAGGCACATAATATTACATGAATCTATCTCTAAATGAATTACACACTAATCTATTTTAATAAAAGTAATGATAATAAAACATCATAGAATTAATCAAATATTAAAAATGTTAACAATATTAAAATATTACAGTTAAAAATTACTGAGGAAGTAGTTCAGGTCAAATTCTACGTTCATTCCCCCAGGTGTAAGTGTACGCATGGTGTATATCCATTTTGATTCTTTCTGGCTAATTGTCCTAACTGTATGGCTTCCTCTCTATGCCTTCTTATATTTTTCTATACCCCAGAATTGGAGTTGTGAGGGGTCCTTGTTATGTTTTAGTGCAAAATGCTTCGATACATTGTGTTTAGGGAAGCCATTTATTATGTTTTGCACATGTTCCTGTATACTCACATACTCAGGGCTCTACCAACATATTGCAAATTGCAACTACACTGGAGTACATACACTACTCCCTCAGTGTGACAGTCTATAAAATCACGAATAGTATGTGATTGGCCTCTATTAGTGGCCACAAACTCAGTTCTCTTTTTCTGAAATTTTTTTGAGTATCGACAGGCATAACAGTTCCTGCAGGGATAAAATCCTTTTCCATCGAAGAACGTGTATGCTGGTTTGGGTGGTGGTTCCACTACTGATTTTACTATCAGATCTCTGATCATAGGTGCTTTTTTGTAAACAATGTTCGGGTGATCCGGTAGAATATTTTTAAGATCCTTATCATTTTTTAGGATATGCCAATGACGTTGTATTAGTTTAGCTATATCTTTAGGTTGGACATTATAGTCCAATATAAGGCATGGCGATTCTTGTTGAAACGTATTTTTAGGTTTATTTTGTAACATTACTGTTCTATCCATCTCATTCACACGTTGTATTTGATCATTGATCCATGAGTTGTTGTAACCTTTTGCTTTAAATATTTCACCAATTATTTTGGCTCGAACCCTATAGTCATTTCTCTCATGCAATTCCTCTTCAGTCTTGTTAATTGTCCCTTAGGGATATTGTACAGGTAAGGTTTGAAGTGGCAACTATCGATCGATAGATAGCTATTCGTGTAGACATTCTTGAAGAAAGTTTTGATGACTATTTTGTCCTCTTCTATACTAATATTCAAATCCAAAAAACAGCCTTCTCATCTATTTTCCATACCAAGGAAATATTTTTATCATTGTTATTTAAATTATTCAGGAAAGATTCTAGGGAATCTCTATCCCCATTCCAAACTATAATTAGGCCATCAATATACCTTTTGTACATGGTAAGTTCGGCAGGGATATCGGTATATATATATATCGATTTTTCCTCCCATTCAGCCATAAAGGCATTTGCCACACCTGGTGCAAATTTTGCACCCATTGCAATTCCTGTTGCTTGTTTATATTAACACTGATTATGCCAGAAGTAATTATACTTCAGACAAAAATCCAGGCATTTAATGATATACTTCCTTTGTTTGCATATTAAGGTGCTATGGTTCCTAAGAAGCCACCTAATGGCTGAGCATGCTTCATGATATGCAACAATCGTATACAACGATGTTACATCAGCTGTTGCCAGCAGAATTCTACCTTCTAAAAACGGTACATTTTCCAATAATTGTTGCACATGCTTGGTGTCCTTGAGGTAGGCTCAGGTTTGTTGGACTGCCGGTTGTATGAAATGATCTTTATACTGTCCCAACCTTAATGTCAGGGAGTCTATCCCATTAACGATGGGCCTTCCTGGTGGATTTTCTTTACACTTGTGGATATTTGGGACAGTATATATAACTGGGATCCAACACAACTCTAGTACTAGGTATTTGGATTCTTTTGGATTCAATATTTCTTTCTTTTAATATTTCTTTCTTAATTCCTAAATCAATCAGAAGTTCCAACTCTTTTTTTATATTTGACTGTTGGATTGCCCAATAATTTGGTATACGTATCTTCACCTTGCAGTTGTCTTTTCAATTCATTTTGGTATTGTTCTTTAGATTGCTCCTCCCTTATCTGCAGGACATATTATGATGTCTTTGTCTTTTCTTTTTGTGAATAGTTGAATTCCCTTCTTTATATGGATCGGATCTGCTAGTTTCTTCAGTTTCAGAGACGGTCTAGTAAAACTAATTTTTTAAATACGTCTATATGTTGACTATCCAATGTTTGTGGGTTATACACCAAATTATTTCGTAACGTACTGTGGATCGATTTGGGTCTTGTGGTGGTCTCCACGGAAAGTGATCTCTTCTCCCTCTGTCTAAAAAAGGATGTTGCGTATTGTGGTCATATTGGTTTGGGTAGTGGCGTTCATCATTATTATATTGATCTTGATGTTTCCTGATTGGATCAAACCTATTATAAGTCGATATAGGTGTTCTATCCTGTCCTCCATAGTGATCATATTGGTAGGGGGGGTCATCTATGATGATCCTGTTGGTGGGGGGGTCCTCTGTTATCCCTCTGGTTCCTCTCATTATGTTGCCAGCTATTGTATGTTTTTTTTAAAGGTTTCTTAAATGGTTTTGAAATGGAAATTTGGCTGCACACAGAGCACACAGCCCAATCTCCTGTTTCTAATAATAATAACAATTTTGTCTAATGATATAAATGCATCTCACCTTCTGATCGTATGCCATCCTCTGGTGTAGCCCTCCTCTGGTGTGTGCCCCTTCCCCACAGACACAACACATCCTTACGTTCTCAGCTCCAGCATCACACTGCCAGCAAGACCCCCCTGCCGAGCAGTCTCCTGGCTCTTTATTAGCATAACAGGAAGTCCCAAAACTTGAGGGTTGGGCTTCCAACAGCCAAACACCTCTTACAAAGCTTGTGACCTCACAGGAAATGAACACATAAGGACATGACCAATTAAAGACATGACTTTCGACACAGGAAAATGCAACAATCAATTAACCAAATGACGATGACTAGAGTTCCTCGTGGATGGGAGATTATCTGCAGGTGTACATCATGGCACCCCAACTATGTTGATCAGGCATACCAGGGTGACAAGGGCAAACAACCGCTAAACCAATAATGTCTTTGCAGAGCGAACACACCCCCACCAGACGATCGTTCTGTGCATTGCACAGGGGCCCTTTGCTGGCGGACATGTCCTCTCTCCACAAACACCTCTCTCCAAACACCAGGAAGTTTTCCACTACCTAACAGGTCTCAACCAGTCGGCCCCAGTCAGCTCTTTAGAGCGGGCTGTGAGAGAACAGACACTGGGAGACTCTTATGACAATACATTAATCATAAAATTTTCCACAACAGTTTTTTCCCCCTTTCTTTGGGGTTTGATACCCATAATTGCCATTATTCAGTTGATCTGCTTGATACCCGTAATAGCCATTATTCTGTTGATCATATTGTGGTCTTGTTGTATCTATATGCATTTCCCTATCATCCCATCTAGGTGGATTATATACATGATATGTAGTGGGGTCTTGTATTCTGACCTCCCTTTCTGGTGTGGAGTATATTGAACTTAGTTGTATTTGTTCTATTTTACTCTGCTATTTAAAAACCTAGTCTGTTTTATAATCCGTCATGTCACATTGGTACTTCTTCATTTTATGCTGTTGAACCTCCAGATATTTTGCAATCAGGCCTTTATTTAACTGTGTGGCGAGTTTCTTAAAGTCTGGGGACTCTTTATGTGGTTCTAATTTTTGTTTGATTTCTTCAATCTGTTGTTCTAAACATTGTTTACAAAAGAGCACCTACGATCAGAGATCTGATTGTAAAATCAGTAGTGGAACCACCACCCAAACCAGCATACACGTTCTTTGATGGAAAAGGATTTTATCCCTGCAAGAACTGTTATGCCTGTCATCACTCAAAAAAAATTCAGGAAAAGAGAACTGAGTTTTTGGCCACTAATACAGGCCAGTCACATACTATTTGTGATTTTGTAGGCTGTCACACTGAGGGAGTAGTGTATGTACTCCAGTGTAGTTTCAATTTGCAATATGTTGGTAAAACTAAGAAAGCCCTGAAAGCAAGGATACAGGAACATGTGCAAAACATAATAAATGGCTTCCCTAAACACAATGTATCAAAGCATTTTGCACTAAAACATAACAAGGACCCCTCACAACTCCAATTCTGGGGTATAGAAAAATATAAGAAGGCATGGAGAGGAAGCCATAAAGTTAGGACAATTAGCCATAAAGAATCAAAATTAGTGTGTAATTCATTTAGAGATAGATTCATGTAATATTATGTGCCTATATGGTATATGTATATATACATATTTTTAGTGTTATTATTTTATATGGGCACTTTCTTGCTTGACTTGCGCTGTACGACTGGATCGGCATATGTAAATTGGCCCTAATTTGATTTAGGTACATATTATGGATGTATGGATTTACACCTTAGATCGTATACTATTTATCATCCCTATACACATAAGTTATATACATTTTCAATACTTCTGCCAATACCTTTATCATACTTGACCTATATGTACATATGATGAAGCTAGTCAAGGCACTATACCATGTTTGCAATGTACATTTGGCCCACTCTGCATTTACATACATTGCAGACACCAAACTACAAGAAAATGGCCGATATACGTAACACTAGGCAGCCAACAAAATGGACGCGATGTTTACTTCCAGCGGACTTCAAGAAAATGGCTGCTAGATCATTTCCGGGTACACAATATATAAAGCATGTCTATACAACCAATCCAGTTCCCCAGATGAAGTCACGAGACGTGATGTAACGCGCAGGGATTGGCCGGAATAGATGCACACCGGAAGTGACGTAAGAAGGCGCTGAACGATTTTGTTCTCTGTCTGTTTTACACATTTTTAATGTAAGAGTCCACCTGGGTACTTAATAAATATCATGTTTGGCTCTTAACACACTACACTATTGGAGGCTTTTTTGTTTTGTTTCCCTTTTCTTACACAGAGGCATTGTGTACTGGATTATAATTGGAGCAACTTAGTGGATCACCTTGTCCATTGGGGGAATACCTATGAGCCCATCTGCAGTGTGTACATCTGAAAGAAGTGCCCATAGACGATAGTGGAGATCCTTTATTGCTTATGGATGAGATTTATTTCTATAACTAAGGTGAGAGTTCTGGAAGACTTTAGCACAAAGAGGCTATTTGTGGAATACCTAGGAACATTTATAGACATTTATATGTGTGTGTATCTATCCAACATCACATATATCGGATCCATCAGTTTGTGAAGACGGGAGAAGTTTAACACTTTATTCACTACTTTCAGAGGACTATTTAGCCTCAATATAAATTTTTATGATATATTTACAATTTTGTGATACACCACAATTTTTTTTCCATATGATTCAGGAATATTTTGGACACTTTATTGCATTTTTGCATATTTATATATATATTCATATTTATATTCACCATACTTTACTCCATGTGGATTTATATATATCTTTCACTTTTTCAGTGATATATTTGTTGGGTTATCGTACCACGGTGTTTTTACAGTGATATTTATTTTTTCCGCTGGATCACTTTATACAGATTGTAGACAAACATATCTCAATTGACAATAACTTGCAGAGATTTCTCTGGAATCTAGAGGCAAATTGCACTCCTCTATCTGACACAATGTTATCTGGAATGCCATGCAATTTGACTATCTCTTTTACAAAGATCTTTGCTGTGTCCATGGCAGAAGGTGTGCCCATCATTGGCAGGAAGTGTGCCATCTTGGACAGGCTGTCCACTACTAGGAGAATGGTTGTAAATTTTTCTGAGGGGGTAAGTCCACTATAAAGTCCATGGATATCTTTTTCCATGGTTGTTCTGGAACTTGCAGTGGTCTTAACAGACCCCATGATTTAGCGTTGGACCACTTGTTATGCTGGCACGTAGTACATGAGTTGACATATTTCCTGCAGTCAGATCTCAGGGTGGGCCACCACAAGGACCGTTGGATAAGTTTGGTTGTTTTTCAGACCTGGAAGTGGCCAGCAAGCTGATGGTCATGAACAGTTTTCAGAACTTGAAGCCTGGCTTGTTGTGGAACAAAAATCCTGTCTTGATGCCAAAGGAACCCATCCTGACTTTTTGGGAAGGAGATTTCTGCCTCTGAGTAGATGCCTGCTCAATTGAAATCCTTAAATCAGGTATGATCATAAGAAAATTTTGAGTAGACAAAAGCGTACTGGGTGTGTTCTCTTCAGTAGTATCGGGAAACATTTGTGACAGGGTGTCAGCTTTTTCATTCTTGAACCCTGGGCAGTAGGTAATATGGAAATTAAACCTAGAAAAGAATAAGGCCCATCGACCCTGCCGTGGTCTCAACTGCTTGGCAGTGAGAAGATTTTTTATGTTTTTTAGATAGATAGAGGTTTTTATGGTCTGTGAAAATTAAGATAGAATGAGCGGCACCTTCCAGGAGATATCTCCATTCCTCCAGGGCAGTTTTAATTGCTAGGAGTTCCCAATCCCCTACATTGTAATTCTTCTCTGGCTGGCTCATCTTCTGTGATCAGAAGGCCACGGGGTGAAGTAATGCTTTGGGGCCCTGGCGTTGAGATAGTACTGCACCTGTGGCTATTTCCGAAGCGTCAACTTCCAGGACATAGGGCATAGTGGGATTAGGGTGTTGCAAGACCGGTGCAGAGGTAAAGAATGACTTTAGTTTGTCAAAGGCAGTGTGTGCTGCTACAGACCACTGGAATTTGGTATGCTGGCAAGGTATTTGAGTAACGGGTGATATGATGGCAGAGAAATTCTTAACAAACCTTCTGTAGAAGTTTGCGAAGCCTACAAACCTCTAAATGCTCTTCTTATTGGACAGGGCTGGCCACTCAAGGATAGCTTTCACCTTTTGAGGATCCATAGCGATTCCATCTGTAGAGATGATGAGCCCTAGAAACTGAATTGAATTTTTTTTCGAAATCGCATTTATCGGCCTTGACATACAATCCATGCATTCTGAGGTTGCACAGCACCTTTTTTACGTGTGTTCTGTGAAGCTCCAGGGGGGCTGAAAATATAAAAATATCATCGAGATAGACGATGACAAAGTGGTCCAGATATTCCTGAAAATTGTCATTTATAAAGTGTTGGAATGTGGCTGGAGCGTTGCACAATCCGAATGGCATTACTAGGTATTCACAATGTCGGAACCTTGTTCTGAACAATGTCTTCCACTAATCCCCCTTCCGGATGCAGACAAGATTGTAGGCTCCGTGTAGGTCCAGTTTAGTAAAGTTATGAGCCGTACGGAATTTCTGAAAGAGTTTGGGGACCAGAGGGAGTAGGTAGAGATTTTTAATGGTGATTTTATTGAGTTCCCTGTAATCCACACATGGTCTTAATGTTTTGTCTTTCTTTTCCACAAAGAAAATTCTGGCACTGGCAGGAGAGGAGGATGGGCGGATAAACCCTTTTTCTAAGTTCCCATCAATGTACTGCTGCAGTGTTTCAAGTTCAGCTTCAGAAAGGGGAAATATGTGGCTGAAAGGGATCTCAGCCATCGGGTGCAGCTCAATTGGACAGTCATAGGGATGATGTGGAGGAAGAGCATCTGCTTTCTTCTTTTCAAAGACTTCTAAAAACTCCAGGTAGGCTGCTGGTATATTGTGGCTTACACTGGGTGTTGGTAGAATTGTCAGGCAGCTGACAAACTTTACATCTCTGGGTTCAGGAGCAAGGCAATGCTTCCAGCAGCAGGAAGAGGTTAAGAGTGCTTCCTTCATGGACCAATCAATCTGAGGATTGTGCGCCTGTAGCCATGGAATCCCCAGGATGACAGGGAACATAGGAGAGCTCAGGACATTAAAACATATAAACTCCAAATGTCCTGAATGGGTTGAGGTACAAATAGGTGCTGTTTCTTGTGTAACAGGCCAAGAACTAGGCATTGAGCCACCAGCCAGATGAACTGTCAGTCTTTGCTTTTTAACCACTTGCCGACCGCCTCACGCATTTATACGTGAGCAGAATGGCACGGGCAGGCAAAATCACGTACCCATACGTGATTGCCTTCCCACGGGCGGGGGGTCCGATCGGACCCCCCCTGGTGCCAGCGGCGGTCGGCATTTGGCTAGGAGCGATGAGAGACGAGGGGGAGACCATCCGATCGTGGCCCCCCCCTCGCGATCGCTCCCAGCCAATGAGGAACATCCCCTGCCTGTGTATAGTACACACAGGCAGAGGATGTGATGTCATCTCTCCTCGGCTCGGCAGTTTCCGTTCTAGCGCCGAGGAGAGAAGACATGTAAGTGCACAAAACACACACACACAGTAGAACATGCCAGGCACACAAAACACCCCCGATCCCCCCCCAATCACCCCTCCCCCCTCCCTGTAACACTGACACCAAGCAGTATTTTTTTTTTTTTTTCTGATTACTGCAGGGTGTCAGTTAGTGACAGTTACTGTGTTAGGACAGTGAGTGTTACCCCCCTTTAGGTCTAGGGTACCCCCCTAACCCCCCCTAATAAAGTTTTAACCCCTTGATCACCCCCTGTCACCAGTGTCACTAAGCGATCATTTTTCTGATCGCTGTATTAGTGTCGCTGGTGACGCTAGTTAGGAACGTAAATATTTAGGTTCGCCGTCAGCATTTTATAGCGACAGGGACCCCCATATACTATCTAATAAATGTTTTAACTCCTTGATTGCCCCCTAGTTAACCCTTTCACCACTGATCACCGTATAACCGTTACGGGTGATGCTGGTTAGTTGGTTTATTTTTCATAGTGTCAGGGCACCCGCCGTTTATTACCGAATAAAGGTTTAGCCCCCTGATCGCCCGGCGGTGATATGCGTTGCCCCAGGCAGCGTCAGATTAGCGCCAGTACCGCTAACACCCACGCGCGCAGCATACGCCTCCCTTAGTGGTATAGTATCTGAACGGATCAATATCTGATCCGATCAGATCTATACTAGCGTCCCCAGCAGTTTAGGGTTCCCAAAAATGCAGTGTTAGCGGGAACAGCCCAGATACCCGCTAGCACCTGCGTTTTGCCCCTCCGCCCGGCCCAGCCCAGCCCACCCAAGTGCAGTATCGATCGATCACTGTCACTTACAAAATGCTAAACGCATAACTGCAGCGTTCGCAGAGTCAGGCCTGATCCCTGCGATCGCTAACAGTTTTTTTGGTAGCGTTTTGGTGAACTGGCAAGCACCAGCCCCAGGCAGCGTCAGGTTAGTGCCAGTCGCGCTAACACCCACGCACGCACCGTACACCTTCCTTAGTGGTATAGTATCTGAACGCATCAATATCTGATCCGATCAGATCTATACTAGCGTCCCCAGCAGTTTAGGGTTCCCAAAAACGCAGTGTTAGGGGGATCAGCCCAGATACCAGCTAGCACCTGCGTTTTGCCCCTCCGCCCAGCCCAGCCCACCCAAGTGCAGTATCGATCGATCACTGTCACTTACAAAACACTAAACACATAACTGCAGCATTCGCAGAGTCAGGCCTGATCCCTGCGATCGCTAACAGTTTTTTTGGTAGCGTTTTGGTGAACTGGCAAGCACCAGCCCCAGGCAGCGTCAGGTTAGCGCCAGTCGCGCTAACACCCACGCACGCACCGTACACCTCCCTTAGTGGTATAGTATCTGATCAGATCAATACCTGATCCGATCAGATCTATACTAGCGTCCCCAGCAGTTTAGGGTTCCCAAAAACGCAGTGTTAGTGGGATCAGCCCAGATACCTGCTAGCACCTGCGTTTTGCCCCTCCGCCCAGCCCGGCCCAGCCCACCCAAGTGCAGTATTGATCGATCACTGTCACTTACAAAACACTAAACGCATAACTGCAGCGTTCGCAGAGTCAGGCCTGATCCCTGCGATCGCTAACAGTTTTTTTGGTAGCGTTTTGGTGAACTGGCAAGCACCAGCGGCCTAGTACACCCCGGTCATAGTCAAACCAGCACTACAGTAACACTTGGTGACGTGGCGAGTCCCATAAATGCAGTTCAAGCTGGTGAGGTGGCAAGCACAAGTAGTGTCCCGCTGCCACCAAGAAGAAGACAAACACAGGCCCGTCGTGCCCATAATGCCCTTCCTGCTGCATTCACCAATCCTAATTGGGAACCCACCACTTCTGCAGCGCCCGTACTTCCCCCATTCACATCCCCAACCAAATGCAGTCGGCTGCATGAGAGGCATTTTCTTTATGTCCTCCCGAGTACCCCTACCCAACAAACCCCCCCCAAAAAAGATGTTGTGTCTGCAGCAAGCGCGGATATAGGCGTGACACCCGCTATTATTGTCCCTCCTGTCCTGACAATCCTGGTCTTTGCATTGGTGAATGTTTTGAATGCTAACATTCACTAGTTGAGTATTAGCGTAGGGTACAGCATTGCACAGGCTAGGCACACTTTCACAGGGTCTCCCAAGATGCTATCACATTTTGAGAGACCCGACCCTGGAACCGGTTACAGTTATAAAAGTTAGTTACAAAAAAAAGTGTAAAAAAAAAAAAAGTGTAAAAAAAAAAAACACATACAGAAATATAAAATAAAAAAAAATAGTTGTCGCTTTATTGTTCTCTCTCTCTCTATTCTCTCTCTATTGTTCTGCTCTTTTTTACTGTATTCTATTCTGCAATGTTTTATTGTTATTATGTTTTATCATGTTTGCTTTTCAGGTCTGCAATTTTTTATACTTTACCGTTTACTGTGCTTTATTGTTAACCATTTTTTTGTCTTCAGGTACGCCATTCACGACTTTGAGTGGTTATACCAGAATGATGCCTGCAGGTTTAGGTATCATCTTGGTATCATTCTTTTCAGCCAGTGGTTGGCTTTCATGTAAAAGCAATCCTAGCGGCTAATTAGCCTCTAGACTGCTTTTACAAGCAGTGGGAGGGAATCCCCCCCCCACCGTCTTCCGTGTTTTTCTCTGGCTCTCCTGTCTCAACAGGGAACCTGAGAATGCAGCCGGTGATTCAGCCAGCTGACTATAGAGCTGATCAGAGACCAGAGTGGCTCCAAACATCTCTATGGCCTAAGAAACCGGAAGCTACGAGCATTTTATGACTTAGATTTTGCCGGATGTAAACAGCGCCATTGGGAAATTGGGAAAGCATTTTATCACACCGATCTTGGTGTGGTCAGATGCTTTGAGGGCAGAGGAGAAATCTAGGGTCTAATAGACCCCAATTTTTTTCAAAAAAGAGTACCTGTCACCACCTATTGCTATGATAGGGGATATTTACATTCCCTGAGATAACAATAAAAATGATTTAAAAAAAAAATATGAAAGGAACAGTTTAAAAATAAGATAAAAAAGCAAAAAAATAATAAAGAAAGAAAAAAAAAAAAAAAAGCACCCCTGTCCCCCCTGCTCTCGTGCTAAGGCGAACGCAAGCGTCGGTCTGGCGTCAAATGTAAACTGCAATTGCACCATGCATGTGAGGTATCACCACGAAGGTCAGATCGAGTGCAGTAATTTTAGCAGTAGACCTCCTCTGTAAATCTAAAGTGGTAACCTGTAAAGGCTTTTAAAGGCTTTTAAAAATGTATTTAGTTTGTCGCCACTGCACGTTTGTGCGCAATTTTAAAGCATGTCATGTTTGGTATCCATGTACTCGGCCTAATATCATCTTTATTATCTCATCAAACATTTGGGCAATATAGTGTGTTTTAGTGCATTAAATTTTAAAAAAGTGTGTTTTTTCCCCAAAAAATGCGTTTGAAAAATCGCTGCGCAAATACTGTGTGAAAAAAAAAAATGAAACACCCACCATTTTATTCTGTAGGGCATTTGCTTTAAAAAAATATATAATGTGTGGGGGTTCAAAGTAATTTTCTTGCAAAAAAAAATAATTATTTCATGTAATCAAAAAGTGTCAGAAAGGGCTTTGTATTCAAGTGGTTAGAAGAGTGGGTTATGTGTGACATAAGCTTCTAAATGTTGTGCATAAAATGCCAGGACAGTTCAAAACCCCCCCAAATGACCCCATTTTGGAAAGTAGACACCCCAAGCTATTTGCTGAGAGGCATGTCGAGTCCATGGAATATTTTATATTGTGACACAAGTTGCGAGAAAGAGACAATTTTTTTTTTTTTTTGCACAAAGTTGTCACTAAATGATATATTGCTCAAACATGCCATGGGAATATGTAAAATTACATCCCAAAATACATTCTGTTGCTTCTCCTGAGTACGGGGATACCACATGTATGGGACTTTTTGGGAGCCTAGCCGCGCACGGGACCCCGAAAACCAAGCACCGCCTTCAGGCTTTCTAAGGGCGTAAATTTTTGATTTCACTCTTCACTGCCTATCACAGTTTCGGAGGCCATGGAATGTCCAGGTGGTAAAAAAAAAAACCCAAAAGTCCCCATTTTGGAAAGTAGACATCCCAAGCTATTTGCTGAGAGGTATAGTGAGTATTTTGCAGACCTCACTTTTTGTCACAAAGTTTTGAAAATTGAAAAAAGAAAAAAAAAAAAATTTTTCTTGTCTTTCTTTATTTTCAAAAACAAATGAGAGCTGCAAAATACTCACCATGCCTCTCAGCAAATAGCTTGGGGTGTCTACTTTCCAAAATGGGGTCATTTGGGGGGGTTTGTGCCACCTGGGCATTCCATGGCCTCCGAAACTGTGATAGGCAGTGAAGAGTGAAATCAAAAATTCACGCCCTTAGAAATCCTGAAGGCGGTGATTGGTTTTCAGGGCCCCGTACGCGGCTAGGCTCCTAAAAAGTCCCACACATGTGGTATCCCCAGACTCAGGAGAAGCAGCTAAATGTATTTTGGGGTGCAATTCCACATATGCCCATGGCCTGTGTGAGCAATATATTATTAAGTGACAACTTTGTGCAAAAAAAAAAATGTGTCACTTTCCCGCAACTTGTGTCAAAATATAAAACCATCCATGGACTTAACATGCCTCAAAGCAAATAGCTTGGGGTGTCTACTTTCCAAAATGGGGTCATTTGGGGGGGGGTTATGCCATCTGGGCATTTTATGGCATTCAAAACTGTGATAGATAGTGAGGAGTAAAATCAAAAATGTACGCCCTTAGAAATCCTGAAGGCAGTGATTGGTTTTCAGGGCCCCGTACGCGGCTAGGCTCCCAAAAAGTCCCACACATGTGGTATCCCCATACTCAGGAGAAGCAGCTAAATGTATTTTGGGGTGCAATTCCACATATGCCCATGGCCTGTGTGAGCAATATATCATTTAGTGACAACTTTTTGTAATTTTTTTTTTTTTTTTTTATGTCATTATTCAATCACTTGGGACAAAAAAAATTAATATTCAATGGGCTCAACATGCCTCTCAGTAATTTCCTTGGGGTGTCTACTTTCCAAAATGGGGTCATTTGTGGGGGTTTTGTACTGCCCTGCCATTTTAGCACCTCAAGAAACGACATAGGCAGTCATAAATTAAAGGCTGTGTAAATTCCAGAAAATGTACCCTAGTTTGTAGGCGCTATAACTTTTGCGCCTACATATACACTTATTGACATTTTTTTTACCAAAGACATGTGGCCGAATACATTTTGGCCTAAATGTATGACTAAAATTGAGTTTATTGGATTTTTTTTAGAACAAAAAGTAGAAAATATCAATTTTTTTCAAAATTTTTGGTCTTTTTCCGTGTATAGCGCAAAAAATAAAAATGGCAGAGGTGATCAAATACCATCAAAAGAAAGCTCTATTTGTGGGAAGAAAAGGACGCAAATTTCGTTTGGGTACAGCATTGCATGACCGCTCAATTAGCAGTTAAAGCGACGCAGTGCCAAATTGTAAAAAGTGCTCTGGTCAGGAAGGGGGTAAATCCTTCCGGGGCTGAAGTGGTTAAGATAGAGAGGAATAGCAAGTCATTTAGCCAAGGTCAGATCCAAGAAACAGCTACATACCCCAGAGTCAAGTATTGCCTGAAGCTGGACTTCTTCTCTCACCACCTGCAATGAGATAGGGAGAACAATATGAGTTGGAGAAGACCCGGAAACCTGGAAGTAGACTGAAGTGCATGGGGTTGACTTCCTAGGTCTTATGGGGCAATTGCGTATGAATAGTCCAGTTCCCCCACAGTACGGGCAAAGTTTCACCTGCCGATGATGAAGTGTCCCATCTGCAGTCAATGCTGGACAGACCAAGCCAATCTGCATGGGTTCGGCTTCAGGTACGGGTACAATAGGTGGCATGGCTGCTGATGTAGGCGGAGCTTTAGGCAGCATCCAGGTGGATCAAAAGGTTTTAGTATGTTCAGACTGGCATTCCTGCAGGTGTCTGTCTAACTGGATGGCCAATTGGATGAGACCTTCTAGAGTTGAAGGAGTTCCCACTCTGGCCAATTCATCTTTGAGGGGTTCAGACAATCCCAGCTGATACTGACATCTCAAGGCTGCCTCGTTCCATCCTGTATCTGTGGAGCACTTGCGGAATTCCACTGTGTAATCTTTCACAGGGCGCTGACCCTGCTGTAAAGTGTGCAGAGTAGCTTCAGCAGTGGCCACACTCTGGGGGGCCTCATATAACTGTGCCATGGTTTTAAAAAACAAGTCCATGGAATTAATGACAGGACTCTTCTGCTCCATGAAGCCATTGGCCCAGGCTCTGGGTTCATCTGTCAGTAAGAAAATGATGAACCCTACTTTCACTGTTTCAATAGAAAAAGTCAGTGGTTGCAAACCTATGTACAGCAGACAAGCATTTTTAAAGGATCTGAATTTCTTTCAATCTCCACAAAATCGTTTCAGTGTTGGCACTCGCGATTCTGGAGGGGGTACCACCACAGTAGGCGTAGCTGTGGTGCGTTCTTGGGTAGGTGCGGCAGCGGAGGAGCTGGCGGAGGATGGGCCTTGATCTGTGGCAGGTGTACTGACAAGTGTTGTAGACGGCCCTCTAATTGGAAGTAGCCTTCCTGAAGTCTTTGGACAGCCTGGGTGAGAGCCATGACTTGTTGACATAAGGCTGCTGTAGTAACTTGGGGGGGGTAACTTGCACAAATAGCACAACACACTATATACAGGAAAAGGAAGTTTAAAACAACAGGTAGTCTCGCAGCCTCACATTATCTTTTTCTTTCAGTTAACAATGTAGATTCTGCTGCAGTCATTCTTTTGCTCAAGACCTAAAGCTCCTCCAGTTCTGGTACTCCATGGATTACCCTGAAGATTTCTGGGTAGGGCTTTTCCAATTATCATTGTCTTCCTCCTCTCTTTTCCATGACTAATGCTGATATGATAATTTCCCCTCTCCGGATTGCATCTCACAACACCCAAGGTTTAAATTCCCCTGTAAAGAGAAGTCTTTCAATAATACCATTCCCAGAAGATTGACATATTCTCAAGAGGCACATTTCCCTATGCAATTTTGTCTATTTTTTAAAATTCCCATCATTTCATGACGATAAAAAAGAGGGGTTGCTATATTTTTCTATAGGTACGTAGCCTTCTTTCCTTCCCTAGAATTTAAAGATCTGGATGGCCACTTTATTCTAGTGAAGGGACTATAGACAGTAATTTTTACACCTTTATATTATACTATGCCCCAAACTGGAGCCAAGCCCCCTTATTCGTTTCCATGTTTCAGTCTGTAGCACCCCACTTAGACGGTCAGGTAGTTCTAGGAGGGAACTCTAATATTACCCTAGACCAGTTCCTTGACAAATCCGGTAATGGGAAACAATGCCTTAAGAGACCTCCTAAACAAAGCATTTGCATCCCTAAACTCCTGCTTGAGTTGGTAGACATTTGGAGGGAATGAAACCCATTGACTAGAAATGACATGCATTTTTCTTCTCCTCATCAGGCCTATGCCAGAATTGACCATATTTTTCTTCCAACCTTAGATATTTCAGGGATACTCCGTGGACAGACCACTCTATGGCCCTCCTTAGGATGATGAGGTCCAAAGTACCCAAAGACCTCACCCGTGGCACCCTAATGAGTTTACTTAGTAATCCAGTCAGATGCTCTATTTTGAAAACGGATCTGAAGGAATTCCTCCTCCTGAATGATGTTGGGGATATTTCCCTATGTGCATTATGGGCTGCCCACAAATTCAGGGGAGGCTACTCCAGATTTCTTCCCAATTCAAACATCAATGTTGTACTGACCTAGAAAAACTTGAAAAATAATTTAAAATACTCAGTAAGCATCATAAACTAAACCCCATGCCTGAATCCTTAGCCCAGCTGGATTTACCGAGATTAGCTCTAAATTTGGCATTAACTATCGCCGCCGACAAAAGCCTTTGTTGGACAAGGCATGCTTCTATCTCCAGAGGGACAAGATATGGCCTTAAAGTGGTTGCAAACCCTAAAAAAATAATAAAAAAAAAATCCTGCAAGACAAAGGCATAATGAGCTAGTATGCATAGCATACTAGCTCATTATGAATTACTTACCTGAGATCGAAGCCCCCGCAGCGGTCCCCATACACCGTTCCGCCTGCTGACATCTCCCGGGGGTTACTTCTGGGTATCACGGCTCCGGCACTGTGATTGGCTGGAGCTGAGATGATGTCACTCCCGCACATGCGCGTGGGAGCCACCAGTAACTGCACATTCTAACAGAAGCAACGGCACATATGTGCCGTTACTTCAGTTTGCTTAACTGCGCATGTGCCGACGTCAGCACATGCAAATACAGGTATATCTCCTAAACTGTGCAGGTTTAGGAGATATCCAGTGTAGCTACAAGTAAGCCTAATTATAGGCTTGCCTGTTGTAAAAAGTGGTTGTAAAGGGTTTACAACCACTTTAACTGGTGGCCAAATTGACCCAGATTTGTACGTTTTTAAAAGTCGCACCTTTACAGGGATAAACCTTTACACGGGAAAAATTTACTTTACAGGCATACTAAGGACACCTCCACAATATTTAAGGGAATATTTAATTTTTATTGTTTCACTTTCACATTTTAAAATCACTGTTCCCAAAAAAATGGCAGTTTTTAAAACTTTTTTTGCATTGATACATGTCCCCTGGGGCAGGACCCGGGTCCCCAAACACTTTTTATGGTAATAACATATATAAGACTTTAAAATGAGCACTTTTGATTTTTCATGTTCGTGTCCCATAGACTTTAACGGTGTTCGTGTGTTCGTCCAAATCTTTTGCCTGTTTGCAAATTCTGGTGAGAACCGAACCGGGGGGTGTTTGGCTCATCCCTATGTTATACTGACACCGCTCCCAGGGAGGACTAGGTCTCCCAAATCTGTGGTGGTACTACCATGGTGATCAACTAGCGTAGATCTTTATTGTGTATGAAGGGGGACTAAACCTGACTGGGTTTATATGGAAAGACAAGCGATCCCACGTTACACATTAGACTTTTTATTGTGGTGTCCACCCAAACTTCGACCACCCATCCTGTCCCCCACTTTGTCCTCTAAGATAATGTCGGTCCTACACCCTCTATCACATGTTTTTCACAACCCCTGTTTTCCCCCAGGAATGGACATTAAGGCTTTTCAATGGTAACTAAACAAGGGACAATTCAGGATGGGTAACCTTGCAAAAAGATCTGAACAAATTAATGTGGTGGGCAACTACATGGCAAATGAGGTTCAATGTAGAAAAATTTAAAATGATGCATTTGGGTGGCAAAAATATGAATGAAATCTATACACTGGGGGAAGAACCTCTGGGGGAATCTAGGATGGAAAAGGACCTGAGGGTCCTAGTAGATCACGAGTCTTCAAACTATGGCCCTCCAGTTGTTCGGGAACTACAATTCCCATCATGCCTAGTCATGTCTGTGAATGTCAGAGTTTTACAATGCATCATGGGATGTGTAGTGCTGCAACAGCTGGAGGGCCGTAGTTTGAAGATCCCTGTAGTAGATGATAGGCTCAGCAATGGCATGCAATGCCAAGCTGCTGCTAACTAAGCAAACAGAATATTGGCATGCATTAAAAAGGGGATCAACTCCAGAGATAAAACGATAATTCTCCCACTCTACAAGACTCTGGTTCGGCCGCACCTAGAGTATGCTGTCCAGTTCTGGGCACCAGTCCTCAGGAAGGATGTACTGGAAATGGAGCGAGTACAAAGAAGGGCAACAAAGCTAATAAAGGGTCTGGAGGATCTTAGTTATGAGAAAAGGTTGCGAGTACTGAACTTATTCTCTGTGGAGAAGAGATGCTAGAGAGGGGATATAATTTCAATATACAAATACCGTACTGGTGACCCCACAATAGAAATAAAACTTTTTTGCAGAAGAGAGTTTAACAAGACTCGTGGCCACTCATTAAAATTAGAAGAAAAGAGGTTTAACCTTAAACTACGTAGAGGGTTCTTTACTGTAAGAGTAGCAAGGATGTGGAATTCCCTTCCACAGGCGGTGGTCTCAGCGGGGAGCATTGATAGCTTCAAGAAACTATTCGATAAGCACCTGAATGAACGCATCGTACAGGGATATACAATGTAATACTGACACATAATCACACATAGGTTGGACTTGATGGACTTGTGTCTTTTTTCAACCTCACCTACTATGTAACTATGTAACTATATAACTATGTTTTTTTTGTTTTTTTTTAATGTGCAATAAACCAAAGTTTTAATTTTGGTCTGGAAAGCATTTACAGAATGAATCTGGAGATGAATCTGAAGATGGAAGATGATGTTATTAAAATATTTTTCATGTACACTGCATTAACCAGTAAAGCTTTATGTAAACCCACAAAAGGCATAACATTCCAATAAAGTTGTCTGTCAGATGCAGGCTTACAAACTTTCTCTCATTGCAGCAATATCGAGTACTACAATATTTATTAGCAATATAATTTGGGATGCAACTTGTAGAACATGTCATTTTCTTTTTTCCCCTCCACACAGGAATATTTATCTGGCTCCAAAAATTGCTATAGTGAAATGCAGACAGACCACTGACCTTAAGGGTGGGGGGGGATATTGAAATGCTACAATTAGGCCTTTCCTAGTTCCCCAGTGGCAGATACTGTGAACGCTCCACACCCCAAGAGAGCACATAAAGAGCACGCATGCTGTGATCACATTTTTTAAAAACGGACTATATTGTTTTCCACCAGCACAGAAGAACTTTATTCTTTGGATACTAAAAAGAACTTTATATTGGCAATAATAAATTCTCTATGTGTAATTTTACTTTTATATTTAGATTTGTAATTCAATTCACAACAAGGTTTGCACAAAAGCACTTTAAATCACAATGGAAATATGTAAAGTTTCACAGTAACTTTCAGTGGGATTTATTGATTTAACATACTAGCACATGAAATTATTTTTGCTTACAACAGTTTGATAACATATTGTATGTATATTTCTTTTGAACAATTGCACCAATATTTATATATTCACCTATTTATTTTGTTATTTTAGTTGGAAGTATTTCAACACGGGTATTGAACGGCGCCACATCTACTTTATTTTTCTTTAATTGCATACTCCACCTAGTGGTAGTAATTGGTAGAGGCAGCAGTTCTTTCATTTTTATTTTTTTTATTTTATTTTATTTTTTCTTTTCAAGTAATTTACTCACCTCCTTTGCATGGAATCATTTCACATCTTTCATAATGAGAAGCAATTCCACCTTGTAAACCGTAACATATTGCATACCAGTCAGTCGCCATACTGGAAACCACCAAGGGTACCAGACATTTAAATAAATAAATAAATAAATAAATAAATAAAGTGTAACATGTGTGAGCCTTTTTAGGACAGTAGTGTTAAAAAATATGATCAAACCCTCCACCATTTAAGAAATTGCCCAAGTGTTTTGTGGGTAGTTCCAGTTAACTAAAAAAGTAGTTGAGTTTTTGGGCCAATCACTACTGCAAACACAGTTAAGTGCTATAGTTTGGTACAACAAGCAGCTTTGTACAGCGACTGCTAGCAACCAATTAGAAATCAGCTGCTGTCCATTTAATATCCACACAGATAAAAATGATATATGGTTAGGTGCTCCGTGTTACTAAATGGGATTATTTGTTGTATGGTTATTAAATAAACCAACAGTGTAGTATTTACTTGTATAAATGAAACAATATAGGAATCACCACTCATGGTTGACAGTTTCCACTCCTTCCATGTAATCATGAATATTTGAGACGGTTCCATTTAATTTTTCTCCAACGCTAGCCCACATAGGCAACAGGGACACAAAGGTATTTTAAACCTTTCAGTAAAATGGAAGTGCAGAGCCAAGTTAAGTGCGAAATTGTAAGTGTCAAATCACTGAAAACTTACTGAGATTGACTATCCATACAAGAAATGGAAGCAAGATATCTTGAGGTCTCACATTTCAATGAATTGGATAAATTAATGGAGGCTTTAGCCAATATGAAGGCCACTGCATACAACAGCTCAGTTTTTAGGACCTGGATGATAACTGGCCAGATATCCAGTTAACAGGAATATTCTACAGCTGTCAAGGAAATTAAGGGGGGTGGTTTCTACAGGATTCAGGATTCAGGATTCTGACACTTTTCCAGGGAAGGTGTGATATTGAGAACAAATAAGTTAGCATGCTGTGAATAACAGTCTGTAGAAAGCCATATTCAGACTTGCTGCCATAATGGTTACCACACAGGACTGAATACAATAAAAACCAAAATGTGATGCATATATTTCCCAGTACAGAAAAACTGGAGTAAGTCATGTTATATATCCATCATGGTGTGCTGCATCAGCTAGATTAGAAAAATACTGATCACACAATTTTGTAACAAAAAAACTGAAAAGAACATTTCTAAGAGAAAAAACACTTTGGGTATTCTTTGATTGAAATGTTCTGAAGTTGCTCCAGAATAAGTAAATTGTAGTACGCTGGTAATATAAAATATTTGCTGACATTCTTTGTTCTTGTATGACAAAATATCTAAAGTACATGTTAAAACTTTGGTTTTAGGGGTCCCACTTATATTCATTTTAAGTGAAGTGTGATAAGCTCTTTTTGGGACTATTGCACTGAAAAGTGTCAGAGTGCTTTACAAATGTCAGAACATAAACAGTTCATCTCCATCTGCTGGACTCAACTCCGGTCGATCCCAGTTGCAAGGAGACAAGCAGTCTTCACTTTGAAGATCATTTGCTGTCAGCTTTGCTAGCTTCATCTAGTTCCAAGAGATTACCTGCAGCTCCTTTAACACTGGTGAGACTTGAGGAACTTCCTGACTGAGAGCTGCTTGCCACTTCACCTTCAGAGCCAGACTTTTCTCGCTTTTCTTTATTATCCCGAGATACTTGCCAAAACTCAAAAGCCACCTTAAAAGCTTGAGCTACTGTTAATGTAACAGCTTGGGCCATTTTCCGTTTTGCACAGAGAATTGCATGGCATTCCAAGGTATTATTCTGCTGGCTCTGAGCAATGTAGGCAAAAACTTTATCATGTAGCTTATCAGCTGTACAATATGATATCCTGTAAATTGACACATTCTCAATTAGTTGGTTTGTGATACTGTCGTAAAGAATTATTCCTCTAGGTTTTGCTGCAATAGATACACTTTTTTATCACTTGATTTCTGTCACTAGCCACATTTACTAGTTACTCTCAGTAGCACGAGGGACATTTTCACTTTTACATATGTTTGTCTACAGCCAATCATCAACAGAGAAATGGTCAAACTGAAAGGACCAATCAAACACTAGAGCAATATCTATGGTGTTTTTGTTCTTTTTCTCAAGATGACTGAATTTCCCTATTGTCGTGTGTGGAATTCGCATATAACAACTCTGCACACGCTGCCACCAACTAGTCACCCTTTTTGGCTAATTACAGGTTCCATCGCTCATTTTTACCTGATATCCTTCCCGAGACCTATGTTCTGGCAGTCTAGAACAGAATAAACTTAATTCAAACAAATTACCAAACACTTCAGGAGACAATTCAGAAGGTCCAAGAAAAGTACAAAAAGCAATATGACAAGAAGAAAAGAGGAAACCTTACTTTTAAGATTGAGGACAAAGTGTGGCTCTCATCAGCAAACCTCAGACTGCCATGTCCGTCCCAGAAACTGGGACCAAAATTTGTTGGTCCATTTGAAATAAAACATGAATTTAATCCAGTAGCTTTTGAACTCACTTTGCTAGAGTCTTACTTATAAAATTCACCCTGTGTTTCATGTCTCCTTGCTTAAACCCACTGTTTCTAGTCCTTTTCCAGGAAGAGAAGAGATACCACCAGCTCCGGGATGAAACAGAATTTGAAGTGGAGTCCATTCTTGACTGTCAACTGAGAGGTAGGAATTCAGTTTTTAATTAAGTGGAAAGGAGACTATGCAGAAGACAATTCAGGGGAGCCTGCGAGCAATGTATATGCGCCTAAGCTTTTACAGAGTTTCTGCAACTGTCACCCCGAAAAATGGGCACGACTGGGCATCCAGAGGCTGCCCCTTTGGGAGGGGGCACTATCAGGAAAATAGGCACAATAGTGCATGCAGAGGCGTATCGGTGTGAATCAACACACAAGGGTGCGCAGCACCATGAACAGGCGAACGTGCATGCGCGGTGGCACACAGACAGCATGACTATTTAAATCCAATACTGACAATGGTGCATTGCTGGTTTATCATCAGCTCCCTGTGTCCCAGTGCCTTGTATATCCTGCTTATCAGACTTCCTTTGTACCGATCCGGCTTGCCTTGACCTGCTCATCCTTATCTACCGGCTTGACCTTTGGCTTATATCCTGGCCTTGTTCCTGCTTGGTCCCTGTCTCTGATCTTGGCTTGGCTCATGGACTCTTGCATTACCTGTCTCCTGTGTAAAGACTCGGCTGGCTCCTGTTATGCTCATCTTGGACTGTCTTACCGTGAATGACCCCTGACTTGGCTCCTGACTTAGCTATCTGGCCTGTTCCACTGGTCCACACCATCAGGGCCATCCAAGCATGCATACCTTGCAGTATACCCTGGCTGTTCCAGCAAACTCCTGGCAACCAGCCTTCAGCAATCAGGCAACCCATGCTTCTGTGGGCACCGCACTCCCTGTGTCACCTCCAGGGGTGTGCTGCACTCGGCCACAAGGGGAGCCCTCCCAGCATTTCGGCCTCATACCAAGTTCGTGACACTGTGTTTGACAGGAGCTTCTTACTATGTTTAACCTTCTTTCTGAACTCTCTACCTATCCAGTCACTATGCAATATCTTGTACGCATTAAAAATTGACTTTGATTCCTGGGATCCCTCCCACACCTCAACTTTTATCAATCACTTGCTCCTTGAGTCTGTGCAAAGAGTTAAATTCTGCACACAGACCTCCTAATCTCACAGATAAGTTTTTTCCAGATATTTCCAATTAGTTATGCTTCAGCGCAGCAACATTTCTGCACTCATCTGATCCCTTATGCCCTTGAAAATACTATCATGTAACTCTAAAGGTCTGAATAGCCCTTTCAAGTGATCAGCACTGCTAAAAGGAAACACACTTTGCTGCTCATAAATGTCCCAGGGTGAAGTTCCAACTATTTCCCCATCTGTATATGGCTAACGGCCCAAAAAAGGCCTGTGGAGTCCTTATCGTAGTTACAGACTTGTAACTTTCAACCACCATCCAGGACCCCAAGGCAGATATCATTATCTGTGAACTGAATCAAACCACCTTCACACTTGTCAACTTCTATGCTCCCAACACTAAACAAAGGAAATTCCTTGCCCCCTTGCTTTCCAAAGTTATGGAGGTGCTGCAAGGCACCCTTATTATTGGTGGGGACTTTAACACAATCTTGGACCCCAATATGGATTCCACTACTCCCACCAGAAGACCTAACCACTCTATTGCCCCTTTGCTACACAAATACAAGCTCTATGATGCCTGGGGATGCTTCCACGACTCTGGAAAATAATTCACATTCTTGTCAGCTGCACACATCAACCTCTTTCTAACTACTAAAAGATCACTACAAAAGTTTTAAATTATTGGTACAATTTCCTGGTCGGATCATGCTCCAGTTACCCTGACATTTTACAACTATCTCCGTAATTCATCCCCTCACAATAGGCGTATATTGATTGGTTTGCGCAAAAGTTATAGCGTCTACAAAATAGGAGGTAGGACTGTGACAGATCAGACACTTTTGACACTTTTTTGGGACCAGTGACATTTATACAGTGATCAGTGATACAAAATGATTACTGTATAAATGACACTGGTATGGAAGGGGTTAACACCAGGGGTTATCAAAGGGTTAAGTGTGTCCTAGGGAGGTGCTTTCTAACTGTGGGTGGAGTAGACTGACTGGGAGTACAGAAAGATCAAATGGTGCAGTGTCTCGGTTTATCTAGTGCATGCCTACTCTCCACAAACTGCTCCTGACTCTCCAATAGCAAAGAAAATGCACTTCACCATCTGTGTAATGCAGAATTTGTCCACTATTCCTAAGATGGACTGATTTATTCTACTGTGCTATTAACCGAGTCTACAATAGCACATAAACTGCACTTCACCATCTATGTAATGCAGCATTTGTCCACCTGGGCTGTTAATCCTTCCTAAGATGGACTGACTTATCCTACTATGCTATTAACCATTTATATCCAAGAATGCACCTCATTCACTTTGTTACCACACTCCTATGGTTAGATGGTATTGTAGCTAACAGTTACTTTATAAATAGATCTGTTTATACAGCATTTGTCTGCCTGGGCTATCAAACCTTGTATAAACGAAAATATACCGAAATGTACATCCATCACTTTACTCATTTAAATCTCATGGTTGAATACTATTATAGTTAGCATATACTATTACTATAGTTATAAAATACATTAATTGAGAACTCTGGTGGTGTTTGAAGTTCAGTAGAGTGTTACAATTGATACATAATCTGTTACACATAATTCATTAAAATCCATCCAATAATTAGAACATTACCCGACATCTAAAAAAAAATATTTTTAAAATTAAATAAATTTAAATAAAATAAGAATCAAAATAAAAAAAGGAATTACATTTGATTGAACATTTACGTTTGTGAAATAGAAACAAAAGGCAGAGCAGCCTTACACAATAATCTAGAATCCCCCCCAAAAAAAGGATCTAATCTAATAATCACTAATATAGCAGTTGATGTCTAATTCATTGTTTAACCCCTGCAGAGGCAAGGAACGTTAGGAATAAATCCATTTTGTCTCGCATCTGGTGAGGTTCCTAACACAAAGAGAATGGTCTCAAACATGAGTACCTAGATACCCAGAATCTACACACATTCTCACATAAAGTAGATTTCAACCAGTAAGTAAGGAAAATGCAGATTATCAATACAATCTCCATCAACCACCTTTTTTAGGGAGAGGAAGGGAAATGGGATGAAAAAGAAATTGACCGTGCATTTACAATCATCAAGGAGAAAGAGGGGGAACTGGAGGAGTGGGAGGAAAAAGAGGTTGTAGAGCAGGACGAAGGATCTGATTCAAAACAAAGGGAATGGTCTCAAACATGAGTAACTAGATACCCGGAATCTTCACACATTCCCACACATAAAATATTTCAACCAATAAGTAATTATGAGGAAAACAGCAATTATCAATACAATCCCTATCAATCACCTTTTTTATGGAGAGGACGGGGATGGGACAGAGGAAAAAATCACCCATACATTTACAATCATCAAGGAGAAAGAGGTACAACTGAGTGGGAGGAAAAAGAAAGTTTGCAGAGCAGGACAAAGGAACAAATTTAAAAAAATGCAAAAAAGAGAACACTGAATCAAGGAATTTTTAATTTAAGTAAAGTTTCTTTAACCCCAAAATAAATGCATATTCTAAATTTAGTTTTAGGAAAAGAATATTAACTAAAAAAGAAAAAAGCACCTTATACCCAGTGCATGTAGGATCTTGATTATTTATACCCTCCCTAAGATTCATAAAAGTACCACTTGTCCCCCAGCTTGACCTATAGTTAAAGGAATAGGATCTGTAACTGCTAGACTTGGTGAATATTTGGACAAGTTTCTGCAACCAAGTGTTGTAGCCACTAAAGCATTTTTAAAGGATACTAAGGATCTACTGCGTCAAATTAGGGATATTAAATGACGGCATGATATTCCTACTTATTTGGTAACAGTGGATGTTTCATCTCTGTATAATATCATGCAATGTGATGATGTCTTGTTAGCATTGAGCTGGGCTTTGAGTCAAAAAGATGAGATCCCTCACACCCAAAAAGTATTTTTACAAAAAACCCTTGATTTCTGTTGGTCCCACAATTATTTTTGGTATCAGAATTCCTTTTATAGTCAAAAAAATGGTGTGGAGATGGGCACTAAATTTGCGCCCAGCCTTGCCAATATTTTTATGGCTGGACCGGAATTGTGGTTTTATAAAGGGCTCATTGATGACCTGATGTTCATTTGGGAGGGCTCAGAGGAGAGTTTACTTTCATTTATGGCTGACTTAAATAAAAATAATAACAATATCAGGTTAGAATTCCAGTGGGATTGCCATGCTGTCAATTTCCTAGACCTAATAATATATTTAGGCAAGATGGCAGTCTGGCAACCAAGGTTTACTTTAAACCAATTGACAGAAATAGTTATCTATGTATTAACAGTGGACATCACCCTGTTTGGCTACGTAACATACCACAGGGACAAATTATGTGTATCAAGAGGAACTGTACATTTGAACAGGACTTTCTTGAACAATCTGAGTTAATCAAACATAAATTTGTACAAAAAGGCTATAGAGAGGCTACAGTTAATCAAGAAATTCAAATAATCTGGCCTATGCCAATGAACATTGTCTGGAGGATAAAAAGATAGAAAATAAGGACACTAAACAGAAATTATATTTTGGAAACACTGGCAGGTCCTATTGCTGGATAGAACTTTGGACCCTGTCTTGCCAAAGATTCCCCATCTATATGGGCCCAGATATATAGGAGGGCACCCAATTTTGGGCAACAAGTAGTTAAGAAAATTTTGGATCCTCCAATGACACATTTTTTTCCAGGTAGAAGTGGTTTTTTGGCATGAAACAGATGTAGAGCCTGTAACTACGCAAAAAATAATGTAAATAAATGTTCAAAATGTATTCCAATCACAATTAACAAGAATATATGATTAAGGATCTCATAACCTGTGATACCACACATATGGTTTATACCCTATCATGCCCATGTGGGTTAACCTACATAGAACGTACTAAACGCACATTAAAAGAGAATAGAGGAACATATCTCAAACATCTTGAAAGGTTATAAATACCATACTGTGTCAGGCCATTTTAGATGTGTCCATGGTAGACACCCCACTTTCTTGCAGTTTTGGGGTGTAGAGAGGGTGTTTCCCACCTGGCGGAGATCCAATTGGGTTAGGGATCTCTCCAGATGTGAGAAAAAATATTTTTTTCCTAATGTACCTTGGCACCGCAGGGGTAAATGTTGAATTAGATAACTGCTTTATTAGTGATTTAGTCTTTTGTGTAGTTTTTCATTTCTATTTCTTTTTCACATATTTCAATTTTTATGTAAAGTTTAAGTGATTTTGACACTATTTACATGTAGTGTTATGCGCTACGGTGTGATTAATTATTGGCTTATACACTAATATTAATAGGACAATTGGTGATAGTTGTTTGGTTTCTAAGTAGCAGCATTTATTAATATTATTAATATTTTTTTAGAAAGGATACAGTCTTTAGCGTGGTGTTATAATTTAAGTAGTTTTTGAGATACATTCAGTCCATTCTAATCACCCTACAATTAGATTAACCACTTGACCACTGGGCACTTAACCACTTCAGCCCCGGAAGGATTTACCCCCTTCCTGACCAGAGCACTTTTTACAATTTGGCACTGCGTCGCTTTAACTGCTAATTGTGCGGTCATGCAATGCTGTAACCAAACGAAATTTGCGTCCTTTTCTTCCCACAAATAGAGCTTTCTTTTGATGGTATTTGATGCCGTTTTTATTTTTTGCGCTATACACGGAAAAAGACCGAAAATTTTGAAAAAAAATGATATTTTCTACTTTTTGTTCTAAAAAAAATCCAATAAACTCAATTTTAGTCATACATTTAGGCCAAAATGTATTTGGCCACATGTCTTTGGTAAAAAAAATGTCAATAAGTGTATATTTATTGGTTTGCGCAAAAGTTATAGCGCCTACAAACTAGGGTACATTTTCTGGAATTTACACAGTCTTTAATTTATGACTGCCTATGTCATTTCTTGAGGTGCTAAAATGACAGGGCAGTACAAAACCCCCACAAATGACCCCATTTTGGAAAGTAGACACCCCAAGGAAATTGCTGAGAGGCATGTTGAGCCCATTGAATATTCATTTTTTTTGTCCCAAGTGATTGAATAATGAAAAAAAAAAAAAAAAAAAAAAAATTACAAAAAGTTGTCACTAAATGATATATTGCTCACACAGGCCATGGGCATATGTGGAATTGCACCCCAAAATACATTTAGCTGCTTCTCCTGAGTATGGGGATACCACATGTGTGGGACTTTTTGGGAGCCTAGCCGCATACGGGGCCCCGAAAACCAATCACTGCCTTCAGGATTTCTAAGGGCGTACATTTTTGATTTTACTCCTCACTACCTATCACAGTTTTGAAGGCCATAAAATGCCCAGATGGCACAAACCCCCCCCAAATGACCCCATTTTGGAAAGTAGACACCCCAAGCTATTTGCTGAGAGGCATGTTGAGTCCATGGAATATTTTATATTTTGACACAAGTTGCGGGAAAGTGACAATTTATTTATTTATTTTTTTTTTTTTTGCACAAAGTTGTCACTAAATGATATATTGCTCACACAGGTCATGGGCATATGTGGAATTGCACCCCAAAATACATTCTGCTGCTTCTCTTGAGTACGGGGATACCACATGTGTGGGACTTTTTAGGAGCCTAGCCGCGTACGGGACCCCGAAAACCAATCACCGCCTTCAGGATTTCTAAGGGTGTACATTTTTGATTTCACTCTTCACTGCCTATCACAGTTTCGGAGGCCATGGAATGCCCAGGTGGCACAAACCCCCCCCAAATGACCCCATTTTGGAAAGTAGACACCCCAAGCTATTTGCTGAGAGGCATGGTGAGTATTTTGCAGCTCTCATTTGTTTTTGAAAATGAAGAAAGACAAAAAAAAAATTTTTTTTTTCTTTTTTTAATTTTCAAAACTTTGTGACAAAAAGTGAGGTCTGCAAAATACTCACTATACCTCTCAGCAAATAGCTTGGGGTGTCTACTTTCCAAAATGGGGTCATTTGGGGGGGGTTTGTGCCACCTGGGCATTCCATGGCCTCCGAGACTGTGATAGGCAGTGAAGAGTGAAATCAAAAATTTACGCCCTTAGAAAGCCTGAAGGCGGTGCTTGGTTTTCGGGGTCCCATACGTGGCTAGGCTCCCAAAAAGTCTCACACATGTGGTATCCCCGTACTCAGGAGAAGCAACAGAATGTATTTTGGGGTGTAATTTCACATATTCCCATGGTATGTTTGAGCAATATATCATTTAGTGACAACTTTGTGCAAAAAAAAAAAAAAATAATAATAATTTGTCTCTTTCCCGCAACTTGTGTCACAATATAAAATATTCCATGGACTCGACATGCCTCTCAGCAAATAGCTTGGGGTGTCTACTTTCCAAAATGGGGTCATTTGGGGGGGTTTGAACTGTCCTGGCATTTTATGCACAACATTTAGAAGCTTATGTCACACATCACCCACTCTTCTAACCACTTGAAGACAAAGCCCTTTCTGACACTTTTTGATTACATGAAAAAATTATTTTTTTTTGCAAGAAAATTACTTTGAACCCCCACACATTATATATTTTTTTAAAGCAAATGCCCTACAGATTAAAATGGTGGGTGTTTAATTTTTTTTTTTCACACAGTATTTGCGCAGCGATTTTTCAAACGCATTTTTTGGGGAAAAAACACACTTTTTTACATTTTAATGCACTAAAACACACTATATTGCCCAAATGTTTGATGAAATAAAAAAGATGATCTTAGGCCGAGTACATGGATACCAAACATGACATGCTTTACAATTGCACACAAACGTGCAGTGACAACAAAATAAATACATTTTTAAAAGCCTTTAAAAGCCTTTACAGGTTACCACTTCAGATTTACAGAGGAGGTCTACTGCTAAAATTACTGCCCTCGATCTGACCGTCGCGGTGATACCTCACATGCATGGTGCAATTGCTGTTTACATTTGACGCCAGACCGACGCTTGCGTTCGCCTTAGCGCGAGAGCAGGGGGGACAGGGGTGCTTTTTTTTTTTTTTTTTTTTTTTTCTTTATTATTTTTTTGCTTTTTTATCTTATTTTAAAACTGTTCCTTTCATTTTTTTTTTTTTAATCATTTTTATTGTTATCTCAGGGAATGTAAATATCCCCTATGATAGCAATAGGTAGTGACAGGTACTCTTTTTTGAAAAAATTGGGGTCTATTAGACCCTAGATTTCTCCTCTGCCCTCAAAGCATCTGACCACACCAAGATCGGTATGATAAAATGCTTTCCCAATTTCCCAATGGCGCTATTTACATCCGGCGAAATCTAAGTCATAAAATGCTCGTAGCTTCCGGTTTCTTAGGCCATAGAGATGTTTGGAGCCACTCTGGTCTCTGATCAGCTCTATGGTCAGCTGGCTGAATCACCGGCTGCATTCTCAGGTTCCCTGTTGAGACAGGAGAGCCAGAGAAAAACACGGAAGACGGTGGGGGGGGGCATTCTCTCCCACTGCTTGTAAAAGCAGTCTAGAGGCTAATTAGCCGCTAGGATTGCTTCTACATGAAAGCCGACCGCTGGCTGAAAAGAATGATACCAAGATGATACCTAAACCTGCAAGCATCATTCTGGTATAACCACTCAAAGTCGTGAATGCTGTACCTGAAGACAAAAATATGGTTAACAATAAAGCACAGTAAACGGTAAAGTATAAAAAATTGCAGACCTGAAAAGCAAACATGATAAAACATAATAACAATAAAACATTGCAGAATAGAATACAGTAAAAAAGAGCAGAACAATAGAGAGAATAGAGAGAGAATAGAGAGAGAACAATAAAACGACAACTATTATTTTTTATTTTATATTTTTGTTTGTGTTTTTTTTTTTTTTTTTTTTACACTTTTTTTGTAACTGTAACTTTTATAACTGTAACCGGTTCCAGGTTCGGGTCTCTCAAAATGCGATGGCATCTTGGGAGACCCTGTGAAAGTGTGTCCTAGTCTGTGCAATGCTGTACCCTACGCTAATACTCAGCTAGTGAATGGTAGCGTTCAAAACATTCACCAATGCAAAGACCAGGATTGTCAGGACAGGAGGGACAATAATAGTGGGTGTCACGCCTATATCCGCGCTTGCTGCAGACACAACATCTTTTTTGGGGGGGTTCGTTGGGTAGGGGTACTCGGGAGGACATAAAAATGCCTCTCATGCAGCCGACTGCATTTGGTTGGGGATGTGAATGGGGGAAGTACGGGCGCTGCAGAAGTGGTGGGTTCCCAATTAGGATTGGTGAATGCAGCAGGAAGGGCACTATGGGCATGACGGGCCTGTGTTTGTCTTCTTGGTGGCAGCGGGACACTATTTGTGCTTGCCACCTCACCAGCTTGAACTGCACTTATGGGACTCGCCACGTCACCAAGTGTTACTGCAGTGCTGGTTTGACTACGACCGGGGTGTACTAGGCCGCTGGCGCTTGCCAGTTCACCAAAACGCTACCAAAAAAACTGTTAACGATCGCAGGGATCAGGCCTGACTCTGCGAACGCTGCAGTTATGCATTTAGTGTTTTGTAAGTGACAGTGATCGATCGATACTGCACTTGGGTGGGCTGGGCTGGGCCGGGCGGAGGGGCAAAACGCAGGTGCTAGCAGGTATCTGGGCTGATCCCGCTAACACTGCGTTTTTGGGAACCCTAAACTGCTGGGGACGCCAGTATAGATCTGATCGGATCAGATATTGATCAGTTCAGATACTATACCACTAAGGGAGGTGTACAGTGCGTGCGTGGGTGTTAGCGCTACTGGCACTAACCTGACGCTGCCTGGGGCTGGTGCTTGCCATTTCACCAAAATGCTACCAAAAAAACTGTTAGCGATCGCAGGGATCAGGCCTGACTCTGCGAACGCTGCAGTTATGCGTTTAGTGTTTCGTAAGTGACAGTGATCGATCGATACTGCACTTGGGTGGGCTGGGCCGAGCTGGGCGGAGGGGCAAAACGCAGGTGCTAGCAGGTATCTGGGCTGATCCCGCTAACACTGTGTTTTTGGGAACCCTAAACTGCTGGGGACGCTAGTATAGATCTGATCGGATCAGATATTGATCTGTACAGATACTATACCACTAAGGGAGGCGTATGCTGCGTGCGTGGGTGTTAGCGGTACTGGCGCTAATCTGACGCTGCCTGGGGCGACGCATATCACCGCCGGGCGATCAGGGGGCTAAATCTTTATTCGGTAATAAACGGCGGGTGCCCTGACACTATAAAAAATAAACAAACTAACCAGCGTCACCCGTAACGGTTATACAGTGATCAGTGGTGAAAGGGTTAACTAGGGGGCAATCAAGGGGTTAAAACATTTATTAGATAGTATATGGGGGTCCCTGTCGCTATAAAACTCTGACGGCGAACCTAAATATTTACGTCCCTAACTAGCATCACCAGCGACACTAATACAGCGATCAGAAAAATGATCGCTTAGCGACACTGGTGACAGGGGGTGATCAAGGGGTTAAAACTTTATTAGGGGGGGTTAGGGGGGTACCCTAGACCTATAGGGGGCCTAACACTCACTGCCCTGACACTGTAACTGTCACAAACTGACACCAATACAGTAATCAGAAAAAAAAAAAAAAAAACCTGCTTGGTGTCAGTTTGTGACGGGGGGGGGTGATTGGGGGGGGATCGGGGGGCGATCGGGGGGGGGATCGGGGTGTTTAGTGTGCCTGGCATGTTCTACTGTGTGTGTGTGTGTTGGTGCACTTACATTGCAGTCTTCTCTCCTCGGCCCGGAACGGAAAATACCGAGCCGAGGAGAGATGACATCATTTCCTCTGCCTCTGTGTACAATACAGAGGCAGGGAAATGATCCCATTGGCTGAGAGCGATCGCGAGGGGGGGGCCACGAATGGTAGGCAGTGAAGAGTGAAATCAAAAATTTACGCCCTTAGAAAGCCTGAAGGCGGTGCTTGGTTTTCGGGGTCCCATACGTGGCTAGGCTCCCAAAAAGTCTCACACATGTGGTATCCCCGTACTCAGGAGAAGCAACAGAATGTATTTTGGGGTGTAATTTCACATATTCCCATGGTATGTTTGAGCAATATATCATTTAGTGACAACTTTGTGCAAAAAAAAAAAAAAATAATAATAATTTGTCTCTTTCCCGCAACTTGTGTCACAATATAAAATATTCCATGGACTCGACATGCCTCTCAGCAAATAGCTTGGGGTGTCTACTTTCCAAAATGGGGTCATTTGGGGGGGTTTGAACTGTCCTGGCATTTTATGCACAACATTTAGAAGCTTATGTCACACATCACCCACTCTTCTAACCACTTGAAGACAAAGCCCTTTCTGACACTTTTTGATTACATGAAAAAATTATTTTTTTTTGCAAGAAAATTACTTTGAACCCCCACACATTATATATTTTTTTAAAGCAAATGCCCTACAGATTAAAATGGTGGGTGTTTAATTTTTTTTTTTCACACAGTATTTGCGCAACGATTTTTCAAACGCATTTTTTGGGGAAAAAACACACTTTTTTACATTTTAATGCACTAAAACACACTATATTGCCCAAATGTTTGATGAAATAAAAAAGATGATCTTAGGCCGAGTACATGGATACCAAACATGACATGCTTTACAATTGCACACAAACGTGCAGTGACAACAAAATAAATACATTTTTAAAAGCCTTTAAAAGCCTTTACAGGTTACCACTTCAGATTTACAGAGGAGGTCTACTGCTAAAATTACTGCCCTCGATCTGACCGTCGCGGTGATACCTCACATGCATGGTGCAATTGCTGTTTACATTTGACGCCAGACCGACGCTTGCGTTCGCCTTAGCGCGAGAGCAGGGGGGACAGGGGTGCTTTTTTTTTTTTTTTTTTTTTTTTTCTTTATTATTTTTTTGCTTTTTTATCTTATTTTAAAACTGTTCCTTTCATTTTTTTTTTTTTAATCATTTTTATTGTTATCTCAGGGAATGTAAATATCCCCTATGATAGCAATAGGTAGTGACAGGTACTCTTTTTTGAAAAAATTGGGGTCTATTAGACCCTAGATTTCTCCTCTGCCCTCAAAGCATCTGACCACACCAAGATCGGTATGATAAAATGCTTTCCCAATTTCCCAATGGCGCTATTTACATCCGGCGAAATCTAAGTCATAAAATGCTCGTAGCTTCCGGTTTCTTAGGCCATAGAGATGTTTGGAGCCACTCTGGTCTCTGATCAGCTCTATGGTCAGCTGGCTGAATCACCGGCTGCATTCTCAGGTTCCCTGTTGAGACAGGAGAGCCAGAGAAAAACACGGAAGACGGTGGGGGGGGGCATTCTCTCCCACTGCTTGTAAAAGCAGTCTAGAGGCTAATTAGCCGCTAGGATTGCTTCTACATGAAAGCCGACCGCTGGCTGAAAAGAATGATACCAAGATGATACCTAAACCTGCAAGCATCATTCTGGTATAACCACTCAAAGTCGTGAATGCTGTACCTGAAGACAAAAATATGGTTAACAATAAAGCCACGAATGGATGGCCTCCCCCTCACCTCCGATCGCCGGGGGAGATTTGCCGACCGCCGCAGGCACCGGGGGGGGGTCCGATCGGACCCCCCACCCGCGGGCAGGCAAGGACGTACATATACGTCCTTTTGCCTGCCCGTGCCGCTCTGTCGACGTATATAGTCGTGCGGCGGTCGGCAAGTGGTTAAACCCCTTAATAACCAGACCAATTTTCAGCTTTCAGTGCTCTCACATTTTGAATGACAATTACTCAGTCATGCAACACTGTACCTATATGACATTTTTGTCCTTTTTTCACACAAATAGAGCTTTCTTTTGGTGGTATTTAATCACCGCTAGGTTTTTTATTTTTTGTGCTATAAAAGAAAAAAGACAGAAAATTCTGTAAAAAAATGAATTTTTCTTCATTTCTGTTATACAATTTTGGGAATTAGTAATTTTTCTTCTTATATTTTGGCCAAAATTTATACCGCTACATATCTTTGGTAAAAATAACCCAAATCAGAGTATATTATTTGGTCTTTGTGAAAGTTATAGAGTCCCAAAGCTATGGTGCCAATATCTGAAAATTGATCACACCTGAAGTACTGACGGCCTATCTAATTTCTTGGCCGAATCCCACGCCAATCATTGCCGCAGCCACTCCCCTCTCCTCCTCCTACACTACGTCGCCACGGGTTCTCCCTTTCAGCGTCTGTCGACGCTGTAGGATTCCCCTGGCACCTGTGACTAATAGGAGCGGCGTTATGATTGGCGGGATCCCACGCCAATCATCGCCGCACCCACTTCCTCCTTCTCCTCTTATACCCCACCCCCTTACGCCCGTGCCGGTGTCATTGTCTGACACGGCGGCGGCGATGTAAGGCGGCCAGTAACCACCATACTTAGGTAAGGCTTCTCCTGCACTAGCCTCCAGGATCGCCTTCATTTTATCTTACTCTCTTGACATGGACATTCACTGCACTGTTCATTTAAGCACAAGAGAATCCATTTTGTTCTCACTGTTGAAATGTGTTCTGTAACCTTCACCTAACACACAGACACTTCTCCTACTAAACGCTCTCTACTCCCCCTCCCTTTTCAAGGTTTTACTTTTGCAATTGTTCTATTCGCTAGTTTTTAATAATATATTTCTATTTCTATTTGTTAGCTTTTAATAACATATTGCTATTTGTTACTTTTTAATAACATCTCACACCACCCCTTTCTTATCTATGTATAAAATAACATGTAATAATAAATTTTTCACTGAACGGACATTTTAAACACAGTGAATCTGTTCCTGCAGCTGCAGTATTAACTTTGTTTTAGAGTCCCAATCAGAAATCAGTCATATCAGTCTTGGCGAGTCATAACAGGAGTTTGGCAGAGTCTCCAGAAGGAACCGCGCTTCGATCGGGATCATCGGGAAACGCAGACCTCAAATGCCGGCTAGGTAAGCTGCCCTTAAGCTTGCTATATTTCTGCCTTTTCCTATGTATCCTATCTGTCGGTTCTCAAGGAAACCAGACCAATCTCGGACCTTTCTGGTTGGGTAACGTGTGTGTGTGAATGTGTTTGTGTCCCCCTTCACGGGTTGGACTGTGTGTGGATAGGGAAAATCCTCTGCAGTTCCCTGCGTTGACTCCTTGTGGGCGACCTGGGTCAGAGGCACATGGTAGGGTCAGATAAAACTCACAGAGAAGAGAAGAGACGAGGAGGGTCTCTTAATGAGTGTTTTGTCTATTGTCATAAACCCCTTCTATCCACGTAGATAAGTGGAGACTATTCTTGTAAATCTGCAGATTTGCTGTACTATTTGTTTTAGAGGCAAGAGGGTATAGGCACAAGTAGAGAAGAGAGAAGACTGGCCAGTCATTATGGGCATTAAATTAATTAAGGGAATGAAGGGAGAGAGGCCTTCAGAAAATACCCAGCGCAAGATGAGCGCTAGAGAATATATGACCCGAAGGTACGGTTCTGCCTATACTGAGCCCCAAGATAAATGGGTAGAATGGACAAAGGGAACAGCTAAACCTTTAAAATCTGAAGGGACTTTTGATTTAAAAGTATGGCAAACTTTTCTGCACGATTATGGCCCACTACTGTGCAGTGAAGGAACGTGGAGAACAGCTTGCACATGGGAGACAGAAGCTAAAGTAGCAAATCAAACTGGCTTGACGGAGATATTTAATAAAAGTACTGCCCAAATTTACTACGTCTGGCCAGAAGACTCTGTAGAGGAGGACCCCCCACCTTATGTGGCTGCCAGTTTGGCTTTAAGGGGTCCAGGCACAAAAGCAAAAGAATTAGATTACATGGAACACACAAAAGATAAGCTATGCAATATAGTAGAGAGCAGAGGTTTAACAGCCCCATATCAACCTACAAAGAGGGATTTGGCTCGTATCCTAGAAACAGATGATTGGCATAAATCAAAAGGCACATATGCAAACCTAGATCTCTCTGAACTTAAGGCTTTGGCCAGAGAAAGAGAGATAGCGTCTGAACTTCCAGAGCAAACCATAATTTCCAAATTGTGGCAGCAAGATGAAGAGAGAAGGAAGGGAGATGCCAGCCCTTCTGCCCCTGGCATAGAGAAATCTGTTGCAGTTTATCCTGTCAGAACCCAATTAGTTTTTGAAGGTGATGCTGTTGACAGTAAGTCTCAAATTAAATGGCATGTACCTTTTAGTCCCCAAGATATGAGAGCCATATTAGAAGGATTGGGAGATCCTAGAAAGAATCCAATTGGGTTTGCAAACAAACTTAGTGCTGCACAGGAAGCATATGAGGCTTCTGCTACTGACATTCATCAGCTTCTTATTAAAGCAGTGGGAAGCAACATGTCTGGCTATATACTTAAAGAATGTGGTGTAGACGTCAAAAATCTAGGTAAGATGGTTAGTGGACGGGAGGTTTGTGAGAAATTGAAGGAGAAATTGCCCCAGATATATGGACGGGCCAGACATGCTGAATTTATGAATGCTAAGCAAGGGAAAGAGGAAGCAGCAGGGGCTTATTGGAGGCGGTTAAGTGATATGGCTAAGGAAGCAGGCATTAAAATAGAGGAAGAGAAGGCGGGAGAAACTGCAAGTCCATCTACACAACTGGTGAAACAAAGGTTTCTTGATGGTTTAATACCCCAGTTGAAAGAAAAGTTGTTCACAGCAAGGCCTGAGGCAGGCAATATGTCTATTCGAGACGTCCTGCCTATCCTGTTGTCCATAGAAAACAGGATTAACCAAAAAGACAGCAAACCCAAGGTAATGTACATGGGGAAGCAGAGAGGAAAAGGAAGAGGTAGAGGCAAAGGCAATTTCAGAAATCATGGCAATCGGGGACCAATTATATGCTACAATTGTGATGGGGAAGGACACATAGCCAAATTCTGCCATCTTCCTGACCGTAGACTAGAAAAGAGCTTAGAGGCACCTCATGCTGATCCCAGTTCTCTGCCAAAAGCAGTGGATCAGGCATAGGAAAATGACATGCCAGTATCAATCATGTTAAATAGGGGAGACAATGGTCCCGAGGCCAGAGTAAAAGTATTTTTACAAGAACTCCCCTATCCTGGAGGAGAAACAGAATTAACCTGTTTAATTGATACTGGTGCAAGCTGAAGTGTTTTTAATATAGAGGACTTACCTCCAGGATTATTATCTACAAATGTTATCTCTGGTGTTGGCCTAACCGGGACCTCTACTGATTTGGTTGAGTCCAAGCCACTTAAACTCAGGCTAGGACAGCAAACAGAAATTGTCACTAAAGTGTTAGTTTCAGACACAGTTCCTACCAATCTTTTGGGAGCTGACATTTTGAACCAAATTCTAGCAAACATAGACTACACTCCTACAGGAGTCCAAGTGGTCAGTAGTCTATCAGGAGAAGTTTTAAATTCTGCCTGTGGAGTATTTTTAATCCAAGACTCCACTCTGCCATTTCCACCAGAATTGAAAGTGATTCCCACTGAATTATGGGCCACCAGCAAATATGATGTAGGTCTGCTGGATTGCACCCCAGTCATGATAAAAATTAAACCAGGAGCCCATCTCCCACAGATTAAACAGTACCCACTGAGTATTGCTCAGACTGAGGGGATAAAGGATCAAATCACTCAACTGAAAGCAGCAGGGGTTGTTGTACCAATTAAGTCCCAGGTCAATACACCCCTGTTCCCAATTGCAAAGAAGCCAGGCAAGAAGGGTGGGCAGGTGACATATCGCATGGTGCATGATTTGAGAGCCATTAACAATATAATAGAGGCAGATACCCCGATCGTGCCCAACCCCCGCACTTTACTAAGTGGAATACCTGCCTCCAGCACCTGCTTTACAGTGATTGATCTTGCAAATGCTTTCTTTTCGGTGCCCCTGCACCCAGATTGCTGGCACCTTTTTTCATTTACCCATGATGCCCAAAAGTTAGCATGGACAAGATTGCCCCAAGGCTGTGTGAGTAGCCCCTCTGAATATAATACTGCGTTAAAGCAAGTATTGGACCAATGGTCCCCCTTACACCCAAACACAGTTTTGCTTCAGTACATAGACGATTTGCTTATTTGTTCTGATACAAAGGACATTTGTAGCAGAGAAACGTAAGCCTTCTCCTGTTTCTCTATAACAGTAACAACAAAGTTAGCAAAGATAAGCTACAATACTGCCAAGAGAAAGTGATCTTCCTGGGTCACTGCATTTCACATGGAATCCGTCACCTAACCCCAGATCGAGTTAAAACTCTACAAAACTTTGAAAAGCCAAAAAATGTACGGCAACTACGTGCCTTCCTGGGGTTAGTGGGATATTGTAGGGACTGGATTCCAAATGCATCAGAACTTATGGCTCCTCTATATGAGGCTACCACTAGAAACCCTTTCAAACTCACATGGGACAATGAATTGCAGATGAAGGAGCTTATTAAAATTTTGTCTGAAGCTCCCGCCATTGGACTTCCTGACTATACTAAGACTTTCTCGTTGTTCTGTCATGAAGTCAATGAATTTGCTGCAGGTGTACTCACCCAGCTACATGGAGACAAACAGAGGCCTGTGATGTATGTATCAGCCTCATTAGACCCTGTCATCAAAGGCTCCCCCAGTTGTATGCGAGCCATAGCAGCCTGCATTTTGCTGCTAGACAAAGTAACGGAGCTTGTACTAGATTCTGCTCTGATCCTGTATGTGCCACATGCAGTGCAGGAAATCATTAATCAAGTAAATACTAGGCATGTGTCTGCCAGTAGATTTGACAAGTACCAGTCTGCTCTTTTTGCTCCATCGAATTTAACAATCAAACGATGTGTTACTTTAAATCCGGCTACTCTTCTTCCTATAGTTGATGAGGAAGATGCAACAAATGGTACTGATGTAGAACCTGAGAGTTTTTCTCATGATTGTATGGCTCTTATGGAGGTAGAAAGGGCCTCTGTCACACCAGCAAAAGATGAGCCCTTATCAGATTGTGACACACACTTATTCGTAGATGGTTCCAGATTTTACACTGACGATGGTCAGCCACACACAGGGTTTGCTGTAACCACTACAGACACCATTTTACATCAGGAAGCATTGAAACCCCAGATGTCAGCACAGGAAGCGGAGTTGTATGCTGTAGTCAAAGCATGTCATCTCCTAGAGAATAAAAGGGGAAATGTTTACACTGACAGCAGATATGCATTTGGAATAGCCCACGATTTTGGGCCTATCTGGAAAGCACGGCACTTTCTGACTAGTGCAGGGAAACCAGTGAGACATGCAAAACTCATAGAGCGGCTATTTGAGGCCTTTCAGAAACCAGCAGAAGTTGCCATCTTGAAGGTAAAAGGGCATGCAAGGGGAAGTGACATGACAGCCAGAGGAAATGCCTTAGCGGACCAAGCGGCAAAGGATGCTGCCCTTATGGCATTTGGAGTCACATCCACTGTAGGGGTCACCCAGGTAGCGGGGACAGATTCCCCTCATCAAGAGCAGTGGGATGTAGAAACTCTAATTCAGTTGCAGAACCAGGCCCCTGATGAAGAGAAGGATAAGTGGATCAAATGTAATGCTACCCAAAATCAGCAGGGCCTGTGGAGCGCTGACAACAGGTGGTGTCTACCCAGGAGTTTGTACCCAGTTTTAGCACAGCTGGCACATGGCGTCAGTCATCTTGCTAAGGGCGCGATGGTGGCACTTACTGACTGCTATTGGATAGCACCTGGATTTAGTGCATTTGCAGCCAGGTTTTGTGCTTCATGTCTCACTTGTGCTCTGTACAATGCAGGGAGGCCTGTTCATGTTCCCCAAAGGCATTCTCCAAAGCCAGATTTCCCTTTCCAAAGAATTCAAATAGACTACATTCAGATGCCCAGAATAGGCACCTATGAGTTTGCTTTAGTGTGTGTTGACATGTTTTCAGGTTGGCCCGAGAGCTGGCCAGTAGCCAAAGCAAATGCAAAAACAACAGCAAAGAAAATTTTGAATGAAATAGTTTGTAGATATGGAGTTCCTGAAACTATTGAGAGTGACAGAGGAACCCATTTTACTGGGGAAGTAATGAAAGAGGTAATGGAAGCACTTCACATACAGCAAGCTTTCCATACACCTTATCATCCACAAAGTAGTGGTAAAGTTGAGAGACTTAATGGAATTTTGAAAAACAGATGTGCAAAAATTAAAGCAGATACAGGAAAAGGATGGGTGGAAGCTTTGCCATTAGCCCTATATTCTGTAAGAACTACCCCTAAACAACCACATGGGCTGTCCCCCTATGAGATTTTATTTGGAGGGCCACCCAAAACAGGGCTATATTTTCCCCAACAGTTGCAGGCTTCTCACTCTAATCTGTTAGAATATGTTCAGATTTTGCAAAGAACATTGAATAAAATACATGAAGGTGTTTATAAATCTATCCCCGACCCAGATTCTGTTTCAGGTATTCACAGAATCCAACCAGGTGACTGGGTGGTGGTCAAGCGACACGTCAGAAAGCCACTAGAACCAAAATTTGACGGACCACATTTGGTGCTTTTGACAACCGGTTCTGCTGTCAAGTTGAAAGGAAAGCCCACCTGGATTCACGCCAGTCACTGCAAGAAAATCCTGAAGTGATGATATCCTTTGAAAAAAAGATGATAATGTTTCTTTTCTTTTTGTTGTTTGTGAGAACTGAGACATGGAAAAATAACCCTTTCATCCAAATGTTAAAATTGTATGCAACCCATAGCAACGCTAGTAACTGCTGGGTGTGTTCTCATTTGCATCCCCAAACAGGAACAATACCCATGATAGCAATGCCTCTCAATTTCACTGATCTAAACAGGACCAGAATAAATGGCTCATACATAGTCTCCACAGCTAATGAGCACAGATCAGTAACTTTGATGGTTTCGAAACAGATAAACACTCCACAGATTTGTTTAAACATTACATGCCCGTTTAACACTAAATGTACACAGTTGGGCAATTCAGATTGCAGCGGAGCAAAAATTACAGTTTATGGAGGAAACTATGGTCAATATTATTATATCCCAGATCCAGAACTAAATAGAACCCTTTATAGTACAAATTGCTCACAGTTTCCAATATGTGAAAATATCGGTTTCCTGAGATTCCATGTTATTGCTTCCAGTTTTTTAGGAGCAGGCATACCGTCCATACGTAGAGGGTTATATTATATATGTGGAAATAAAGCTTACGCCTGGCTTCCTACTAATGTTACAGGTACATGTTATATTGGGAAGTTAGTACCTGCTTTGGCTGTTCGCAAAGATACAGTGCGACCAGATCAAAGTCCAGAATACCCTTTAGTGTTCAAAAGAGAGCTGTTCACTGAAGGTGAACCACTACTACCACTGATATAGGTTTATTAAATGAAGAAATGGCTCAGCTTAAAAAAGTAGTATTAGAGCACAGATTAACGCTAAATTATCTCACTGTAGCTCAAGGTGGGATGTGTAAGATATTTCACACTGACTGTTGTATATACATTTCTGATAATGAGGACATTATTAAAGGGCATCTTGCTAAGATAAGAGAACTACAGAATAAGGCCAGAGATATTGCTAAAGATGGATGGAACCCCTTTAAGGGTTTAGGAGGTTTTGGTGATTTTTTATATGGCATAGCAACATGGTTACAGAAACTAGGCGCTTACATTGTGATGTTCCTATTTCTCATGTTTGTTATTTACTTCCTCATCAGGCTATGCCTCTGTGTGACTACCCGCTGTACCAACAAATGTACCACCAGCCCTGATGAACCCATTATTGTGAGAAAGCTAGGAGAGAGCTGAACAGGACGCCGTCTCTCTGCGCCAATGTAACAGGAGTTACCAGCAATCGGCTGAACGTAACGCGGAGAAGAATGGTGTCAAATAAACAAAAGGGGGGAAATGACATGGACATTCACTGCACTGTTCATTTAAGCACAAGAGAATCCATTTTGTTCTCACTGTTGAAATGTGTTCTGTAACCTTCACCTAACACACAGACACTTCTCCTACTAAGCGCTCTCTACTCCCCCTCCCTTTTCAAGGTTTTACTTTTGCAATTGTTCTATTCGCTAGTTTTTAATAATATATTTCTATTTGTTAGCTTTTAATAACATATTGCTATTTGTTACTTTTTAATAACATCTCACACCACCCCTTTCTTATCTATGTATAAAATAACATGTAATAATAAATTTTTCACTGAACGGACATTTTAAACACAGTGATTGAGTCCTGTGAATCTGTTTCTGCAGCTGCAGTATTAACTTTGTTTTAGAGTCCCAATCAGAAATCAGTCATATGACTCTTCACACGAATACGCCCTTCTATGTGCCTGCCATGGGACACCATGACTACACACACTGGCCTGCATTATACTCAACCACCACTTTCTCCACTCCTTTTCAGATTTCCCTAGATGAGGTCTTTACTCACCATTGCAACTGTAGCTGAGTTAGCGCTTTTAGTACACTTGCTTCTCTTACTTGCTACTGGATACATTTTCTACATACCAATATTGGGGTAAGTTATGTATGCTGAGATTATTTTCTGAACTGTTTTTTGTGAATATCCGCATACCGTGCAATTTGCATGCTTCTTAAAATATATGGTCATATTGCTGCTCCGACGCATGTCATTATGCGGCTTCTGCAGATATACATCCAATTACCTTATAAGCCCCCTTTTCTTAACATCTCAGCACATAAGGCCTCCTCTCCTCTCTTTTTTTGTATTTTCAGATAATCCCCTCTTCTCCCTCCTCTCTCTTCTTGATCCTCTGGTCGCTGGGACCTTTGAGGTAGCGTTGTCCCCCTTTTGTGGTGATACACTGGGACCAGTGTGGAGAAGGTGGGGCCAGAGACACGCCTGTTTCCCTATTTGGTTTTCTGGCGTCTGATGCGTAGCTGCCCCTGAGAGTGTTTCCGACGGTTGGTCTCCTCTCCTGTTCATGCTTGGGTGTGTAGTTTTTTTTTTTTTTTCTCCCCCTTCCTGGAATGATGTTAAGTGCAGTAAACATGTTCAATACAATTGTACCTAATTATGATATTTCATGTTTTACTAGTGTAAAGTCTGCTTACCATTTTGCCCCTGATGAAGGGACTTCAACAGTCCTGAAACGCGTAGGCCCAGGTAGAAGACTACATGAATACACCGTTTGTTCATTCACCAGCAGAACATTGTTTTTACTGTCAAATTGATTTACATGTTTGTATTTGGATAAACTCTTGTCAATATGTATAATTTTATATAATTGTAATAATAAAACCCGTTTTTTATTCTTATTTCCGTTGCCTTCAAAGTCCCACCACTCTTTGAGGGGTCTTTTTCTTTTCTCGTATGCTAGGGATGGTGGCAACTCTTGTGACACTGTTGGATGGTACCCTTTTCCTCTTGCTGATTCTAGAATCCGGGTAGCAAATACCCATACCCCTCTTTTCCATCCAGCTCTGCCACAAACTCTCTCTTTACCTAATCTAAATTATTATTACTGGCTAGTTACTTTGTGTTTTATATGTCATTTTTGTCATTTTTCATCTAGGAATTTCCTATTGTATATGTAAGTACTTCTTCCCATCAGTATTTTGTTTTCAATCTTTAGTGCTCTCCCTTTATTCTACTCCAAGAGACGATATCAATATGTTTCAGGGCTCAAGTTGGACGGCCCTTATGGCAGATTATTCTAAAAACCATGAGGAAGATTATTCTAAAAACCATGTCCTCCCTTTGCAACCAATTAAGCAAATATGTGGAGAAAAAAGCTGCATTTTTCTGGCACATTGACAATTTTGAAAGATATATCAGAGAGGATATCAATCCTTATGGATTGCGCATTCAAATCTTCCCCCTGATCGACAATAATAGCCCCGATTTTAAAAAACAGTGGGAGGATAACCTACAGGCGTGCACATGCAAGATGATGAGGATGCTTATAGAGGAATATAAGACCCGCAGTTTGGCCCTTGACAAAGAGATTGATAACATATACGTAAAGTTACAATCCTTTAAAAGTCTCCCCTCATTAAAGGAACATGAGGAAAGAATTAAGATTCATTTGGATCAAATTACCACTGAAACTCTCCGCAAAAAAGATAAAAAGTTCTGGCGCGACAAATTGTCCTTCTAGGAAGGGAGAGCATACAAGTGGACCCAAAATAACTACACCTCCAATTCCAAAAACAGAGGCCTAGCTAAATCCACTGTGGAATGCGGATCTGACTCCTCTATCAACTCCTCTGCTTCTGCCTCCTCCTCTTCTCGTAATCGGAACAGGAACAGGCACAATAAACCTAAACGCCCCTTGTCTGGGGAAGGGGGGAATGCACATAAGAAATATATTCCCGACCATCCTGTCGATAATGCTTCATCCACTTCACAAATACCAAGTAACAGCGGTGCATGCATTGAGGACCCCCACCCACCTACAGGAACCCCTAACAGCAACATCGCCCCCTCTGCACACACGACTGTTCAGCTCTCGCAATCTAGTGCGAGCGCAATATCCAGGAGGGAGGTGGGACAAAGTCGATTTTTTCCCCAGGGCGCTATTCCCAAACCAAAAACCTAACAAGGACTAAATCTAACACCATAGACGTCGATGATAGAAACATCATCAACCTTTCTGACTATACGCTATCCGATGATGAGAAATCTTTACTGTCCAGGGGTCTAAGTTTTTGCCCCAGCTCGAACCTTGATACTTTTGAAGTTATCAAAGACCTTAACTTGTTCGCTCGCAAATTGTTACTAAAGAGCATGTATTCTAAGGCTAAAACCAAACCCGAAACCATCAAGGAACAACACGACAGAGACTTAGATGTCCTTTTGTCGTTGTTGGAGGATGAGGACCCCCCCGATTTGATCGACACTATTGACTTAGATTCTCTCCTTGCCGATATACCTATGGAATCAACCATTCCATCTCATGCCAACACAAAATTCAAGAACAAATCGGATAAATTCCCTCCCCTGAGCTCTAACCCCAATTTGTCGTCTTTCGTTACTATGGTTACATCTGAAATTCAAAAACTTAAAATACACAAAAGGATCGGAAACATATCCCCTTCCGAAATGCTCGCTCTAAATACTCTGAAAAAATGTCACTCCTTGGTCATCAAGCCCTCCGACAAGGGGGGCAATATTGTGATCATGACCAACGAGCAATACAAAAATATGTGCCAGAAAGTGTTGTCTAATCGGGACTGGTACAAACCTATACCCAGATCCAACATCACGAAATTTGAGATCCAATTTTATGCCCTGGTTGATGGTGCCTTTTCACAGGGCATCATCAATCAGGACACTTGGGAATTTCTACGAACAAAGTTTCCCAAAATTCCAACGTTCTATTGTCTACCCAAAGTTCATAAAAACTGTACAACTCCACCAGGTAGACCCATAGTCTCCGGTAACGGAGCTATTACTGAACACTTGAGTCTCTTTGTAGACTCTTACCTCAAACCTTTCGTGGAAAATTTGCCCTCTTACGTACGTGATACTATCCACCTGTTACAATCCCTGGAAGGCCTACATGTCTCAGCACAGTCACTACTGGTAGCCATCGACGTTGAGGCCCTTTATAGCTCAATTCCCCACCATTTAGGGCTGACTGTGGTCAGACATTTCATCACTCAAACTCACAGAGATGACAAAAAACTCTGTGAATTTGTCATTATGGCCCTGGAGTTCATCCTTTATCATAACGTTTTTTCTTTTGATGGCTCCCACTTCCTCCAGGTACAGGGCGTGGCAATGGGGACCTCCTGTGCCCCGTCCTACGCCAACCTGTACCTGGGGGAGTGGGAGCAGTCCTTCCTCTCTGATGAGGCCTTCAGATCGCACACTCAACACATAGTCGCATGGTATCGTTATATAGACGACATTTTGGTGTTATGGGAGGGTTCCGAAAACCAACTTAATGAATGCATCCATATGATGCAGTTCAACAATTTCAATTTAAAGTTTACCGTGACCCATAGTGCACACAATATTACATTCTTGGACACAACCATCAGCAAGAACCCTGATGGAACGCTCTTGTGCAGCCTTTTCCGAAAACCTACCGCTGGCAACACCATCTTACACGCCTCTAGTTCCCACCCCCAACCACTTATCCGAGCGATTCCCTACAGCCAATATTTGCGGCTGAGACGGAATTGCTCTGATCAACAATCTTATCTAAGTGAAGCTGCCGCTCTCAGAGAGAGACTACTTCTGAGGGGCTATTCATCTACACTCCTGAAAAAAGCGTTTAAACGTGCTAATAGACACACTAGGTGGGAACTCCTTTCTGGCTCTCAGAAGAAGGCCAATATGGACCCCACTACCAGGATCATCATGCGGTTCACAAACCAACATGAATCTATTAAATCCATCCTCAACAAACACTGGCATCTTTTGCACTCTGATAATAATCTACGCCCACACTTACCTGCCCGACCGGCAATCACCTACCGGCGTACCAGTTCCCTGCGTGACCATTTGGTCCGCAGTGAGTTTACTGGTGAAACACACGGGGACCCCTGTAAGAGGTTTGGAACTTTCACATGTGGAGGATGCTCCACATGTAGATTCATGAATACACAACAACATGTGACCCTCCCCAATGGACATCCATATAGACCACGCCATTTTGCTAACTGCAAAACAGAGGGCGTGATATATCTTTTAGTTTGCCAGTGCCTCCAATTCTATGTAGGTAAGACTAAACAAAAATTTTCATTGCGAGCCTCACGGCATATTTCTGCCATGAGGAAAGCGAATCCTGAACTCCCACTGGGGAGACATGTGGCGAATGTGCACCACGGTACCTTTCCCAACATCTATTTTCTAATCCTGGACAGAGTGCATCCGAGTCCGAGGGGTGGTGATTGGAACAAGGCCTTGCTGCAACGGGAGGCTCGTTGGATCGCAGACCTTGCCGCCACCTCACCCCCTGGTCTCAATGATCATTTGAGTTTTAGACCCTTTCTAGAAGGTTTCTCCTCTGGGGTTTGCGAGAAAGATCTATAAAATACTGGGACTGTCATGTCTATCCTTATTGCCCTCATGTATGTTTTTCCTTTGTGAATTTTGTTCAACTTTGTTTTTATTTTCTCTTTCCCCCCCCTCTCCCTTTCCCCCCCCCTTCTTTCCTTTGTCACGCACAGGCATGCCATGATTTGAGACACACTGTCGATCACTTTTGGGCTACATCTGTCAGCCGCAGCTCTGGCCCCCTCTTGTCCCGCCCGGCGCACGTGGGCCCCCCTGGAACCTTATGTCCTTCGGGGGGCCTACTTATGGGTACCCGGAACATACTCGCGGTACGCCTGGCAGTTCTTTTTCTGCCAGACCATGCCCGCTATTTATGGTTCCCTTTTCTGCGTCGGTGGACGGTCTCTGCATGACCCCCCCACGGCCCCACGTGGGGGGGTGCCGTGCAGTCCCCGCCCAGGATCCCTCTGCCCCTGCGATGTCCATGTGACGACCTTGGTGAACATTCCCCATTATATCTTTTTGTCTATACACCAACTGCATACCTCCCCTTCAGGGGTGGTTTGCATTGTTTTGCCAGGCACACATTTATGCAGGTGCATCGGTGAAGTGGCTGGTTACCTTTGTTCGGGCCCCCCCCCCCCCATTTTTGAAATTATAGAGATGTCCTGTGTTTCTGTGCATCTCTCCGCTCCAGCGTTTTTGCTGGAGTGGTACTGCTTCCTGGGCAGCCCCCTTTGGATAGCAGCGGGGAATGATGTGATCCTGAGTTGTGTCTGCTTATTGCCATGGTTTCCCTTTCTCAGCGTCTGTCGACGCTGTGGGATTCCCCTGGCATCTACAATTGATCGGAGTTGCGGTATGATTGGCTGAATCCCACGCCAATCATTGCCGCAGCCACTCCCCTCTCCTCCTCCTACACTACGTCGCCACGGGTTCTCCCTTTCAGCGTCTGTCGACGCTGTAGGATTCCCCTGGCACCTGTGACTAATAGGAGCGGCGTTATGATTGGCGGGATCCCACGCCAATCATCGCCGCACCCACTTCCTCCTTCTCCTCTTATACCCCACCCCCTTACGCCCGTGCCAGTGTCATTGTCTGACACGGCGGCGGTGATGTAAGGCGGCCAGTAACCACCATACTTAGGTAAGGCTTCTCCTGCACTAGCCTCCAGGATCACCTTCATTTTATCTTACTCTCTTCACACGAATACGCCCTTCTATGTGCCTGCCATGAGACACCATGACTACACACACTGGCCTGCATTATACTCAACCACCACTTTATCCACTCCTTTTCAGATTTCCCTAGATGAGGTCTTTACTCACCATTGCAACTGTAGCTGAGTTAGCGCTTTTAGTACACTTGCTTCTCTTACTTGCTACTGGATACATTTTCTACATACCAATATTGGGGTAAGTTATGTATGCTGAGATTATTTTCTGAACTGTTTTTTGTGAATATCCGCATACCGTGCAATTTGCATGCTTCTTAAAATATATGGTCATATTGCTGCTCCGACGCATGTCATTATGCGGCTTCTGCAGATATACATCCAATTACCTTATAAGCCCCCTTTTCTTAACATCTCAGCACATAAGGCCTCCTCTCCTCTCTTTTTTTGTATTTTCAGATAATCCCCTCTTCTCCCTCCTCTCTCTTCTTGATCCTCTGGTCGCTGGGACCTTTGAGGTAGCGTTGTCCCCCTTTTGTGGTGATACACTGGGACCAGTGTGGAGAAGGTGGGGCCAGAGACACGCCTGTTTCCCTATTTGGTTTTCTGGCGTCTGATGCGTAGCTGCCCCTGAGAGTGTTTCCGACGGTTGGTCTCCTCTCCTGTTCATGCTTGGAAGTGTAGTTTTTTTTTTTTTTTTTTTTCTCCCCCTTCCTGGAATGATGTTAAGTGCAGTAAACATGTTCAATACAATTGTACCTAATTATGATATTTCATGTTTTACTAGTGTAAAGTCTGCTTACCATTTTGCCCCTGATGAAGGGACTTCAACAGTCCCGAAACGCGTAGGCCCAGGTAGAAGACTACATGAATACACCGTTTGTTCATTCCCCAGCAGAACATTGTTTTTACTGTCAAATTGATTTACATGTTTGTATTTGGATAAACTCTTGTCAATATGTATAATTTTATATAATTGTAATAATAAAACCCGTTTTTTATTCTTATTTCCGTTGCCTTCAAAGTCCCACCACTCTTTGAGGGGTCTTTTTCTTTTCTCGTATGCTAGGGATGGTGGCAACTCTTGTGACACTGTTGGATGGTACCCTTTTCCTCTTGCTGTATCTAATTTCTTGAGACTCTAACATGCCAGAAAAGTACAAATACCCCCCAAATTACCCCTTTTTGGAAAGAAGACATTCCAAGGTATTTAGAAAGATGCATGATGAGTTTTTTGAAGTTGTAATTTTTGCCGCAATTCTTTGCAAAATCAAGATTTTTTATTTTCTTTTTTTTCACAAAATTGTCATATAAGCAGGTTATTTCTCACACACAGCATATGCATACCACAAATTACACACCAAAACACATTCTGCTATTACTCCCAAGTATGGTGATACCACATGTGTGAGACTTTTACACAGCATGGCCACATACAGAGGCCCAACATGCAGGGAGCACCTTCAGGCGTTCTGGAGCACCTAGGCCATTTCTGACATTTCTCTCCTACATGTAAAAATCATCATTTATTTACTAGAAAATTACATAGAACCCCAAAACATTATATTTTTTTTTTAGCAAAGACCCTAGAGAATACAATAACGGTCGTTGCAACTTTTTATCTCGCACTATATTTGCGCAGCAATTTTTCGAATGCTTTTTAAAAAAAAAAAAACAGTTTTGTGCTTTAAAAAAAAAAAACAGTAAAGTTAGCCCAATGTTCTTGCATAATGTGAAAGATGAAGTTATGCAGAGTAAATAGATACCTAACATGTCACTCTTCAAAATTGCACACGCTCGTGGAATGGCGCCAAACTTTGCTACTTAAAAATCCCCATAGGCGATGCTTTAAATTTTTTTACTGGTTACATGTTTTGAGTTAAAGAGGAGGTCTAGGGCTAAAATTATTGCTCTTACTCTACCAATCACAGCAATACCTCACATGTGTGGTTTGAACACCGTTTTCATATGTGGGTGGGACTTACGTATGCATTCGCTTCTGCATGTGAGCACACAGGGACGGGGGCGCTTTAAATTTTTTTTTTTATTGTTCATTTTAATTTATTTATTTTAGTTTGATGCTTTTTTCCAAAAAATAATTTTTTTGATCACTTTTATTCCTATTACAAGGAATGTAAACATCCCTTGTAATAGGAATATGACAGGTCCTCTTTACAGTGAGATATGGGGTCAATAAGACCCCACATCTAACCTCTAGGCTGGGAAGCCTGAAATAAAAAAGAAACAATCCTGGCTTCGATCATAGCAGTGAGTCGGTAGAAGCACCTGAGGGCAGCGGGAGGGGGATGTCCCTCTTGCCTCCCATTAGAATGATCAAGCAGTGGAACAGCTGCTATGATTGTTTTTATGGTGTAGGGAATCGCTGGCTAAAAAAGCTGATATCTGAATGATGTCTGTAGCTGCAGGCATCATTCAGATATCCCCACACAAAATCAAGGACGTCGTATGATGGCCGGCGGGCAGGAAGTGGTTAAAAAGCATTTTTTTTAACACAAAGTTGTCCATTTATACAATATTTCTAACACGTACATATAGCATGTACATACCAAAAATGACACCCCAAAATAGATTCTCCTATTCCTCTTGAGTACGGCGATACCACATGTGTGAGACTTTCACAGCCAAGTACAGCCGAGTATGGCTGAGCATGGCTGCGCATGGCTGCGCATGGCTGGGTATTGCAGGGTATGGCTGGGTATGGCAGAGTATGGCTGGGTATCACCAAGTATTGCAGAGTATGGCTAGGTATTGCAGAGTATGGCTGTGTATCACCGAGTATGGCAGAGTATGGCTGGGTATGGCAGAGTATGGCTGGGTATCACCGAGTATTGCAGAGTATGGCTGGTTATTGCAGAGTATGGCTGGGTATTGCAGAGTATGGAAGAGTATGGCTGGGTATGGCAGAGTATGGCTGGGTATTGCAGAGTATGGCTGGGTATTGCAGAGAATGGCTGGGTATTGCAGAGTATGGAAGAGTATGGCTGGGTATGGCAGAGTATGGCTGGGTATTGCAGAGTATGGCTGGGTATTGCAGGGTATGACAGAGTATGGCTGGGCATTGCAGAGTATGGCTGGGTATTGCAGGGTATGACAGAGTATGGCTGGATATTGCAGAGTATTTCAGGGTATTGCAGAGTATGGCTGGGTATCACCGAGTATTGCAGAGTATGGCTGGTTATTGCAGAGTATGGCAGAGTATGGCTGGGTATGGCAAAGTATGGCTGGGTATGGCAAAGTATGGCTGGGTATTGCAGAGTATGGCTGGGTATGGCAGAGTATGGCAGAGTATGGCTGGGTATGGCAGAGTATGGCTGGGTATTGCAGAGTATGGGTGGGTATAGCAGGGTATGAGAGAGTATGGCAGGGTATTGCAGAGTATGGCAGGGTATTGCAGAGTATTGCAGAGTATGGCTGGGTATTGCAGAGCATTGCAGAGTATGGCACGGTATTGCAGAGTATGGCAGGGTATTGCAGGGTATGGCTGGGTATTGCAGGGTATTGCTGGGTATTGCAGAGTATGGCTAGGTATGGCAGAGTATGGCAGGGTATTGCAGAGTATTGCAGAGTATGGCATGGTATTTCAGGGTATTGCAGGGTATGGCAGGGTATTGTGGGGTATTGCAGAGTATTGTAGGGTATTGCAGAGTATTGCGGGGTATTGCGGGGTATTGCAGAGTATTGCAGAGTATTGTAGGGTATTGCAGAGTATTGCGGGGTATTGCAGGGTATTTCAGAGTATTGCAGGGTGTTGCACATTATTGCGGGGTATTGCAGAGATTGCAGGGCATTGTGGGGTATTGCAGAGTATTGCAGGGCATTGCGGGGTATTGCAGAGTAGTGCAGGGCATTGCTGAGCATGGAGGGATGGATGGCTGGATGTGACTGCATTTGTCACTGAGCAGCACTTTGGGCACTACACATCCGGCCCACATCGCTGCTGCCATCCGATCCCTCCCTCTCTGTACCGATCGGTACAGAGAGGGAAGGGAGGAACCGGCGTCATGACATGACGCTGGTTTGTTTACATGTGATCGCTCCGTCATTTGACGGAGCAATCACATGAAAATACCAGCCACGATCAGCAGCCATTTACCGTGATCCGTGATGCGCCGGGTCCTCTGGACGGATGTTCTCGGATGCGCACCCTAGGGGGCACGCAAGAGCGGGATTCTGGGAGGACGTCATAGTATGCCCTCCCAGGGTTAAGCAACCACCCTGTAGCCGTCATTCGGCTATAGGACGGTTGCTAAGTGGTTAATGGCTATTCACTGATAAGACTATCAAGGTTGTCAACATCTAAGCAGTTACTGGAGCACCAAAGGTGACAATGGTGTTGTGAGTTTTCTGCAGAGTAAAATAAATGCCTTTCCAATGGTTCTACTGGCAGGATTAGCAGGTATTTACAATTTCATGGGAGACTTATACCCTGAGCTCTGTCCTTCTGGAATGGGCAGCCTACATTACATATGTAATGTTATAGTTTGTCCATGGTTCAAATTCTAACCAACACTGAATCTTTGTCACTTCTTTTTCTGTGTAACACACAATTGTCATTGACAGCTGAGATTCAGACAAGGACCAGAATGCTACACTAAAGCTGTCCTAATGCATTGATTACCTCCATTTAGTAGATCAATGCAAGGAAGTACTGTCATTGAATGAGGAATGCTCTACACCACTAGAGTACTTTGTTAATCCCATTACTTCTTTGCCTTGAAACAGAGGTGATCCATGTATTAGAGCAGCTTTGGTGTAGCATTCTAGGCTGTGTCTGGATCTCAGCTGTCGATGACAGTGTTGTATAACACAGAAGTGAAAGTGAAAATGATGCAATGTACAAATTGAAAGAAATACCGGTACTTTTGGCATTATATCACTAAAGCCACCAAGGATTTGTATATGTGCTTGTAGTCCCAAACTGCAGCATAGAGGTCTTGCCCTAGATCTTCCCCAGCCTATCACAATTCTCATAAAACCTTTAGGTAACAGTAGGTGACATTTTAACTGGAAATATATCTCTTTTTAAAGACTCTAGCAATAATTACTTATCATAATATATTTGCAAGACACTGAACAATAATACAAATAGTAATAATAATAAAAGTAGCAATTTAAAATTACACTATATTCTGAAGTATGGTATCATGCTTGAAAAAAATTGAAAAAATGTAATCAATGCATTTGGAGAAGCTAGTAGTTTTTGTATCAATAAAATTAAAATATATTTTAATTAAATACAATGTTCCTTCATTTACAAATGTAATTATTTTGTGCAATTATAAAATAAATTAGCCATGTAAGCTATACGCCTTTAATTTTAACTATATGATTATTATAACAGAAGTAGAACATCATTTTTTTGGGGGGGGGACAACAACAACCCAGCAGCTAAAAATACATTTATATACCACATATTGTCTTGACGTTAGGTTGATCTTTTTTTTTTTTTCCATAAAGGTTTTTTTCAGTTCAATAAAAAAATTGTACAAACAATGTTAAACAGTTGTCACATGACAGTATTTGAACAGGACAAGATAACTGTATCATTTATAGGAAGTATCGTGGAAGTCCATCTTAAAAGGAGGTAACTGGGAATAAGTCGGCATATGAAAACACAATGTCATAGGGCAGAGGATCCTTTCTCATTTTTTACCTCCCCCCATGCCCTCCCCCGGGAGCCCAGGGGAGGGAATGGGTTATTAAACCGATCTTGACATATAGCCAAGGTGTACAGATTCCCTACAAAACATATATGTCAACTTCCAGGATACGCAGTTATCTGCAAGTATTAATATATATGTTCCACCGTGTTATATGAGGATATAAGAATATAGTAGTAGGGAAAGCAGAGAGGGGGAATAAGAAAAGAGAAGATTCAGGGAAACAGGAAAATATAGAGAAAAGAGAAATGAAAGGGAGAAAAGAAGAGGGAGAGAAGAGAGAGAGGAGAGAGCAGAGGAAGAGCATGACAAAAGGGAAGTGGGAGGGGGGGAGGGGGGGAGGTAAAGGAAAGGAAAGCGGATATGCATTGAGGAAGACAAAGGTCGGGAGTGTGCCCACACCCACACCCCATTAGTTAAAAAAATCCATATTTGCAGCTATAGGGTCCATACAGGGCCCTAAGAGAGATACTGACGATATTTATCAGTGGTTGCAAAGTGAGTCCAGCACGCCCAAGTAGTGGAGAATTTATGCATTCTGTCCTGTGAAATATGGATAAGCTCTTCCATATCTTTTGTTTTAGAGATTCTTGCAAACCATTCCCTGATTGTTGGAGTGCACGGTGATTGGGGATGCATAACCTGGCTGCATTGACTAAATGCATGGCTAAGGACTTGTATTATATCTGTTTATATAGGGATGTGTGGTGTAGGAGGAATTGGGCTGGGGTGTAATCAAGAGTGAATGTGGTAATATGTGTGATTAAACCATGGGCTTCTTTCCAAAAGGGTTGGAGATTAACACATTCTCACCAAACATGAAGCATCGTACCCACCTCCAGTCCGCACCTCCAGCAGGTATTGGGGATGGTAGGAGAAAATTTGTGAAGTCGTGAGGGGGTCCTATACCACCTGGTGGCTATCTTGTACCCGTTTTCCTGAATGGCGACATTTAATAACCCCTTATGTGCGTATTCATAGACCGTGGACCACTCCTCGTTTGTTAAAGGTGTTTGGAGATCTTTGTTCCATGAAATTTGGGAGGGCGTAAAGGTCGGATTCGGAGCTTCTAAGAGCAAGGTGTACAGGAGAGATATAAGGTGTCTTTGTGGCATTTTGCCATAACACAAAGATTCAAAAGGCTTAAGATGTCTTGTCCAGTGTGTTTGGCAGGTATGCGTTTCGAGGAAGTGCCTAATTTGTCTGTAAGTCCAAAAGGAGAATAAGAGTGTTTTGGAAATCTCTCTAAGTTTATCCAGGGAAATGATTTTCCCATCAGGATAAAAATGTAGAGCTATCATGTCCTCATGCAGCCATTCCTTTTGCATAAAGTTGGTAGAGTCGCCCGGAGGGAATGCAGGGATCCCTCTTAATGTAGTTAGGGGACCTGGGATGGAGGTGAGGGTCCCATTCATCTACGTTTTCCTGAAGGCTAAGATAGACAGGTATATTATTGGGTGAGTGGTTATCATTTGTGGTCAATGTTTAGGGAATAGCCACGGGAGAAGGTGCAAGGAGCTAGAAGAAAAGGTGTTTTCAAGGAATATCCAGGACTTTTTATGGGCGTGAATATTCCAGTCTGCGATCCTTGTGAGGTGACATGCCATATAATATTTACACAAATCAGGTAGCCCAATACCACCCCTGGGTTTAGATAGGGTGAGTCTAGAGTATTTGATTCGTGGGGGGGAGGCTCTCCATAGAAAGACCGTACAGGCTTTTTGGTAGTTAGAAAAGAAGCTGGGTGGCAGGGCTATCGGGATTGCTTGTATCAAGTATAATAAACGTGGTAGGATAAGCATTTTGATAAGGGCTGCTTGCCCAAACCATGAAACGTTCAATGCTTTCCAGTCTTTGAGAAAATTTTGAGCTTTAAGTAAGGCCACATGGAAGTTCAGTGGATACAAGTCTGACAAATGCCTTGGAATTTGGACCCCTAGATTGGTAATGGCATTTTTTTCCCAGTGGAAAGGGAAGGATTCTTGGCAATGAGTCAATTCCTGGGGAGGAAGGGAGAGCCTGCGACTTTGCGTGATTAATTTTTAAGTTGGAAATTTTGCCTAAAAGGTCAATATCATGAAGGAGGTTTGGAAGAGAAACGTGGGGTGCTTGCAAAGAGAGCAGAATGTCGTCAGCAAAAGCCGCAACCTTGAACTCTCTCCCCTTTACAGTAATACCTTGGATATCCAGGTTGTGTTGTAGCTTATTGAGAAATGGTTTCTAGGGTAAGAATGTAAATCAGGGGTGAGAGCTGGCATCCCTGATGTGTGCCGTTACTAATAGTGAAGGCGTTCGACAGGTGGCCATTGATCCTAACCGCAGCAGAGGGTCCGGAGTAAAGTGCCATTATGAAAGCGAGCATGCGGTCTTCAATTCCAATAGCCAGGAGAGTCTCCTGCATGTAGTCCCAGGCCACCCTGTTGAACGCCTTCTTGGCATCCAGTGAGAGGAGGAAACCTTGGGTTTTGGAGGAGGTTAGCCAGTGATGTAGATTCAATGTGCGAATGGTGTTGTCCCTGGCCTCCTTACCAGGGACAAATCCCACCTGATCTAGGGAAATAAGGTCTGGCAATAAGGGGAGTAGTCTATTACCAAGGATCTTTGCGTATAGTTTGATGTCTACATTCAAAAGGGATATCGGTCTATAATTTGCAACTAACGAGGGGTCTTTGCCCTCCTTCGGTATTACAGAGATGTGGGCTGTTAACGTTCTGGATGGATCAGTCTGGGCATCTGATAATGCATTGAAGGTGGTTAAGAGTTTGGAGGAGAGGACATCCGCAAAAGTTTTATACTACTGGAGGGAGAAGCCATCGGGTCCCGGGCTCTTGCCTAATTTCATTTGTTTAAAGGCTACTTCCAGTTCTGCTACAGATGAGGGATTTTCAAGCTCAAGTGTTAGTTGAGGGGATATTGGTTTTGGGCTATTTCGAGTAAGGAAGTCTTTAATGAGTTCAGTGCGCGCTTCTGGATTGGTCTGGGAGGCGAGGTCAGGGCGACGATTATAAAGTTTTGCAGTTGAATTTTAATATGGCGCAAAGCTTTATATGTTAAAGTGGAAGTTCCTGACGAGGAGTCCAGGATTGGGTTTAGGGGGACATTGAAGTCCCCATCCAGGAGGACCAAGCCTTCCTGAAAGGAGGCCAAATGGTCACAGACACTCCTGTAAAAAGTGACCTGATGTTCATTGGGGCAATATATATTCGCTAGCGTTATTGGTTTGTCTGCATAGGAACCTTTAAGGAAAATAAATCTACCTGCTGGGTCAATCAAAGAGTCTGATAGGTGAAAATTTGCATGTTTGGAGACTAATAAAGAGACACCTTTAGTCTTAGTTTCAGAGTTGGTGGAGTGAAAGGCTGATCGATATATGTGGTTGGAGAGTTTAGGTATGGCGTCAGAGCGGAAGTGGGTCTCTTGTAAGAAGATAAAACGAGCTTTGTGTGTGGAAAGTGAAGAAAGGACTTGGGATCGTTTTTCCAGCAAATTAAGGCCTTTTACGTTAAGGGATATGCACTTCAACATCAGGGATAAATTGGCTGGACGTTTGGTTTGCATTATGAATCCTGAGTATTTATGTATGGCTACTGTACTCAAAGGTGGACTGTGCTAAGGAGAATTGGGTGACTCAAATGGACAGTTGAGAGGGGTGGGTGTGTCGGTCCAGCCCCGACCAAAGTACGTAGGGTGGGACTAGGGATGGGAGAGGGCTAGTAGGTCGAAAAGGAGAGGGGGTAAGAGGGATAGAATTGAAGGTAAGGACAGGGAGAGATGGGAAAGGAGAGAGAGGGAAGAAAGAAAAAGCAAGAGAGATAAAAGGGAAGGGAGAAGAGGGAGAAAAAAAAGGGAAAAAAAAGAGAAAGGAGGAGAAAAGAAAAGATCAAACTAGAGGCGGAGCTAGATATCCTATTCCACCTGGAGGAGGCAAAACCTGGAATGTCAGCTGGTATCCCGTAGGAACTGCTGTGTGGGGGAGAAAGAAAGGGCGGGGACGTCAGGGTGTTTGCGGATCGGGGATCGGTCCTGCAATTAGAATGCAAATATACATACAGCACACAATAAAAAGAAAGAATACTGTAGGTAAGTGGGGAGCCTACTAACAAAGAGAATATGCAACCACATTAACCGGAACAGGAGAGAAAGAGCAATTAGTGTTGTTAACATTTATAACAGGTATAACAGACCAGCCATACATTATTGACATCTAGGTTCATCGCTAAAGTAGAGCGTGAGCCATTAGAAGAGGTCCAACCTCCAATTCCTTCTATTCAGTTCAAAACCATCTGCAAGTGAGGGGCATTAAGGGCATTTCTTGGGAATGAGGGTGAGGGAGGTGAATGGGGAACGGGAAGAGTGAAGGGGGGGAGTAGGAAAAGGGGAGCCTTAAACAGTGGGTCCGGGGAAGAGCACCACATATATGCGTATTGTTAACTGTACTTGCTGGTAGCTTAAGGAGACTGCACTCAGATCATAATAAGCATATGGTATGTGTAGATATTCCTGGAGCAATTGCACAAGCATTTGAACACCCGGGATGTCCAGCCCCATCGGGTAAAGCATAAATCATCCTGTGGACGCCTATGATGATTATTTTCCATTATCATTATGTCAGGCTAAAAGCCATAGACATGGGTGTATAGGCATATTGAGAATATTTTGGAGGGACATCTCCGGTGGCCAAGATGGTGAGTATCAAATAGGTGCTCATAGTCAAGATCAAAACCTTAGTTTAAAATAAAGCAGCATAATCAACGTTTACTCCTATAGATACATTATCAGTGGAGAATGTATAGGAATAATCTCAGTTCACATGCATCACTACATGGTAATATTGTGTTACTGGAGAGTGAGGCGTGCTCCCGAAGCGATATGTAGAATACTGTTGAACGGGAGGTCGATAGAATCTGACAAAATCTTGAACCTGTAAGCAAAGTCAACTTTCTCAGGCATGTTGGGATTTACCTTTGTGAAGCTGGGTGCACTCAAACATGAGCCCAGTCTGGGGTTTTACCATCCAAATGTGTCCTGACAATGTGTGTGGAGGAAAGGAATTTCACTTCATCGTCCATAGTCAGGCTTCTGCAAGTAGGAGATGAGGGGTAGAGCAAGCAAGGAGAGAGACTGGGAGGTGGACCAGCAGGGTGAAGTGGCGTATAACAGGTTGTACATCGTACCGCGGGATGAGGAAGAAGGGGTCCGATGCAATAGTATCTACTCACGGGTGTCCTTGTATGGCTGGAGTGAAGCAGGTTAGGCCTCCAGACCCCTTCTCGTGGATGGTGAGGGTGAACAATCCGGAGTACGTTGGTAAAGCTCGCGGCGTGATGAATGGGCTTTCGGAGATGCCGGGTCCGTTTTATGTCTGCGCGATCTCTGGCATGGAGCCTTCGACGATGGGTGAAGAGAGACTGGGAGCCATGGTTCCGACGGAAAATAAAGCTCATACCATTCTGGAAGTTTAACCCGAGGAAGGTCAAGTTGGTCACAGAAGGTTTTTAAGTCTTCTGGTGTGCGTAGTAGAGCAGAGCGTCCCCTAGCGGACGCAGATAGTGCGAAGGGGAATTTCCATCGGTATTGTATGTTTCTGATGCAAAGAGCAGCCAGCAGGGGTCGCAGGGCTCTTCTATTTTGGAGGGTTATCTGTGACAAATCCTGAAACAGCTTAATCTCAGCGCCATTATAAACAATTTGTCCCCTTTCCCTTGCTTTTCAAAGGATTTCCTCCTTGAGGGGAAAATTAACCAGGCAACAAATAATGTCTCTGGGTGGTTCGTTCTCCCTGGGTTGGGGTCGTAAGGCACGATGGGCCCTTTCCATATCAATAGGGGAGTCCGCGACGGGCAATCAGATCATTAAAGGTTGTGCACAGGGTTTGTTGTAAAGAGCCCGGATCAGCACTTTCAGGAACTCCCCGCACTCTAACGTTATGCCTCTGACCTCGGTTATCGAGGTCTTCCACATGCCTGTGGAGGTTGAACATTTGGGAGAGCTGGGAGTCATAGGTGGATTGCACCTGCCGAATGGCGGCCACATGCATCTGGGAGGTTTGTTCCACTGTTTCAACGGGATGGGCGGAGCGGCCCGAGGAGAAGAAGGGAAGAAGACGCCGCGGAGGAGATGCTGGACGAGAACACCGGAAGAAGAACCAGAAGAACCAGAAGAACCAGACGAAGAAGAAGATGAAGGAAGATAGAAGAAAGAAGAAGCATTTAAATAAAGGAATTGTCAAAAACTGTCTCTTGTCATTTTTAAAATTTTTGACAGTTTTTTAGTGAAATGGTAGGAAAGTACCCCCTTACCATTTCACACAGGGGGGAGGGCTGGGATCTGGGGGTCCCCTTGTTAAAGGGGCTTCCAGATTCCGATAAGCCCCCCGCCCGCCGGCCCCCACAACCACCGGCCAGGGTTGTGGGGATGAGGCCCTTGTCCTCATCAACATGGGGACAAGGTGTTTTGGGGGGCTACCCCAAAGCACCCTCCCAATGTTGAGGGCATGTGGCCTGGTATAGTTCAGGAGGGGGGGCGCTCTCTCGTCCCCCCCTCTTTTCCTGCGGCCTGCCAGGTTGCGTGCTCGGATAAGGGTCTGGTATGGATTTTTGGGGGGACCCCCACGCCATTTTTTTTTTTTATTTTGGCGCGGGGTTCCCCTTAATATCCATATCAGACCTGAAGGATCTGGTATGGAATTTAGGGGGACCCCCCACATCATTTTTTTTTATTTTGGCCGGGGTTCCCCTTAATATCCATACCAGACCTGAAAGGCCTGGTATGGAATTTAGGGGGAACCCCACGTCATTTTTTTTTAAAATTTTGGTTCAGGGTTCCCCTGTGGGAAATTCCCATGCTGTTTTTATCAATTAACTTTTATGTGTATTGTTGGACCGGCAATTCATTATTAGCCACGAGTAGTTTTAAATGACTTTTTTTCCTTTGAAATGTCATTTTGCTGTCAGACTGTTCTAAACACGGGAAACATGTGCCCCTTTACAGGCATACTATAGACACCCCCCAGCTACGAAATTTAAAGGGATATTACACTTTTATTGTTTCACTTTAAGCACTATTAAAATCACTGCTCCCGAAAAAAAACTTTTTTTTGCATTGATCCATGTCCCCTGGGGCAGGACCCAGGTCCCCAAACACTTTTTATGAAAATACCATGCATATAAGCCTTTAAAATTAGCACTTTTGATTTCTCCCATAGACTTTTAAAGGATGTTCCGCGGCATACGAATTTGCCCCGAACACCCCAAATTGTTCGCTGTTCGGCGAACTTGCGAACAGCCGATGTTTGAGTCGAACATAAGTTCGACTCGAATTCGAAGCTCATCCCTAGTGATGGGCCACTGCTTGAATGTCTGACTTTAGGTCGGCGATCGCAGCCATAACTGTATTTTTAATGTCCAAAGCCACTTTCTTGAGGTCAAATAGACTAGGTGGCTGTGCTCGTCTGATGTAAGGGGTAGAATTTCCCGAAGTCTGCATGTCAGGCATCGCAGTAGGCGAGTTCAGGGTCTGGGCCTGTGATGCCACATGTGTGAGCAGCTTCTGGGATCAGAAGATGTCTGGGATGTTTTTGCTCAGTTGTGTACCTGGTTCCATGGTGGCACGAGATGCAGAGGAGCTCTGGGTGGTTCTGCTCATATTATTAGTGAGGTGTAGGCTCCCCTTTAGGCAGGATTCGGTCCCCGGGTCACAGGAGCTATCAGCTTATGCTGCCATCTCGGTCTCTGTCCAGGCCACACCCCCCTGATCTTATTTTTTTAATATAATATTAAATATTTTATATGTATTTAAGGCCTCTTTCACACGACAAGCCTGCTCGAATCCGCCTGTCTGTTTTTCAGGCAGGCCTGAGCGGGCCATCTATTGACTCCTATGGGCAGGAGGATGTCAGTAGAGATGTGTCCACTGACACCCGACTGCCATCTGATCTGCTCAAGACAGATATATGGCGTTACTTCTGCAATCCGTCTTGGCGGATCAGATGAGATATGATGAAAATTTTCGTCCGATCTCCTCATAGGAATCAGCGGTGCTCTGACAGGCCCATCCCTGTTTAGTGAGCAGAGGCAGATCTGTCATCCACTGGCTCAGTGAGGAGATCAACGGAGCAATCTCCCGCTGAGCTGGTGGACTCACCTCGTGTGGAAGGCACCTTAGTCACAAATAACCCTATAAATAACAGACATGGTATAAAATGGCAAATCAACAGGATTTTGCATACAACCAAATGCTTTCTCAAGGTAAATGTAATCAAAGCAAGACATTTTAAGTGTTTATAAAATGTGTAAATATGAATCATTTATAGAATTTCAATGTATTACTGTATCTTTTGTACATGTATACAGTACAACATTAAATTCTACCATAAATGGAAGACCTGTGCAGTTTCTTTGAAATTCCTTTGACTGAATGATTATTGATAAATGATGCAGCTGGTATTTTACATTACTTTTTATAATCTATTACTTCTTTATATTTGATGTGTGACATTAATGTACTTGTATGGCTGGTTTGTTTATATGTAGAGATACACAATGTTTTGAACAGATGAGTATTAACCCTGGACAGGCCTAGTCAGCCCTCAGCATAAATTCCCTTTGCAAGCCAAAATTCTCCCCAAACAAAAATTCCCCCTCCTCCCAGTACAGATCTCTCCCTGCTGAGGCCCCCCTTACAAATATTTCCCCATCCTCTTTCTAAGCTCAAATCCTCACTCTTCCCAAATTTTCACTGCTAGCACAACTATCCCTCCCCCAAAAAGACACCCTGTTAGCACACATCCTCACCCCTCAAACTTCCCCTCCAAGTCCAAACCTTCCCCCTTTCCAGATCCCACCCTCACAGGGCAAATCCTCCGCTCCGTCAGGTGTCCACTCCTAGCATAAATACCCCCCAGTCATCCCTACTAGCATAAATCCTCCCCCTCCTAGCGCAAATACCCATTAATCATCCCCACTATAGTAAAACCTCTCCCCCAAATCCCCCCCCAAAAAAAAGTCCCCTCCTTGAACGGATGCCCCCTCTCCCCCAACACAAACACCCCAAATTTTCCCTTCTAGCGTAAATTTTAGGCCTGTCATCCCCCCCTCAAACCCCATTTCTAATTGCCCCAATATTTCCCATCTTAGCATGAGTCCCCCCAATCACCTCTTCTAGCACAACCCCCCAGGTCCCCCCTCCTGGTTAGCACAGGTCCCCCTCCTGGGGCAGATTTTACCTCTGTCACCCCCTGAGTTACCCCTCCTGGCGCAAGTCCCCCCAAGTTTCTTTCCTAGCACAAATACCCCCATCATACCTACAAGCATGGATCTTACTCCCAATCCCCCTTTCTACCAGCCCCAGGATTTCCTGTCCTGGCACAAATCCCCCCATCCCAATCATATCTTCCAGCACAACCCCCCCAGATCCACCCTCCCCCATCTCCCAGCACAGATCCCCCTCCTAGTGCAAATCCTCATCCTCCCAGTGCAGGTCCCCCCTCTTATCTCGGGTCCTCATCTTCATCACACAGGTCCCCCCTCCTGGTGCAAAGCCTCTTACCCCCATCCCCCCCAGTGCAGACCCCACAGTTAACCCCTCCTGGCACATCCCCCAACTTTCCCTTCCCCTCCTGGAGCAGGTCTTACCCCTGTCAGTCCCCCATCCTAGTGCAGATCCTCCCCCCAGGATTTTTACCCAAATACCCCCATTATCCATACTAGCATGGATACCCCCCATCTCCATATCAATCCCATCAAAAATGAATCATCTTCTCCCTAACCCCTCTAGTGCAAATGCTCTCACCCCCCTTGTGTCTCCAGTGCAGTTCTTCCTTCCCTCGGCTTGGCTGAAGCTTTCCCCAAACACAGCCCTCAGATACAGCGCAGCACATCACTCTATGATCCCTTCTTCAAGGGGTGCCTCCTCATCTTGACATGGCAGAGCTGAGAGCTGAGGAGGAGCCTGGGGGAAGCCGATTTCTAACTCTCTGCACAGACAGCTGGCGGGACTCGGGAGAGAATGCCGCTGCTGAAGTGAATGGGATGATTGCGCCTTGGGAAGCCATTACTGGATGTGGGACTATACAGAGGTTGCTTGCCCACCCCCTACCCAAGTTGTTTGCTGGGAGGAGATGGGTTGCAGGTGGACAGACTGTGGAGTCCCCATTTTACAGTCCCGACAGCGATGGAAGAACGCTGCAGTGACAGGAGTGTGAAGCTGGAGAGGAGAGAGAGCAAGCCCACTCTCTCCTACTCTCATGATTTGCCATATAACATGCAACACTGAGTCGACAGAGGTGGTGGTGCTGCTGTCATTACTTCTGTCGGCTGATGGTCGCAGAAACTTTCCTGGCAGCACCCCCTCCACCTCCCATGCTACAGATGCCCAGGGAAGCTGCCCTCCCCTGTATCAGCCCTGGGCCTAGTTCATATGTGTGCAAACTAGACATGATGTTTAAGTTTGCCATCTCCAACCACAAGACATAATGAGAATACATGCAGGGCTGTTGCTACTACTAGGCAAACTAGGCAGTCGCCTAGGGCGCCATGCTACCTAGGGCACCTGGCCACTGGTGTTCCTATTCTCTTCTCTCTGCAGAAAGCAACTAAGTCTCAGCATCAGCAGGCAGCCACCACTCCATTCGAACATAGTGTCAGAGTGGCGGACTACCGAATGAATGGAAGCAAGCAAACATTCATTGATGGGCGCTGGTGGGGCTGCATTTGATGGATACTACTGCGGCTGCATTTGATGGGTGCTGGGGAGGCTGCATTTGATGGGCGCTGGTGAGGCTGCATTTGATGGGCACTGGTGAGGCTGCATTTGATGGGCACTGGTGAGGCTGCATTGATGGGCGCTGGTGAGGCTGCATTGATGGGCACTGGTGAGGCTGCATTTGATGGGCACTGGTGAGGCTGCATTGATGGGCGCTGGTGAGGCTGCATTGATGGGCAATGGTAAGGGTGCATTGATGGGCACTGGTGAGGCTGCATTAATGGGCACTGGTGAGGCTGTATTAATGGACACTGGTGAGGCTGCATTTGATTGGCGCTGGTGAGGCTGCATTTGATGGGACGCTGATGAGGCTCCATTTGATGGGCACTGGTGAGGCTGCATTAATGGGCACTGGTGAGGCTGCATTTGATGGGTGCTGGTGAGGCTGCATTTGGTGGGCGCTGGTGAGGCTGCATTTGATGGGCAATGGTGAGGCTGCATTGATGGGTGCTGGTGAGGCTGCATTTGGTGGGCGCTGGTGAGGCTGCATTTGATGGGCACTGGTGAGGTTGCATTGATGGGCGCTGGTGAGGCTGCATTTATGGGCACTGGTAAGGGTGCATTGATGGGCACTGGTGAGGCTGTATTAATGGGCACTGGTGAGGCTGCATTTGATGGGCGCTGGTGAGGCTGCATTTGATGGGACGCTGATGAGGCTGCATTTGATGGGCACTGGTGAGGCTGCATTAATGGGCACTGGTGAGGATGCATTTGATGGGTGCTGGTGACGCTGCATTTGATGGGTGCTTCATTAAAAAGGTGGGGTTTACATGGGCAGGGGAAAAGGGGTGGAGCCAGGGGGCAGAAAAATGAGGTTTCGCCTAGGGTGTCAAAAATCCTTGGACCAGCCCTGAATACATGATTAGTCTATGATGCATATTGTAACGAGCCCCTTGCTCGCTCGGTTCCACTCTCCCGACACTCCTCTTCAGCTATTGAATCAGATTGCAACGCCTGATGGTTCGGTCATCCGATGCTCCGGGACTAGAACTGCAGCTCTGTGCCATTCTAGTCCAGTTGTGTTAGCTCAGAACAAACACCAGGCAGGCTGTATGTAAGTTCAAACAGGACTATCCTTTATTGCAAAATACAGGCTTTTATACACTCACAGTGGAGGTGCAGACCTCCTGCTCATATTACTCTAACAATACAGCTGTAACCTAATTAACCTAATTAACATGAGCTAATTAACTAATCCCTTTAGACAGCCTAGATGACTCAGACATGACCATTAGGCCAGACTGGCCGTCTTGTAGTTCAGAAAATCCAATCAACATTATCACAATCAACATAGACTCTTCTTCACACAATAGCAGAGTTAATTAACACAAATAACAATGGGGATCTAATGCCTCTTAGATCCCATAGTAGACTTATTTACAATACACATTTTAGCAGACAATAGACAGACAGGTGTTGGAATTTACATCAGCATCTCCTAACAGTATCTGTCCCAGCATTATGAATCAGCCACTATTCCAATATGGCAAATCCAGGGTCCCCAGAGTCTGTGTGTCCTGGGGGACCAGGACCCGAATCCACAGTAATACCACCTCAAGGGTCCCCTGGCATACAGCTCACAAAGAGCACCGTTCCCCCAAATGCAAGGGCCCCCAATCGATCGGCAAGAGGCTAGCATACAGTCCCCTCCAAAAGTCTCTTTCCCGGCTAGGTCTGTCACACATATATACTGTAAATATATGTGATGCTAATTCATCAAGTACTCCTAATACTTTTAGTGTTGATGGTGTAGGCAGTTGTAAAAGATTGATAATAATAACCTTTACATATGACCAAAACACATTCATCTTGCTTTTGTTCAATAAAGCATAAAAAATAAACGTCCCAACAGCATTTACAACAGATTGTAAATAAATATATATATATATATATATATATATATATATATATATATATATATATATATATATATATATATATATATTGTACAGGACGGGGTACTATATATCACCAATATTTGGGTTGTGGTCTCTTAAAAGGAAGTGTGATAGTATTCAGGGGGTCACCCATGATGGGTGAGAAATTCCTGGGAATAGCGTTAAGTGATATTTGGGTGGGAAAGAGCCTCCACCCGTGACTACAGGGATTCCAGCACACACTGGGTTAAGAGCCTCCAGGAAGCAGCTCTTAAAGACAGGAAGTAGTGCTAGGAGTGGTGGTGGTGAGGAGGAGTTGGTGAATACACCTGTCTTGGAGAGCCGTGAGTTTGCTGGGAGCTGCTAAAATAATCAAGAAGGACTGTTAAAACCTTGGGATAAAGACCCATCCACTAACTGTAGGTGCCTTTTTACTTTTACTTTGTGCTGAAGATAAGCAGACTTTATTTTGTATTTTTGCTTGTGTGCTGCTGGAAGCCTTATTTTGATTTGCTGGCTGAAATTTAAAGCCCTTTTGTTTAAAGTTTACCTTCTTTGCACACTCTCTCCACCCTGTGGAGCTACTGTATAATCCCCCAAACTTTACTATATATATATAT